>NC_044405.1:21302575-21927575 GCF_006542625.1 Nomascus leucogenys | reverse complement strand
AGTATATATATACACATGTGTATGTATATACATGTGTATATACATACATAAATTTATATACATATATTATATATATTGTATCTACACACACACATACACACAAATTAGCCGGGTGTGGTGTGGTGACACATGCCTGTAGTCCCAGCTACTCGGGAGGCTGAGGTGGAAGGATCACTTGAACCCGAGAGGTCAAGGCTGCAGTGAGCCAAGATTGCAACACTGCACCAGGCTAGGTGACAGAGGAAGACCCTGTCCCAAAAAAAAAAAAAAGAAAAAAATCCAAAAGAACATAAGATGAGGACGCAAACTCTTGCCTCTCTGCAGCCTCAGCTTCCTGTCCTCTCCCCACTCTCCTCCCCTCCTTTCTTATGTGTCTTTAGAAAGCATCCTTCACAGACTTTGCATGTTTGCCTTCAAGACTCAGGAAACCCAGCCTGTTTAGTGAATGTTTCATCCGCTCTTCACCTCAGAGAAAGGTCTCTCTCAGCCACTTGCAGGCACTTTCAAATCCTGTTCTGAAGAAACCTTGCGGTGAGGGAGAAACAACTTCATTCCTTTGTTCATTGGATAAGCTGAAGGGAGACCTAAACTCATCCTTGAAAACATAGTCTGTCATCTAGGAAGAGGCCTCATGTTTCTTTGACTCCGAAACACTGCTGTTTCATCTAACAGCAGAAAATACATTAATAAAACCTGAGGGGCCCTCTTCGTTTGGAATTGCCTTTGTCATAACAAGATTCTGGATGCCCAGTTTCCTTCCCATCTGAAAGGGGATGGAGGCTTTGGTGAGTGGCGTTAGCCATGGAATGGTCCTATTCGTGCCACTGAAGAATGTACCAGAATGCAGGAGGACACCAGAGTCATCGGGCAAGAGATGGTTCTTCTCCGTGAAGCAAAATGAACAGAACTTCCCCTCTCTTCATCTTCAGAGGGTTGGCATTGGCCCAGCAAAAGGTAGTCAAAATATTCTCAGAACCAGGGCCAGTTGCTGAGAGCTGTATAAACGGCGCATCAGAAAGGAACAAATTTCCAGGGAGGGATTCTGGAGTTCTAATGAGCAGCAGTGTGCTCCAAGGCGCTAGAAGGGAATGGAGGCCAGCCAGTCTCACCCGCGTTTAAGACTTGGAGGCCACAGTGACCTGCAAGTCAGAAAAGCCAGCTGCCTTCCTTGGGGCACAGGCTCTAGGAAGCGCCCAGGCAACCTGATGGGGAAAATGGAAGGGGAGCCCTGTGGCTTTTCAGGGACCTCCAATATAAAGCTTTTTTATTATTTTTTTTTTGAGACAGAATCTCACTCTGTTGCCCAGGCTGGAGTGCAGTGCTGCGATCTCGGCTCACTGCAACTTCTGTCTCCCGGGTTCAAACAATTCTCCTGCCTCAGCCTCCCAAGTAGCTGAGACTACAGGCGTGTGCCACCATGCCTGGCTTATTTTTGTATTTTCAGTAGAGACAGGGTTTCACCGTGTTGGTCAGGCTGGTCTTGAACTCCTGATTTCATGATCCACCCGCCTCGGCCTCCCAAAGTGCTGGGATTACAGGCGTGAGATTCTTTAGCCTCACAGGCCAGGAGCTGGCAAACCATGACCAGTAGGTCAAATCCAGCCCACCACCCATTTGCAAAAAGTTTTATTTTTTGATTTGTTTTTTAGAGATGATTATTTGTGTTTGTTTATTTTTAATTTTTGTAGAAATAGGGTCTCTCTTGACCAGGCTGGTCTTGAACTCCTGGTCTCAAGCAATCCTCCTGCCTTAGGCTTGTAAAATGCTGAGATTATAGGGATGAGCCACCTCGCCTGGTTTAAAGATGATTATTGACAATATTTGGAAGGACATCCCCCCAGGCATGTCTATGCATTTCATATTGAGCCAAACAGATGTAAGCACATAGTTTTTACATATCACATGTATGTATTTACTATACGTGCTATTCTGAAACTTGCTTTTTATCACTCCTTACCATGTTCTGAACATATAAAATATTTTGTTGATCCCAAATTTTTTAAAAATTTCAATACCTTTTGGGGTATGAGTGTTTTTTTTTGTTATATGGATGGATTATATCATAAGTATGTTATACTATAATTTGCTCTATTATAACAAAATGGTGATTCTGAGATTTTGGGGTACCCATCACCCGAGTAGTATACATTGTACCTAATGTGTAGTTTTTTATCCCCAGCCTCCCTCCCCCTCCTGGATCTCTAAGGTCCGTGACATCAGTCTGTATCGCATGGAGTTGTACTGGAATCTAGTCGCACCCTTTCATTTATGTGTTCTCCCAGCCCCTTTTGCAATCAAATGCGGGTTGAGCAGTGGCAACCGAGATTAAATGGCTCTCAAAGCCGAAAATATTTCCCATCTGGCCCTTTCTAGAAAAAATTTGCCAACCCTTGTTGTAGGCAATAAAGAGGGACATCTCCCGGAACGGAAAGACATGAGAGACTCCCCCAGGCTTCCAAGTTACCTGGGAGCACGAGACAGAGAGAAACAGGACAGGTCATTTCCCACAGAAACAGAAAGAAGGGAAGCTGAGAGCAGACCTCCCGGGACTCGCCAGCCGTGCTGTTGGGAGGAGGCCCCCGCCCCGAGGCCAGCGCTGGGGACTGACTTTGCCTGGACATGCAGGTATGGAGCTGGGAATTATTGGAAGAAGGGCATCAGGGCTGCCGGGGGACACCTTGGCATCAGAGAGTCCTCAGGGTTATGTCTCCTGCAAGAAATTTTACAGATGTGTGGCCCTTTAATCTCAGCCACCTGGGGTTCCTCAGGAAACAGGACTCTTGAGTGCCACCTCCCAGGCAAGGTCAGTTATAAACTATCCCAAAACAAACTTCTCTTCACCCTGCCGTGGCCTTCAGGTCTGTGGGCCAGGTCTGTGGGCATCTCTGTGGGTTTTACCCTCTGCCTGGGAAAGGAGTAGATAACCCTGTAGGCAAAGAGAGAGTTGCAGGGGTAGGCCAGCCCTGCTTAGGGAGGTGAGGGACACATTGCTGAGTCGGTGACCCTCCAGGGCTGGGCCCGGAAACCACGAAGAGCACCTTAAGCTGGTGTTAAACTCCAGTCTCATGCTCTCCTACTTGGGTGGTTACAGACCTACTTCAATTTCTTTTTCTTCTAGAAGATTACCTATATATTTATGTAATTAACTCTTATGCATAGCATTATTACTATGTGCCATGCACTGTTCTGAATGTTACAAAAATCCTTTAGTCCTACCAACAAACCTATGAGATAGGTGCTACTAATAGCTTACTCTGTGGAACAAAGGAAGCACAGAGGGGTTAAGCCACTTGCCCAAGATCACCAGAGCTGGTTAGTAGCAGAGCTAAGATTTCAACTCAGGTGTTCTGGTCTCAGAGTCTGTGTTCTCATGCTGCCTACGCTGATGCTTTTAAAAAAAATAAAAATCGACTGGGTGCAGTGGTTCACGCCTGTAATCCCACACTCTGAGAGGCTGAGGCAGGAGGATTGCTTGAGCCCAGGAGTTCAAGACTAGCCTGGGCAACACAGCAAAACCCTCTCTCTATAAGAAATTTAAAAATTAGCCATGTGTAGTGGCACACACCTGTAGTCCTAGCTACTTGGGAGGCTGAGGTGGGAGGATCACTTAAGCTTGGGAGGCAGAGGCTGCAGTGAGCTGAGATCACACCATTGTGCTCCAGCCTGGGTAACAGAGTGAGACCCTGTCTCAAATAAATAAACAAAAATAAAAATAGTATGTTCACAAGGCAAAAAATAAATCCAATCTCACAAATGTTTAACTGGGATTTTCTTTTTATTGGGCTCCTGAGTTGGCTCCACAATTTCCAGTATCTTGTCCTATCCATTCTTTGGTTTTTATCTTCATTTGGCTGAAGAGTATCCTTAAGTAACTTTTTCAGAGATATTCTATGAAAGGAAAAGTTTCTGACCATTTGAATGCCTGGAGATGTTTTAACAGTCAATTCTTATTTGTGGATTCCATATTTGCAAATTCTCCTACTCACTAAAACTTATTTGTAACTTGAAAATCAGTGTCTGCACACTTTTGAGGTCATTCTGGGACATGCAGAGAGAGGTGCAACATCTGAGCTGCCCAACATGAATGCTCCCAGTTGACATTGAACAAGGTGATGCTCTGCCTTCTTATTTAGCTCTCATACTGTAAATAGTCCTTTCTGTGGTCTATTTACTGCCATGTTGCTCACATTTTTGTTTTTTATTGATGATTTTGCTGTTTAAAATGCCCTCCAATTGTAGTGCTATCTAGTGTTCCTAATCCCAAGAAGGCAGTTATATGCCTTATGGAGAAAATATGTGTGTCAGAAAAGCTCTGTGTAAGTATGAATTACAGTGCTGTTGGTCACCAGCTCAATGTTAAAGAGTCAGCAATATTTATTAAATAAGGTGTCTTCAAACAGAAGCACACATAAAGCAGGGTTATGTGTTGACAGGTTGACACAGGCTATTGGGAGTCTAACCCTGTGTTTCCTCTAAGAGGAATGGTTCAGGATTTGGTAGTTCTATGTTTGTGGCAAATTTATAGAATGTACCTACCATGAGTAGCAAGAATTGGCTGCATTTTGTGCTCATAATTGGTAGCTTTGCTAACTATCGAATTCCACATTGAAAATTATTTCCCCCTCCAAACTCAGAAGGTGTCGTTTCATTGTCTTTTAGCATCCACTATTGCTGATGCCAGCCTAACCCTCATTCTTAGGCAGGAGGCCTGCAATCTCTCTCTGGACATTTTAAAAATCTTTTTATTCCTGGTGTTCTGAAGTTTCATGGGGATCTGTCTAAGGATGCGTTTCCTCCTTTCTACTGCTAGACCCATCTGAAGACTCATGTCCTTTTTATAGCTCTAGGAATGTTTTTCTATTATTTCTTTGAAATCATCCCTCTTCCCCTCAATTTTCTCTGGCTCTGTCTCTTAGGACTCATGTTAACCACCCCTTGGACCTGCTGGATTGGTTGGCTACATCTTTTGTTTTTTCTGTCACCTTTCAAAATCTTTGAGCTATTTTCTTTTTCCTGCTGGCATATTTCTTTGACTTAAATTTTCGGGTTTTTTTCTGATTTCTTTCGGCAATGACACTTTTACTGCTTAAGAGTTCTTTCTGGCTGGGCACAGTGACTCACACCTGTAATCCCAGCACTTTGGGAGGCCAAGGCAGGCGGATCACATGAGGTCAGGAGTTTGAGACCTGCCTGGCCAACATGGTGAAACCCCGTCACTACTGAAAAAAAAAAACAACAACAACAACTAGGCGGGCATAGCGGTGCGCACCTATAATCCCAGCTATTCAGGAGGCTGAGGCAGGAGAATGGGTTTGAGCCCAGGAGGTGGAGATTGCAGCGAGCTGAGATTGTGCCACTGCACTCCAGCCTGGGTGATGAGCAAGGCAAAGAAAGAAGGAAGGAAGGGAGGAAGGAAGAAAGAAAAAAAAAAAGAAAAAAAAAAAAAAAAAAAAGAAGACAGAAGGAAGGGAAGGGTCTCTGTCTATCTCTATCTATACAGAGAGATTTTAAGGAATTGGTTCACATGATTATGGGAGCTGGCAAGTCCGAAACCCACCCGGCAGGCTGGCAGCCTGGAAAGTTTGACAAGAGTTTATGTTGTAGTCATGACTATGAAGCCTGGAAACTCTGGAAGAATTTCTATGTCGCAGTCAGGAAGCAAAATTTCTTCATTCTGGAGGACATCAGCCTTTTCTCTTAAGGCCTTCAACTGATTGACAAGGCCGACCCACATTGTGGAGAACAATCTGTTTTACTTGAAGTCTACTGATGTAAATGTTAATCACATCTAAAACCACCTTCACAGAAACATCTGCACTGGTGTTTTGCCCAAACAACTGGGTACCATGGCCTGGCCAACTTGATGCATAAAATGAACCATTATGGCACCCATTTCCTCTGCTCTCCTCTGCACTCTCCTCCTCTCCCACTGGGGCACGCCTTAGGCTGGAGGGCTGGGAGGTCATGAGCACAGTCAAGGCCAGCTTCCTAGAGCAGAATGCCGTGGACCTCACCTGCACAGCCCGGACCAGTCTAAGTCACAGAGAGCTTCTTGCTGAGCTTCCAGCACTTCCCCAGAGGCATGGAGCTTTCCTTGGGAGGCGCTTGTCAGGACCCCGGGGGCAGAGGGCTCTCCAGGGCCTGGAGTGTTGTTACCAGGCCTTGTTTTGTGACTTCAGCTCCCAGCCTTGTCCCACCAATGTGAAGGAGTGGAGTGAATGGAGGCTTGCTGGACACTGGGTCCTTGCTATTGATGGTGACTCACCCCGGCTGGATCTGCAGCGACGTGGGCTGTGAGGCCTGGTGGGCAGGTGCACCTGACAGCCAGGAGAGAGAGATTCCAGAGATCCCAGTTGGGAGACGTGCACAGAAGACCCAGGCAGCTGGGCTTATGCTAAATAAAATTAGTTCACATTCAAGGTCTTCCTTATTCTGCAGAGGATGTGACCCAGGTGTGCAGGTGGATTTGGAGGGAGAAGTGAGGGAAGCAGCCCACCGACGGTGAGAAGTGAGGGGTGGGGGCTGGGGTCTGGGGGCTGGCAGGGGAGCCAGGTGGGCGATGGGCCTCAGCCAGTGCAGAGGGGTGTGCCCTGCCGAGGCCCCTCTGCCTTCATTTAGACTTTCTAAGGCCAGGCCACCTGCCATATGACCTGGGGTTTGAGTCTGCATCTGGCTACCCCAAAGGACAAGCAACCAACGGCTGGAGGCAGGAGTGGAAGCAGCAGCCCGGCTCCCTGTTTCTGCTGCTGAGAAGTGGATGGAGCTCTCGGGTGCTTGCACCTTCCCGTAGGCAAGCTCTCCCGAGGAGGAACGCCACACAAAGCAGGACTAGCCTGCAGGCTGGAAGAGAGACCCTCGGATCCACCTCTTGGGTGGCTCTCAACCTGAAGTCAGGACTTGATGACTCCTCCCGCTTAAAAGGATAATTTTTTTAAGAAGGAGATCATTTTCTTTGCAGGGAAATGGATGGAGCTGGACGCCGTTATCCTTAGCAAACTAACACAGGAACAGAAAACCAAATACTGCATGTTCTCATTTATAAGTGGGATCTAAATGATGAGAACTCAGGAGCACAAAGAAGGGAACAACACACACTGGGGTCGACTTGAGGGGGAGGGTGGGAGGAGGGAGAGGAGCAGAAAATATAATTACTGGATACTGGGCTTAATACCTCAGTGATGAAATAATCTATGCAATAAACCCGTGATGCTAATTTAACTATATAACCAGCCTGCACACATACTCCCGAAACTAAAATAAAAGTTAAAAAGAAAGAAATTAACAGGGCTGGGCAAGGTGGCTCAAGCCTATAATCTCAGCACTTTGGGAGGCTGAGGCAGGCGGATCACTTGAGCTCAGAAGTTCGAGACCAACCTAACCAACATAGGAAAACCTTGTCTCTACTAAAAATACAAAAATTAGCCAGGCATGGTGGTGGGGGCCTGTAGTCCCAGCTCCTTGGGAGGCTGAGGCAGGGGAATTGCTTGAACCTGGGCGGCGGAGGTTGCGGTGAGCTGAGATCGTGTCTGCACTCCAGCCTGGGCGACAGAGCAAGACTCTGTCTCAAATAAATAAATATATAAGCAACAAAAAAAAGTCTTTTTTTAAATTTTGAAAACATGCTCTATGCAAGAGAAGCTGCCAAGATAATCAAAGAGCTCCTGTGTATCTTTCCCTCAGCTTCCCCTGATGGCTCCGTCTTCTGTAACTAACAGTGGTACAGTAGCAAAATGAGAAACTTGGCATTGGTACAATGTGTGTGCAGTCGTTCTAAGTCTTTTTATCACGTGTTAAAATTCATGTAACCACCACCACGATCAAGACACAGAACTGTTCTATGGGTGACCCCTTTCATAACAAATCTTTTGTAACAGCCTTTTTACCATCCTGAAACGAAAACCATAGACGATAGTGCAGATTCCTGTTACATATACCTATCTCAACACAGAATCTGAAATGAGAGAGATGCATTAAGTACACATAATATATTAAGTGCAATATGAAGGAAAAATACAAGGAAAGTGGAGGGTTGTAATAAAGTAAAATATATTCAATGCCTGATGTGCTTGAGCACTCACTCTATCTACACTAGAAGACACAATGAAGACATCAGAAAGAGGCAGTCGAAGGAATCTACAGCCACAAAGAGGGGCTGATGCAGGTGTAATATACTGAGGTCTCAAAACCACAGATGCAATTTGTCATGAGAGTAAAACAAAGTACAGTAGTTGCATTCCTGGAAATATAGTGCAAAATCCACTTTATGTTCCTGTGGAGTGAGTTTCCAGGCTCAGACGGTCCTAAGCAGGTTTGTCATTTACCTGAATGGTGTGTGGGGTAAAGGACAACTCTCTACAGAGAGGACTATTCTGGCAGGTCCTGGAGCACCCCTGGCTCCTGTCCCCTCAAGAACAGGAAGTCCCCCACTGTAATCCTGCCGATCGCAAAGGCTTCCTCGAATTTCCAAAATAGCCCCTAGGGGGCAGTCCTGGCCCTGTTGAGAACCGCTGGCCTGTTGGATACTGAGGCCATGTGCCCGGCAGTGTGCCAGGCTGGGGAGGGAGGAGGGAGGGTCGGGGAGCACAGATGAAACACACGTGGTGTCCAGCCCTATGAAACATGCCCACTCATTAGATTCAGGTCACTAGATTTAGCAAATGACAACATTGCACAGGACATGTTTATACTCAATATTATTTGTTGTTTATCTGAAATTAAAATGTAACTGGGTGTCTTGTGTTTCGTCTGGCAGCCCTACTGATAACACAAAGAGCGTGGAGACAGGATGGCTGGTGCTGTCCTTGGGGACCAAGGGGACTCGGAGGAGGGGTCTGTAGAAGGAGACGTGGAGACTGTTTCTGGCATGGGAGTGGCCTCTGCCTTTTGCAGAGTTTTACACACTCAGTAGCTCCTGAATGCCCACGCTGATTCAGGAGGTGACATCATTATCCCTAGCTCGCCAGTGAGGCAATTGAGGTGTCAAGAGGCCACATGACTCCCCCAAGACACATCTCACAGGGGCAGGAGGCGGGTGCTGATAGAACTGTCCCCATGATGGTCAGTGGAGCCTCCACACTGGGGTGGCAGGGTGAGCTGGGAAAAGCAGTGGCAGGAACCTTTGCCATCTCCGGACAAGGCCTCCTTGCAGGAAGAACTGAGTTCAGAGGGCTTGGTTTAGGATGTGGGGATGGTCAGCAAATGCAGGCTTAGAAAGTGGTGAAGGTCTGTGTGGCTGCAGAAGCCAGCAACTATCAGGAACGTGGAAAGAAACCTGTTTTATGATTTTTGGGTTTTTCGTTTTGTTTTGTTTTGTTTTTAGACAGGAGGCTAGCTCTGTCGCCCAGGTTGGAATGCAATGACTTGATCTCGGCTCACTGCAACCTCTGCCTCCTGGGTTCAAGTGATTCTCCTGCCTCAGCTTCCCGAGTAACTAGGATTACAGGCATGCACCACCACGCCTGGCTAATTTTTGCATTTTTAGTAGAGATGGGGTTTCGCCATGTTGGCCAGGCTGGTCTCAGACCTCAGGTGATTCACCCGCCTCAGCCTCCCAAAGTGCTGGGATTACAAGCATGAGCCACTGCGCCCTGCCAATAAACCTGTTTTAAATTGCAGCACTTTGGGAGGCCGAGGGGGGCAGATCACCTGAGGTCGGGAGTTTGAGACCAGCCTGACCAACATGGAGAAACCCGTCTCTACTAAAAATACAAAATTAGCCGGGCATGGTGACACATGCCTGTAATCCCAGCTACTTGGGAGGCTGAGATGGGAGAATCACTTGAACCCAGAAGGCAGAGGTTGCAGTGAGCCGAGATCACGCCACTGCTCTCTAGCCTGGGTGACAAGAGCGAAACTCCATCTCAAAAAAAAAAAAAAAAAAAAAAAAAAGCTGCTTTGCACCAAGAAGCCCAGCCCACCAGGAAGAGAAGAGTATAAGAGGTGTGCCATTGTTCTTAAGGAACATGTGCTGGCCTCCCCTCAGCAGATGCCTCCAGACCAGCCCAGCACCCACAGTCCTGCACACTTGCCTTCCCGGCCCTGTCACCACCCACAGGGATGGGAGCAAGGCAAAGACATCATCAGAAGATGCTGTGATAATGAGCCCGACCGTGAGAACCAATGGAGAAGCCCCTGGACCTGGTGAAAGGTTGCCTCCTTCAGGGCTCTTGTCTTCTGCGTTTATAGTTGATTTCTCCCAGACAGGGGTACTCTTCCAGCCATGGGGTGGCCAGGGGCATGGGTCCCCCAGGCGCGGAGTAGAAGCCCAAGCTCACGGTCTGAGACACAGGAAGAGCACAGAGAAGATGCTGGAATCCACCAGCCTGGTTTTAGCTCAGGCGTGTTCTTATTTGTGCAGGGCTTACCTGTACTGGCTTTCACTGAAACTCAGATTTAATGTCTTTGGGAGATGAGTCCACAATGAGTCATGGAATGTTCTTTCAATGAGCAGTAGGAGAGACACTGGCCTAGGAACCAGTGTTTGGTAACTGTTTCCATGCCTGTGGGAGCCGAAAGCTGAGTTCTGCCGCTAAGAGCAGGGTGGGACACTCAGGAGACCGTGTCCTGTTCAGTGGGGACCTCGCAGCTTCAGAGTGGGGTGGAGAGCCCAGGAGAAGGTTATCTTCAAATCGCTGAGGAGAGTCAGTCAAAAGTCCTAGAAGGAAAGCTTAGCTGGATCGCTTTTCCTTGCTCTCTTGGGAAAATTTGAAAAGAAGTCAAACCAAATTCATGAAAAGTCTGGGTGCGGAAAGAGACGCAATTGACTTGGGTTAAAAAAAAAGTCAACTTTTTTTCTGATTATAAAAACATTAAAAATATATGGGACAGGACTACAGCATTATGCTTGCTGAAGAAGCTTTAGAAGAAATATGGAAGAGTAAATCACCATAATCTTGCTACCCAGAATAACTTTTCTGAAAAATGGAAACAAGCTCTCACTGTGTTGTCCAGGCTGGACTCAAGGTCCTGGGCTCAAGCAATCCTCCTGCCTCAGCCTCCTGAGTGCAGGCACATGCCACTGCAACTGGCTAGAATAACTTTATTTTTAATTAAGAATAAGTTGAAATAACCACTAACTAAACACTGCCAGTTCAGTCGACCCTCTCTTAGTATATAGATCAGAATGGTTTGTTATTAATATATACATGGTTTATATAAAAACAGAGAGAAAGCTGGTCTCTAATGTTTCTTGAGGACATTGATGTCTCCTTTCTAGTTTGGCTTACCTGTGAATTTCCTTGTTAAACTCTTTTTAAAAATAAATGATATTATGGTAAACTTTATTTTGGTTATTGTGAAAGTAATGCAAAAGTAAGCTGAATGCAATGCGCGTATGTCCCAGTTATGTGGGAGGCTGAGGCAGGAGGATCACTGGAGCCAAGGAGTTCAAGACCAGCCTAAGCAACACAGTGGTACTGCCCCTGCATCTCTTTTTTTTTTTTTTTAAAGTAATGAGGCTTTGGTATATGGCCTATACTGCTAATATAGTTGCAATATTTCAAATAAGGTGCTTATAAGGTGCAGTATTTCCAGAAGAGATCCAAAGTTGCACATAATTGTTGGGGGGAAGGGCTAGGGGAAGAGAAAGAACCTAACTAATCGTCATTCTCCAGCTTGGTCATCTGTTAACCAACAGAGAGAACATTTAAACTTTTAAACTTCAGCTTCCCTTTCTGTAACATGGAAGGGTGGGACACAGCAGTGGTTCTCACCCAGGGAGTCCATTAGAATCGCACTGGGGAGCTTTTGAAAATATGCGTGATGGCCAGGCATGGTGGCTCACGCCTGTAATCCCAGCACTTTGGGATTACATTTTTGCAAACAGATAATCGTGGAAGTCTATTGTATAGAAACAGGCTTTATGACTACGAACTATAACCAAGGGGGTGGCACTTTGGGAGGCCGAGGCAGGTGGATCACCTGAGATCAGGAGTTCGAGACCAGCCTGGCCAACATGGTGAAACCCCGTCTCTACTAAAAATACAAAAAATTAGCGGGGCATGCTGGCGCACCTGTCATCCCAGCTACTCAAGAGGCTAAGGCAGGAGAATCGCTTGAACCCAGGAGGTGGAGGTTGCAGTGAGCCAAGATCACACCACTGTACTCCAGCCTGGGCAACAAGAGCGAAACTGCAAGAAAAAAAAAAAAGAAAGAAAGGGAGAAAGAGAGAGAGGAAGGAAGGAAGGAAGGAAGGAAGGAAGGAAGGAAAAGAAAATATGCACGTGTGGTTGCCTCTGGGGGATTTTGTCCCAATGGGCCTCCCGCAATTGAGGTAGGGAAAGGAAGATCTTTGTTACTTTCAAAACGCTCCCCAGACCATGGTATGCTGAAGGAGGCTTGCCCCAGCTTGAGCCAATTGTAAAATTTGCCGGAATTTTGTGAGCTGGTAGCTAAAAGAGTCACTATTTAAAAATTTAAAATCATAAGCTTATAATTAAATAAATTATATTACCACAAAAGTAATAAATACTTAAAACTCATCACTTCCTAGTTGTTTTAATACATTCAACTTCCTAATTGTTTTAGCATTTTTTACTTCCTGATTGTGTTAGTACATTTTACTGGTACCTATGCTCTAGAAGTTGTTTGCACCTGTTGTATCTGGAGGGTGGAAATGTTATACAATGATGTGGTGTTTCACATCTCTGCCAATGCTGGCAGCTTGAAATCAGCTACTGTGGGAGTATTTACACCACAGAAATGGGCATATGCTAGGAATCAGGAGATTTTTCCCTTCTGGCGATCCGGTTTGTGGTTAAACATTCCTCAACATGTTACTGTCCCCGACGTGATGTAGGCTTAATTCAGAAGTGTGATCCTGGGCTCCTTTTAAATAACTTTGATCTGAAGATGAGGCTTCTATGCTTTCACTTGCTGAGATGCCAGCGCCTCCTGGTGTGACTGGCTTTGTGGCTGCAAAGTCTCTTTCTCCAGTTTCTTTTAAAGGAGAGCCATGTTTGCTCTGTTCTTCCTGGCACTGAAGTAGCAGGTGTGTTTGTGCAGGTCTTTAAGGTAAAGTAAACAGCCTTGATAAGATCTTTTTTTCCTCTTTTCTTCATTCTTCTGTTACTTGTATTGATCCAGGTCTTTCTACAGGCACAGAGTATGCTGGCTGTGTTTGTACATTTTTGCAAATAGATAATCGTGGAAGTCTGTTGTATAGAAACAGGCTTTATGACTACGAACTGTAACCAAGGGGGTGGCAAGCAACTTCCTCTCCTTTGAGATTTTGGTGTATGGAAGGTTTCTGCTTAAACTCATTTCTACAGCGTGGCCTTCTCTTTTGTTGCTGTATTTGGAATGCATACCAGCTGTCACAGGGCAATAATCCCGGAGATGAAATCAATTCTCTTACTGGCCTTTTATGGAAAGTTCAAGCTTGTCTTGGGTTGGGCACTCTCCCTTTTTAGCTTCAGGTATATTTTTTGGTGTATTAAGGGAATAAGGCTCCCATGCATGGATTGTGCGTGAAGTGTTGAGAAGTTAATTGGTGTTCAAAGTGAGCCCTGTGTGTTGCCAAGGTATTTGGGGGTGTCTGGTAAATGGCACACTCTTCCTGCCCAAATTCTGAACCAAATGAAAGGTGAAATAAAGGCATGAGGCCAATGGAGTCGCAAAGACCATTTTTGTTGTTGTTGTTGTTGTTGTTGTTTTTGAGATGGAGTCTGGCTCTGTCGCCCAGGCTGGAGTGCAGTGGCGTGATCCTGGCTCACTGCAACCTCCGCCTCCCGGGTTCAAGCAATTCTCCTGCCTCAGCCTCCTGAGCAGCTGGGATTACAGGTGCCCACCACCACACCTGGCTAATCTTTGTATTTTTAGTAGAAATGGGGTTTCACCATGTTGGCCAGGCTGGTCTTGAACTCCTGACCTCAGGAGATCCATCTGCCTCGGCCTCCCAACGTGCTGGGATTATAGATGTGAACCACTGTGCCTGGCCCAAAGACTGCCTTTATTCCAGCCCAAAGACTACGTTTATAACTGACAGTCTAGGTTGGAGAATGTGGCTTATATCTTTGGGCAAATAAGCTCCCTAATACAGAAGTCCAATTTTGGCGTGCGGGGTGGGTGGGGTGGGCGTGGTGGAACTGGACAGACCCCTACTTCACCCCACAGGGATGAGCCCATCCTTAGAGGGGCCCAGCCCTGGAAGTGCCAGTCACTCCTGAGAGTAAATCGAGATGCAGGACCTCTTACTGCCCATGACCTGGGTCTCCTTTCAAACCTACCAATCAGGATGCTAGGAGTGCATGATGGGCAGAGCAAGCCAGGGGTTATGCTAATGAGCTCCCTCCCCTGGATGGGATCCTGTGGGTTTCCTTCTTCCCATGGGCACCCCCAACCTGGCCTGGCCAACAGACACTGCAAACAGGCTCCCTTACCTGCAGCAGTTCAGGAAAACTCCTCTATTTGAAAGCTGAGCTCTGTCTGTATTAGACTAAGTTTATGGAATGGAAAAGGGATCGATGGTCATTTCAGAGTGACTTTGGGGGAAAAAAAAACCAGGATATTGTAATTAAAGTTGGTTATACCAAGAAAGTCAAAAGTTCTGGCCTTCACTACCCTTAAGTGATGACACTTGTGTGAATTGCATCCCCCCCACCTCAAAATTCATGCCCACCTGGGACCTCAGAATGTGACTTGATTTGGAAATAGGGTATTTCTTTATGGATGTAGTCAAGTTAAGATAATGTCATACTGGGTTAGAGGGGGCCCTAAATCCAATATGACTGTATCCTTTATATCAAGAGGAAAATTTGGACACAGAGACACAGACATGGAGGATACTGTGTGATGATGAAGGCAGAGATTAGAATTGTGTTGCCATGAGCCAAGGAACAGCAAGGATTCCCAACAAACACCAGGAGCTGGAAGAAGCAAGAAAGGTTTATTTCCTAGAGACTTCGGAATGGTCCAGCAGTTGGCCACCCATATGGACCCCTTGAGGAAGGAAGAGGGAGATTTTCTTTGGGAGGAGAGATGATGGAGGAATGGGCAAAATCCAGGTAGCACTGGGGATGTCGCTGGATTGTGTGGGTGATGGCAGAGGTGGGATATCTTATGGTTCCATCTCTACTGAGGCTGTGAGCCTCCTGGACACTTGCAGCCCTCCCAGCCCATCACCTTCATCCTTGATTTTTCAGTGAAAGTACCAGAATCCACGTGGTTGCTGTGGAGAGTCATCAGGCAGGCCCCCAAAGGTTATTCAGGGCCCTGGAGGCCACTCTGTCTCCACACTCAAGTCCAGCACCCCTCCCCTCCACTCTCTTCCCAAGCTTAGTCTTTAGCAGGAAGGAAAAATGGATGAGACTCAGTTTAACCACACACTACAGAAGGGCTGGGAAAGGATTGTGGGGGAATGGGGCAGGTTTTTTATGACAGTCATTCTAGGGTGCTCTTGTATCCTTCCAGATGCTTCTGTATAGCCAACAGCTCATTCGAGGCCTTGGACAGGTGCTCTGCCATTGCTCTTAGCATTGTGGAGGGCTGGGGACAGGAGGCCTGAGTTGCAGGTCTTGCTGTGTCATTGCCAATTTTCATACTGAAGGTAACAGAATGCACTGTCAAGAGAAGTTTCTGTTCTTGGAGATTTGAGACCCTTTCCTGACAGCTGGTTTGTTGGAGATAGAACTTGTGTCAAGTAGGGTCCGAGGCAAGGTGGTCCACGCTGGGTGAGCAATCAGTGGAAATCAACTGTACATGTCTGGGCGCAGGCGCTGCCTCATGGAACGAGTCCTTATGCAGAGGCCAAAAAGACATTAGCAGACTGAATTTGACCTTGGGCATTCGAATTCTCTGTCCCCAGTCCCAGGCTTATTCTCTCTCTACCTTATTTTTTCTGCTCAGAAAATCTATGTCAGTCTTTGACATCTGTTCTCCATCCTTTCCTGACCACTGAGATCCAAGCCATTTATTAAGTTTCCCCTAAAATGTCTGATTGTATTGCTGAAAAATTGCCATGGCTGTTCTCAAGCACAATGTATTTCCTCTGCGAGCTCTTGCCTCTTTTGGTTAAAAAGGAAACGTTGCATTTTTCTATCTAATCCTGTTGTGAGATTTTTTTTCATTCATTCAATGTGTGCATTCAAATAACACCTCTCGGCTTTCCCATTTCTCACTCCTAATCTTTACTTCTCTTTTCTGAGATTTACAACTTACACATGTGCCTGTCCCTCTCTTTCAGTGGATAGCATGCCTCGCTCTCCACCCTATGCCTTTTGTCTGCATCCTCCTGCAGTAGTGAGTCCTAGGGCGACACCACAAGTACCCAAAGCCGGTTCTCCTTGCTCTCCTTCCCTTGGCCCAGTACATTCCATTTTCTTTTTCTTTCTATTTTCTTTTAAGTCAGGTTCTCACTCTATCACCTAGGCTGAAGAGTGTAGTGGTGTGATCATACTCATTGAAGCCTCGACCTCCCAGGCTCAAGTGATCCTCCCACCTCAGCCTCTAAATAGGTGGGAGTACAGACATGAGCCACCATGCCCGGCTAATTTTTGTATTTTTTGTAGAGACGGGGTCTTGCCATGTTGCCCAGGCTAATCTCCAATTCCTTGGCTCAAGCAATCCACCCACCAAAGTGCTGAGATTATAGGTGAGACACATCGTGCCCAGTCACATTCCATTTTTAAAATCAAAATGTGTCTCCTTCTAAAATGTCTTTACTTAAAGATGATGTTCATTTTTCCATTCACAACTTCTAGCATCCATGGAAAACAAAGCAGATCCTAACCTTCATGAGATAAAAACCACTAGCTTTCCCTTGGCCTCTAATCAAACACACAAAATAGAAAGGATCTTTGCAGAAAGTCTTTTTTAAAGTACTAGGAAAATAAGAAGTTTCACCATCATACCTCTCACGGCATCTGCAATACATGTTCACTCTTTTAAGACCGTTCAATTCTGCTGGAGAAAATAAGAGAAATGAATGAGAAAGATAGATGGCACCATATGTGCTCTGCTCAAGAAATGCAAACAAAACCCACAGCCGCTCCACAGGTCAGCTGGTGAGCCCCGGATACTGGCCAGGTGATTGTGCTCTTGTGTTTCTTTGGTAGGACAAGGATGTACAGGTTCTGGGCACCTTCCATCTGCTAAGCCTCCTTGTTTGACTATTTGACTGGTCCTGGTAACCACACTGTTAGCAGGGGAGGCTGATGGGCACATAGAGACGGATTGTGAACATTGCATAGCCCAGGACCCAGGGCTGTGGTCCTTCCACCCTGAAGGCACCAGATCCTAAGTGTGTCAACCAACTGCAGATCTCTCCCTTTGTTTCTTGCTGTGTGTTTGGAACTGATGTACTAAATGATGGGATTCAAGCAACTGAACATGGTCCGTCAGCCTTACTGTTCTGTGACAGCCTGTCTGGGGGGTGCTTGTAGGCTGGCCCTGCATCAGCGACAGGATCTTTCATCTGGAGCCTACAGACTTTAGACTTATGCTCCCCAGCTGTTCTGTGGATTCTTTTGGAAGATGCATTAGTCAGGATTCACTGGAGAAACAGAACCAATAGGGTGTGTGAATACTGATGCTATGAACATGTGTGTACACATATCTTTTTGAGTCCTGGCTTTCAACACTGGGGGGGTATATACCTAGAAGTGGAATTGCTGGATCATATGGTAACTCTGTGTTTAATTTTTTGAGTACCCCCAACCATTTTCTATAGTAGCTGCACCGTTTTACATTTCCACCAGCAATGCACAAGTGATCCAGTTTCCCCACATTCTCACCAGCATTACTTTCTGTTCTGTTGATAACAGCCATCCAGATAGATGTGAGGTGTGCTGCTATTTTTAGCACCTTACGGCATCTCCTGCCCCACACCAGCAGCTCTCACCAACTGCCCATCTCTGCACTTCCTCCAAGAGAGCAGGAATTTGATCGGCCAAATGCATCTTATGCCAGGCCATAGGTCACAGTCATTGGCCAATCCACAGGTGGACAGCTGCTGGGTCAGTTGATGATCAGCTAAGACCAGAAAGAGGTGAGTCACTTGTTGAAGCATGACATGGTTATCTACAGATGACCTCTCAAAATTCTCTTCCCTTAGGATAGGCTGTGGGAGCAAACCACCAAAAAAATGCCGAACACAAGAGGGGAAAGATGCTGTGGAGCTAAGCTGTGTCTCCCCTAAAATGTAATAAAGGAAGCTTGCCCTTGGCACCCGCCATCGCTTATCTGGAAGCATCTCTCTTGCCCTTTGTCCATGGGGTCTTCGACAGGCTGTGCTCATGTAATTCTCTCCTTCACAGGCACTCAACTGTGGTGCTGCATTTTAATGGGAAACTCTCCATAATAAAAACCCCTTTAATGTCCAAAGAAATGGAGCCATTCTAGGGGAAAGATTGGTGAAGAGATTGATAGCCACCCTGTCTGGTGGCTACTCCATCATTTAATAAGGCTGGGGAGAAATTGCATCAATATTTCATTCTCCTCCACCTTGTATCATTGGTCAATGCTCGAGACGGGATGTCAGAGACATCTTTTGAAACTTACCATTGTTTCTGCTGTAAGAGAAGCATTGAAGATGTCACTGCCTCACAAAAAGTTTTTTTTTTTTTTTTTTTTTAATGAGAGTGCTTGTGGAAACCTGTCTGGGCTGAGTGCTAGCTATTAGGTAGTTCTGTTTTTCATGAGTTTATGGAGATGAACTTGTGTAACTGTCTAGGTTTCCCTTTGGGTGTTGGCTGTGGAAAGCTTAGAGCAAATAGATTTCCCACAATTTGGGACTGAATTGCATCTCCTCCGTAAAATCTATCTGTTGAAGCCCTAACCCCCAGTGTCACAGAATGTGACTGTATTTGGAGACGGGCACTTTAAATAGAGAATTAAGTTAAATGGGGTCATTAGGGTCTTAATCCTATATGACAGATGTCCTTATAAGAAGAGGAGATTAGGGCAAAGACACACACATAGAGATGACCATGTGAAGATAGGAAGAAGACAGCTGTCTACAAGCCGGGGAGAGAGGCCTCAGAAGAACAAATTCTTCTTATACCTTGGTCTTGGACTTCCAGCCTCCAGAACCCTGAGACAACAAATGTCTATTGTTGAAGCCACCCAGTTGATGGTACTTTGTTATGACAGTCCTAGCAAGGTCATATACCTGCCCGCAGCCATCATATACATATTTGTTTGCTTTTGTTTTTTGCCCCATGCTTAGTTTCATTTGATGTCTCCCACACTCGCATTTATTTCCTGTACACCTATTTTTTGCAGGTACTTGATTGTATTTTAGTATCCTTTTATACTTTCAGGATTCAGGTGCAACAAAAATAAAATTTTTTAATTCTTAAAGTGATTTCTCCTGGGCACCTCCAGTGTATAAGACTGTTATGGGCACCAAGAGATGCAGCTTAGAAGACCAGCACATGCCTAGCAGAGTGCCTGGTGTTAAAGGTCTCAATAAGTGTTGGCCATTATGACCAGCTCTTAGTTACTATACCACTTAGCATTTGTTACAAAAGCCAAAGACCTCCAAAATGAATGGCTTAAAATAACAAACATCTATTGCATCTCATGATTCTGTGAGCTAAGTGATCAATTCGGGTCTGAGCCAGCTCTGTTAGGGCTGGGTGGTCTAGGATGGCCTCTCTTTCATGTCTGGAACTCAGGTGGAAGTCTGGATGGTTGGAGCCTCTCTCCACATGGTCTCTCATCCCCCAGGAAGCTAGCTTTGACTTGTTCCATGGGGGGTAAAGGATTCTTAGCTGCAGGAGAAGGCAAGCCCCAATACCTGCACCGTTCAGATCCCTGCTTGTGTCACATTTTCTAATGTCTCATTGGCCAAAGTAAGTCATATGGTCAAGACCAGATCAAAGGATGGAGCATTAGCCCCGCCTTCTGATGGGAGGTCTGCCATGTCACATTGCAAGGGCATAGGCGCAGGAAGCAGGGGGCATTTTGGGCATTTGTAATCACTGAGTGAAGAGTGCTGTGCTAGGCACTTAACACCTCTTCTACTACTTGATTCTGCCAGTATTCTTAACCGCAATTTAATAATCAAAACAAAAACTCAGAAAGCACGTGGTTCTCATCCAAGACCACACAAGTAGTAAGTAACAGAGCTGAGACTCAAACCCTGGCTCAATAAAAACAACAACAACAAATAACCCCAGCCCTCCCATCTCCAAAACTGGTTTGCTTCCTGGTTCACCATGCTGAATTGCCCTGGTGCTTAGGGCAGAGGCTGAGACACCAGAAGCCCCAGTACATATGATATTGTTGATTAAACTTGAATCAGAGGATAGACTTTGCCAGGGAAGAACAAATGATGAACAAGGGTGAGCACGGGGTGCTTTAGGTCCAGCTCTAGAAAAATGTGGGCTCCCCCAGTGAGCAAGACAGCTAACCTGTCCATTCCCCAGGCCCCTGTGGGGAAATGGAGGCGGACAGGCTTAGGAAAATTACAGGGGCAGAAAACACAGAGGGAAGACATTTCTTTTTCCTTCACCTTTCCTACACAACAAAACAGTTTCAGTCCTCCTCTTCAAGTTCCAGTATCTCACTCTCTTTTTAAAGAATCTTCTTGTCTTACCTTGGACTTCCCCTTTGCTTAATAAATCATTTCCTGTGTGTCTCTCTTTCTTTTTTTTTTTAAGGCAAAGTCTCGCTCTGTCGCCCAGGCTGGAGTGCAGTGGCATGATCTCAGCTCACTGCAACCTCCATCTCCCAGGCTCAATCAATTCTCCACCCTCGGCCTCTCGAGTAGCTGGGATTACAGGCGTGCACCACCACGCTCAGCTAATTTTTTGTATTTTCAGTAGGGATGGGGTTTCGTCATGTTGGTCAGGCTGGTCTTGAACTCCTGACCTCAAGTGATCCGCCCACCTCGGCCTCCCAAAGTGCAGGGATTACAGGCATGAGCCACCACACCCACCATCTGTGTATATCTCTCTTGGCCGCCTGGGTGGATTCACCCATCATCCACCACTTCCCTGTTCTTTTCTGTCCAACTGGGGCATCCAACTGGGGCCTCCACGCTGGCCCTCCTACCATGCATGTCTCTTCCATGGGCCCCTCTTCAAGCCCTTGCTTTCCCTCCAGAGATTTTCCTGTCTCCTAATGC
This sequence comes from Nomascus leucogenys, assembly GCF_006542625.1. Lineage (NCBI taxonomy): Eukaryota > Metazoa > Chordata > Mammalia > Primates > Hylobatidae > Nomascus > Nomascus leucogenys. The sequence goes on along the minus strand of NC_044405.1, from coordinate 21,906,508 downwards.
CACTCTCAATCCGGGCTTTCTTCTGAATTTGAACACCAAGAGGCACCAGCAGTGGCCAGCAACAATGGGGCCTAAGAAAACCGGTCATTTGAGCTGGGCGAGACGTCAGTGAAACCATCTTGGTATTTGATTGGCCTTTTGTTGAGAGAATAGGGACTCTGTGAGTGGAGCCTGAGAGAGACACTGGTCCCTTTTCAGAGTGGACAGAGTAGGAATGGCACGTACTGAGAGGGCAGTGTTGATAGCTGAAACAAGGTGTGCCACAGGCCTGGGATCTGGGGGATGCCTGAGAGATATCTGATGCAGGCGTGGGCTGGGCACCCGCCGGGAGTCCAGGAAGGACGAGCACCCTGAGGCCCAGCTAAAGCCAGGCGGGTCTGATTGGTGGGCAGGGCAAGCTGGGAAAAGCTGACAGAGGCACGCAGCCCAGCCAGGCAGAAGTCAGGAGCCAGGCACCTGCCAAGAGAGGGAGTAAGATGTTCAAGAGGACCTCCAGAAGAACTTTCAGATATAGCACTGGACTTGGCTGGGGACACAGCAGCACGGTGAGTGGCACTCACAGCTTGTAAATTACATCTCGGCTTAGTTTTATTTCAAGGCTTGAGTTTCTGCCAACCATGGAAGGCTAAATAATTAGAGCAGGCAGGTGAGTTAGGTGTAGGATGGGCAAGGAGTTCAAGCAAAGAAAGAAAGATGGAAGTAAGGAAAGAGAGAGAAACTTCTATGTGTTGTAATGAGTAGATTTGGTGTCAATGATTAGTTCACCAGCTTGTTTTATGAAGTGACTCTGACTGCCTAGAATTTAGGCAGGTTTATATATCTGGGCTTGAGAGAATGTCAGCAAAACATACTTCTATTCTTACCTCACTTTGGTAAGAGGGGACAGTTGGTTGGTTTTTAATCACTGAGTATATGCAAATGGGATAATTTTGGGTTACACAGACTTTGCCTTCATGTAGATTAATAGCAAGATCGATTTCCAAAGAAAAGATAAAATCCAATGCGTTTCTGGACTGTGCGAGGGTCTTCGGGAGTGACTGCAGAAATGTCATTACAGTCTCCGTTAACAAGCTCTACAGAGGTCGCACACAAGATCTATGAGCTCATCTCCCTGGAAGGCGGGCGATGCTCTTATTGATGCCCCCAAAAGCAAGAAGGCTTCTTCCTCTAGGTAGTTCAGTGAAACCAGGTATAAATCCAGAGGAATGACATCAACAGCTGCAGTGTAATAAAATTCAACACCATAAGCTTCTGTGAAATCAGAACTACATTTGTGAGTGCCTACTTTTGCTGATAAACATTGTCTATGTTTCATGTGAGCACTGTACCTATTGCCAAGACTGTCTTCATTATCAGACACAGTGCACAGCAGTGGCACTTTCTTGTGGTTTTATTTGTTCCCTTTGGCTAAAGCATTAGTGAGGTTGCATGACATTGTGACAAAGACGTGGATTCTGAGATAAGCTATCTAGAGTCAAAACCCTAACCCTGACACATACTCGATAGAAGTTACTTAACCCTCCTGTGCCTCTGTTTCCTCATCTGTAAAATGGGAATAATGATGGTGCTACCTCATAGGAGAACTGTGGAGATACAACTCAGCTAATATAAGTAAATGATATAGGATAGAACCTGGCATGTAGGAAGGGCTCAATTCATGTTGTTAGCTATCATTTGCTGAGTATCACAGTTTGGCACCCCTAAGCATCAGGGTAAGTTAGAGCTGATAGAAGCAAGGGAGAAGCCAGGAGTAAACCAAGGGGTCCTGCACACTGCATGATGGCAGATGAGACAGCAAACAGCATGACCAGCATTGGTAATCGGGATTCATTTGCAAAAGTAGAAACTTCAATTCCATAAAAAGAGAATAGAGGAGAATTCTTTAAGAAGATAATGCAGTGAGGTGGTTCTATCCATTTTTATTTTTAGGGAGAGACAAGTGTGTTTGTTTTTCGGTTTGATTTTTATTGCTAAATGCAATTTTGTGTCCTAAAATCATCTTTGCTGGTATCTAAAGATGCAGGGCAGGGTGGGATGGAGGGAAGGAAGCATTGGAAACTGGTTTGATGGCTTTAAGGACTTTCATGGCCTGGATCCTAGAGAAATGTAACAGGGATATAAAATAATTCAATCAAAGATTTGTCATTTAGGATAAATGGAAAAGATGGTTTCTCTGTGGTGGGAAACTATTCTACTACATTTCCTCCTCTAAGGAATTTTTATTTCTTATTTAAAAAATTAATTTAGGTATAAGTAACATAAATAAAATACACAGCTACCAGGGGTTCAGTTCAACAATCTTCCAGAATTGTATATACTTTGGTAACCACCAATCAAAACAAGATATAAAACATTTTTGAACACACCAGAAAGTTCCCTTGAGCCCTTGATAGTCAATTTGCTCTGCCCCATCACTTTCTGATTTATGTAGATATTTATACATATAGATTAGTATTGTCTTATTTGAATTTTCTATGAATTGATCAAACTATGCATTCTTTGGAGTTTGGCTTCTTTTGCTTACTGTGTTGTATTTGAGATTCATCTGTGTTGTTGGATGTATCTGCAGTTTATACTTTTTTATTTCTGTATAGTATTCCATTGTATGAATAAGGCATATCTAGTTCTAGCAAAATTTATTACAAAAACTTTCCTTTCTGCATTGAATTACTTTGACATCTTTGTGGAATATCAGTTGACTGTGTTTATTGGTCTATTGAGCAAATCTTCAGTTCATTCAGTTGATTTGCATGTCTGTCTTTATGCCAGTACCCTATTGTCTTGACTACTGTAGCTTGATCATATGTGAACTCATATTATTTAAGTCTTCAAAATCTGTGGGGTTTTTTCAAAATAATTTCAGATATTCTAGATCCTTCATGTTTCCATATATAGTTTAGAATCAACTCATTTATTTCTTTAAAAGAAACCTGCTGTAATTTATATATGTATTGTATAGAACCAATGAATAAATTTAAGACGTCCTAACAATATTAAGTCTTCCAATCAATGAACATGGTATATCCCTTTATTTATTTAGGCCTCTTCCGTTTTCCTCAGAAATGTTTTATAGTTTTTATGTAGATGTCGTATACATATTTTATTAGATTTATCCCTAGGTATTTGAAATTTTAATGTCATTGTAAATGGTACTGATTTTTGAAATTTCACTTCAAAGTGTTTGTTATTGGCATATAGAAATATAACTGAGTTTTATATAGTGGCTTTGTATATTATAGCCTTGCTAAATCCACATAATTCTAGTGATAGTTTTGTAGATTCATAGATTTTTCTTGATATAAAATAAATAATTTAAGACTAATTAGATAGTAAATAAATTAAGAAACTAAAGTGTTATAGTTTTCACCATGTATTAATAGGTCTTTGCTTCTAAAAGTTTTATAGCTGTGGTGGTAGTGGTGTTGATAGTTTTGATGAGGATAATTTATAGACAGGAAAGTTAATAAAATAAATATTTCATATCAATTGCAAAATTTCACAACCACCTGGTTAAGCTTCTACATAATACCCAGACTTAAATGGGCCCCAGAACTTTGTAACTACTTATAATTCACACCCTTTTCTATATACTTTTTGAGTTGCAGTAACTGTAGTCTTAATACCTAGTATTGTAATTTCCCCTCCAATTCTTTTTTTTTTTTTTTTTGAGACAGAGTCTTGCTCTGTCACCCAGGCTGGAGTGCATTGGCGCGATCTCTGCTCACTGCAAGCTCTGCCTCCTGGGTTCACACCATTCACCTGCCTCAGCCTCCCGAGTAGCTGGGACTACAGGCGCCCACCACCACGCCCGGCTAATTTTTTGTATTTTTAGTAGAGACGGGGTTTCACCATGTTAGCCAGGATGGTCTCGATCTCCTGACCTAGTGATCCACCCGCCTCGGCCTCCCAAAGTGCTGGGATTACAGGCGTGAGCCACTGCGCCCGGCCTCCCCTCCAATTCTTACAGTGTATTTCCTATATGTACATAGGAGACACTGTTTGGAAATAACCCTGCAATTGTCATTTGGTAAATCACATTTTCAGTTTTGGCAGGGAGCAGGGAAGAGCAAGATTGGAAATACTAATAGCTATTATTTAGGAGGCATCTACTATGTACCAGGAACTGAGCTAAGCAATTTGCATGCACCATCTCGTCAATAGACCTATTTTACAAACAAGGAAACTAAGGCTTAGTTTAAGTCATATGTCAGGTCCCAAAGTTAATAAGCAGTAGAGTCAAGGTTTAAATCAAAGTTTCAGACCCCAGAGCCCACAATTTTGACCAGGGTCTTCCAAAGCATCCGTTTAAAAAACAAATGTGATTTTCTACACCCTCTGATTATAGAAAAAGGAATTTAGCCGGAGTTCAAAATTCTTAGACTGATAAAAAATGATGCCAACTTCCATTTATTACCATGTAATGGGTTAAGGGATGGCGGTAAATCTTTTATGTCAGCTGGCTAAGTGTGGTGCTACAAAGACCGTTTTCCTCTTCAATCTTGGGCCAACATGCAGGCCTGGGTGGAGGGTAGAGGTTGGTGGCTGGAGAAACAGCCCCACACCTGGACTCCGCAGAGGGCAGGTCACCCAGAGCACCAAGCACAAAGGGCCACATTACTCTCATGACAGAAGGCTGCATGGTACACCCTTGGGGTCTTCCTGATGTTTGGGGAGCACAAGCAGTTCACACACACACACAACCCACACAAGCCCCCTGCATAGATTCAGGTTACGCCAGGGCTGGAATTACATAGTGACCCCTAAACAAAACAAAACAAACCAAACTACAGGCAGTAAAAGCCTTGGATAACAAGCCCAGAGAGCATCGGCACCAAAATTGCAAAACGGTTCCCCTTTACGCTACAGATTACAGAATCATAAATAGCACACTTATAAAATAAAGCCTGTTGTGTTTCAGTGAGACTAGAGTTGGCAATTCCGTTGCTAGATCTTATTTCATGGAGTGGGGAGGGAGTCCTTAAGAAACGGGCTTGCAATGACTCAGTTGGACTCTATCCTTTTTGGATTTTTCTTAGTTAAATCCACTGCCATGCATTTAGTGATAATTTAAATTTTCTATATGCTGACCTTTACCTTTCATACCTTAGAAACGTAGGGGTTGGGGAAGTACTTTATAACCCCTGGTGACATTCCAAGAAAATGTCACTCACCGGTACCAGCACTATCCTGGAATTTCCAGTAGAGAATGGAATTTGGCAGGGCTTGTCTCCATCAGTCCAGGCACTTGGAGGTAATGGTATGTTCTTAGTTCCAAAAGGCACTACATTCCAAGAGTGTCCATCTTTTCAGTTTATGGGTGGGTTTGAAGTTCACTCCTTCACATGCACCACCCCCTTCATCCCACTGGAAACCTTCCAGCTCTAAGAACTGCTCTGAAACCTGGCTTTGCAACCTTAGATGTGAAGGTAAGAGTGTTTCTAAGCATTGAAGGGCACGTTCTCTTGGGATTTTGTAAGTCACTCTGAACACCACTGACCATGATGTGGACAAAGAATAGAAATAACAGCTAGCAAACCCCCACAGGACATTGTATGAGCTCTGCATTACAAGAGAGGTAGGAGCAGGGTTTAAAAGCACCTTCATTGTACAACCTTACATACTGTTAACCACACATGACATAACCACTTTTATTAATGCACTGCAGCAGGGTGTTGGGAGGAATGTCCCATGAATTTCTGTGCTCTAACTGGCTTATTTTTCCAACTTCAGTTGTTTCTAATCTAAGCCAGTAATATCACAAAACCTCCAAGAATATTCAGCTTTCTACACAGTGTCATTAGAATGTTTGGTAAAAAGGAGATGCAGGCTGGGCACGGTGGCTCACGCCTGTAATCCCAGCACTTTGGGAGGCTGAGGCAGGCAGATCACGAGGTCAGGAGTTCGAGACCAGCCTGACCAACGTGGTGAAACCCTATCTCTACTAAAAACACAAAAATTAGCCGGGTGTGGTGGCATGTGCCTGTAATCCCAGCTACTCAGTAGGCTGAGGCAGGAGAATAACTGGAACCCGGAGGCGGAGGTTGCAGTGAGCTAAGATCACGCCACTGCACTCCAGCCTGGGCAACAGAGCGAGACTCCATCTCAAAAAGTTAAAAAAAGGGGATGTATTATTTTAGAAGTTCTCATTTTAAAATACTCTTCGGACAGGATCCTCCTGTTTTTTATTTTACATGGTAAAAAAATTTAAAAATACAGAAGAGAAGAGCACACAGCATGAGAAACACTCATGTACTCACCAACCAGATTTAATAATTGTTTGTAGTTTGCTATATTTGTGCCAATCTATTTTTTGTTTTAATTTATTATATATGTCAGTAAGCCTCTCTAAAAATAAGAATATATTCATTTACAGCCATGCATTTTGTTTGCCGCCCTTGTTCCTCCCTGTACCTTGGAAGTTACATCTTAAGATTGACTTGTAAACCAAAAATGAAAGTTTAAGTCCCCCTCAACGATCTGAATGGAGCCCTCCTCTCAGCCAAGGGCATTCCAAAGTCAACCTGAAAAACTGGTTCAGGTCATGATGGGAAGAGGGAGTCGGACATGCCTCATCATACCCTCCTCCCTTTTGGAATTCAGGAAAAGCTGACCAGCATTAGCATCAACACAGACCTTAAGTCTGATAAGAAATTTTTGCAATTGATTCCCTTTGAAGCCTGCTACCTGGAGACTTCATCTGCATGACAAACTTTGGTCTCCACAATCCCTTATCATCATAACCTAGACATTCTGTTCTATTGATTCCAGGTTTTTAAATAATAACTCTTTCATCCAATTGCCAATAAGGAAATTTTTAAATCTACCTATAACCTGAAAGCCATCTCCAGAGTTGTCCCACCTTTTGTGATCAAACCAGTGTACGCCTTACAGGTATTGATAGATGTCTCATGTCTCCATAAAAAGTGTAAGAGCAAGCTGTACCCTGACCACCATGGGCACATGTTGTCAGGACCTCCTGAGGCTGTGTCACAGGTGTGTTCTTGAACTTGACAAAATAAACTTTCTAAAAGGATCGAGACCTGTTTCAGATGCTTTTGGGTTCACAGATTAAATTCAGGTTAAACACTTTTTGCCAAGAAGCCTTCATTGCTGAAGTTGTACATTTTGTATTGCATCACATCAGTGCCAGGCTACCCACGCTCAGTGATTCCAAGATTGATGCTTGGGTTGGGGGGCTGCCCACGGCTCTCTCTCCCTATTACAAAGGCATCTTCCCACCCTCATGACCAGCAGATGATTTGTGAGACAGGACCTTGGTTCTGCGGGTTACTAGGTTCTCCGTCAGCTCTTCCCTGAATACTTGTAGCATCTGTTGATGATCCTGGACCGAATCAGTTAATTCATTCAAGGTTACAAAATGGTGGTTTTCTAATTTGATAATTCATTTGACATCTGTTAGTTAGCAATCATATTTTTTCAGAATGAAGAGTGTTCTCTCAAAGTCAAGCCTCTTTTATAATGCTGATATACAGCCTAACACTTTCGCTTTATTTACTAAATTTTTTTTTTTTTTTTGAGACGGAGTCTCACTCTGTTGCCCAGGCTGGAGTACAGTGGTGTGATTTCGGCTCACTGCAACTTTTGCCTCCCAGGTTCAAGCAATTCTTCTGTCTCAGCTTCCTGAGTAGCTGAACTACAGACACGCACCACCACGCCTGGCTAATTTTTGTATTTTTAGTAGAGATGGGGTTTCACCATATTGGGCAGGCTGGTCTCGAACTCCTGACCTTGTGATCTGCCTGCCTTGGACTCCCAAAGTCCTGGGATTACAGGCATGAGCCACTCCACCCCCCGAGACTATTTACCAATTTTTAGAGTAAGAAATTGACTTCATTATCTGGGGGTTTTGAAATAAAATAATTCGCTGTCCTTGTATCGTAAATGCCATATTATTTGTAGTTTACTGGTGGAAATGGCTTTACCACACTCATGTAACTTTAGGGCTATAAGACAGCAGAGCATTGTAAATTCAGTAGAACCACTCAATTCAGAAATGAACAACAAAAAAGTCAAATTGGTTAATTGAATAAGTTGATGGGTTATTGGATTCAAAGGACAGTCAATGCCATACAAATGGCCCATTCAGTGGCATCATACTGACAGCCCCAGTCTGAACTGTTAAAGGAAAGAAAGGCATATGTGGGGTGTCTGTGAGAAGAGGAAAGAGGGTGTAGAAAAATGAATATTTCCCTTCATTTTTCCTTGAGACAGGGTCTCACTCTGTGGCCCAGGCTGAAGTGCAGTGGCATGATCATGGCTCACTGTAGCTTCAACCTCCTGGGCTCAAGCGATCCTCCCACGTCAGCCTCCCAAGTAGCTGTGACTTCAGGCCTGAGCCATGGTGCCCAGCCTAGGCTTTTAACGTCTTGCTTTGTCATCAGCCAAAAGCGTGTTTGCGGTTACTTTGTCGGAACTCTCCTCCACTGCCCCATCCCCATGCCAGGGGCTCTAGGGAAAGACAGAGGGCTCCAGAGCAAAGACTGCCCTTACAGGATGCCGCACTGGTGGCAATTTTTTCTCAGCTGGGACTTCGTGCCTCCTTACTGCTCAGGGGTTGGCCAGGGCAATGCTGAAATCAGCGTGACCTTGGCTCAAAAGCTCAGGTGGACCCTAAAGTGGGGCAGGGAAGGCTTTCTTGAAGGAAGTTGTGAGCAGGGCATCCCATGTAGGTCACACAGGTCAAGTAGAACCCTTTGTCCACCTTAGCAGCTCCGTTTCCACCACCCATGCTCCATCCAGCCCAGGCGACCTGCAATTCCTCGGTAAACCAAGTTCCTGCCTGGTCAAGCTGGCTTACCCCATCCACTCCGTAACCTCCCACTTGTCCTTTAATATTCAGCTCTAGGGCCCTCTCATCCCAGAGCACTTCTCCGAACCATTCCCGGTTGCCTTTCTCTAGACCTCTTGCTCTCCCATAATTATTGATTTTCTTGTCTGTCTTCCCTACTAGACTGTGAGCTCATGAGAAAAGGAAACATCTTTATTTGTGAATCTCATATAGTAGGTTAAACGTCCACATAGTAGGTACTAAATAAAAGTCCTTTGATTGAAACAAATGTGTGAAAAAAGAAATGAATGACTTTGGCTTATCCTAGGAAATGCATTGATTTCCCTCCTTCCCCCTTCCATAAACTAAATGGCCAGGCTAATTTTGCTCAAACCCCTGGGATTTGAGGTGAATGGAGCCTGGACAGTTTCAAATGTTTTGCATATTAAGAACAGCCAAAGTGGATGTCTATGGGTCTAGAGACAAGAGCAACCCAGGGCACTAAATGGAAACTGTTCTCAGTTTACAAAAATGCTTTCACCAAGAGCATTGTAATAAAGAGCTAGGTTATTAAAGCTCAATCAAATAAACAGACCCTTTCACCCCCAGCCCCCTAAATGAAAGTGGTCATGTAATCGTGCTGTGATTAAGGAAGGCCCATGAGTTAAAGGCTTCGGAATATGTGAAGAGACATAAATCAGCCAGTTCCCGTCTTGGAAGGCAGCATTCTTCAGCATCCATTAATCTGCGGTTGGCTCCCCTTGGAGCTCTTGGGCCCCTCTGCGCTTCTCTATCTCTTAATTGAAGCGATGTGCCTTGGAGATTTATTGCTATTCTACACTAACTTTCCCTTCCAAGGGCAGATTGCAAAACAAATACAGGAAAAAGAAACTGGATTCAATTTCTAGGCAAGAGCCTTCTCTGAGTTCATCTGTGTGAATGTGCTGGCCCTCAAAGCTCCAACCTGAGGCAGGGTAGGCTTCTGCCTCCAAGCCGCCTAACAGTTGGTGAGTCCTGAATGTCAGCCTGTCTTTTCTCGCTGACTTTGAGGTATTATGTACTTGATGCAATCCAGGGCCACAGATCAATTCACAATGGGATGAAGACATGCACTGGAAAATGTATCTCCAGCATCTTTCATGTTTGCCTTTTTCTTTTATCCCGAATTTGACACTCCCAGGAGCTTACGAGTTTGTAATCAGCCCAGTGGCCGCAAGCACCTCCTTCTTCCTGATGGCAGACGGATGTCTTCCGGCCTCCTCACCCATCAACATGAGCCCCCTGATTTATGGTCCTGAACCCAGCAAGCAGGGCCTGCTGAGGCTGAGCTCCCACCTGGCCTTTGCGGTGAATTTGGAGGGAAAGTGGGGCTAGAAGTGAATGGGCCACCTCATTTAGGTTTTGGAGATTTGGTTCTCTGTTTCGACTTGATGTGCACATAATAAAACGCTTTTGCACATGGCAGCCTGCTGGTGCCCACATTTGGAAGGGATCAAGCCAAGGCCATCTAAATCATTCCGAGGGAGCAGCTGCAAGAAGCATCTCATAAATTGTAAGAGCAAGCACTTGTGCAGAGGGGCTGCAGTGACCGTGAGGCCCCAGGGCCTCAACTCAGAGGACAGAGTCATTGCATGGGTCCAGTTCGACTGAGAAGTCACCAAAAAGAAAAAAAGCTTCTGTGAAAACCAGAAGGGAGAAGTGATCTAGTGATGCTGAGATTTGCATTCATAGGGCTGGGTGATATTTGACTAAGTCTCCTCCTAAGTCAGAGATCTAAATTCTCAACTTTAAGAAGTCCTATTTACTGGTTTCTATTTCTTTAACAAACTCTGACTGTTGGCTAAGTGCTTTACAAATATTAATTCAATTAATCTTTCTAACAATCCTATAAAATATGCCTTGTTATCATCAAATTAGTGGTTATATTATTACATTCGTATGCTATCTCCTATATGTGTGTTAAGATTCCTCCAACAAACTGGTTTAAGTATTTCATACTGAATTACTAACAGATAGATCCTGGTATAGGCAGTGGTAGAAGTGAGATTTACTAATTTCCTTCCATATGATAGATAGAAAATTAGACATGCTAATATGATAAAAAATAAGACTGATGGCTTCAAGTTTCAATGGCTTTCAAACTAGACTTATGTTTGGAAACAAACGACTAAAAAATAACTGTAAAAAGGACAAAAGATTTATAGAAAGTACCATCTGGAGTTAAAACTGGCTCTGACCACTGGTTCCCAATGTCTGTAATCAACTTACGACAGCTTGTGACTCTGCTCCTTGGCTCTTCTTAATTTCCATGGGTCTTGAGCAGCTGTGGCAAGGGGGATGAGAGAACTTTTTTACAGCACCAGCTGTAGAGCAAAGCACAACTGCTTTCGGAGACTCCATAGCACTATTTATGGTAGGGGCCAATTTGCTCTCAGGGTGCTGGGCTTTCTGAAGGCTCAGGGGCATGGCACATGAACAGCCCTCTCCAGGACATTCAGAGTTGGCTGGAGCCCACCCTGTGCAGACTGTGGACATCTCTTCCCAACTCTGCATTCAGCAACCTTAAGCTGGTAGCTTGACATTTGCCATGATGGGACTGTTTACACCATGGAAATTGGCAAATGCTATATACAGCACTCTGCCACTTCTGGAACCAGTTTACCAGCACAACACCAGGAAAGGAAATCTTAAGCTTTATGAATCTTTCCAACAAGGCAGAGTTGCATATTAAAAAAAAAAAAAGATGTTGGGAAAAAGAGAAACCATAGTGCCGTAATATGATTGCAGAGTTGGTCTGAAGGACCAATGGCTCTGGTGTTTGAGACAGCAATCTTTCAACAGAGCCAGGGAGAGAGGATGGGGACCTCATGCCCATTCTCACAGCAGCAGCAAGAGCTGGGCTGACAGACAAACTGACCCCCTGAACCTCAAATGCACATGCGGGGTGCGGCCAACCTCTGTTCTCAACCTGACATGCCATGAGGTGAATGATTCTGAGGACAGCAAAATTTGTGCTTGTGTAACTTGTGTCAATCAGAGGAAAACAGTGAGGCAACTGTGTTAGCTTCCCGTGGCCGCTGTAACAAATGACCACAACCAAGTGGCTTAAAACTACACGAATGTTACTATCCTACAGTTCTAGAGGTCAGAAATGAGGCTCACTGGATTGTGATCAAGGTATCGACAGGGCTATGTTCCTTTCTGGAGGCCCTGGGGGAATCCACTTGCTTGTCTTTTCCAGCTTCTAAAGGCCATCTGCGTTCCTTGGCTTGTGGCCCCTTTCTCCACCTTCAAAGCGAGCAACAGGTAGTCAAGTCTTTCTCACTCACATCACACTGACTCTGACTTTCTGCCTCTCTCCTTCACATTTAAGGATCCTTGGTACTACATTGGGCTCACCTGATAATCTCCTTATTTTAAGTCACCTGGTTAGCAACCTTAATTCCCTCTGCAACCTTCACTGTCCTTGCATGTAACATAACATACTCATGGGTTCTGGAGATGAGGGCATGGGCGTCTTTGGTGGGAAATTATTTTACAACCACAGCCACACACGTCAGCTGAGGTCTTTGGTGAAACTCCCTGGAATTGACTCTAGAATTACATCTAGGGGGTTGCTCACCAAAGAGACTCAATCCCAGCCCCTTCTCTCAGTGTCAGCCAAGGCTGTCCTCCAGGGGCGAAACCACATCTGTTCTAGACACTGGAAATCGGTTTTACTGGTGGTTCTGTCATCTTAAAGATCCAAATCAGAGGTGTTAATGTTTGCCTTCCCAGAGTGGGACGACAACTCCATCCCAACTCTTCACACTTTTCATCCCTAATTGATGGCTTTTGTTGGCTTAGCGATAGCTGATAGTTTTCTCTGGTGCCTGCACCTTTGCACATAAATTTAAGTAGGGCACCTAGTGATTACACCTAATTTTGGAAAACAGGCATCCTTCTTGACACATATTCTTGACACATGCCAGATTTCTTGGAAAATTTATATAACACTGCAAGAAAAGGCTAATTTTGCTGACGAACACTGACCCGAGCTCCTGGTTTGATGTCAGGTTTAGCTCTCAGGCAGCCACATCCGCCACCTGCCTCGTCTTCGGCATTTCTCAGAACTCCACAGAACGAGCGTGCAGCCCAGGACTGGGGAGAAGGGCGGCCAGATTTAAGGCATGTGAACTTTTAGGTCATCAAACACACTTTCCCATTAGGGAAGGGGCACATTTCCTTAAGAGTCTGGGGGATCAGAACTGAATTCACGTCTGTCTCTTTGATAACATAATTCAAATATGGTGTAATGGCGCCTGGGGGAGAGGGAGTGAATTTGAGGATTATTAGTTTCACTGCTCTGGAATAGGTCCCAGAGGAGACCACGCAGAGACCTTGCCCAACAAATTGCTGGACCTCTTTTTGCTGAGCCCCGTCTGCCAAAAGGCTCCATGTGTCTTTCACATCTCCACTATCCCCATCATGAGGCCTCTTCCCACAGTCTCCGAACCTCCATGGGAGCCAGCATTTTCTAATAATCGTTTCCTACATAAAATCAACAAGGGGAAAAATTCCTCTTTAAGCACATGTCTAGATGATTCCATTTCTCTTTGACAGAGAATTATCAGTGACGGCCCCATGGCTCATAAGACTGTAGGGATTGTAAACCTCTGATTAATGGAGTAAGACAGATTGTTGTTATTCATGGAATTCAATATCCTAACCTCAGACCCATGTTTATAGCACATTGACTTGCAACTTTGAAAAAAGCCCTGCTTTTTTTTCCCCCCCACATGATTAGTTATTAGCAGAGAGCGCTAGAGTAAGGAAACCAGGCCAACATATCCAGTTGGGCAGCCTAAACCAGAATATGCACTCTATGTAGTGATTTAGGATTTAAAACCCCAATAATGCACGGAGACACTATGACTCCAATATTTTTCCAATATTACCTGCAACTTGTTCTAGATGAAACCCTTCTAAGCCCTCCGTGATTAACTTTTCAAGCCAGTGTCATGTGTTTTCTTGTTCTCTAAGCAGCAGAGAATGTAGCCCATGCATCTCAAGCTGCTGTCATTAATTTTTTTCTTTCCTTCTTTTACTTTTATTTTTAAGTTAGTGATTAAAACACAGAGGTCTTCATGAAATGTGACTCCCCTGAAGAATGATAACATTTCATTCTGCATTTTTGCAGCACCCAAGTTCATGTTTAGATGAAGGTGACCACTTTCATTTCCATCATCTTGTTATGACTTCGAAATCATGCCGTGTTATTATTTGCCCCATTTTGCAGAGGAGCCAAATGAAGAACAGAATGAATAACCTACCCCAAATTACTCATGAAGCCAGAGTTATTAGAATTCCCAGGCCAGTGGGCTCACCACAAAACTACACTGCTTGACTGTGCTGAGAACAAGCCAAGTCTCCCTCCCAGATGATCACTGCCTATTCCCCAGGCGGGAAAGGGGCCAGATGTAATTTGCTCATGAAAAAAAAAAAAAAGCACAGAATGGATAGGGGATCCTTTGAATATTTTAGGGATAAGGGTGAACGCATTTCTTTAGAGATTATTAAAAATTAATTTTTAAAGCAAAAATGATGGGAAAATCACAAACACAAGATGACACATGGGTTGGAAGCGATCAACTCTGGAGACTTGGTGATGCTTTTCCTTAGAGAAGAAAATAGGTCCTTTTCCTCAGGAATATTTCAGAAGAGGTCTTGTTATGGCTTAAGAGCCAGAAAATGGGAATAAGCTTAGTACTTAGCTGAAGAATGAGCTGGGTGCAGAATTACAAAGTGGATGTCCCATGCGTTTCCTGTTTCCTCTTGGTGCCCATCTCTTGGCTGTAGCCTACTTCCTGCCCTTGGGTCCCTCCTGGTGACTCAAATCTGCCAAAGAGGGTCTGAGATGCAGGCTCATGAAGCCCCATGGAAAGTCACACGCTGCCAGATTTCCCACCCTCTTTCCACAGTACCCATCCTAGTGCTCTTCTTCAGGGTATCTGTTTCCCTGTGTCACAATGGTGCTGATGGATTAATCAGAGACACTACCCCTATGAATACACATTAGCTAGAGGATCTATCATCCCTCAGAGATGATTGTAATAATAGCCTTCTTTGCTGCATTTTCATGCACCAAGGAACTTAGGAATATTGCAGAAGGAATGCAGAGAAAAGGAAAAATTCATTTTCAGCTTCTGTTATGCAAAACAGGATTTTTGCAGCAAAACAAGAGTTTCGAAAGTCCAGTCTTTTTGAGAGAAAGGGTTTCTTCAATCCTTGTCTGTCCTACTTGCATACCAAGAGCCAGGCTTGAAGGACCAAATCATAAAGGTTTGTATCCAGGAAAAAAAGGAGGGAGTGGTGCCTGCTCCTTCCAGCCCTAAAGGATTGTGGGACATAAGTAGCCTACAGAAGGAGGAGTCAGCCATGAGATGTGTGGGTCTTAACACGCCTCTCCTGGCTGAGACTCAGGCAGAGGGAAGTGCATTTGCTAAGCTGAAGTGAGTAGAGAAGACAGAGGGTTCACATCGTGCTTTCTACTGGGGCAACATTACTTTGCTGGATGGCTCCTCACCAATACAGAGGGCCTCTGAGAAACCAAGAGAGTGG
Organism: Nomascus leucogenys; assembly: GCF_006542625.1. Taxonomy (NCBI): domain Eukaryota; kingdom Metazoa; phylum Chordata; class Mammalia; order Primates; family Hylobatidae; genus Nomascus; species Nomascus leucogenys. Next base: position 21,891,120 of record NC_044405.1, on the reverse strand, counting down.
AAGAGCTCTGTGTGGCAGAGAGGGTCTAGAGGCTCTAAACTGTGGCCACTAGATAGCTAAGCTGAGGGGCAGAGGGGCAGCCAAGTGGCCCACTATGGTGGGAAACAAGTGACCTGTGTCTGATGGTGTCCAGAGGCAGATGGAGGCTGTGGCAGAATCCCAAAGGGTTTTCTGCCCTCTCCCAAGTCAAGAGAGGTAGCCCCTTGGTCCTAACAGGTCAAGAAAAAATTTCCCTTGGTTCCATCAGCCATGGACCTCATGTGGCTGCCCACCCACAGACCTGCAACAAGACCGGGTCTCTTCTCCCTGCCCCTGAGCATGGAAACTCTCCTCTTTCCTCCACAGGCCCAGACACCACTTAACCGATAGGTCTAGTTAAGCCCTTGGAGTCTGTTTAAACCACTCAGAGTGGGTCTGAGGACTGGGACACATCCACGAACTCTTGCCAGCATGGGATGAAAAAGGTACAAAAATTGAGGGTAGGTGTTGAGAAGCTCTTGTAGCAGAATAATTTCATGCTTATTGAAACCAATCATAAACAATATAAGATTATGTTTTGTATGCTTTTAGAACTTTTATTTCCCAGTAATTCATTTCTCTTGGATTTTATGAAAGTATCTGCAACTGGTTAGAAATTAAAAACAAACAACAACAAAAAGAATTTCTTACTACAGATAGTTTGAGATGCACTGTGTTATGGATGGGACTAGGGCTTATAATACACTTTTTTCTCTTCTACCCAGTGGATAGGGACTTATTAAAGAAGATCAGATCCATTTTGGAAAAAATAAAGAGCAACATTTTCTGCACATCTGAATTGTAGTAAGAATGAATATTTTCACATTTTCTATGCCCACTATTAGAGCCTCTTCCACTTAAAAATTATTCAGAAACAAGGAAGAATTAAAAAGGATCATACACCATGACTAAGTGACACCATCACTACCCATTTACCAAGGACAAGTGAAGTTTATCCTTGGGAAATCCAGGATGGTTCAATATGCAAAAATCTATTCATGTAAAATAGCACATTCACAGAATAAAAGATAAAAATCACATGATATGCACTATCTTATCTCAGATGTTTGCACCCCCGATCCGCCCCCATCTCTAGAAAGCTAGAACACTGCCAACTAATCTGTTATATAGGTCCTTTAGAAACACATAATTCACACTTAAGGTTGGGTGCTGCTAATTCTTTGCAAAAATCCAAATTTAGTTAAGGGACCAGGGAGATGCCACTACCCCTTGATTTTTCATCTAAAAATATAGATGTTTATGTAAACAAATCTTTCCATATTCATAGCAACAAGAGCGAAACCCTGTCTCAAAAAAAAAAAAAACCTCTCAACAAACTAGGAATAGAAAGAAATGACTAAACATAAAGTATGTATGATAAGTATTTGAGCCTAAAGATTTTGATCTCACATTTTTAATTGTGAGATTGATCTCACCTGTTTAAATTGTTCACAATTATTACATCACGTCAGCCATCAACTAAAGTTGTACTTTAAAAATTTGCTACACTATGTACATTTCTAAGTCAAACACTTGTGACTTTTGCTTTAATTCCATGAATGTTCCTGCCTCCTTGATATTTGTATTTATTCTTTTTTTCTCTTGAGTGGAGGTATAATTGTATGATATTTCAGAAATGAAATACAGATAAATGATTCAAAAAGTCACCATTAAGGAGAATAATGTTCCTTTGATCATGAAAAACTGATTAGTAATTATTGCCTATATTTTCCTGATAGCATATGACAAATGTTTCTAAGGTAACAAGATGAGAACAGATTAAAGATTGTGTGGTGTTTTGGATTTGGATGGAAATATTTTAGTTTTTAAATGCAGTTACAAATTATAATGTATTCATATTTGTACTTTCTGTTAAAATGCACAATTGCAGAATTGTTTAGGTTTTATGTTTATTCTTGATGAAAAGCTTTGTTTGGTCTTGTTTTTAAGTTTTCACTCAAATCTTAAGAAATGAATTCATCCATGTTATCAAAAAAATCACATGATAATCTCAATAGGTGCAGAAAGAACAGTTGATAAATTTTTGTATTCTTTATGATAAAAACTCTCAGCCAGGCTGGGTGGCTCAGGCCTGTAATCCCAGCACTTTGTGGGCCAAGGTGGGCGGGTCACCTGAGGTCAGGAGTTCAAGACCAACCTGGCCAACATGGTGAAACCCCATCTCTACTAAAAATACAAAAATTAGCTGGGCATGATGGTGGGTGCCTATAATCCCAGCTACCTGGGAGGCTGAGGCAGGAGAATCGCTTGAACCCGGGAGGCGGAGGTTGCAGTGAGCTGAAATCATTGCACTCCAGCCTGGGTGACAAGAGCGAAACTTAGTCTCAAACTAAAAAATAAAATAAAATAAAATAAAATAAATAAAACTCTCAACAAACTAGGAATAGGAAAAAATGACCTAAACATAAAGGCCATATATGAAAAGCTTACAGCTAACATACTCAACAGTAAAAAACTGAAAGCTTTTCTCCTAAGATAAGGAACAAGGTAAGGATGCCCTTTCTCACCACTTCTATTCAACACAGTACAGGAAGTCCTTGTAAGAGCAGTTAGGCAAAGATTTTTAAAGTCTTTTAAATTTTTATTAAATATACTCTCTTGGCACAAATCTTTAAAACATATAAACATTACATATAAATAAAATGTCTTCATGGCATCAAAATATAACTCCAGACAAGGACAAGCATCTAAATTAAAAAGAAAGAAGCAAAATTATCTGTTTGCAGATGACACAATCTCATATGTAGAAAACCCTCAAAACTTCACACACACAAAAAACCTCCTTGTTAGAAGTAATAAATGAATTCAGTAAAGGCACAAGATACAAAATTAACATCTAAAATGAGTTGCAGTTTATACGCCAACAGTAAACTATCTGAAAAGGAAATTTAAAAATAATATCATTTATAACAGCAACAAAAAGAATAAAAAACAGGAATAATAGGTTGCTCTGCCTATAGAGTAGCCATTCTTTATTCCTTTCCTGTCTTTATAAACTGGCTTTCACACACACACAAAGGAATAAACTTAACTAAGGAAGTAAAAGTCTCGTATGCTGAAAACTACAAAATATTGATGAAATAAATTGGAGAAGACACAAATAAATAGAAAAGTATCCCACATTCACGGATTAGAAGACTTAATATTGTTTAAAAAGATTCATACTACCCAAAGCAATTTATAAGTTCATTGCAATCTCTATCAAAATCCCAATGGCATTTTTCAAAGGAACAGAAAAAAAAATCCTAAAATTCATATGAAACTAGAAAGGACCCCAAATTACCAAAACAATCTTAAGTAAGGACAAAGCTGGAGTCATCACATATTCTAATTTAAAAATATATTACAATCTACAGTAAATAAAACAGTATGGTGCTGGCATAAAGGCAGACATATAGACCAACGGAACAGGAACAAAATAAAGAACCCAGAAATAAACCCACAGATACACAATCAACTGATTTTTGACAAGGGTGACAGTAATACCGGTACACCAGAGAAAGGACAGTCCCTTCAACAAATGGTGCTGGGAAAACGACATATCCACAAGCAAAAGAATGAAATTGGACCCTTATCTTGAACCATACACACAAATCAACTCAAAATAGATTAAAGATTAAACCTAAGACCTGAAACTTCTAGAGGAAAGCATTAAGGAAAAATTTCATGACATTGGTCTTGGCAATGATTTTTTGGATATGACAACCAAAGCGTAAGCCACAAAAGCAAAAATAGGCAAATGGGATTACATCAAACTAAAAAGCTTCTGTATAGCCAAGGAAAACAACCCACAGAGTAAAAAGAGAACATACAGAATGGGAGGAAATATTTGCAAATAATGTATCTGATAGGGGATAATCTCCAAAATATATAAGAGAACTCTTTCAACTCAATAGCAGAAAACCAAATAACCCAATTTAGGAATTGAGCAAAAGACCTGAGTAGATATTTCTGTAAAGAAGATTTACAAATGGCCAACAGGTATTTGAAAAGATGCTCAACATCACTAATCATCAAGGAAATGCGAATCAAAATCACAATGAGATATTACCTCACATCTACTAGGATGGCTTTTTTTTTTAAAGATAAGAGTTGGCAAGGATGTGGAGAAGTTGGAAAGCTTGTTCACTGTTAGTGGAAATGTAAAATGTTTTAGCAGCTATGGAAAACAGCATGGAGGTTCCTCAAAAAAGTTAAAATAGAATTATCATGTTTTCCAGCAATCCCACATATGAATATTATTTATCCAAAAGAATGCAATCAGGATCTTAAAGGGATATTATCACTTTCACGTTCATTACGGCATTATTCACAATAATCAAGATGTGCCAACAACCTAAAATGTCCACTGACAGATGAGTGGATAAAGGCAATGTATATACATACAATGGAATATTATTCAGCCCTAAAAAAGGAAGAAATTCTGCAATATGAGACAACACGGATAAACCTGGAGGCCATTATGCTAAATAAAATAAGCCAGTCACAGAAAGGCAAATACTGTTTGAGCCCACCTATATGAGGAGCGAAAATAGTGAAACTCACAGATGCAGAGAGTAGATGGTGGTTGTCAGGAACTAGAGGGAAGGAGAAATAGGGAGTTGCTTTTCACCTGGTATAAGGTTCCAGTTATGCAAGATGATTAAGTCCTAGAGATGCTGTACAATTTTTGTGCCTATAATTAACAGTGCTGTACTGCACACTCATACAATTTAAGAGGTTGGATCTCATGTTAAATATTCTTACCACCAAAAGATAGAAAGAGAGAGAAGAGAATCCACCAAAATTGGGGACCATCAACAATCAACAGGAAATGCAATTCCATTGGTTGAGACTTTTCAGGAAGACAGCTGTGGACACGGAGAGAATTCACGGGAGCTGGTACCTTTTATCTCCAAGATGCTGTTCTAAGTGCTTTTATATCAGTCGTCCCGGCTGATGTTACTAGCCACCCACTGAGGATGCATCGTTTTCTTCGTAGAGGAAAGAAGTGACATAGTCAGGGGGTTAGAAAATTTGCCAAAACTCACACACAAGGCAGAGGCAGAGCCAGACCTCCAACCCAAACCTATTGGACTCAAAAGCTGTGGTCTTCCTACCACCCCCATAGTTTTGGAGCCATGAGATCCCAAAAAAGGGCCTTGGTGGAGTGGACTATAGGGTCCAAGCACAAAAAGGTCCACGGCCACCATGGGCAGCACTCCACCTGATTCTTCATCCATCGCTGTGTAGGCTTCTGACTTAGGTCACCTCTTGCCCTGGGTGAATCTGCTATAATTAGAAGACATTCCCACCTCTAATATAAGCCAGTTTAACTAGAAAGTACTGGAGGACACACTTATCAATTGAGGACCCAAGAGAAGCAAAGGGCAAGTCCCTAAGTCCCTTTGCTCTACGAACTGCAAACTGGAAGATGAAAGGGTCCCTGAGGTGAGCTGTGGGGCAGCTCTCAGCACCAGGCGGTGAAGTGCTGAAATTAGTCACCGACCACCGATAGCTTGGGCCCCTGAGTGAAACACTGTGACTGGGAGCTGATGTTTGCAGGAGTGATATCTTTGGGGATAAAACTGATACGTGGGATGGGAAATGATCAAAGTGAGAATTCTTAAAATTCCTTATTCTAGAGAAGTGCTGCCAAAATCAGATTCACTGTGCAAAAAGTGTCCCTATGCTGTGCGTGCACAAACACACACACACACTCTCTCTCTCACACACACACACACACACACTGACCTATAGAAAATCGGGAGTAGAAAATTGGGGGATGCCTGGCTGTGTGTGTTCACATTTGCAGTCTCAGAAGCTTCCGGTAAAGCTAAAAATGGAGGGTGGGACCTAGACACCTTTGGGCAATGTCTCACGTACCACCGGACCAGCCTTAGGAACGAGAAAACGTCTGGAGCCCGTGGGGTCATAATGAGCTGGCTTTCAAAGCAGCCTGGAAAAATTCCTCACCAACTCCACACACATCCATCACCCCAGCAAAGCCCATGGTTTTACAAAACATTGGAAACATTTGAACGTTGAGAAAACTTACGACCTTGGAACACGCTGCCTGTTTTCTTACAACTTAATGAGACTAAATCGTTGATAAGTCCTGTTTTGAAGCATAAATGAGCACCCCGTGCAGGGCGCAGGAGCCGAGCCACCTTCTCCACAGGACAATTCCCGTGCTGAGCACGGGTCACCCAGACCCAAGACCTCCTCTTTTGGCTTGTGTTTTCCAGGGATTTCTGGCAAAGCCAAGGCAGTTTTAGCTTGCTGTATCTTGGCAATTCATTTGAAACCCCTCCTCATGCACTCCAAATACTAGAAAAGCAACACTCAGAGTGAAGCATGGGTATAGGCATTCTAGAACAGCAAGCCCCTTCAAATCCTCTGAGTTAGACAGAGTTATAGGTATCCATTCACTCATTCATTTGACAAATCCCTGCGGATGGCTTGCGGCGTGCCAGGCCTCTGGTTAGCCCAGGGGCATTTCAGAAATGCCAGGGAGGCTGGGGCTGGCTGTTACTCTCAGGGGACCCTGCAGTGTTTTGAAGATGCTCAATGATTGAGGAGGCGATTCTATAAATATCGAAGAATTTGGGGAATGGCATGTGTCAGGGGAGCTTTTACAATTGGAGGGGTCATGGGGAGATCATCAGATTTTGCAGACCCTTCCCAGGCCTGTCAGTGCTGCAGAGGCAGGGGCGGGAGGTAATCAGTACTTACCAAGTGCCTCCTTGATGATAACACATCCCGTGGCATCCTCCTCTGCCCTCAGGGAACTTTAACTATCGATGGAGTGTGGGGGGGTAAGACATCTATAGGCCTGTACTGCTGGCAACCCTGCAATCTAGTGGCTCAAAAATCAGAATGCCAACTCTGACCTCAGAATCCTAGATGTGTGACTCTGGGCAAGCTTCTTAATCTCTCTGTGCCTTACTTTCCCCGTATGTAAAACGGCAGTAATTATAGTATCCATCTTGCACGAAGGTTGTGAGGAATAAGTGAATGAAACATTCGGAACAAGGCAGGCCTGACCCCACTAAGCCTCTCTTGTGTGGCCGTTTATCTCCCATGCTGGCTGTTATGCACCTGTCTCTGCTTTCCTCACAGAGCACCTGTAACCCCGTGTTGTGGTTGTACCTGGGCAGGCCCTTCTTTTGAGACCGGGTCTGTGTTCCTGGAGTGCCAGGGACCAGGCCTGCAGCAGGAAACAATCAAAGTTCCTTGAAGAATGAAATGAGCAGGAGCTGCTTCCTTGTGGGAATTACTGCAGGAGGTGCCGCCGAGCCCGGGGCCTGGGGGGTTGGGATGCTGTCTCATGAAAGGACCGTATACTCAAAGCGGTCTCCAAATGCCAAAACAGCAGAGAAACCAAAGAACAAGGCAGACACATCCAGTTTGTCAGTAAAGGGTGGCTTACTGGGGAATTTAGAGGCATGGTCTTGGGCAGCAGCAAGGCACGTAGATGTCCCACTGTTATCCCCAGACCCGGGCTTATATACCATAGGGAAAGGGGGTATGTGCTCGCTAGAGACAATTGAAGGCCACAGCCAGGACGGTCGAGGATGCAATATTCACCATAGCCAATGATACGCGGGATGACATCAACATTCCCATGGCGGTGGCTAAACAGAGTCAACATGGCGATTAGCATCCAAGATGGAGTCACTTTTGTCTCCACAGATGGAGTGATGTGGGCCGGCCATGACTCATCCCCCATCTCACACACAGTTGTCCTCGCCATAAAGGGGAGTGAGAATATCATCTTGGCAGGTGCTGCTGACTGCAGCAGGTCCTGCTAGGGGCTAGCAGTGAGACCGCCAGTGTCAGAAGTTTAGCTGTTCTCTGCTTGGCTGTGGTAGGGGAGGGCTGGCTGATCACAAAGTGTGGGGCATCCCACCTAACCACCTCCCTTCCTAAGGAGTCTAAAAAGTGGGCCAAGATGGGTGCGGGGAAAGGAGTGGCAGGAAATGGGCGGGCAGGGCCTTGGATGCTGGTGTTGGCCATCACTAGCATTGGCTCAGGAGGAGGCATCAAAGGGACAGTCACCGGAAGGTGCATACTGCAAGAGCTCGCCAGCAGAGGCTGGGCCATCTTCCAGGGGCCTGGTCCTCAGGTGGGCGTCACTGCCTTGCTGAGCAGCTGCCCCCCCCAGCCCCGTGTTGAAATCTACTCCCTTCCCAAATCCACCTTCCCCTTCCTCTCGCCTTTTGCACCTCTTACTTCAGGAAACCAAGGGTCCATCGAAGGCAGAGGTAAGACTATAGCAGACGCCGTCAGTGCCCTTGGTCAGCTCAAGGGGAGTCCTTCCAACAGATGGGGACCTCGAGGCTGCAGCTACCTTCACAGGTAATGCCTTGGTCCTAGCTCAACAGCCTCATAGATGAGCCAGTGACGTCCAGCCAATGCTTTAGCAACCATCTGTTGAGCACTCTCCTGTCGAGGCCCAAAGCCAAGGGATTTGGTGTGTGTCAGCTGGCCCCTAGGTGGCGGGAAACCTGGGTTATCCCACTTAGAGGTGAGGTTGAGGAGGGGCCTCTGCAGCCCCAAGTCTCAGGCAGGTTAAATCACATGTCCAAGGGAGTAGTCCAGAAAGTGCCAGAAACAGAAATCCCAAAGCGAGAGGCATTCAAGCTCAGAGCAAGAAAAGGGATGGTGATCAAAGCCTCCTCCCAACAGCAAGGCCAAGGTTTCAAAGCAGAGACGCGTGCTGTTCTGAGAATGGCCTGACATTCCTATGCATTCATTCTAGAAAATAGAGGTTTTTTTTTTCCAATTCAGGAAGATTTTTTGTTTTGTTTTGTCTTTGTCTTGTTTTGTCATAGGGATTCAAGTTTCACTTACTTCACAGGTCAGTAAAAACAGTTTGGCCATAAACCAGGTTTATTTTTCTGGCTCAGTTATGAGCCTTAATTCAGCCCAACCGTGGCCATCTCTAGAGGGTCAAACTGAAAGCATTCCGGGCAAAATTTCCAGCAAAAGTCATTAGTGACCCTTTTAGGATAATGGGTCCTGTAACAGATCAACTTAACTTGGCCATAAATATAACATAAACCCCTAAGTGTCCTTAAGCGTGCCCACTCAACGTGGCCATCAGCTCCCTTTCACATGGGGCATCTTATACTGAGCACAGGACCAGAAAGCCCACTTGTCTGATAAGATAGGCAGCAAAAGTGCATGTGTCTTTACAGTTGCTAGAACCATTCTCATTTCATTTCCATCTTTTTTAAAAGCAGCGCTGGATGTTTTGCCTCTGAGAAAAGCAACTACTGGTCTCCATATCTTTTTTATTACTTGGGAGAATGTTTCTTCTGAACGTGTTTCAGAGGTACCTTCTAGTTTTCCTGCCTTTGGCTCATGCCAGCAAACTGCTTACAAGAATTCCTCATGACTCAGTGCCAATTCTGAGGAACATAATCAGTTGCAAATGTTTCGGGGTGGATGACTGATGAATGTAGTAACTTTATCACTTCTCCCATTTTTTACTGTTAGCAAACTGTAGAAATCTCACATGAAACCACCTCCTTTCCTACTTCCTCCCACCCTCAACAGTCCTTTAAAAAATGATGAAAACAGCAGCCAAGAAGGATGGCTTGTCTGCAGCTGGGAGCAGCAGGGCTGTCGGGTCACGCTGCACTCTCCTCTCGGCCGACAGGACAGGAACGGTTGCAATGAGTTGCTGTCTGCTTCATTGATCTCCGACAGTGAGTGAGCATTTTGCTTGATGTGATTGTTCTTTTCACGTGAAAATTTGTCCCCCTGCTGTGATCCTACAGCACAGCTGACCTAGAGATGGCACCTGGAGCATCTGGGATCTTCAGGAGGAGCTGTTGCAACAGGGCTGGCTCAGGGTCATCCCTCTACCCACCACCCAAGGTGGCATCTCAGATCCAGATCACAAGACCAGCATGCCCGGCTGTTAGACCCATCTTTCCCCTAAACAAGGGGCTGGCTACACTCCAACAGTTATTCGTGGTACCCCTACCCTGTGCCAGCCACCCTGCCCAAAGCCATGGACAAAATGATGCTCAGACCTCAAGGAGTTTGTGGGCTGAAGAGGGAAGAGAGGCAAGAAAAGGTGACAGTGGGAGGTAGTGCCAAGTGTGGACTGGGTCTACCCGCCAGCTTACGGGAGGCGGAGGCTGCAGGGATAAATCCTGCCCGCAGGGAATAGCGCCATCTGCTCGGAGATCTCACTGGGGTCCTCCCTCCCAGTGCAGAGGCCAAGGGGAGGGGGCCAAGCCATCGTGGTCTCTCTGGATTTGTTTGCTAAGGACAGTTGTAACAAAGTACAAGAGATTTATTGTCTCACAGGTCTGGGGACAGGAAGTCTGAAATTGCGGGGTAGGCAGGGCTGGTTCCTTCTGGAGGCTCCAAGGGGAGTCTGTTCCGTGCCCCCTCCCCACTCTGGTGGCTGCCGGCCGGCCACACAATTCCTTGGCCTTGGCTCACAGCTGTATCATTGCAGTCTCTGCCTCCCTCTTCACATGGCCTTCTCCTGGTGCCTGCTTCTAAGGACAACAGTCATTTTGGAGTAGGGCCCATCCTGCTCCAGGGTGACCTCGTCCTCACCATCTGCAACAATCCTATTTCCAAATAAGGCCACATTCTGAGGTTCTGGGTGGACATGAATTTGGGAGGCACTTTCCTCAACCTGCTACCGTCTCTGTAGGGACCGTGGCTGGTGCCCCCAGAGCCTCTTGCCTCACACCGTGACTGCTGCTGGCGTTAGGCAGTGAGCAGACAGGCAATTTGTGGGGTATGAGCAGAGTTGGATGGAGCAGGGACCTCTTGACAGGTGGCCAAGAACTGGAGAAGGCCAGGAGGAGTTCCCAGACCTAAGATGGGAACTGGGAGGGGACTGGGAGCATGTGATCCAGGCCTGTGGCGGGGACCAGGTTAGAAGTGGGACCGATGCCACAGGCCCAACTTTCCAGACAGCACCTGAGAAACCCTGGCGATGAGCGGGATTTGGCACCGCCCTTTGACTTCTCTTGAAAGGGTGGCTCTTAGCAAATCAACTTACTTTAGGGCCCCTCCAATTCCCCCTCCACATATAGCTATTAAAACTCTGCCCTGAGCTCTATTTCCACACCAATGAAGGTAGAGACCTTATTCGACTTTTGGGGTCGGGGGGAGAGGAGCCAAGCTGGTATCATGTTGACAATGGCCAAGCCTCCCAAGACCCGCTGCATGTCTGGGCTATCTCAGGGTAGCCGTGAGAAAGTTCAGTGAATTTAATTTAATGCAGCGAATTTAAAGCAACTTTCTTTTGAAAATGCACTGGGTGTTTTGAAATTTAAATGTAGGTTGGGTCCACCTAGTACTCTGGGGCATTTAGAAAGACAATATCTTGAAAAGAATCTGAATACAGGGTAGTCACCATTCTAAAAGGCAGCCTTCGATGACTCCAATTCATTCATTCTTTCAGCCATACAATAAATACCAACATCACACCATGTGCCAGGCAGTGTTGTAGCTGCTGGGGACAGAGCAGGGGGCAGTGCAGATGCAGTGTCTATCCTCATTCCAGCTGCAATCAAGGGAGAGAGATGTTGAGAATCAGTAACATGAATGGGCTTTCAAGCGTCATCCGTGCTCAGGGGAAAAATCAGGCATGACGGGGGTGGGAAAGTGTGCAGGCCACGAGGCCAGGGGACGATTGCTAGTAGGAATGTGGCCAGGGGAGGGTCCCCAGGGAGGTGACACTTGAGTGAAGACCTGAAGGAGGAGAGGAAGTTCACCGATGTCCACCCTTGTCTCACTGTCTTTACCTGGGGCAGGTGACTTCCTCCAGGGCCCTTGTGTGCTGACAAGTGGCCATGCTGGCCAACCGTGATTTTTCTGACAGCAACTGCTGCTCTCTGGCTGGGCCTGTGGCTGGTCGACCCCCAGAAGTAATTCTCGCCCCACTGGCCCTTCCTCTGGGAAATGTTTTAGAGGTGATTTGTTCTCCACAGAAAGCAAGCAAAGGAATAATGCCTTCCAGGGCCTCTGTGGGGTGCCCTGAGAAATCTGCACACCTGCCAGTTGGGAAGGCAGCTCGCCTTACCCAGGGGCCACACGCTCCTTCTCCTCATCAATTTCCTTTTCAACACCAAATACATCTTTCTCATTTTGCAGCATTTTCTTACATGTCTACCACTTTTGGCTTCAGCGAGGACTCTCAGTAGCCGGGGTGGGGGCAGGGGGGAGGAGAGAGAGAGTGTGTGTGTAATGCACACATGAAGGAATATAAAAGTCTTGCTTGAAGCCAACAGCCCTGTCTTTCAATCTCCATTTCTGCTCATGCTGACAGAAATCGTAGCAAGATGGACAAGTTAAAAAAAAAAAAAACCACCAGCTGTGAATGGTCTGTGTGATGCCCCACAGCAATGATAAGCTCATTCTGTAGAAGGTTGTTGGGTAGCTTAATAATTGGGCCATTGTGCATGGTTTGAGTATTAAGAAAAAATATCCCATAGTCCTTGCCCTCAGGGAGCTCACAGCCTAGCTGGGCACCAAACACCTAGAAAGAGCATCATCATGAACTGTGCAGCAACTGGAATGTGCCCAGGGTGTGGTGGGAGCCTGGAGAAGGGGCAGCTGCTGGGGTCACTGCAGTCAGGGAAGGCCTTGCTTTGGAGAGAGGAGGACATTTCCCCTTTCTCATGGGTCCGTGTGGAAGGGGCTTCCTCGTTCCCCCCAGATCACCCTGGAGGAGCTCTTAGCTCTTCCACCCCTGGCCTCCCCACATCAACTGACCAATCCCAGGGGGTCATCGATGCCTTTGGCACCAAGGAAGTCTGCCTTACTCCATTGGGGACCACGCGGGAGAGGGGAGAAGCAGGAGATACCGTGGGGCAGTCAGAGTAACCATCCAGGCAACCCTCTGACCTGCCACAGACTTGGTCTCCACCCTAGAGAAGCCATGGAAGCTTCCAGGCTGCCCAGACCACACTCCCCCACATCTTGGAGGCCCTTCTGCACCCCTGAGCTTGGCTGCTCTTCCAGGATTCCCTCGACGAGCTGCGTATTGATGCCTGCCTCTGGGGCAGGGCTGTTTGTGTTCTTCGTTAGGTCTCTTGGTCAATGGACATTTAGTGAGTCCCAGTGAATATGGGCCTGACGCGGCTCTGGGACAGGCAAACCAACTGGACTTAGATGCTGCTTCCAGAGCTCATGGCCCAGCCGGGAGATGGTCATTTATCACGTGATTGCACAGACGATGAAGATGCATCTCTCCAAGAGCTGGGAGAAAAAGGACCCAGGCTTGGGATGGCCCGTCATGAGGGGTGTTGGCTTACTAGGGGAGTAGAGGAAGGGGGGCTTCCTGGAGGAGGTAACAAGGAAAAGAGGAGACAGAAGGGTGTGCCTGGTGGAAGGAACAGCATCTGCAGGGGCCCTGCAATGGAGGGGAGTGCAGTGAATCCAAGGGACTGACAAAAAGCCCTGGGAGCCAGAGTTGGGAGGCAGAGGATGCGAGGAGAAAGAGGGGGACCAAGGGCAGCCAAAAGCCACTGGGGTTTTAAGAATGGAAGTGACACCGCCAGGTAATGTTTCAAAAGATGTGTTCACTGGGCCTTTCTTTTCAAAAGAAGCAAGGGGTTTGCCTCACTTCTGTCACCATCTACAGCTCAACGTAGCTGTGTCCTTTGGAGGATCAGAGGGTGAGTGACCATCTGGGGCACATGGCCACCAGCTGATGGAGGCAGGAGTGGACCTTCATCCTGTGGCCAGCTCCGGCCAGGCTGCAGGCGGCTCCCAGCCCTCCTGTCTGCTGCCCAGAAGCCACGTCACTGCCTGGCCCTGGGAGAACCGCCCCCTGGAGTTGAGGGCTCATTAGTGTCAGAGGCTTGGCCCAGGGACCCTCGCATTTAACTTCGCTCTCGCACAATTGATCCATCATGACGGGAGCAGCGGCTGCCTCTCCACGTGTTTCTGATTCCCTTAATGGCCCAGGCGCTGCTGAGCCACGCTAGGTGTCTGACAGGCTCACAGTACTCTGGAAAGCTCTGTCGGAAGGTTCCTTTTGGTCTCTTTACACAACCATTTTAAAAGCTTTCTTTAAAATAAAAATTTTATTTTCAGATCCTTTGAAAACATCCATGTACTCCATGTTATTCAAATGTATTTCAAGTAGGTAAGACCTGCATGCATTATAAAATATAAAAGACACAAATGGGGATAGAGGAAAAAGTCTTTATCCTGCCCTGCCACCCAGTTCTCCCCAGAGAAAACCACCGTCAACTAGTTTCTTACTGATATTCCAGCGTGTGTAGCATGAATACCCTATAAACCACCAAACCTATGATATTTAGAACATCTCTCAACTTGAAAACACAAGTTGTGCTTTAAAGTCAATTTCCTAGGAATAGTCTAACTTGAGAAATACTCATTTTAATTTAGTGCACAACCTCAGCACCATGGCCATTTGAGGCTGATCGTTCTTTGTTTTGGGGACTGTCCTGTGCGTTTTAGGGCATTGAGCAGCATCGCTGACTCTACCGACTAGATGCCAAGAGCAACACTGCTCCCTGACCAGTTGTGACAACCAAAAATGTCTCCAGACATTGCCAAATGTCCTCTTAGGGGTGGGGAGGCAACGTCACGTTTAAATGTAAGAACTGCTGATTTGTTATGGTTATTTATAATGTACTCTCTATCTCATTAGAAAAAGAATTTGGGAGACTTACAAAGATTCCAATAATCTTGGTAAAGTTAAAAATAAATATTTAAAGGTTGGCTGTAAGTTGAAAATTATTGAAGTTTGGTGATGGATACATAAGAGCTCATTATGTTTGCTATTCTTGCCTATGTTTGAAATTTTTTGTAATAAAAAGGTAAGCGTTTATACTGTGTCTGACATTTTCCATAATAAAAAAGGTAAGTGCTTGAGGAAAGTTCAACAGAGGGGAAAGAAGGTAAAGGCAGTCGCCAGAAAATGAACAAAAATTACCTGTGCTAAGACCGTGCACATTTTTGCTAGGGGTAGATTTGAATCTGAGGTTCCTACAGTCAAGCCAAAGAAATGACATGATTAGTTAGAAGCATCACAGTGTCCAGTGATAAAAAATAACCCCGTTGCTCAGAACAAGCACAGCTGTTTCTAGCCGTGAACTCTCAAGGATACGTCACAGGGCAATCAACCTGACCACAGAGATGCTTTGACACTGACAGCTTTCCAGCATGTTCCTGGAAATGCTGAATCAGGCTCTGGGATGAGGCCTGAGAATTTGTTTTCTTAACCAAATATTCTTTAGAAGTAGGTCAATAAGATAAGACTAACATGCAATTTAGTGAAAGTGATTCTGCAAAAAGTGAAAATAATGCATGCCCATATGTAGGTCTCTGAAGATCTGGATTAATCCAAGAATAAACTTCAAAGTAGCCAGAGGTTGAACAACCTCAGAAATATTTTTTCTCTCCAAGCTTTTAATAAGTCCCAGGTTACAGTCTCTGTTTCCTGAAAGGCGGCTGTTGGGCAGGAGGAGGACCCATTGAGGCCACCCCACTGGTTCTCCCTCTTGCTGGAGGGAGGGCTGAAGGGCTCTTGCAGGAGCTGACCATCCTTGGCGAAGTCATGGGTCCAAGAAGAGGTTGAGTTGCCTCCTCCCGCCTGGGCAGACATCTCCTGGGGATGCTCCAGGAGAAGCAAGCTTGGCCTTGAAGACTCTGAAATTCTGGGCCAGGATCATTTTAATTGGGAGGGGAAAAAAAGCTACACTGCTAATTGTAATTACAAAAACATCACAATAAAGTACACACAGAGCTGCCAGCTTTAATAAAAGCAATTTCTCATTGAGATATAAATGGTCAAATACAGAGTGGGGGCAGATGCTAACATACTTCAAAAAATAATAATTCAGCCTTTTTTTAAATAAATATTTCAAGGAAAAAAAATGAGGCTTGAATGATCCAAATGTTTGCAGACTTAGGCAACTTAAGAGAAATATAGGCACAAAGAGCCCCTCTAGTTAGGGAAATTATGGTCCTTTGCATCGCATGACTTATTGAAGGTGACACATTTGATGGTTGTCTTTGATCTTCTGGAGGGCTAAGGGACTCCCTTGCCTGCAAAACTACTGCATTCACTCCCGACGCCTAGGCACTGATACCTAATTTCTGTGAAGGATTATGTGTAGCAAGCAGCCTGTGAAAGACTTGGGAACTCAGAGAACTTTTGAAGGCTCCTCACCCAACCCAAGAATGGAGTCCCTTGCTACCTCATTTCTACCCGCTCCACCTTAAATCGCTTTAAGAATATTGCATTTGAATTTGTGTTTGTTAAAAATCAATTCTTAACCCTCCAAAATCTGAGTAATGCCTGTTGCTCTGGTTTAAGTGGAGAATGTGCAAAAAAAGAGAGAGTCACAGAAAGGCAAGAGAGCCCTGCCTCCCTCTCTCCATGGGCTTCAGAAATGCCTCAAATCCCTATGGCCACCTGCATGGGTAGGAGGCTGGAAAGTGGTTTATTTTTCAATTACCAACTGAGATGCAAGCTCTTTTCACTTAGTATCCACAAATGCCAGGGCACTGGCCTGATACTTACAATCCCTCCTGCAAGCAAACTTCAATTGGCACCCGCTGCAGTAGCCAGGATTAGTAACAGAGAGCACTGTGGTTTTGTTATTAAGTTACTTTCAGCAATTAGTAAATTTGTCATCCTAATTGTTTTCACATGGTTGCTCTGTGCACATGTCTTACTTCGCCGATGTCCTTGCAGTCTTGCCCCTGTCATCATATTTCAGCATGATCGCTGCCCATCTCTCCAAGCTGTCCAATCCCATCAAAAGCTGATTTGCAGTCGGGTCAGCAGGAAGGAGGAGTAAAGAGTTCATTTCAAAGTCCACGGCATATTTGGATAAAATACGGAGAAATTTTGCTTAGCTCCCTGGGCGTCTGAGAGTGAGTGTGCTCTGGAGGAGGGGATGCCTGTGGTTAGTGCACAGGAAAATCCAAATTCTCTCCAGCCTCAAACTTGCCTCTCCTTCCCAAATCCCAACTCCAGCCCCTCCTATGCAAAGAGTCAATAGCTGCAGGCAGGGATGACTGTCTGAGGCCTGGGAAAACTTTGTTCTAGTCTTGGAGGATGAGCAAATGTAAGGCACCCACAAATCCAGCAGGCCTACCCTGTGATGGGGTCTGGATGTCAGAGAGCCTCAGCTGCTCCCTCCTTCTGTACTGAGAAGCTTGGTTCCCTGGCACTCCTCAGCCAAGAAAAGGTCATTGTCCTTCCCACCACCTTTCTCAGGGAGAGGGATGGATGGCAGCAGAGGGGACCCAGGGCAAGGACCTGCCCAACGTGTAGTGTGATCCTGCCAAGCTGGCAGGCAGCACCAAGGTAATGGAAACCCGGGCTGGAGGGAGCCAAGGGCCGGTGTGGCTTCTGGGTTCCTGGGTGTCACCCATTGGGTCCCCAAATTGAAACCCAGCTGCTAGCAATTCAGCCAGTGCAGGTGCAGCTCAGCACGGACGGTTGAATCCATGACACAGGCTTCCCTGGCTGCAGCCTTGGGGATCCTGAGCTGACTCAGTTTCTCTGCCAAGTCAACAGTCCCTATCATCATGTGCTCTCTCTCCCACTTTAGGAATCAACTAGAACTGTAGGCAAGAACAGGAGAAATGCCAAGGTATGGGGGTGGCTGTTTACGTTTCAGAAGCTCCTTATGCATATTTGCTTGCTTTTGGCCGTGCCCCACATTTGGAAAGGAGGGGAAATGAATATATGTAAATTACAGTGCAGTATTTCAGAGTGGGGTCCTAGAACTAGATGCCTGGGTTCAAGTCCCAGCTCCGCCATTCTTCAGCTACTGGCCTTGGGACCCATTGCCTCAATTGTACTCTTTTGTAAAATGGGCACAATTAGAGATCCACATCGTTAGGTAGTTACAACGATTATGTAAAGCCAAAGTGCTAAAGCACTTATTATAGTGCCCAGAACACGAGAAGTATTTGGTAAGTATTACTATCAAATAATAACATACTTATTAGGTTATAGGCAGAATCTAAGCACAGCAGGACAGAAAGGCCCTCGTGAACATCCTGAGAAACTTCCCTGTCACTCTCTTTTGTTTGCCTCTCCCTGGTCATTGCTCTTATCTTCATACAGGAACTATGTTATTTCTTTGAATCTTTTTCTAATTGTCTGTCTCCCCCAACTCAAAGAGCACGGACTTTTTTTTTTTTTTTTTTTTTTTTTTTTTTTTTTGGAGACGGAGTCTCGCGCTCTCACCCAGGCTGGAGTGCAGTGGCGCGATCTCGGCTCGCCTCCCGGGTTCTGCCTCCCGGGTTCACGCCATTCTCCTGCCTCAGCCTCTCTGCTATAGTCCCTACTGTCCCCCTTCACAGTGCTGGCACATAGTAGGTGTTCAATAGATATCTGTTGGAGAAAAAAATGAATGAAAAAAGGAGAGAACGGAGGAGAAGTTGGGTGCTCTCTGAGCCCTCACTTTGGAAACTGGGAGTCCCTCTACCCCAGAGGGCAGCCCCTGCCCCAGGAGTTGAGTCTCTCCGCGCACCCACCTGGGATGTAGGGTGGGAGGGGGGTTGTTGAAATCTGCTGGGATTTTCACCCACCTCCGGCCAGGTGAGAGGAGAACCCTCGTGCTCCCCCCTGCCCCCGCCAGGTTGTGCTATTTAATCCTGTTTTATGCGCAGCCATTTGAACCTGAAACTGAGTATGCAAATGTGTTCCCAGCAAGGCGGCAAGGCATTTTGCACGTGCTGGTACTGGCGTCATTTCTGAAAAGAGCAGTAGTCCTCGGGGCAGAGGCAGGGACAGGGGCAGGGACAGGTGCGGGCTGCGGGAGGGACCCGGAGCCCACAGAGGTAATTCCACTCTGCGCGTCAATTATTCATCGCGCTGGGGCTGGCTCTGCGTGGTCACCTGCACGCTGCAGAGTCCCCCAGCGCTCCAGGGACTGCTCCGGGGCTGCTGGGGGGCGGCTGGGAGGCCTGTCGCTCGAGGTGAGGCCGGATCAAGGAGAGTCACGCGGCTCCCTGGGGAGAAGGGGCGCCCGGGCCCACACAGACCCGACAGCGGCCATGAGCTGGTGTCCAGCCGCCCAGGAGGGGTGAGTTTCCAGCCCCGGGAATTTCTTTCACTGCCAGCCTCGGGACTTTTAGCATGGAATCTGGCCCAGGCTGTAGCCTACAGACTGGTGCCAGAGGGGCTCCCCGGCCATCAGTCACAGGGAATCAGCTGATCAGAAATAAGGGAGTTTGCATCTTCCTTTATCTTAAGTGTGACCTAAACAAGGTGTGCAACGTCTGCTGTATGAGCCTTGCTCTCCCAAGGTGAGGGAAGTCAGAATTTTCTGGGCAGCGTGAGAAGGGGTGCGAAGTTTATTTAAATGTTTTAGAAAGTCTGTTGCCGGCCAGGAGCGGTGGCTCACGCCTGTAATCCCAGCACTTTAGGAGGCCGAGGCGGGCGTCTCATGAGGTCAGTAGTTCAAGACCAGCCTGACCAAGATGGTGAAACCCCGTCTCTACTAAAAATACAAAAATTAGCCGGACATGGTGGTGGTGGTGGTGGTGGTGGTGCGTGCCTGTAATCACAGCTACTTGGGAGGCTGAGGCAGGAGAATCCCTTGAACCTGGGAGGCAAAGGATGCAGTCAGCGGAGATCGCACCACTATGCTCCATCCTGGGCGACAGAGGGAGACTGTAGCTGCAGAAATAAAAAAAAGTCTACAGCCAACTCCAGTGGTTCACACACGCCCACACATACATGCACACACATGATTGGGGTGGTAACAAAAGAAATTTACATTCTAAGACAAAAGAAACTGTAGTTAAGTCAGTGGGTAGCAAGGTAGCCATCACAAAGACACTATTAAAACCTAAGACAGTAAGACACAGGCCAAAGTATTCCTTTGCTACAGACCTGTGCCCCTGACCAGTACCCTTGATAGTCCATTCTACCGGGCATTTGGGACACCGGTTTTTTAGGTTTTATATAGAAATCCTTTGTATTTTGTGTAAAATTGTTATTGACAATATAACAATTCCACTATATTGATCATTGGCCCTTAGAGAAGGTAGGTAATAAGAAAAATGCTTTCGAAGTTGAAAATAAGGGCGAAATTTTATTTCTCTGAGTAAGCCAGCATGCTTCTTTTTTATTAGACAGTTGGCTTTATAAAACTCAACTTTCCCTTTTTGCTTTGGCTCCTGGGAAACTCAGAGTTAAGGTTTTTTGCTTGTAGTAGCAGCAGTCTCTTTTAGGATTAGGACTTGGATATGATTCTTTTCATCCTTTTGTTACTTGGCTCTTGTACTTACATATGCACCTTTTCAGTAGTTTTCTTGTACCTATGAGTTTTATTACAAGTCATTTCAAATCATCTTTAAAAATATGTCAAGGTAAATTCACAGAGCTTAATACATGGTAAACCCTCAACGAGTACCAGATTGATAAACTGACTGACAGAAAGGCAGGAGGTATCCTGCAGAAGACGAAGAACTCTTACCTGTTGACTTTCATGTTCTCCCTACCAGCCCTTCCACGTCAATTCCTCTCTCTGGAATTGACACCACCATTGGCTTAAACCAGAAACCCGGAAGTTATCCTTGGTTTCTCCTCTTTTCTCAACTCTAACATCCAGCCCATTAGCAAAGCCTGTCCATTCTACCTGCAAAGTGTATGTGGAATCTGTCCACTCCTCTCCCACTCCACAGCCACTGTCCTTGTTTAAGGAACTGATATCTCACTTGGACTGTGGCAATACCTTCTACTCTTGCCCACCTCCAATCAACTTGCTACAGAGTCACCATAGTGGCCTTTTAAAACCCAAGTCACCTCATGTCCATCCACTGCTTACAACAGTTCCGTGGCCTCCTCTTCCCTTAGAATAAACATCCAACTACTTATCACCACCTGTAAGGTCTGGCTGATGTTGGCCTCCCTGCCCTCTCCTCACATCCTGAATTCACCACTCTTAGGTACCTCACAAGATGTCTCCACCTGGAGCCCTGCCCCCCAGTCCCTCCCTCCCCTGCCTCAGCACTTGACCTACAACCACTTCCTCAAAGAGACACTCCTCAAACCCCCCCTGGTCCTGGCAGGAACTAGTGGGATTTCAGAGGGCCATGCTGCCCAGTGTTCAATATCAGTAGGAGAGGTTAAGGCCACCATTCAACTGCACCCCATTGATTTCTTTTCTGGAACAAATCAGCTGGTAATTAGCTATGTTCCTATGTGATGTGCAGGTGGCTCTCCATACCCGCAGGTTCCACATCCATGGATCAAAAATATTTGGAAAAATTAAAATAATAATACAACAATAAAAAACAACACAAATAAAAACACAGCATAACAACTATTTACATAGCTTTACATTGTGTTGGGTATTATAAGTCATCTAGGGATGATTTGCAGTGTATGAGAGGATGCACACTGGCCGCATGCAAACACTACACCGTTTAATGTCAGGGACTTGAACAGCCGAGGATTTTGGAGTCCTCAGGGGTCCTGGAGCCAATCCCTCGAGGGATGACTGTATAAACACACACACACACCACATACACTTCACACACGGACCACACCACACAACACACACTCACTCCACACACACCACACACACACATACCACATACCACACACACACGACACCATACACATACCACACGCATACATCACATACTACACACACATACCACATACTACACACATACATACTCCACATGCCACACATATACTCACTCCGCACACACACTCACTCCACAGACACACTCCAATCATACAATCACTCCGCACACACGCTTACTCCACAGACACACTCCAATCATACACTCACTCCACACACACGCTCATCTGCAGACATACTGCACACACACACTCCGCATGCACACTCACTCTGCAGACATACTCCGCACACACACTCACTCTGCAAACACAATCACTCCACACACACTAACACCGCACACTCACTGCACACTCACTCTGCACACACATTCATTCTGCACACACACTCCACACATATTCACTACACACATACTCACTACACACACACTCCCCACACACTCCCCACATACTCACTCCACACACACTCCCCACACCCTCCACATACATTCACTCCACACACATACTCACTCCATACAAACTACACACACTCACTCCACACACACTCCACATACACTCCACACACTGTACACACTCACTCCACACACACTCCACACACACTCACTCCACACACACACACACTCCCCACATTCAGTCCACACACTCTGCACACACACTCACTCCACACACACTCACTCCACACACACACACTCACTCCACAGTCACTCCACACACACTCCACACACACTCCACACACACTCCACTCCACACACTCACTCCACACACACTCCACACACACTCCACACACACTCACTCCACACACACTCCACATACATTCACTCCACACACACACTCCACACAAACTACACACACTCACTCCACACACACTCCACATACATTCACTCCACACACACTCCACACAAACTACACACACTCACTCCACACACACCCACTCCACACACCTCCACATACACTCACTCCACACACTCACTTTGCACACGCTCACTCCACACACACTCACTCCACACACTCCACACACACACACTCCCTCCCCACACACTCACTCTGCACACACACTCGCTCCACACACACACTCACTCCACACACACTCACTCCAGCCACTCCACGCACACTCCACACACTCCACACACATACACTCCCCACACACTCACTCTGCACACACACTCCACACACACTCACTCCCCACACACTCACTCCACACACACTCACTGCACACACACTCACTCCACACACACTCACTCTGCACACACACTCACTCCACACACACTCCCCACACACTCACTCCACACACACTCACTCTGCACACACTCCCCACACACTCACTCCACACACACTCTGCACACACACTCACTCCCCACACACTCACTCCACACACACTCCACACACACTCACTCTGCACACACACCACACACGTATTTTTTGCTTGTTTCATTGCCATGTCTCCCAGTAGACCTTAAACACCTTGAGTGTGGGGACCTTATCTGATTTGTTCACAAACATATATTCCCTTCTGACACAGAGCCTGGCACAGAGAAGTTTCTCCATAAACATTTTTAAAATGAATGAATACGTGACTGAAAGCTCATTCTCTGCATCCCTTAAATTGGTGTGGGTTACAACAGAGACTTACCCAGCCATCATTCTGGAGTGGGGTCAGCGGACGCTGTCCAGCTCTGAATCCACATTTAGGGCCCTGCCCAGAGGAAGCTGCGCTGGCCGGGCATAGTTGAGAAGCAAGCTGTGTGTGTGGGTGTGCCGGGCAGGAGTGCAACTGGGACTCCTGCAGCCTGGACCTGGTGCTGGGGGTCAGGTGATTCGTACAGGGCTCCCTATGCCCTTAGGTCTGCCCATTCCCGAGTTGGGGTGATCTCTGCAGAGTTAGGAAGACTTGGTACTGGCCAGATGTCATACCTGCAGCAATCGGCCACTTGAACTGTGAAAAAAAACGGGTTTCAATGGAGGTGACTTGAGGGAGCACTGCAGCATCCTGATTCTCATACATTGGCTTCTCTTACCGACTGCTGCTGTACGCTGGGCAGAGACAACTTCTGAAATCCTGTCTCTTCTTTTTTTTCTCTCTCTCTTTTTTTCTTTGAGACGGAGTCTCGCTCTGTCGCCAGGCTGGAGTGCAGTGGCACGATCTTGGCTCACTGCAACCTCCACCTTCCGAGTTCAAGTGATTCTCTTGCCTCAGCCTCCCTTGTAGCTGGGATTACAGGTGTATGCCACCACACCCAGCTAATTTTTGTATTTTTAGTAGAGACGGGGTTTCACCATGTTGGCCAGGATGGTCTCGATCTCTTGACCTCGTGATCCGCTGTCTCTTCTTGCCACGCAGTTCTGCGACCTGTCCTACAGAGAGTGACAGCGACAAAACTGTGGTGGTCGTGGTGATTGTTTTCCTCTTTCTTGTTAAGTTTTATGACTATTCCTTGAAACCCATTAACATTGATCCCAACCATTTGAGTTGTTTGGGGGTACACTAGGGGTTCCAGAAAATGAGTTGCCATCAGATTTCATCTATTTCTGGTTGATCTATAAGTGTTGGATTTTCATAGACCTCCACCCAACTGACTGAAAATTTTCAAACAGGCAGCAAAGATCGAAGAATAGTACAATGAACACCTGTAGACTGTCTCCCTGGCTCTAACCATTGTTTATATTTTGCCATATATAGTTTTCTCTCTCTCTCTCTGTACACACACACACACACACACACATTTTGTTTTGATTTTTTCTTAACCGTTTGAAAGTAAATTGTAGGCTGAGTGTGGTGGCTCATGCCTGTAATCCCAGCACCTTGGGAGGCTGAAGCGGGCAGATCACTAGGTCAGGAGTTCGAGACCAGCCTGACCAACATGGTGAAACCCCGTCTCTACTAAAAATACAAAAATTAGTCAGGCGTGGAGGCACGCACCTGTAACCCCAGCTACTTGGGAGGCTGAGGCAGGGGAATTGCTTGAACCCGGGAAGTGGAGGTGGCAGTGAGCCGAGATCACGCCATTGCACTCCAGCCTGGGTGACAAAGCGAGACTCTGTCTCAAAAAAATAAAAAAGAAAAAAGAAGGTAAATTGTAAATTGTAAATGATCATGATACTTGACTGTAAATATTTCATTAGATGTCTACCAAGGACATTCTCCTATGTATCTGCAACACCATTATCATACCTCATAACATTACTTTTTAAAAAAATTTAGCATCATCTACTATCCAGTTCATATTCACGTTTTCCCAATTGCATCCAAAACATCTTTTATAGCTTTTTTAAAAAAAATAAAAATAAAGCAGGATCTAATCAAAGATCAGTATGTTCATTGTTACGTCTTTTTATCGATTTCAATCTAGAACAGTCTCCCAGACTTTTTGTTATGACTGACTTTCTGAAGGGCCTAGCTGAGTTGTCTTATAGACAACCCCACAGCCTGGATTTTTTTTTCTCTCTCTCTCTGCAGATTTGTTTTTGTGTGTTTTGTTTGTTTGTTTGTTTTTTGTTTGTTTGTTTGTTTTGAGATGGAGTTTTGCTCTTATTGCTCAGGCTGGAGTGCAATGGCGCCATTTCTGGCTCACCACAACCTCCACCTCCTGGTTCAAGCGATCCTCCTGCGTTAGCCTCACGAGTAGCTGGGATTACAGGCATGTGCCACCACACCCAGCTAATTTTGTATTTTTAGTAGAGACGAGGTCTCTCCATATTGGTCAGGGTGGTCTCGAACTCCCAATCTCAGGTGATCTGCCTGCCTCGGCCTCCCAAAGTGCTGGGATTACAGGTGTGAGCCACTGCGCCTGGCCCAGATTTTTTTTAGTTGAGCAATGTTACAACCTTGTTGAAGGTAAGAAAGTGTGTCTCTGCCAATAGGCAATTTCCTCAAGATATGTTGCTATGCAGGTTTATTGACATCCACTCCTAAAAAGAATTTGAGGCAGTTTATAATAAAAGAGAAAGTCTGTTGAAAAAAAGAGAAAATGTTTTCTTAACATGTAGAAGGATGGTGGGTGGGAGGAAGGAGGGGAATAGAGGTGCTATAAACACATTAATGTCATTTGTATAACTAAACACAAAATTTCACTCTCAGCTTTCTACTGTCAATGAAAAATAGTTTAAAAATCACCTTTAGGAAATATGATCTTTACTTGCACTAGAATTATGAAAATAATTTGTCCCATGGAGCCTTAGACAAATGATACCAACAAAATAATCAGCCGCCTCTTTCACAGCTCACAGGTAATGTTGGAACATTTTCATTGAGCTGCTTCTTTAATACACAAGGTCAAAGCTAAGAATGCAACATTGAAACAGAACGGAGTAAAGTCATTTTTAAAATGAGTTCAGTCGAGGTAACTTGATTTCTGCATCTAACACAAGGGAGAACTGGGCATGCCCTGAGGATGGGTGGGCTGCCTGGCCCCCACTCTTGTCCTCAGTCCCCTACTGTCTCCGTCAGCCTTCCCTGGGCAGGTCCTCAGGTACAGGCAGATGCCAGCTGGACCCTAGATGACGAAACAGAGCAGGTGCAAGGCTGGACCTCAAGGATGAAGCTAAGCCTGAGTCAGGGGCTGTCCCAGACAGACAGCCCCTCATCCAACAACCTCCCCACAGAGCTGGGCTGCAGCTGAACTTGCATTTTATGATAATTGCTTTTTCAGTCTGCTTAAGTGCTGAACAGCACAGCAGGGCTGCGTTTCTCCTCCCCTGGAGAACGTTTAGAGATGGTGTTGCAGTGAGGATGGATTCCTGTACTTTCCGAGGGTGGCGGAGTGCCATGTTGTCCTTTCATGCCAGTTTGCCTCCTGTCAGGCCCATGGGGTGGGTTTGCTCTAAGGTGTGCCCCTGGCTAACCCGAGGGGTTTCATATGGCCATTTGAAATGCAGAAAATGCTGCCAAAACATACAAAATTCATGTGCTTTTAGATAATATTTTTCAGCTGCATATGCATGATGTTATAGAAATTGTTGGCCATAGAGAAAAAATTCCCCATGATCTCACCACTCCTGAAATCAACTAAGTCACCTGCTCAGAGCCACTCTCTGTGGACTCCCTTCTGCATTAAAGGAAATGCACCTGTTCATATCCTTTCTAGAATAAAACATGACTATACATGTCATTTAGATGTGTGTGTGTAGGCATACCTATACATTTGTATTCCTTTGTGGTCTTTAAATGTATTTTTATAGTTATAATCATAATTCACATACCAGTTTGTACAGTACTTTTTCTCACTTAATTTTATAGCTCATGCTTTTTTCCATTACCATGTGGTCTTTACAAAGCATTTTTATTAGTATTTTATTTTTTATTTTTATTTATTTATGTATTTATTTTTGAGAGAGTCTCACTCTGTCACCTAGGCTGGAGTGCAGTGGTGCAATTTCAGCCCACCACAACCTCCACCTCCCAGGTTCAAGTGATTCTCGTGCCTCAGCCTCCCAAGTAGATGGGACTATAGGCACCTGCCACCATGCCCAGCTAATTTTTGTATTTTTAGTAGAGACAGGGTTTCACCATGTTGTCCAGGCTGGTCTCAAACTCCTGACCTCAGGTGATCCGCACCCCTCAGCCTCCCAAAGGGCTGGGATTACAAGCATGAGCCACCACACCCAGCCCACAAAGCATTTTTAAAAATGGATAAATGATTTTCTATTGAATTAATGCACTGTAATTTAACTCATCCCGTTTTTGGGCAAAGTCTATTGTTTCTACCTCTCCTTTCCATCCATTATCATTCGCACTTCCCCAGCCATAATTACACAATAAGATCAATGGCTTGCCACAGCCCTTCCTGGCGTGTGATGGTTAGATTATGCTGGCCTCAGGGAGGGAGAGGGTTGCATCTCCTCTTGGTATGGCTGGGAAAGATGCGACCCACTCAA
This sequence comes from Nomascus leucogenys, assembly GCF_006542625.1. NCBI lineage: Eukaryota > Metazoa > Chordata > Mammalia > Primates > Hylobatidae > Nomascus > Nomascus leucogenys. Next base: position 21,863,654 of record NC_044405.1, on the reverse strand, counting down.
TATTTAAATATAAGGGGCGGGGACACAGCCTCTTTACACAGCCTGAGACTGACACCTTGCCCAGGGGAATGAGCAAGAGCAGGACTGAACCCAGAGCTGGGTGGCATCATGAAAATGGGACACTCAGGGTATCAGTGACAAATAATTTAGAGGCTGCTTGCCCCTGGAGTAGAATGTCTGGCACATAAGGCCAGGTGTGCGCCTCGCTGAGGAGTCTGCGCGTTGTCTTGATGGGATGGTGCCGTGGTGGTTATCAGCCAGCCTCTCCCTAATGCACGCTCACCCCACACACGAGGCATGTTGATATGGAAGAGTGACTTGAAGGATTGCCAGGCATTGGCCACACGGAAGATATGACGGGGAGTTGTCCTAAAGCCATATGTTTTTATCATCCTGTACTTGTCAAAGAGCTCTGAAGTTCACAACCTTGCTCGGGCTCCCACAGCAGGTCGTCCTGGGCTTCCATCATCCCTTTTTCCTGTCAACCGTGTGTTGCATGCAGATGCCACCCCCATGCCTTGCCAGAGACTCCCCTAAAAAGCTGGGATTATGTCTATGAAATTATTAATTTTCATGAATAGCATGAAAATTTTTTTTTGTAATCCCAGCTACTCGGGAGGCTGAGGCAGGAGAATCGCTTGAACCCGGGAGGCGGAGGTCGCAGTGAGCCGAGATCGCGCCATTGCCCTCCAGCCTGGGCAACAAGAGCGAAACTCTGTCTCAAAAAGAAAAAAAAAATTTAAAGCCACTTCACTCCAGTGAACTAAGCTATTGCAATTTTTCTGTGTTCAGTTCTAGTCCTCAGCTGCACAGGCAGGTCAGATCTTACCAATTTATTTAAGTTTTATTTTACGTTCAGGGGCACATGTGCAGGTCTGTTATAGGTAAACTTGTGCCGTGGAGGTTTATCGTATAGATTATTTTGTCACCCAGGTATTAAGCCTAGTACCCATTAGTTATTTTTCCTGATCCTCTCCCTCCTCCCACCTTTCACCCCCAGGTGGGCCTCAGTGTGTGGTTCCCCTCTGTGTGTCCATGGGTTCTCATCATTTAGCTCCCACTTATACGTGAGGCCATGCAGTATTTGGTTTTCTGTTCCTGCATTAGTTTGCTAAAGATAATGGCCTCCAGCTCCACCCATGTTCCTGCAGAGGACATGATCTGGCTCTTTTTAATGGCTGCACGGCGTTCCAGGAGGTCTTGCCAGTTTATTACCATGGTGACGTTGCCACCTGCGTTCCGTTTTCTCATTTGCTCTAATGTGGTCTCATCATCAGTATTTTCCCACGTGGTACAATGTCTGCGTAATCACCATTTTAACAGCTCTGTGCCCATCCAGAGAATGGGCAGGCCCTACTTTAAACTCTCGCTGCTGGACATAGAAACCGAGTTCACAATTGTAAGCCGGAAGCATCTTCAGGCACAGGGAGTATTTGGCCTGCAGAGGACTTCAACAGATGGAGTTTAGTGGTTAACAGTTGGTCACAACCAATGTCATCAATCTGGCACCTAAGGGTGCACAGCGGGGAGCACCCTCCTGGCCGTGTGGCCAGAGCAGCCCCTGCCCGTGCAGACCATCCAGCCACTCTCTGCCTGGCTGGACCCTGGCATTCCCAGGTCCTCTTCCCACACTTGCGGAGGGAAGGCATAGCCAGATGTGCAGCTCCGCCTGAGCTAAGCCCTGCTCCATTCCCAACCGGCCTCGCTGAATGTGTTTTCTGTGTAGTTCGTGGCTACGCTCTGGAATTTCAGACCACGCTGAATTTTCTTGTTTTATGGCTAGGAATTTCAGGAGCAGCACCACAGATGTTAAACGCAGGAGTCTCCTGGTGCTAGTAAAATAAACCTTACTCAAACAGGGGTGTCGTGACTCAAAGGGTTAGATAGCCCGTGATACAGGATGTTGGTCACCAATACAGATGTTGTAAGTTGAGTCATTTGACAGCATGGTAACTTTATATGGCCAGAGAGCCAGCTGTGAATATCTAAAGGGATGGGGGAGGCGGGGGAGTGCCTTTTTATTTCTAGACAAATATATTTCTGATCATAACTTAAATACATTTTTTTTAGTCAAAATACTGATTTTTCTTTCTCCCCGCATTCTCGAAAGAGAAGCCCTTCCTATCTTTTTGGCATTCAACCCCACCAAACTGGCTTCACATTAGAGACCCTGCAAGCCTTAAATTAGAATCTCTCTTTTGAAACCTGTTGGAAGGACATTTTTTAAGGCCAGCATTCCGATCGCATGGGTGAAAGTCTTTCTCCATTGTTGTCAAGTTACAGTATTTCCTGAGGGCTTGGGAAATCCCTGGTGCTGCAATGAGGAGGCTGAGGAGTCTGGTGATGGGCTCATGCCAAGGTCATGTGGTGGCTTCTGGGTGGGATTTAAGTCTCTTGACTCCCAGCCTAGTGCTCTTGCTAGCATGCCACACTCGGGTGTTGTTTGTCAGTGCGTATCCTCTTCGCAGGAAATACGTTTTGAGGTTGGTAAAATGAATTTTGTTGAAAAATAGCACCTTAACGTAGTTTTTCATAGTTATCTGGAAAACTTCAAGGCCACTATGACTTTTCCATGAATTATTTCACATACGTCTTCCTGCACCTATCAACAAAAAGACCATGAGAAACCCACGGTTCCCCATTTGTAAAATAAGGGAATTAAACTAGGCGAATCTAGATTTTCTAGGTCAGTATTTTGGCTTCTCCAGAATCCGCTTGACTTTGAAGTATCAAACCTAGTTGTATTGGACATAACATAATAGCCTTAAGTGCCCTGTGTTATAATGAAAAGTAAATAGGTGATTTATTAGATTTTAAAACATATTTGAATTACATAGATAATGCAGAATATATTTTCCTTAGTTAAAAAAAAAAAAAAGACAAAGATTGAAGTCCACTCTGACACTCCTGCCCCATTCCAATTCCCTCCTGTCCCACCCCAGAGGCTGTTATTGATTGAGGATATATAGAGGCCTTTTAAAGATACGTTTATAGGCCAGGTGCGGCGGCTCATGCCTGTAATCTTAGTACTCTGGGAGGCTGAGGCGGGCAGATCACCTGAGGTCATTTTTGTACTAAAAATACAAAAATTTGGGCCTGGTGGTGCGTGCCTGTAATCCCAGCTACCTGGGAGGCTGGAACCCAGGAGGTGGAGGCTTCAGGGAGCCGAGATGGTGCCCCTGCACTGCAGCTTGGGTGACAGAGCGAGACTCTGTCTCAAAAAAACAAACAAACAAAAAAAACAACGAAAAACATTTATAGCAAATATATATATATATATATTTCCCAAAAATTTCTATAACATTACTAATTTTTTTTCAAGACAGAGTCTCACTCTGTCACCCAGGCTGGAGTGCAGTGGCGTGATCTCGGCTCACCGCAACCTCCACCTCCTGGGTTCAAAGTATTCTCCTGCCTCGGCCTCCTGAGTAGCTGGGATTACAGGTGTCACCACCCGTGGCTGATTTTTGTATTTTTAGTAGAGACAGGGTTTCACCGTGTTGGCCAGGCTGGTCTCGAACTCCTGACCTCAAGGGATCTGCCCACCTGGGCTTCCCAAAGTGCTGGGAGTACAGGCGTGAGCCACTTCACCTTGGTTAACATTATTTTAAATGTTGCTTTACTGAACGTAATTTGTTTCCCAAACTTATTTTTTAACACAATCTGTTTTGCATCTTGTTGTTTCAGTCAACAGGCTGTCTTAGAGGCTTCTTTCTTCTGGGGGGCTATTTGCAGATTTGCTCCTCATTTCCCCCCTCCCTCCCAAACTCCCCTGGGTGCATCTGAAACACAACCTCCTCCCACTGTTTGAAATATCTCCCTTTTGCTACCTGTTTATTCTCCAAAGCCCTCTCTGCCCCTCTCCTTTGGTGGGAATCGGTCACTCCCTCCATGATCCCCTCAACCTATGCTTGTATCTGTTGTGGCCTGGGTTTCACTTACTGTCTTTGTTATCACATGGCGTCTGCCCTTTGTTAGATTTATTAGTTTCCACACCTGTCTCATCTACTAGACTATCTCTAGAAAGACAGAGACCTCCTTTATGCCTATTGGTCTGCCCTGCACATAGCAGGTGCTCAGTAAAAGCTGGTTGACCTGCCTGAGGTGGGGCATGTGAGCTGGTTTAAGGCAAGTGCTGCATGAAGGTGAGGCTAGAGAGAAGGCAGAGTCACTGCAGACCTGCATGTGGCCGGGATCTCTGTGCAGGGGGAGCTGCTCCGTCAGAGCCCACCCACCCTCCACCATCGTCCCCATCCCCGACACACTCTTTTCATTAGGGAGAATCCAGGCTGTGTCTTCATTTGCACAGCACAGCCTGTGGCTGAAATGAAATCTGAAAACCAGCTTCCCATAATACTTCTACGCTTGTTAAAAATAAACCAACTCTATCTACAAGGGTTTGTTTTTTAAAAAAAATAAAGAAAATATCCACATCCCTCCCCGGCCTGCCTTGGAACTGAAATCCGATGCAAGGACTTAATCTTTAACTGAAAGGCAGGGTGAAGCATAAGCAAATCATGGAAACACTCCTTTCTAATCGTCCTATCAAAGTCCATCCCCCAGCAGGTGCCCGCTCAGGTGTCTGTTATTCGGGGTTGATGAGAAGGATCGGAGGCTGGAGGCAGGAGTGCTAGCTCCGATGTTAGCATAATATAAAAACTACACAGCACTACGTTGTTCTGCATAAAACAGTTGCTTTCATGACATCTATTTTATATGTCAGGTAACAATGAATTTTTAGACTAACAAATAAATATAAATAGGGAATAAGGAAAAGATTATGAGACAATGTCCATAGCTCATACTTCATATGTCAGATAATGGTAAGTTTTTAGACTTACAAATCCAAATAAGGATTAAGGGAAATTATTACAGAAAAATTTCCATAGTGGTTCACTCCTTGCATCCTCAAGCAAGTTACTAAGGAAGAGACTGATTCAAAGGACACATATTAATCTACGGGTTTTTTGGCCAGGTGTGGGTGGCTCACACCTGTAATCCCAGCACTTTGGGAGACCTCTGGCAGATCACTTGAGGTCAGGCGTTCGAGGCCAGTCTGGTGAAACCCTGTCTTTACTAAAATACAAAAATTAGCTGTGCGTAGTGGTGGGTGCCTGTATTCCCAGCTACTGGAGAGGCTGAGGCAGGAGAATCGCTTGAACCCGGGAGGTGGAGGTTGCAGTGAGTCAAGGTGGTGCCACTGCACTCTAGCCTGGGTGACGGAGCAAGACACCCTCTGGAAAAAAAAAAGATGTGGTTTTTTTTACCTGCATAGGAGGTGGGTATGAAAGGACTAAACAAAACAAGCTACGTACTCTGTGTGCTAGAAACTACCATTAGATATAAGTAGAGATCGGGGAAAGCATTTTTAGATTAAGAAAACCCTTGTACCAAAAGATACATCTTTTCAAACATGATTAACATGTCTTGACTGTAGTTTTCTGCTCAAATTATTTGTAATTCTAGTGAGGAGGAAGTGTTTCTTTCTAGCCAAAACAGCTGTCTGGATGAATACCAATGAGTGCATAAAAGCTTGAGTTACTAAGGGGGTAATCTCCTGGGCAGGTGACCTCCTTGCTTGGAGTTCTGCTCCTGAATGCTGTCAGCCGCAGCCCAGCTCGCGTCCTCCTCAGGCTTGGTGGAGGGCCAGGCAGGGTTGCAGCTCACACTACAGCAGATGCTGCCTGTGGTGGAGAAGGGGGAGAGGAGGAGGGAGGAAGCTGTTTCCAGAACCTTCCACCACTTGTAGAATTTTCTGCAGCTTCGAGAACCTTCTGGTGTCTCTAACAAGCGATTCTTTCACTGAGGAAAAGCAACTTGCCAGCAGCCAGCCTGCGGCCCAGGGTGCATCACTGTCTGCAGGAGAGGGACAGATGCCCCTTGCATGGATCGAAGACTCAGGCACCCACATACCCCAACATCTGTGGACCGGGGAAGGGACCCTAACCCAGTTCCTTATTGCTGCCTTCCTGTGAGGACAGAGTGGGCAGAGACCTGCAGCCTGGTAGGAAGAGCAGAAACTGGGAAATAACAGGGCTGACTTCTCTCTCAGAAGGGAAAAAATGGAACATTCCAGAAAGAAGAGTTTCCTAACACTTGGCTTCCCCAGTGAACAGAGGTGAACAGCTTGGAATCATATCTGTGGGTTCGAATCCTGCTCTGGCTGTAGGACGTGGACTGTCTCACTTTCCACATCTGGAAGATGATGATAATACTCCTGGCCTCTCAGAACGGTGGTGACAATAAATGGCTTAAAGCATGGAATACCCTTACCACACTGCCTGGCACATGTTAAGGGCTGAATAAATGTTAGTGATAATTATTCATACCTTATTAATAATATTTTCATTTTTACTTACTCATCTTTAACAGTAATTAAAGAGTGACCAGCTAAAAGAATTTGCTGGAATCAAACAGAGAAGTTGAAAAACAAGGATGATCTGAGAGTAACGGACAGCTTCGTACCAAATATTGAAGAGAAATTACTAAGGTTTTTAAAAGTAAAAATTTGACAATGACTTTGAATGAGAATTAATCATTTGAGTCTGTTCAGGAGATAAAATTGGGCTTTTTGAAAACTAATACTTGTGTCCTCACCTCAGCATCAAAATGGGTGCTTTTGGGAAGAGACATCTAGGGACTTGACAAAAACCAAAATTCTTCCTAAAAACCAGAGCTTAAATGTTTTAAACAACCAAAATAAGTTTCTTCTTCCCGAGATACAGAAGAACAAGCAACAAGAAAAAAAAAAGAAAGAAATTAGGACACTAGATTTCAATGTCCTAGTGAATGCCTTACCAATAACAATTCCCTTTTCCTGCCAAACACTGGTGACCTGTTATTTCTCCTATTTTCTCCCTGGAGAGTTGAGAAATTATTGCATGATTTATCTTTAGTGCAGGTACAACAAGGATATGGCCACATATTACCCCAAATGAGGGATTCGTATCACATTATTTTCCATTGGTGAGTAATCGACGGGAAATGGGAAATGTCACTTCAAGGCGGGCTGGCCATCTGGTGGAAGCCTCTCCGTGAACACGGCAGCTGATCTACATGGAAATATTAAAGCAACAAAGTCTGAAGCTGTTTTGCTTCTCCAGGGAACTTCAGTTCATGCATGGAAGGAAGGCAATAAAGTCCAATTATTCTGGACGCAGCTACACAAGGCATATGAAAATTATCTCATGGAGGGTAGCGCTAAGCTAAGTATTTTTTAAAATAGCCATCCGTCACTCCCGGTAACAAAATCAAACAAACCAATCAATCTCTAAGGAACTCCTCATTAATCAAAAGACGGTGGTGAGATGTTGGCAATTTTTCATTATTCTACGTGTAATATTTTAAATCTGACATGCTGACAGGGTGGTCTGAAAATGTGAAATTATCACGTCCGAGAGGAAGAACAATTGAGCTTCATAATGTTGGACCATTCACGTGTTACCTATTTATTGTGAATCTTCAAGTTTGCCCTTTTAAGGTGTTTGCTTTCTTCTTATTTGGGGGGCATGATCTCTGTAGTTGAAAATGACAATAATAAAAGGCTCTTACTACTGAGCGTGGACAAAACTTTGGGGAACCCAGTGCTTTGATGGTCCTCAGAGCTGAGATTTTGCCATTCAACATCCCCATCTCGGGAGGTGGGACTATCGGACCCACCCTACAGAAGTACATTTGTGCTAATGAGATTTCTCACAACCACACCTAGCAGCTGCTTTCAGTAATGAGATGGATTGAGCTATTTAGCAGGTATGGAAAAGCCTGGAGGGAAGATTAATGATAATTAAATAGGGGTGAGATTTATCTCAGGTATTGCTGGGCCTACCTCAGGAGTGTGAAGTGCCTGTGGTTGCCTGGCAGGATTTAAAGTTTATTTGAATGAACGCTCCATTTTTAAAAATTGCTGAGGTCCTTCATCTGTTTTTGTTTTCTCTACTCCATTGAAAACATAAACATCCCAGCAGGTTCTACTGGACTTTCCAATCTCTTGAGTCAATAAGATTCATGGTCTTTTCCAGGACCCCACTTTGCCAGGAGGAAGCAGCTGGTTGAATAGCATTTAAAAAGAAATTTGAAGATTGAGGAGCAGATGTTCCGAGTTCTGGTCTGGTTCTGGGAGCCATGCAGCCTTGGGCAAGTCATTTCCATCTTCCTGAGGCTCCACTTCAGCATCTGTAGGATGTGAGCGTTGAGTGCTAGATCTATGACTGGTGGGCCAAACCTGCCCTGCTCCCTGTTTTTGCAAATAAAGTTTTATTGGAACACAGCCATGCCCATTTCACTTATGTATTGTCTATTGCTGCTTTGGGACTACAACAGCAGAGTTGAGCAGCTGCAACAGAGACACTGTGGCCGGAAACACCAAAAATATTTACTGTCTGACCCTTTCCAGGAAAAGTTTTGCACCCACTGGACTAAATGATCTTTAGCTAGGCTCCTTGTGGATTCCAATCTGTGGTTCTGAGATAAGGAAAGAGCATGGGGCTCTGTAGGAACCTGGGTGAAGGGATATCTCTGAGGTGGAGAAAGTCAGAGCGCAGAGGCTGGACCCGCCAACAGAAACACTCTCATACCCTCATTGTGCCACTTCTGTCTGGTCCGGGGGCCGGGCTTTTTGTGGGCAGGGACCATACTTTCTAAGCAATCCTCCCTCTCAGCCTCTGAAGTCTTTAAAACCCAGCCCCAGTTTTAAAGACTCCATGTAACTGGTTGGCAGTGGACAGTTGATGATGCCAATGGCTCTTTGGTACCATCCCTGCTGAGAGGGCAGCTGTATCACTGGAGGAGTCAGAGTGTGGTTGGTGGTGCCTCGTGGTCAATGGCAGAGCCTCGGCTTCACCATGAGAGCATCTGCCCAGCACACCACACATGCGGCTGCCACACCCATCACCCGCCCTTTCCGTCCTGCTGCTCACCAGCTTGGAAGTCACCATTCACACCTCTGCCAGGTTTCCAAAAGTTCCTCTCTCTGGCTTCCCTTTGACCTCATGCCAGCTCTTCTGTCATCTTTGGTGTCCCCTGTTGTGGCTGAGGGGCTCCTTGCCATCCTCCAACCCCCGTCGTCATCCCCTCTCTGACCACTGCCCTGTTACCCTAGCCTCAGAACCTTTTCTTCCTCCTCGCTGCCAGCTTCAATTCTTTATTTCTTTTTTTTTTCCATTTAGCTTTGGCTTGAAATTCACCTTCCATCCTTTTCATCCTTCAAGACTCAGCATGGCATTCACCTTCTCCTTGAAGCTCACTGATCCCTCCTGCCCCAGAGTCCCCTAGCGCATGTCATCAACCTTACACCCCCTCATTCTGTGCGCTTGCATTGGGCTGCACACGAGACCACGCATTCTTGATGTCGGGGTGTCCGTCTTATCCTTCTCTCGAGGTCACAGGGCTGGGCTGGGTAGGACGTCAGTGTCTGGCTGCTTGTTGAGTGGTTTGGCCATGCTTGCCGAGGTGGGCCTTGGTGTTCACTCTCCGTGAGGGAGCCCTGACTGGCACATTCCACAGAGCACCTGGGGTGGGTGTCGGAGCAGCACCCATGGGAAGCAGGTGATGGAGAAGGCTCTTGAGGGCCCAGGACTCCAAGGGCAGTCAAGGTGGCCCAGCAGCCGAGGGTGGGTGGAAGAGGAAAGTACCTGGCACCCATGCCTTGCATCCACATGGGCAAGAAGGAGCTGAGAAAAGATGGCACCCTGGGCTCTGATGTCACCTGGGTGCAGGGCCCCAGTCCCTCCGTGAGTCACAGCCCAGCAGAGCATACCAGGCAGGACACCTCCACATGGGTCCAGTTTCCCATCCTGACAAGTGCCCACCAGCCCTGCTGGGAAGTGGCCAGTGGCTGTCTCTGAATGTGACATTGGAATATCAGGTGGCAGCACTTGCTCTACTGGGCCCAGGTCCAGCAGGCTGTAGGTACACGATCCTGCCTGTCATGTGGCAGCCACACTCCCCATCCCCCTCATTTCTGGGCCCACAGCACGGCCACGAGCTCAGGGTCGGTATCTGCCTCCCTTGAAGGGAGGGGTCTCATTTCTCGCCATAACTGAGTTCCCCATTCCCTCGTGCAGGTTAAAGTCTGAGGCAGGCCAGGCGCAGTGGCTCATGCCTGTTATCCCTGCACTTTGGGAGGCCAAGACAGGAGGATCTCTTGAGCCCTGGAGTTTGTGACCAGCCTGGGTAACATAGGGAGACCCTGTCTCTTTAAAAAATTAAAATAAATGAGCCAGGCATGGTGGCACACACCTGTGACCCCAGCTACTTGGGAGGCTGAGTGGGAGGCTCGCTGGAGCCCGGGAGGTCAAGGCTCTGCAGTCAGTTGTGATCATGCCACTACACTCCAGCCTGGGCGACAGAGCAAGTGAGACCCCATCTCATTTAAAAAAAAAAAAAAATCCAGATGCATATTCCCTGCAGCTCACACCGCTGATGGGGATGGATCTAAAAAAAAAGTTCCCTTGTGCTTGGAGAGAGCAGTCAGGTCCTGCTGTTGAGGTCACCTGTGTCCCCACTCAGTGTTTGGAACTGGCATTCAGGGTGGTAACAGTGCTGCTTTGTGTCCCTCAGGTCACACTCCAGGGGCCGGCAGGGCTGCAGCATCTCGGAGCGGGCAGTAAGGGCAGTCCCTTCCCACCTGTCATTAGGGATGGTGCTGAATCCTCTCTCTCTCTCTCTCTCTCTTTCTTTCTTTCTCTTTCTCTTTTAGATGGAGTCTCTGTCACCCAGGCTGGAGTGCAGTGGCACAATCTCGGCTTACCTGCAACCTCTGCCTCCCAGGTCCACGTGATTCTCCTGCCTCAGCCTCCCGAGTAGCTGGGGTTGCAGGTGCACACCACCATGCTAATTTTTTGTATTTTTAGTAGGGATGGCGTTTTGCCACGTTGACCAGGTTGGTCTCAAACTCCTGGCTTCAAGTGGTCCACCCACCTTGGCCTCCCACAGGGCTGGGATTACAGGCACGAGCCACTGCACCTGGCCTAATCCATTTTCTACCTAAACTGGGAAACTTCCTAGGTTGCTTTTATTGAAAAGAAAGTTTAAGTCCAGGGTGTGGTCTCTTGTTTGCAAAAGTTTGGGGGAACACAGATCATCTAATCACGTAGCTTAGGAGTGTTTCTTTCATCACACATTCACACTCTATTTATGTGTATTCAGATGGAAGTTTCAGGAGGAGATGGATCAGTCCTTTCTAAAACCTGGGACAGCCAGAGCACAGGTGCATGAAACCAGCCTGTTATTTGAAGCCATCTGTGTGCTCTGCACAAAGGCAATCGGAAGAAGCGTAGCCCTCAGGTCTGGGACTCCTGGGCGCAGACAGTCAAGCTTGCTCCCTGACACTGGGAGCATCAGGAAGGGTCGAGCCAGGACAGTGAATGTCCCTGGGGAGGTGGGGAGAGGTGGTCACTGCCAAGTGCCTGGTTGGTCTTGGGTTCAGCCTCCACAGTGACATGAAGGTCTTTCTGCCTCCGTGTGGGCCACCTCTTCTCCCCTTCCCCCTGAACAAATTCCTCTGCTCCCAGAAAAGACCATGGCTACAGTGAACACTGGATCTTGGCTGGCCAAGGGCAGGGCATTGAAGACAAGGGTCCTCCCTGCTCATGACTTGGTCACTGAGACCCAGCGGATAATTAAAATGGAATGGGAAGAAGTCATCTTGGGGTAAAATCTACACTCCTCTCAAACTTAACCTTGAGCACAAAAAAGCCAAAGTTTGGAAAAGAGAGGAATGGCAATGCTTGCCCTTGAATTCGAAATTGTGCTTTGTAATTTATGTGTTGGGCTCCAGGGACAGCCGCATCTTCTTGCGCTGTTCTCCGGTTACCTCCCCCGCGCATCTGCATCCTGTTCTCTGGAAGGCGCCGTATATCACAGGGTCCTCCAAACGCAGTGGGTTGTGTGGGGTTCACGAAAACGAGGGCGGCTGAACAGGCCCCAAAAGGGGACGGAGGGGAGGGAATTCCCGGCTGCTGGGCAAAGGCTTTGGGCAGGATTGTGTGCAAACCCCCAGCGCATCCTGGGGAATGCTCAGTGTCTCCCAAAGTTAATAAGCAAGGACAAGGAAGAACATTTGCGCCAAGTCAGGACACACAATTTGGACTTGAGTCACTCTCCTGTGGTTCTTATTTGCTTTATTTCAAAACAGGCTCTGGGCCCACGAGGGTAATAATATGCATTTTCACATGAAGTGGGGCCTGGATTTGGGGAAAGTAAGGCTGGAGCGCTGCGTGTGGGGTGTGGCTGCCTTGATTATATTGGACGTGGAAAGAAGATGGGTTTTATAGTAAGCACAGGGACCAGGGAGCCGGCTATGATCTCAGTTTGGGAATCAGTTTGATTCATAAAGAGGAGTCCGAGATTTTTGCTTGGAGTTACAGACCTTTATTTTTAAAGTTAAGGCATAAAAAAACTTCATGTAATAACTCGATAGGGAATGTTTTAGCTGATATGTTGCCGCTGATAGAAAGTTCTAAAACCTAAGGTCATGATATCAGCCTCTGGCCTTCTTGTATAAAACACTAGATATTTTCCAATGTGATTTTCATTTGGGGAATCGTGACGATGCTGCCATTTTCCTTGAGAGTGAAGGGACAAGGAACAGGAAGGATAGATGCATTCCTGAGTCCTCTTTCTATTGCCGACCTCCGTCCCCATCAGCTGACACAGGGACCCCAGGCCAACGTTATCTCTGCATTGGGTGGTACCATTTGCCTTCTCCAGTCTGCGTCCTGGCCCCTACTCCCAGCAGTGACCACCAGCTTGGGGCCCCACTCTGTCATTCCCAAGACAGACATCTGCCCACACAGATGGACCTCCAATGTGTGGAATATTATTTCCTTGGCAAAACAATCCCCAGCCCTCTACAGGACTCAATTTCAGGATTTTCCTGGAATGTTGTGAAAATCTGTGTTTTTGCCATGGGAACATTCAGAAGTAGAGGTTTGGATGGCTCCAGTTACAAGATGGTATGTCTGAAGCTATATTTCTTAACTCAATGGCTATTCAGCAAGCCACCAACTCTCCTCTCCTGTGTACCAGTGAGCCCAGGAGAGGAGGGAAGCTGCCTTTATAAAATGTCCCCATTCGTGCCCTAGCTTTACTCTCTGTCCATTGGCACTCCTCTCCAGGTTACCAGAAGGGGCCCTGTGCTTTCCTCATGCTTCCCTTGGGGCAGTCCACTGGCCACTTCGATGGGTCCCTCGGACCCTGCCAGGAGCTGGTTGGACAGCCTGGTGATTTAGGAAGAGGCTGATCTTTACAGAATGACCTCTACTTTCAGATATATTGCGGTCAGAGCCAAATTTTTAAATCTTTGATACTCAACGCTTATCCAAAAAATAAGTGATTTTTTTTCTTTCTTTCTGAAATGACAGCTTTTCAAGAAAGTCTGGCTTTTCCCCAAGCCACTGCCATTTTGGGCTGTCTGCTCTGCACAGCTTGCAAACTGAAGCAAGCAGTTGCTTGGGCTGCAGCACGTTACCTTGAACCAGGTCCCCAACGGGGGTCATTCTGCAGATCAGTGAGCCCAGTCCATGGGGAGCGTCGAAGGGGGTTAGTGTTTTCATTATCTGCCCAGGTGCCATAGTCGAGCCGGACTGGCCTTCAAGAGAGACGATCTTTTGCTTAGGGCCACTGCGGCTCCTGGTGGATTGTTTAGAAGTATGGAGTCTCCATCTGTTGTGACTTGAATTGTGTCCCCTCAAAGGATCTATTCAAGTCATAACTCCCTTATGTGTGAATGTGAGCTTCTGTATTAGTCCATTTTCACGCTGCTGATAAAGACATACCCAAGACTGGGTAATTTATAAAGAAAAAGAGGTTTAATGGACTCACAGTTCCACATGGCTGGGGAGGCCTCACAATCACGGCAGAAGGTGAAAGGCACATCTTACATGGCGGCAGGCAAGAGAGAGAATGAGAACCAAGTGAAAGGGGTTTCCCCCTTATAAAACCATCAGATCTTTTGAGACTTATTTACTACCACGAGAACAGTATGAGGGCAACCACCCCCATGATTCAATTATCTCCCACTGAGTCCCTCCCCCAACACATGGGAATTATGGGAGCTACAATTCAAGATGAGATTTGGGTGGGGACACAGCCAAACCCTATCACCTTCCTTGAGAAAAAGGTCTTTGCAGATGTAATCAAGTTAAGATGAGGCCACACTGGAGGGGTGTAGGCCCCAATCCACTAGTCAGTGTCCTTATGAGAAGAGGGAAATTTGGACACACAGACCCACAGAGGGAAGACGGCCATGTGAAGGCAGAGGCAGAGATTAGAAAGATGCAGCGACAGACTGAGGAGGACCAGAAGACTTTAGAAGCCAGGGAGGGGCAAGGAAGCATCCTCCCCGGAGGCCTCAGAGGGAGCACAGCCCGGCCAACATCTTGATTTGGGACTTCCAGACTCCAGAGCTGTGAGAGAATACATGACTATTGCTACAAACCACATAGCTCGTGGTCATTTGTTACAGGGCCCTAGAAAACAACAACACTGTCTCTGATGGCTGTGGCTCTGGCATCTGTACTCCATGCCCTGGCACCATGACTCTGCACTGGGTGAGCACTGATCCGAGTGCTGGGCTGAGTGTTTGGAAGGAACAGAGAAGATGCTCTCATCAGTGGCATGTCCCCTGCTCTGGTAGCAAGAAAGACTTGACTGGACAATAGGTTGTGGGTTTTTTTTTTTGGTTTTTTTTTTGTTTGTTTTTTTAATAGACAGAGTCTCATTCTGTTGCCCAGGCCGGAGTGCAGTGGGTTGTTTTGGTTTTGGTTTTTTTTTTTGGTTTTTTTTTTTTTTTTTTTTAGACAGAGTCTCACTCTGTTGCCCAGGCCGGAGTGCAGTGGCACAATCTCAGCTCACTGCAACCTCCACCTGCCGGGTTCAAAAGATTCTCCTGCCTCAGCCTCCCAAGTAGCTGGGACTACAGGCATGTGCCACCACGCCGGGCTAATTTTTGTATTTTTAGTAGAGATGAGGTCTCATCTGTTGGCCAGGCTATTCTCGAACTCCTGACCTCAGGTGATCCACCTGCCTCGGCCTCCCAAGTGCTGGGATTACAGGCATGAGCCACCACGTCTGGCTAATTTTTTGTATTTTTAGTAGAGACAGGGTTTCACCATGTTGGCCAGTCTGGTCTCCTAACCTCAAGTGATCCACCCACTTCGGCCTCCCAAAGTGAGGACAACTGGTTTTTGTTGCAGTAATGAATGAGATGAGGAAATGAGAACAGAGAACAGATATAACAGATTTTCACATTTTATTTTCTGCACTACCATATGGTTCACATCCTTACAATGAGAGCGTAATAATGCAGTTACTTCGTATGATTAAAAAGACAAGAAAGAGTCTTAAACAGAAAATAATTAGCTACATCCAGCTAAAAATGAGGTGTGTAACCAGTGTAGATGACCCCTTCCTGTTCTGCAGCTGCAGTGAGTGAGGTCCTCGTGGTGTGAAGTGGTGGATGTGAAAAACCAGCATCTGAACCCGCGGCTTGTCTGTCTCTGGACATGGGTGAGAAACCAGAGAAGCTTAAGGCTTTTCACTGATAATAACTGGGACAGAAATAGTTCAGAAGGAAAAAGAAAAATAGGTTTTACTAGCAGGGAAGTTGCATTAGTTGGAGTTTTGACCTTCTCCTGCGAGAAGGACTCCCACAAGTCCTGATTTGTACCTCTGTAATAGGGCCTCTCAGAAATGCCCTGGTATTCCCATTAATTGTGTTCCTGATAGTCACCCTCTTTCTGTTGTGGGTAAATTGGGAAGAGACTATATCTTGTCTTTATACCACTCCCCAGCAACATCTTCCAAATGGGTCACTGGGGTTCAATACACATTTGTTCAATTAAACACCACATTTATTGAATTAGAGTCCTATATGCAGAAGTGTAAATTATGTTGTTGTTTGTTTGTTTGAGACAGAGTCTTGCTCTGTCGCCCAGGCTGGAGTGCAATGGTGTGATCTCGGCTCACTACAACCTCCACCTCCCAGATTTAAGTGATTCTCCTGCCTCAGCCTCCTAAGTAGCTGGGATTACAGGCGCCCACCACCATGCCCAGCTAATTTTTGTATTTTAGTAGAGACAGGGTTTCACCGGGTTGGCCAGGACGGTCTCGCACTCCTGACCTCAGGTGATCCACCCACCTCAGCCTCCCAAAGTGCTGGGATTACAGGTGTGAGCCACCAGGCCCGGCCACTTCATTACTTTTTTAAGGCTGAATCACGTCCCATGATATGGATACATCATATTTGATTTATCTGTTCACCCATCGATGGACATTGAGTTGTTTCAACCTTTTGGCTACTGTGAATAATGCTGCCAGGAGCACTGGGGTACAAAGACTGAGTCTCTGCGTTCAGTCTTTTGGGCGTGTATCCAGCAGCGGAATTGCTGGGCCATGTAGTAGTTCTGTGCTAAATTTTTGGAAGAACCTCCCTACTGTTTCCACAGTCGGTGCACCATTTTACATCCCCAGTAGTGCAAAAGCGTTTCGATTTCTCCACACAGTCACCAACACTTGTTGTTTTCAAGGGTTTTGGTTTTTGATACAGGCTATCCTAACAGGTATGAAGCGGGAAAATTTTTAAATGAGATTTGAGTTGTGCATTTATGGCCCCTGAAACACTTTCAAGTCGCTCTGAGTGACCTTAGGGTTCAGTAGATCACAGTGGGAAGACCCGGGGCCGGGTTTTGCACTGTAAGAGTAAGCAAGCCTTCCTTGACTTCATTCCAAGAAAATGAGGGAAGTGGTTGATTTCAAGCTGGAGGCAAGGCAAGAGAAGGAAACAGCTATATCTCAGTGCAGAAACCAGCCACCCCCTCCTCAGGACCAGGTTAAATAGAACTCATTCCTCCCCTTCTTCCCCTTCTCCTCTCCTCTCTTCCCATGCCCTCCTCTTCCCTCCCTTCTGTCTCTCTACACACACACACACACACACACACACACACACACACACTCTCACAATAAGACTTTATTTCCCCGTTCTCTCTTCAGGAGCACAGCTCCAAAATACTGCAAGAGATCACCCCAGTTGAAAATACTTTAAATCAATACCAGTTTAGGATGAGTGGAGTTGAATTCAGGGAGACTCATCTACAAACCAATTGAAACCATCATTGCTTCTGGCGCACCCTGGAAACACCTGCAGTGGGCTTTCCCCCTGCCTGCTTCTTCCCCACCACAGCACGCCCATGGGGCTCTGCTTGCCCAGCCCTTGCAACCTACCCATGGCTCTGCAAGGCTGGCCACTGTCCCAACTCCAGCCTCACTCCAGCTCCCATGAGGCTGCTAATATCCTTCCCCCATGACAGCAGTGATGCTTTCTGCTCTGAAGGAAGAAAACTTCCCTCCAAATATTACAAAGCTGTGATGGGTCTTGTGTCTCCCAGCTACGCCTTCGATTATGTTAAGAACTTGTAGGCTGGGTGCAGTGACTCATACCTGTAATCACAGCACTTTGGGAGGCTGAGGCAGGAGGATCACTTGAGCCCAGGAGTTCGAGACCAGCCTGGGCAACATCAGAAACCCTGTCTCTACAAAAAAATAAAAATAAATAAATAATAAATAAATAAAAATAAGCCAAGCATGGTGGTGTGAACCTGTGGTCTCAGGTACTTGGGGAGGCTGAGATGGGACGATTGCTTGAGCCCGGGAGGTCAAGGCTGCAGCAAGTGGAGGTCGTGCCACTGCACTCCAGCCTGAGCAAAAAAGTTAGACCCTGTTTCAATTTTAAAAAAGAAAGAAAGAACTCATATCAAATATCCCAGGGGCCAGACTGAGGGGCACTTGTATTAAATATATCTCTCTACCTCACCCTAGCAGTTCCTCTCACCCACTGAGGTGCCAGGGCAAAGAGTGACCCTAGCTCAGGATGACTTCTCTGCCTCCCCAGCCACAGAGGGCTTATGACTCCTTCTCATTCTTGTCCCCAGAGGGCATGTCCCTGAGGACTCAAACTTCCCCGCAGATGCACCCAAGGGGCTTGAAGCCTCACAAACAGGGCTCCCTGTGACTGGCATGTGAGTTGGAAGGTAATAGATATCCCCACCTCAGCTGGCTTGAACAAAAAGAAAAATGTGTTCTGTCACTGGAGCTGAAGTCCTGAGCTAGGACAGCTCCAGGGTAGGTTGATTCAGTGGCTCAACAATATCTTCAAGGATTCAGGCTTTTCCCTCTTTCTACCAACATCCTCAGAGTTTGGCTTGGTCCCCAGGATAGCTCCCTAAGTCTCAATGGCTGCCACATTGCCAGTCATCACATCCAGAAACGGTGCTATCCTGTTGAAGGAAAAAGTGGTCCTTTGGCTTCTTTGTTCCTCTTTTTAAGAGCAAAGAAGCTTTACCCAGCAGCCCCCTGGACAGTCCCTCCAATCTCATTGGCCCTGATGGCATCACATGACCAAGCACCGCAAATCACTGCAGAGGGATGGGATGGGCCCACCATGATTTTATGTTTTTCCAGATATCTCCTGAGACACAGGCAGGTAGATTCCTGAGCAAAAAATGGGATTCTGTAAACAAGGAGGAAGAGGAGTGGCAGCAGGGTTTGTGAGGTGATGGACAAACTATGCCACCACTTTTACCTTTAGAGTCATCCCTTGGCATCAATCATGTACTTGCTTTGTTGCTATGTTTTTCATTCTTTTCCTTTTTTACATAAGAAATACAGAAAGACTTTCTTGTTCTAAATAATGTATTCAATACAAAAGTATGTGTGGTAAAAATATGAAAGGTGCCCTTCTCCATCCTCCCCAATTTCACTTCCCTCCCCAGGAGGAACCTCTGGCTCTTTTTCCACGTGCTCTCCTCCAGTCCCCGTTCAGCCGTGTGCATACACACATATGTTCACAGGCATACGCAGATATGTTCACACGCATACACATATATGTCCACACACATCTGTGTGCTTTGCTTTAATTTTTACATAGATGGTGTCTTGTTCTGCTACTGGCCTTTTCCCGCTCAACTCTGAGTACATACGGATCCGATTCATCCATTTTAATGGCTGAATGTTATTCCAGAGAGTGGATATTCTATTGTCTTGTATTTTAACTAGCTTTTCAATCATGTGCCTTATCTCCCCAAGTAAATCATAAACATCCTGAGAGCATGCCATACTTTTTCTATCTCCAAACACTTAATACAATATTCTTCTACAAAATGAAAGTCAATTAATAGTTATTGTTGGAAAAATTCCCTCTCCCTTACCACATAAATCTTCTCTTAGCACTTCTGCCTGCCTCAGGTGAAGCCCTCCCTTAGCTCATAGAAGGGACACAGCACCACAGTCTATCAGTTTGTCACACTTCTATCAGTTTGGCAAGTCACCCTCCTAGCATGGGAGAGTTGTTAATCTCCCACTGTTCCTTTGGCGATGTCTTCTATGCTTAGGATGGCACGGCACCTCCGTCTCCCTGAACTAGTCATCAATTTAGAGCACTCAGCTACCTGCAAAGTTAGACATCATCTCTTTATTCTGCTCACACAGGAGCATCAGGGCAGAGTAATTAACAGCCAGCACTTCCTGTAGATCCATTTCAAGGGCTACTAATGGTGTTCACAGACTGTTGAGCTGGAACAGTTATCCACATGCCTAGACACACACTCTTAATAACCCTTTGCAGGCGTCTTGAGGCAGTCACAGCTACATAAAATAGATTACAAATAAACCTATTCTAGACCCTTTGGTGGGGAGAAATTACTTCAATATGAGGCTATCACCTCAAAACAGACCAACCAAACTTAGAACTGGGGTAAACTTCTCAGGGTAACCACTCTCTAGGCAGATGGTGGCATCAGCCTGCTGATAACATCAATGAATACCATCTTAGGTCTTGGTGTGGCTTCTTGTACATCTGAATCTGCTGGGCTTCCTGTAGTAGCTAAGAAAAAAATTACCATTGTACAGGAGCAAAGAAAGGAAACACATGGCTCACAGATGTGCTCCCTGCAGCAGGGAGGACTCTCAAAGCGTGGGCCAGACAGGAAACCTAGAATGATTCAAGAAAAATCAGGCACTAGGAATGAGACTGAAATTAGTTTATGTTCCTCAGCTGATTGCACACAAGAGGAAACTTTTTTGTTCAATCATTTAAACTACT
Source organism: Nomascus leucogenys (assembly GCF_006542625.1). Lineage (NCBI taxonomy): Eukaryota > Metazoa > Chordata > Mammalia > Primates > Hylobatidae > Nomascus > Nomascus leucogenys. Next base: position 21,843,559 of record NC_044405.1, on the reverse strand, counting down.
ATTGATTATGGAAAAATTCTGGTCCCTGTTACTAAGACATCTACAATTGAATTGGTAAAATCCACATAGGAAAATTGGACAATGACACAAGGCAATATGGGATCTGGTCTAAGTAAACACCTATTATGGGTTCAGAAGGAGAACCCATTGAGATGGCAACGTTGTGCTTCCAAATAGGGCTGGTAATCTGCTTCAACACACCGTGAAAATGGTGTGCTTAACTACACCTGCTCACTTAGAAAAAAACACAGACATTTCCCTCTGGGAACCCAGCCTGAATTTGTTTGCTGATTTGCATGCCTCTATGTGTGTCTTCACCTGTTGGGTTGGAGGCTCCCCGGCCTGCCTCCCTCTGTGGTTCTGCCACTTCCCTTATCTTGAAATAGGAATGACCATTGGAGAACTAGGTTTCCCTTCTCCCCTCTTCTACATCCACCACCAACTCACATTAATTTGTTGAGGACAAACATTGCTGGCAATAGAGAAGATAGAATCAGAAGAAAACATACCTACCTCTTATTAAAAGCGTTAAGAGGGTTCTTAATAAGTAGGCCAGGGCTTGACCTGAAGGATTTTGCTAAGGGCTACTGTACAAGATCCAACCTCCTGCCCTTTACTGGCGTCCCCAACACCCCATGTGGGTTTTTCTGTAGCCAAATATTTTTCCAGACCAACATTGGATTATACGGCTGCAGACCTTGGGATTCAAAAGGGAAAGCTGAAACCTTCACAGCAACTTGGAGTTTCTTTCAAGGGGAATTTTCATTACAGAATGTTTTGTTTTAACTGGTAATTAAAGGTGGGTGAAACACTCCTGTAGTAAGGGGTTTTCCTCCTCTCCAACCTGTCCCTCTAAGAGAAACAGGCACAGGCAGGGCCACGAGGCCTGCCCTCCTCTCTAGCGGTAACTGCTCCTGAGAGTTTATGGTCTGGTCCACTTCAGTTTCTCATGTGTCACCTTTCTAGGGGCTGCAAGGCCCAGAGATCTGGACACAGGCCAAGAAGTCAAGAACTGTTGAAGCCGCAGTCTCCACTCTCCTACTGACACCAGAGGCCACCCAGCCCAGCCAAACCATATGGCCTCTTGCTTTCCTGATGTATGAGGTGGGTAGAATGCTTTTCCCCCAAAAGAGGACTCCAAGGGATCAATTAGTTAAAATCTGTAAACATGTATCATTATAATTATGATTCCAGTTTCTAGTCGAAACAGAACTGGCCAAAAGGAAAGAAAATACTGACACTGCCTCTGAGGGCAGCTGCCACTGCTTTTCCGGTATTTCCAGTCTGGCGGGTGGAAGAATGTCTTGGATCAGCTCAGCGCTTGACTGGCCCAGAGCTATGCCTGCCCCATTTGAGGATAAGGAGGCCAAAAACCCAACTGATCCCTGGACATAACTGGGCCGTGGGAGTTTACACCACTTGCTGTAGCAAAGGCTAGACCTCTGAATGGGTTACAGCGTGTCTATGGTAGGGCCCTAAACCTTCAGGTTGTTTAGGGATTGACAGGGTGTGTAGGTGGCCAGTAAACAGACTTTTCGTTTCTAAGGTGTCAGTCTAAAAGCAATGCTGCTGGGCCGGGCGCGGGTGGCTCAAGTCTGTAATCCCAGCACTTTGGGAGGCCGAGGTGGGCGGATTACGAGGTCAGGAGTTCGAGACTAGCCCAGTCAACACGGTGAAACCCCATCTCTACTAAAAATACAAAAATTAGCTGGGTGTGGTGGAGTGTGCCTATAGTCCCAGCTACTCAGGAGGCCGACGCAGAAGAATCACTTGAAGCCAGGAGGCGGAGGTTGCAGTGAGCAAAGATTGTGCCACTGCACTCCAGCCTGGTGATAGAGTGAGACCCAGTCTCAAAAATAAATAAATAAATAAATAAAAGCAATGCTGCTAAAACATCTGCAGTTGTCAGGGAGAAGGAATTTCTGTGTGGAACCGGCAGCACTCCCTCTCAACAGGGACTCTGCCCCCAACCATATGTATCTTCTCCATGGGAGTCCTTCAATAAATGCCTCAGCCAACAACCACTGCTCCCCTTTTCTGGGCCAAAAATTTTCATCCCATTCTAACTCCTTCTTCCCTGTAGCCAACACCACCTCCAAACATCTACCCTTCTCTTAATTTAGCCCAAAGCAACACAAAGAGCCACTCCTGCTTTCCATTCCCAGTTGCGTTCTCTGGCCGGTGGTTTCCGATCTGAGCTGCTCCCAAGATGGCGGACACCGGAAGTGCCTTCACGGCAGGTGGGCAGCCATCTCCACCTATAACGTTAGGGCCGCCTCCTGCTCAACCAAAGAGAGTCAGAACCTAGCACAATACACACCACAGCCATGCCCAGGGCCAGGTGGAGACAGGATAATAATTTGACACTGTTTAAACTAGTGGTTTTTATATATTCGTTCAATATTTACCTAGAGGAAAGGCTGAATACTCTAAATAAATAAAGGAAAGGCCCAGCAGGAAGAAAGGGCCGGGGGGAAGCAGCCTCAGCCGCTTCTTTACCTCCGGAGAATTCATTTTTTGCCTCAAACTTACAGCCTCCTCTCAGCAAAACAAAAGCCTCACAATTAAGGACACCTACCGACCCACAGGACAATGTCCTGAAGCCAGCCCCTCGAGGTATAACCCCTTACTCCAGAACCTTCCATCTCCCACACTGCTTCCCCCAAGGGGAGTGCTAAAAAAGACCATTGTCTCTCCAACTTGCGACTGTTTTCAGTGATGTTGCAGACATTCAGCTGGCCCACCCTGGCTAACAGAAATCTTGGTGGTTTCTTCCCAGGTGCAGTGGCCTCAGTGCTCCGGTGTCCTTGTAGAGGGTGGCTCTGTGCTTGCTTGACCTCTGCCCACTACTCCTAGCTCTCTGGGGCCCCCCAACGCATCTGTCAGATAGGCCATGACATAGAAGGACTGCGTGCTCTATGGGTCTTTATAAGCTTAATTCCGGCTTCCTACCCTAATGCTCTTTTCAAATCCCCCTGGTCATCTCTCCCAGCCTTACAGTGCTGTTAATGATGCCCGATAGGATTGTGAAGGATTTCCACCTGTCCTTAAACTTCACCCTCTGCTTCCTTCATCATTTCCATGAAGGCAACTTGAGCTGCCTGGAAAGTAGCTTTTTGACACTTGGCATAATATTCTTCCTTGGTCTCTTTAGGGCGAGTTTAGAACAATCACTCAAACACCTTTTACCCATAACTGCGAGTCAAAACTGTTCCCTAGAACATGAAATGAGTGGCAGAAAGGAAGATCACAGTGGAGTAAACAGTGCATTTTGCAGAACACAACTCAGGACAGCACTGAAAATACTCTTTGGCCAAGAGCATTTGTAATATAGTGTAATGTGCTAAGGGCTCCAAAGAAAATCTCCTTCCCCAGCTCTCCCTGGCTGAGAGCACAGAGTGTGATATGTATGTGTGTGTGCGTGTATACACATATATGTGTGTATATTTTTATTTATGTGTATATATGTGGTAATTATATACAACTTTTAAGAAAAGCATTTCTGAGACCAATGGTATCATAATGAATCAGCACTGTGCAGGGTGGAATTAAACGGGAAATGTTTGTGTCCCGTTTGTAAATGTTAACAGTGCTACTGGTTCCCAAGACACCAGACACTCCCTCTACTTATGAATCAGGGCCGGGCAACCTTTTTCTTTTTTTGAGATGGAGTCTCACTCTGTCACCCAAGCTGGAGTGCAGTGGCACAATCTCAGCTCACTGCAACCTCTGCCTCCCAGTTTCAAATGATTCTCCCGCCTCAGCCTCCTAAGTAGCTGGGATTCCAGGTGCGTGCCACCACACCCAACTAATTTTTGTATTTTTAGTAGAGATGGGACTCCACCACATTGGCCAGGCTGGTCTCAAACTTCTGACCTTAGGTGATCCACCCACCTTGGCCTCTCAAAGTGCTGGGATTACAGGTGTGAGCCACCACATCTGGTCAACCATTTTTTATTGAAGTAACCAGACCCAATTTCCTTCCCTCTCATTCCATTTTCACATAGTAATTAAACACTCAAGCGGTTGTCTCTGGGCTTTCTCACCTGGTGATGGCCACGATCCCTGGAAGCCCTGGGTCCTCTGCCACATGTTCCTCTGGGTTTTACGGGGTCCCCAAGGCTCATCACTAAAAGATATACACAGCCATGGGTTGAGAGCACACTGGGAGTTGTGTGTTTTTTCTTTGTCGATGTCCCTTGAGCTTGAGGGCAAAATACTATTTTGTGCAGCTGCTTGTGTCAGGTTATGTCTTTGGCTGACTGATATTTGCTGCCATTTCCTGTAGCGCTTTTTTTTTAAGAGGGGGCATCTCATTCTGTTGCCCAGGCTGGAGTGCAGTGGTGTGATCATAGCTCACTGCAGTCTCGAGCTCCTGGGCTCAAGCAGCCCTTCTGCCTCAGCCTCCTGAGTAGCTAGAACTACAGGTACCCACCACCATGCTCAGGTAATTTTTTATTTTTATTTTTTTAGAGACAGGGTCTTGCTATGTTGCCCAGGCTGGTCTCAAACTCCTGGCCTCAAGGAATCCTTCTGCCTTGGCCTCCCAAAGCACTGGGATTATAGGTGTGAGGCACTGCACCTGGCCTCTTGTAGCTCTTGATACTCTGCAATAGACACCTTGCTCCATATTAAATTGATACAATTTTACTTTTTAAAAAGTCAGACCACATACAAGGGTGTGAAGTTAAAAATCAAAGTCCTCCCCGATCTTGACCCTTGGCTCCACCCCCCAGAGGTGATCGCTGTGAACAGCTTTTTGGGCAGCCCTCAGAAGGTCTCTCTGCATGACGGAAATGCATTTGTTCTTTCTTTCTTTCTTTTTTTTTTTTTTTTTTTGAGACGGAGTCTCGGTCTTTCACCCAGGCTGCAGTGAAGTGGTCCGATCTTGGCTCACTGCAACCTCCGCCCCCCTGGGTTCAAACGATTCTCCTGCCTCAGCCTCCCAAGTAGCTGGGATTACAGACGTCCACCACCACACCCAGCTAATTTTTGTATTTTTAGTACAGATGGAGTTTTGCCATGTTGGTCAGGCTGGTCTTGAACTTCTGACCTCAGGTGATCCACCTGCCTTGGCCTCCCAAACTGCTGGGATTACAGGCATGAGCCACCGTACCTGACTGCATTTGTTCTTGTTTACACAAATAGGATCATACTGTACACACTGCACTTCAACTTGCTTCCTTCACTTAACATTGTGTCTTGGAACTCTTTGCATATTAGTAACTGCAGAAGCATTTAATCTTTTAATGGTGCATACTAATCTGTATGGATGTACCGTAGTTATGCAACTAATCTCTTATAAAGGACATTTAGATTTTATCCAGTTTTATTCTCTCAGAAAGAGCCAGAGAGTATTGAATCCTGTATTATTTATGTCTTTGCTTACTTTAGGAGTATAACTGGGGGATGAATTTCTAGCAGAGAAATAGCTGAGTTAAAGAGTATTCACAGTTTACATTTTGATAGATATTACCAAATGGCTATCCAAAAAAGGCACTGACGGTATGCTAGTGTAACAGGGCATTTTTCAGAGAAGACAAAAGCCAGCTCACAGTTATCCATAAATGGAAGTCCACAGTGCCTTACACCTCCCCTCCATCCAAGCCGGCTGGCTTCGGGTGGATCAAACCAGGAAGGGGTTAACAATGGACCTCTCTGTGTGTTTCTCTTCTGAAGCTAAATATGTCAGACTTGGGCAATTCTGAGTGGTTTTGCATTTTCTTTTCACTGTAACCACCTGAGATCCTCTGTCCCAAAGTCAGTGCTAGGCTGATTGTCTATACATTGGGCAGGTGAGCTGCTGGGAGTGGCAGTGGTGGAATCTCTGAGCCTCTGCAGAAATGTTAGGTTCTGGTGAGCTGCTGACTGTGGGTTCAGAGGCTGGGACTCCCCGAGGTGTTCTATTCTTAGGATTTCTTTTTACCTCTCCACTCGTCCTGTCCTTTACCATCAAAGTGCTCCTGTTCTTCAGCCCTTTCTTAGCTGTTTGGTCTACTAGAAAATTATTCAGGAGTGTGATGGCCTCATCGTCCCAGAATTGCCTCCTCCAGCAGCTTGGGGTGGGCTCTCTGCGGTGCTTCAAAAGCTATCTGGGCTGAAGGGATTTTTTTTTTTAAATTCCAATCTATTATGGACCAATACTTTTGTAAAATACTAAAAGAATTGAATTACTGGAAAAATGAAATATGAAACAAAGACATATGAAATACAATCCTGGTTTCTTTTTATTAGATTTAGCAGATGTAAAACTGTTTAAATGTGTTATACAAGTTTTGAGATACTTATTCTCCATTTGTGTTCTCATGTAGTGGAGATTGGTAAGAGTTTGAGCGGCATTGCTCTAAGCATGTCTCTGGAAGCTTCATGGGCTTCCTTTTGGCCCTAAAGCTTGTATCATTTTGCTGAAAAAGTGATTCTCACCCAGCAGGGAAAATCTTCCAGATTTTAGCCAGGGAGGGCCTGGGTCAATGCCCAGGGTTAACACTGGGCTTGGCTTCAAGCTCAGGGCCCGGTCCTATCAGCCCAGATTTTCTTTTCCACCCAGCTTTTCCTGTCTCTGGGAGCGGTGACTCATGAGTACAGGGTACCATGATCTGCTGTCTTCAAATCAGAAGATGTCATGCTCTTTCCTTCAAGTTTTACTTATTATTTCATTGAAGTCAACATCAGCCTTCCTATCAGTGTTACCATCTCTTCTCTATAACCCACTGAAGACTAGTCATGAGTTACACGCAAAATGTGAAATTTGGGGATGTGGATAAAAGGGAAGCAATTGTTTTCTATCAAGCCATTAAAACTTTTCAATTTCCTTTTTAAATAATTTTAAACTTCATGAGATACTTCAGATAGGTCTTAACACGGAGAAAGAATGAGCCACAACCCCCTAAAATATGAGGTGGTTAAAATATCTTTTGTTTTTAAAGGGGGTGAATTATTTCAATTTTAAATCCTTGGAGAAAACTGGCTTTCAGATTGCCTTTCGGAACCTGAAGTAGCAGATCACAGCGGCATCTAGTGGATATTAGTGGTATAACAGTTGGCATAGACGAAGCAGAAAAAGCAAATACAGTAATTTCAAAATACTGTATTTTTTTCTTGTTTTTAACTTTTTTCTGAGACAGGCTTGAGTGCAATGGCATGATCATAATTCTCTGCAGCCTCAAACTTCTAGGCTCAAGTGATCCTTTTAGCTCAGCCTCACAAGTAGCTGGGACTACAGGCGTGCACCACCATGCCCAGGTAGTTTTTTTATTTTTACATATAGATAGGATTTTGCTATGTTGCCCAAGCTGGCCTTGAACTCCTGGCTTCAAGTGATCCTCCCACTTTGGCCTCCGAAAGTGCTGGTATTACAAGTGTGAGCCACCACGTGTGGCATTTTTAACATTTTTGAAGTTAGGGTGTGACATACTAGATAGCAAGTCATAATTTAATGAATCTATTTTCTTAATCAGTGATACTATATCTTACAATTGATGGCATCTTAATTTCATCAAAATATAATTTTTCATATAAAACTTTGTAGGAAGCCATTCATTCAGTAATTCAGTAATATTTATTGAGCATCTACTTATACCTGGAAGCTAATGACTTACTGTATTGTATTCATTGCATATATTTTAGTTGCATTATATTCAAAACTCTTGATTGTAATGCATAATGTAGACATTTATACATTAATGCATTGATATTAATCGGACCTAACTCCATTAATTTAAAAATCCATTCTTGGCTGGTGTATTAGTTCATTTTCCTGCTGCTGTTAAAGACATACCTGAGACTGGGCAATTTACAAAGGAAAGAGATTTAATGGAGAACTCATAGTTCCATGTGGCTGGGGAAGCTTCACAATCATGGTGGAAAGCAAAGAGCAAGTCATGTCTTACATGGATGGCGACAGGCAAAGAGAGAGCTTGTGCAGGGAAACTCCAATTTTTAAAACCATCAGATGTCTATCATGAGAACAACGTGAGAAAGACCCGGCCCCATGATTCAATTACCTCCCACTAGGTCCCTCCCACAACGCATGGGAATTCAAGATGAGATTTGGGTGGGGACACAGCCAAACCATATTAGCTGGGCATAGTGGCTCACGCCTGTAATCCTAACACTTTGGGACAGCAAGGCAGGTGGATCACTTGAGGTCAGAAGCTTGAGACCAGCCTGGCCAACATGGTGAAACCCTGTCTCTACTAAAAATACAAAAATTAGCCTGGCATGGTGGTGCACACCTGTCATCTCAGCTACTTGGGAGGCTGAGGCAGGAGAATTATGTGAACCCGGGAAGCAGAGGTTGCAGTGAGCCAAGATTGTGCCACTGCACTCCAGCCTGGGCAAAAGAGTGAGACTCTATCTCAAAAAACAAAAAAATCCATTCTTGTCTAAACCCAGTAGTTCTCAACATTGGCTGCATGTTAGAACTATCTGCACAATTTTCTAGACCATCAGTTCTCAGACTACACCTCTCAGAGATCTGAATTAACTGGTCTAGGAGTGGGGCCCATTCATTAAGAATTTTTCAAAGCTTCCCAAGTGATCTAATATGTAGCCTGGGTTGAGAACATTTTCCTTCCTTTAGGTCAGATGGATTCAAGATTACATAGATGTTTTAGTAGTTGGGAAATATAAGTGTTTGGTTTTATAGTAGACAACTCGTATTTTTATTACTATTTATGAATGCAAAGAAACTCTATCTATTAAAGCATTAGTGGATAACACTGAAACCATGATATTTAAGGAAATATTGGCTCCTAAGGACATCCATGTCAAATACTGTACAATTTGCATTTGATTCTTACACACCCAACATTATTTGAAGTGAACACCATAATAAGATCAGGAATGCTGATGAAGTGCAAAACAGTAGCTGTAAAGTTTACAAGATGTCTCAGTAACATGAAGCCTCTCAAGTGTTGTCTATGCACTAAAAGAAAGCAATCTAAGATATCCTTCCCTCGGAATATCCTTTTCATGGCTGAAAGTGAACTCTGCTAATTTCAGGACTGACCCCTAAGCATACTACAGAGATGGCATAATGCTCTTGACCCCCTAGCTGGTCCAGTAGTATAATGTGATACCACATCAGACCTCAACGGGCATAAGAATAGTATTTCATGGGAACCAGCTTGCAGAAGAAAGGACCCTGTTCATTACTGGCCCCTACCTCTTGCTAACTTTGTAATCTTGGACAAGTTACTAAACTCATCAAATCTGTTGTTTCCCAGTATGCACAATTCGGATAATAATTCTAAGGTTCATCTATTGTGGATGTTGGAGTTAACGTAGGTAAAAACATACTACTCCTCATGACGGTTCCCTCTGACTGCTTTTGGCTCGTTGTGGTGTGTTACAGAATATTCAAGAAAGAATAGCACCATTAACCCCTTCCATCCTGCTTCTTCCAACTTCTGCAAACTAGTGTGCAGGGTTTGGGCACTGGGTCTATGTTTAAACAATAGCTTAACGCCTTTTGGGTTCCTTGGATTTGATTTTTTTTTTTAAATGGGCTTTTCAAATTCATAAGACTTTCCATCCAGTGTTTCCTTGTGGCCTAGTAACAAGATCCTAAAATACATTCACTTTTATCTCCCTTCTGCCATCAAAAACAACCCTTATCGAGGGCCAGGGGCTGGCTGGGAGCCTGGGGTGTGTTCAACCAGAGAAAACCATGGGCCCTTTAATTTAGGGCCAGGCTACTGAAAAGAGAGACTAACAGAGCCTCCCAGTCGCCACCCGTCACTGGGTTGAATGTGTGAGTTTGGAGTCAGGGGGTGGCGTACCTGTCAAAGCAGCAGACTATCTAGAAGAAAAACAGTAGGAAGGAGATCTTCAAGGAGGAAATTTAGGAGCTTTTGGGCTTGTTCCCTAAAGCCCATAAGTTCCAGTTCAGTTTCATAGTCTTAGGTCCAAATGTCCCACTGACTTCAGGGGGACCTTGTCTGTGCTCTTTGAATGTGACCCGCCCTGGGTCAGATGACCGTCTCCATGTCCCAAAGGTCAGATTTTACCCGGTTTCTACCACTCACACTAGTGTAACCCAATCATGGTTTCACTTTTCTAAAAAAAAAAAAAAAAAGTGAGATATTGACTGAAACTCCCATTAATAATGTATTTCAATGCCCTGCAGACGTGGCAATATAAACAAGCAGCTTTCTTTGCTCTTCATGTTGCTGATATAAACTGGGCAGATACATTTCATGCAAATGGGGCTTGACGTGGATGAAATCTTTCAGCCCTCAGATCCATCATCCTTTTCTCTTCCAAGGCAGAGAAGGAAAGATGAGGGTGACACTGAAGGGTTCAGGATGTGGCAGGCCATCAGCCAGGCAGACAGCAATCACATCGCCGAGAAGACCTGCAGCCGAGCCGCGCCCCCCAGGTGTTAGCTGGGCCACCTTGGGCCGCTGATTTAAGCTCTCCGAGTTTGCTTTCTCATCATTAAATACGATCTAATCATACCCCCTGCGTAGAGTTCTGTGCAGATGAAATGAAATGATGTAAATGGAGTGGCTGGCACAGTGATAGCGAGTCTTATTAAAATATAAGGTCTTGTCTATTTGAAACTCAAAAGTAAACATGAAAAAGAATCGGCAACTTCCTACTGAAAGTGGGTTGACTTTGTAAAAAGAAAAGAAAATATGTAAGCAAAGAGGGAGCTAAAGAATGGAATGTATCAGCCGGGCGCGGTGACGTGTGTCTATAATCCCAGCACTTTGGGAGGCTGAGGCGGGTGGATCGCTTGAGGCAAGGAGTTCAAGATCAGCCTGACCAGCATGGCAAAACCTCATCTCTACTAAAAATACTAAAATTAGCCAGGCATGGTGGCACAAACCTGTGATCCCAGCTACTAGGGAGGTTGAAGCAGGAGAATTGCTTGAACCCGGGAGGTGGAGGTTGCAGTGAGCCGAGATTGCACCACTGCACTCCAGCCTGGGCAACAGAACAAGACTCTGTCTAAATTTAAAATAAAATTTTAAAAAAATGAATGGAATGTATCTCCTTCCTGGGAAATTATCCTCCAGACCCTGTGGTTGGTCAGCGGGACGTGTCACTGTCCGAGGCATCACTGTTATTCGGGCTGCAGTAACAGGTCCGAGGCTGCAAAGTCTGAGGTGGCCTCGTGCCCAGCCTGACCTCAGGCGAGCTCCCGGCTGAGAGGGCGGGTACCGGGAAGCCCAACCCAGGCCTCCCAATGTTTCATCTCATTGCCCACTCCTTGATTTCTGCTGGGTCTGGTGTTAGGCTCCTGGATATGGGGCCGTGTGCTAACTTGCCATAAACAGACTAAAAAGGGGGAACTTTGCAGCTAAGCCAAGTCAAACACCACATTGAAAACCTAGCCTGAGTTGCCCCAGGGTGTTTCCAAAAGCAAAGCAAACATTATAAATGAACAACATGCTCTAATTCTCCACCTCGCGGGACTCGCATTGGAAGACAGGTAGACTCTGTGTGCGCGGCCGGGGCAGGCTTCTGGGCCCAGTACTGCCCCGGGGTTGCTCCGGAGACGCCCTGATTTTCTCCACCAGCCCCCTGATGTTGTGAAAATGTTGCTCGTCATCAGGAGATGACAGCAGCCCTGGTGGCAGCATTGATCATCTAAGGAGCAATAAATCCCTGCTGGCTTTGCCCAGCTGGCTCCATGAGCTAGAATACGTCACTCGATTTGTCTTTGGCTCTGTAGTCCAAGAATCAATATTTATTGTCTACGTGTCTAAATCAGTGAATCTCAACATCATAATGCATAAGAGTCACATGGATTGGAACAGGGGCTGACATAAAACCACAGATTCCTAACCTCCCCTCCTGAAATTCTGATTCGGTAGGTCTGGGTCGGGGCCCTGGTATGGACATTGGAAAAGCCCCCTGCAACAACTTTAGAGACTGTAAACACAGATAAGCCACTCTATTCTAATCTTGATCACTTTCTACTAATAGCCTAAATGCACTCAATCAATCCTCCATTAATAACTCTCTGTAGGAACCCAGCCCATAAAACAAAAAGGCTGTGTGTATGCAGGTTTCAAGTAAAAACTTGGGAGGCTGAGGCAGGAGAATCGCTTGAACCCGGGAGGCAGAGGTTGCAGTGAGCTGAGATCACACCACTGCACTCCAGCCTGGGCGACAGAGCAAGACCGACAAACAAACAAACAAACCAAAACCTTGGAGAAAGCTGAAGGCAATGGCCCCATTCACATCAACGTGCTGAAGGTCAGTTTCCCGCAGTTGCGGGGTTCTTTGCCCCCGCCAAACCAATGTGTGCTCTGGGCTTATTTCTTGAGTCCTGTGGTCAATGATATCATCTTTCTACTCCTCCTTCAATGAAATTTCCTAAGATGCGACCCCAGAAAGGTTACCCTTCTGTCATATCAGTGATTGTCACGTGCCCTGAAACTGGCCAAATTAGAAAATAAAGGTGCTTCATCCAGGTGGATGGAGTGCAAGAGGGCACCCCCATCTGGGTGGCTGAATTACAAAAAGTACCCTTGCTGAGCGAACCACCTAGAAGAAAGGGACAGGTTCTTGGCACCTCAGGAAGGGGTCAAGCCTTGGTTGAATTTCAGCCCCCATGAGGGCCCCTCAGCGGCCACCTTCGTGCAGGGCTGATGGTGTCCAGACAAACGCAGCCAGTGGGGCCCAAACCTGAACCGAGACTGGTTTTCCCGTGTCTGTATTGGAGCCGAAGGCCAGCTGAGAGGTGCCCCCACCTTTCTGTAGGCTGCTGTCTGCCACAGCCAGATCCTATATGCATTTTTTCCGGGGTGGAGGGGAAGAGAGCTTAGCCATTGGTCCTCCCAGTTCCACGTCCCCATCGCCTGCAACAGTGCTCAGTTTATAGAGGCTTATACTCACAACAAGTCTGCTGATATTAAGTGCATGTATCCAATCTGAGACTGGAAATCTCCTATTTTATTCAAACAACCTGCTGCCATGCAAGTATTTTTCCCACCAGTTGGTCTACTGGTCTTTCACAGCTAAATCCAGACAAGAGATGTAAAATACAAGTTCGTATAGATCTCCCAGGACTAGAGAAAAGGCATTATTAGTAGTATTATTTTACTTTTTTTCTTCTCTTTCCACTCACAATTGTCCCGGCTCACAAATGCATCTTCCTGTCTGGGCACAGTGGCTCATGCCTATAATCCCAGCACTTTGGGAGGCCAAGGCAGGTGGACCGCCTGAGGTCAGGAGTTCGACACCAGCCTGGCCAATATGACAAAACCCCGTCTCTACTAAGAATACAAAAATTAGCTGGGCATGGTGGTGGATGCCTGTAATCCCAGCTACTCATGAGGCTGAGACAGGAGAATCGCTTGAACCCAGGAGGTGGAGGTTGCAGTGAGCCAAGATTGCGCCACTGCACTCCAGCCTGGGCAACAGAGTGAGACTCCATCTCAAAAAAAAAAAAAAGCATCTTCCTCTCCCTGACAACAGTGTCACCCTGTGCTGCACCACCAGTGGCCAAGACACATTTCAGTGGCTGAGACTGAGACTGAAGAGCTAAGGAAAGTAGCAAAGGAAATTAAACCACAGCCCTCACGGGGCAGCCCCCACAGGTGCCCCCACCCAGCCCCCCGGAATAACACTAAAGCCACCGGCCAAGGACCAGGAGTGCGGCTCCTAACTCATTGCTTTGAGGGTGGATCACGCAGGTGTCTCAAGGTGGTTGGGACCTGGGCGGGGGCAGAAGGCGGCAGTGACAGATGTGACCTGTGGACAGGAAAGGTGTCTTGGCTAAACGGCGATGAAATAAGGAGTGATTTCTGGGCTTCGTTCCGACGTTCCCGGGCTTAGGTCAGGCCTTTAAGATGATTTGTGCAAAACCTTTGAAGCTGGATATTTTCTCAGCTCATTTGGGGCCTGCTGGAGTTTGCTGAAAGATAAGAGTTATTGGAGATATGAAAGATCCATTTGAAAGGAAGGGAAAAGAAAACAGACCCTGAGCCCCTTCCTGTTGGAAAGCAAAGAGAGCCTGTGTGCGTGTGCCTGCCGCCTGCCTCCCCTCCCTCCCTTCCTCCCTCCCTCCCTCCCCTCCCTTCCTTCCTTCCCTCCCTTTCCCTTCCTTCCTTCCTCCTTTCCTTCCTTCCTTCCTCCTTTCCTTCCTTCCTTCCTCTGCTTTCTTCTCCATTGGCTGGGAGGGTATCCTGAGTGATTTGCAAGCATTTGCTCTTAGGGGTCCATGTCATCTTATTTAGACTAGGAAGAGGGAGCAGGGGATGCTCTTGTGCCTAAATCTCCTGCCTGGTTCTAAATTTGGAGGAATTTGTGCCTAGAAGAAAGGCTTCTAAATCATTTCAGATAGAGCACAGGCTCTAGAAACCCTGAATTTTTATTTTTTTTTGAAACAAGGTCTCACTCTGTCTCCCTAATTGGAGTGCAGTGGTGTGATCATGGCTCACTGCAGCCTCAACCTCCTGGGCTCAAGAGATCCTTCCACCTCAGCCTCCCAAGTATCTGGGACCACAGGTGTGCACCACCATGCCTGGCTAATTTTTGTATTTTTTTGTAGAGATGGGGTTTCACTATGTTGCCCAGGCTGATCTCAAACTCCTAGACTCAAATGATCCTCCTTCCTCAGCCTCCCAAAGTGCTGGAATTATAGGCATTTTGGGAGCCACTGCACCTGGCAGAAACCCTGATTTTTATAACACAGTATATTAGCATCCTAGGGCAGCTGTAACAAAGTACTTCAAATTTGGTGGCTTAAAACAACTGAAATTTACTCCCAGTTCTGGAAGCCAGAATTCTGAAATCAAGGTGCCAAGAGGACCATGCTGTCTCTGAAGCTCTAGAGAAGAAGGCTTCCTTGCCCCTTCCAACTTCCGGTGGGGCCTGGCCATCCCCGGCATTCCCTGCCCTACAGCTGCAACCTCCACCTCAGTCTTCACATAGCCCTCTTCCCCCTGTGTCTCCTCTGCTCTTATAAGGACACCAGTGGCATTGATGTAGGACCCACCCTAATCCACTGTGATCTCATCTTAACTCATTACACCTACAGCCCTACTTCCAAATAAGGTCACGTTCTGAGGTTCTCAGTGGACAAGAACTTTGTGGGGTAAGAACAGTCTCTAACTCAGTGCATGGGTTGTAAAATCACCTTTGCTTCTTAGCCTATGGGCTGGGGGCTCTAGCCCCAAGCTCCAGGCTGTCAGGAGGGAAGCTGCTGCTTGAATTGCTCATTGTAAACATCAGCATCTGCATTGATCAAATGTGCATAGCAGCACCTGCTTTTTTGATTAAGTCAGTATGATTTCCTGAGATTCCAGAACTCAAATGGGCAGCAAAAAATTTCAAATTCCCTTTTCCATAACTGAATATGATTTCTGTCTCAAGCCTTTATCCCACCCCATAATGGAGTTCTTAAACTTGACAATTAAACAAAGTTCAGTCAATTCAGGATAAACTTGATCCAATCAGACTTTCTGGTTCCCCTTTATTTATTTATTTTTCTGAGATGGAGTTTCACGCTTGTTGCCCAGGCTGGAGTGCAATGGCACGATCTCGGCTCACAGCAACCTCCACCTCCCGGGTTCAAACGATTCTCCTGCCTCAGCCTCTTGAGTAGCTGGGGTTACAGGTGTCCACCACCACGTCTGGCTAATTTTTGTATTTTTTAGTAGAGAAGGGGTTTCACCATGTTGGCCAGGCTAGTCTCAAACTCCTAACTTCAGGTGATCCACCAGCCTCGGCCTCCCAAAGGGCTGGGATTACAGGCGTGAGCCACCGTGCCGGGCCTCTGGTTCCCCTTTCTGTGTGTGGGGATTTGTTCCTCCACCCAGGGAACTCAGGTAACAGCAGGCATCTGAGGGAAGTTTGGGAACATCCAGGCCTCCTGTGTGGTCCTCGTCTGGATACAGATGTCCACGGGGATGCACAGGAAGACCTGTGGTCTCGAGCAGAATCATTGTATTCATCTGCCAAGAATGTTGGCACAAAGTTCCACAGACAGGGC
Organism: Nomascus leucogenys; assembly: GCF_006542625.1. Taxonomy (NCBI): domain Eukaryota; kingdom Metazoa; phylum Chordata; class Mammalia; order Primates; family Hylobatidae; genus Nomascus; species Nomascus leucogenys. The sequence continues at coordinate 21,827,607 of NC_044405.1, read as the reverse complement.
GGCTTAAACAACAGGCATTTATTGTCTCACAGTTCTGGATGCTGGAAGTCCGAGATCAAGGCACCCACAGGGTGGGTTTCTCCTGAGGCCCCCTCCCTGGCTTATAGATGCTGTCTTGTCCCTGTGCCTTCCCAGGGTCATCCCCGTGCATGTGCCTGTGTCCTCATCTCCCCTTCCTGGGAGGACACCAATCCGATTGGGTCAGGGCCCACCCATACGAACTCATTTTAACTTAATTGCCTCTTTATATACTCCATCTCCAAGTACAGCCACATTCTAAGGCACTGGGGGCCAGGACTTCAACATAGAAATTTGGGAGGGACACAGTTCAGCCCCTAACAATCATCTTTTCATGCCAAGGCAGTAACAGCTCAGATTCACTCGAACATGCCAGTGTGCAGGGACCACAAAGCTTCTTTAGTTCTCCTCCTCGTGAGACGCTCTCCCACGGGCAGCCCAGGGGACTTTTAATCTGTTAGGAATATCCTCTCAGCCCTGTCTGTTTGAAACAAGCTTCTTTGATTGAAATGGGCCTTATTAGGTAAATATTTGTTTGTAGATTCCACTCTCGTCAGTCCTGTTTCTCTCTTCCCTGGCATCATATCCTACATGGCGACCAGTGTGCAGGAAATCTCACAGTCCCCCTGGGAGAGGGGATGGTCTCCTGGTCTGTGCCAGAGGCTAGTCCGACATGAGCCTCTGCTGCCCAGCAGGTGTCCACCCAGCACGGGTGGGCTCTTTGCGAATCTAGTTGATGTCCCCGCAGATCCTGAGGTCCTGCTCTTGGGGGCTCTCACGTGTGACCAAGTCCACCATAGTGATCCCCCCAAGATCTAGTGGGATCCCCACCCCATCCTGGCCAAAGTGGGCTCTTGGCATCCACTGGCTCCCAGCCAGGACTTGGCTCCCAGCCACTCTGTACCTGCTTTGGGAACACATGAGGATTCCGGGTCCCCTCCACACCATGGAGGAGATGAAGGCTGTCAGGAATCCTAGCGTGTGCTCATCCATCCCACCTTCCTTCAGCCATGTGTGTTCCTTCAATACCTACCCACACTCCCATACTGAGATGGGGCCTCCTCCAATGATTCCAAGCAGGGGGCAGAAAAAAAGCCCATTTTGTGGAGGCTCCCGCTCCACAATGTTAGCTGCGGGAGAGACTGTGGCAAGTGTGTGGCCTCTAGGCTCCCCTTCCTCTCCCTCCCTTCTCCTCCTCATGCCCCAGGACTGGAAGAACTGAGCTTCCCTTGCTCCTTGAAGCCGACACTGGCATGCAATGTCCTGAGTTTTCTGGATTATAAGAACATCAAAGATCAGACCTGCCGGCCTAGGTCTTTATATGGTAATTGAAGCTAAAGGAACCTTGAAGATTATCTCTTACCAATGCCTGGCTTATAAGAACACTGTCTTGCTGAGAACATAAAAACCTATGTTATTAGAACCCACATTAAGAAAGCTTAATGTGTCTTGCCAATTTCTCCTCCGTGCCCTGCCTCCCAGGGAAGGCAAAAGAGCAGCCCTCTCTACTCACAGACCCCAGCTCAGGACTCCTCTGGTGACACCCCCATTTGTGGGGTGGACCCAGAGACCAGGGCAGGACGAGGGCCCCTCTCAGAGCCCCTCGCAGCTGCTTTCGGGGAGGCTGCCCTTTTACCTCCTTGAGTCCAGGAGTCTCGATCTCCTCCCAGGGAGGCAGAAAAACAAACCGGTAAACAAAACACGGGCTCAACAATATCCTCTCAGGGTTGGTTCTGTCCTGCTATTGGACTTCAATGCCTGACTTAAAGGCCAAGAGTTTGAGAGGCTTCTTTGCGATCTTGTCTGACCTGTCTCTCCCCACAAAGACACAGTGGCTCAGAGCTCCCAGGCAGAAAGGGGGACTCTGAGGGCTTTCTCCTACAGAGAACGTCATTCTCTCACAGCTCCAGAGGCTGGAAATCCAAAATCAAGGTGCTGGCAGGGCCACAACCCTCTGAAGGCTCTAAGGGAGGCCCCTTCCTTTGCTGGTCCCACGCCCTGGTGGCTCCAAGTCTCCTTGGCCTTCCCTGGCTCGTAGTCGCATCATCCCCATCTCTGCCTCTGTCGTCACGTGGCTGTCTTCCCTCTTCCGTGCCTATCCTCTTTTTGTTAAGGACAGCAGCCATTGGATTTAGGACCAGTATAACTTCATCTTTACTTTTTGTGTTTGTTTGTTTTGGTTTGGTTTGGTTGGTTTTTTTTGTTTGTTTTGTTTTTTGGTTTTTTTGTTGAGACAAGGTCTTGCTCTGTCACCCAGGCTGGAGTGCAGTGGCACAATCACTGCTCACTGCAACCTCCACCTCCCGGGCTCAAGAGATCCTCCCACTTCAGCCTCCCAAGTAGCTGGGATTACAGGTGCTCACCACCATGCCCTGCAGCTAATTTTTGCATTTTTTGTAGAGACAGTTTTGTCACGTTGCCCAGGCTGGTCTCGAACTACCAACCTCAAGCAGTCCTCCCGCCTCAACCTCCCAAAGTGCTGGGATTACAGGCATAAGCCACCGCACTCAGCCACATCTTAACTTAATCACACCCATAAAGACACTATTTCCAAGGAAGGTCATAGTCTGAGGTTCTGGGTGGATATGAGTTTTGCAGGGACACTATTCAACCCACGTCAAGGACTCCTCACTTAATGCATCATGATACTGTTCTTACTCCAGTGGTGAGACCCCAGCCCAGAGTGGGTGCTTGGGAAGAGAGACGGCCTGTCCACATGCACCTGTCCTCCCAACATGCACCATATTTACTGGGAAAGCTGTACAGCCTCACACATGACCTTCAGTAGTCCCCGGCCTCCTACGGTCACCAGGCCTGATGCATGTACTCCAGGCTCCCCACTTTCCTGACACAGCCCCACCATTCTCCGGATCTTTTATGACCATTTGCTTATTTGCTTATACCCCTCCTTGTTCCAAAAAGGATTTCAGGCAGATGGTTTTTATTACCAGGCTAAATGAACATAGCGAGATCCTGTAGCAAATACAGTCTTCTCAGCAAACATAAATTTCCATGAAGCCAACATGAAAAGACCCAAAAAGTACTCGGAAATTAAAATGATCGTGTTAAGCTTGACATCAGGCCCCCTTTCTCATTTTCGTTGACTCGCTGACACACGCTACATTCCTCGCCGTTTTGCTTTTGAAAGCTTTGTGTGTTGCTTCTTGTTTTCTGGTAACCCCTTTATGGAAGAGGCCCCCAGCTGGGAAGAGAGGTTCTTGAGGTTATTAAGAGCTGAACACAGTGAGTAAGTGCCTTGTTTTAGGGCACAAACCTTAGGAAAGAGACTGTGAGTGAAGTTCATCAGGGTATCTGGGGATCCTAGTTCCTGCACCAGAGCTGAGCCCTTTAATCACATTGACCCTAATTAGTTTGCTGGGGTGAGGGTTGAACCATTGACTCATGTTTTGTACTAAAAGCAACGGAGGAGATGCAGCCTCCCAAGTTAACGTGATACAAATGAAGGCCTTTCTCTGGCCTTTGGAAAGGTTTGGCTTTGCTGCTGCCAAAAGTCATTTTGAGAAAACAATGTGTGTGTGTCCAGGGATGTGTGTGTGTGTGTGTGTGTGTGTGTGTCTATGCACTTGCATGTGTGTGCCCACACGTGTTGGCGCATGTGCACGTTGATGCATATCTGAATATGTTCATGTGTTTGGGAGGAGCAGAAAGCAGAAGCGGTGAGGAGGGTGCAAGCAAACCTGGTTCCATGTGTATCAAACTGAACAGTCAGAGAAAGGCCGAGGTGGGAGGGTCTCTTGAGGCCAGGAGTTCGAGACCAGCCTCGGCAACATAGAGAGACCCCATCTCTACAAAAAATTATAAGAAAAAAAAATTTTTTGGCCAGGCTTGGTGGCTTACACCTGTAATCCCAGCACTTTGGGAGGCCGAGGCAGGTGGATCACTTGAGGTCAGGAGTTTGAAAGCAGCCTGGCCAACATGGTTAAACCCCGTCTCTACCAGAAATACAAAAATTAGCCAGGCATGGTGTCAGGCGCCTGTAATCCCAGCTACTCCGGAGGCTGAAGCAGGAGAATCACTTGAACCCAGGAGGCAGAGGTTGCAGTGAGCCAAGATCACACCACTGCACTCCAGCCTGGGTGACAGAGTGAGACTCTGTCTCAAAAAAAAAAAAAAAAAAATTAAAAAAAAAAATTGAACTAGCAGACATGGTGGTTCACACCTGTAGTCCCAGCTCTTTGGGAGGCTGAGGCAGGAGGATCTCTTGAGCCCAAGAGCTCAGGGATGTGGTGACCCATGATCAAGCCATTGCACTCCAGCCTGGGCAACAGGGCAAGATCCTGCCTCTAAAAATTAAATTAACAAAGTTAAATAGAATAAAATAAAACAGAGCATTCTTCTCCCTTTGGGAGGGGATCTGATGATATCTGAGTGTCTCTGGAGCCTCTGACTTCCTCATCTCTAGGCTGCCTGGTCCGTGGCAGTCTAGAGAAGTGCTTCCAGCCAGGCCGCAGCAAAGTCATCCTGATCCCTCAGCCATAAGAGATACAGCTGGGCCTGGGAGTGGAGAAAAAGACCTTGCAGAAAACTGTGTTTGAGATTCACACTTGTTCATGCAACGGCTCCTGGTTGAGGGCTCAGTGCTCACCACAGCTGCCTCCTCTGATGGCTTGAGGGAGGGTTGGTGGCTCTGGCTGGCTACTGGGGGAGGAAAGAACTTGGGGTTTGGATGGGAGGCCCAGGTGAGGCCCGGATCTTCCTATGGCCAGTCGTGAGGACTGGACGTGATGCCTGGCAGTGATAACAGCTCCCTCGCAGTCATTGGCAAGACTAAATAACAGTCTATGCAGACGTGCTTAGGAAATTATAAGGTCCGAGGCAGGCCAGAGGGTCAGGTTAAGAGAGAAGCAACTAGGTGGCATCCAGGACAGGTCTGGCCTTTGTCCAGAGTGGGAGTGGATGACTCTGCCATCGTCCCCGGACCCCCACCAGGACCTGCCGTCAGCTACTCAGCTGCCCCGTCCTATGAGAGCCGAGCCCCTGTCCAGGCTGGGGAGGCCTTCCCACAGCACACCCTGCACAAGAGGACACTGCAGGAAGCTGCATGTGTTGTGGCCCAAAATCCTGATTGTTGCTCATCCTCCTGGGGTGGGCATGGATCAAGATTTGCCATTGGTGTCTCAGCATCAGCTGGAACTGAGAAAGGAGGGAGGTGTTGTGTTGATTAATATCTGAGAACATTTATTCCAATAAAACTCCTTACTCCTAAACAAGTGGGCAGCTGCAAGACCACATTTGATGGGACAGTCCAATTCAGAATGGCTAATATCAGTTTTGGATGTTCTCTCTCTCTCTCTCTTTCTCTCTCTCTCCCGCCCCCCACTCTCTTTCTCTCTCTCTCTCTCTCTCCATATATATATTTATATATATTTTTTTTTCTTTGAGACAGAGTCTCACTCACTCTGTTGCCCAGGTTGGATTGCAGTGGCTTTATCTCGACTTACTGCAACTTCCACCTCTCAGGTTCAAGTGATTCTCCTGCCTCAGCCTCCTGAGTAGCGGGATTGCAGATGCATGCCACCACACCCAGCTAATTTTTGTATTCACTGTGTTGGCCAAGCTAGTCTTGAACTCCTGACCTCAGGTGATCTGCCCACCTCAGCCTCCCAAAGTGCTGGGATTAGAGACGTGAGCCACTGTGCACGGCCTCTTTCTATATTTTTTATTGTAGTAAAACACACATAACATAAAATGTACTGTTTCAGCCATTTGAAGTACATAGTTCTGTGGCATTAAGTACATGTATATTGTGCAGCCATCCACCACCATCCCTCTCCAGAGCTTTCTCCTCATCCCAAACTGAAAGTCTGTACCCATTAAACTGTAACTCCCCATCCCCCCGCCCTCAGCCCCTGGCACCCGCAATTCTACCTTCTGTCTCTATGAATTTGACTACACTAGGTATCTCATAAAAGTGGAATCACAGGCCGGTCATGGTGGCTCACACCTGTAATCCTAGAACTTTGGGAGGCCGAGGAGGGTGGATCACAAGATCAAGGGATCGAGACCATCCTGGCCAACATGGTGAAACCACATCTCTACTAAAAATACAAAAGTTAGCTGGGCATGGCGGTGCACGCCTGTAATCCCAGCTACTCAGGAGGCTGAGGCAGGAGAATCACTTGAACCCAGGAGGCAGAGGTTGCAGTGAGCCGAGATCCCGCCACTGCACTCCAGCCTGGCAACAGAGCGAGACTCTGTCTCAAAAAGAAACAGAGAGAGAAGGAAAGAAGGAAGGAAGGAAGGAAGGAAGGAAGGAAGGAAGGAAGGAAGGAAGGAAGGAAGGAAGGAAGGAAGGAAGGGAGGGGAATCACAGTATTTGTCTTTTTGCAATGGGCATATTTCACTTAACATAACGTCCTCAAGTTTCATCCGTGTTGGAGCATGTGTCAGAACTTCCTTTTTCCGGCTGGATGTTGCATTGTGTGGTTACAGCACATTTTGTTTATCCATTCATCTCTCAGTGCACACCTGGACTGCTGCCACCTTTTGACTACTGCAAATAATGCTGCTATGAATGTGAGTGTGCAAATACCTGTTTGAGTCTCTACTTCATTCTTTTGATCTCTTTATATATATATATATATTTTTTTTTAAGTATAATTATTTATTGCTAAAGAGTTTAAAGATTAAACTTTCCTCAAAACAAACAAAAGGCAAGGCAACACCCCAAGCTGTGAGGGGCTGTCTCTCCTAGGTGCGGGGCAGCACAGGAACTGGCTGCACAAGGCCAGAGAGGTTACATGGCGGCTCTCTTTAAATTAGACCACACAGAGCGCTTCATTCCCTGCGCAGTCTTCACATCTTCCCAGTCCAGTTTGATGTCTGGAACCTCATCTTCCAGCTCCGGATCCTTCCTCAAGGCCCCCCGGGGGGAGGCATCCACAATGGGCAGAGGGCCACATTCCTCCCGGATTTCCACAACATGGAGGCCCTTCTTATCAGCCAGTTGTTGATGGGTTTCCTGTCTGGAGAGCCCACGGAAGAGGCCCTGGGTGAGGCTGAGCATATTAATGGACCCAGAGACCTTGGCATACATGTCTTTGATGCCAATGAGCCGGCAGATGGTGATGATGGCCCTGTGGCAGCGGAGGCCATAACCTTTGGGTTGTTTCTTCATCTTGATATGCGTCCTTTTAAATCTTCATGAAATATCATGGAATATTGTATGGTCTTCATATCGTTCTATATAATGCAAATAGTGAACTGCTCTGTTCTTTGCTTTCCTGAAAGCATCCATCCGATCAGTGGCTTTCCCAACAGCAAAACCTGCAGCTCCTTTTCCATTCCCCACAGCCACCAGGGCACGGATCGATTTCTTTCTTCCGTCTTTCGCTGTCATAGTGAAAACATTTCTTACCTCAAGTATCCTGGTATCAAAATCCTCATATGTTTCTCCATTGGGACCAGGATCAGGGGGGCCAAGACTGATGCCTCCCCATGAGTTTCCACTCCATCCTCGCTCCCGTGTAACCTTCATCTTCCTCTTTCGGTCCCACTCTTCTCTCTGCTGGATCATGTCTGCCTCCACCTTCTCCTGCTCCTCCTTGCTTCTTTGGGCAATGGTCTGCACTGCTCCATTTTTCGTAAGAGGGACATTCAGTCCAGGCCATAGAAAACCATAACGCCCTTCACCAATGATCTGACCCCTGTTCAGATCCTTTCTTCTCTTCTTTTTAGTTCTTTTGCCTCTTCCTTTTCTTGCTCCAGCACCAGTCTCCGCTAAAGCGCCTTTCCACAGCTCATCTGCAGTCAATTTAGTGAAGAAACTATATGGTCTATACTGCTGGCTCATCAGGTGACTGGGAGAAGAAATACAGCATTGTATCTGCAGTGCACGGCTCAAGCTGGCGTAGGGATGGATGTCTCTGGTTCCCAGTGGTGACAAATGGCCACTGCTGAGAACACTCTTCCAGGCCAAAATGGAAGCTGCTGGTAAGGTGTTTAGGGAATGCTGCCTCCCCAATAAATGACCTGCCGTCCCGCTACACAGCACGGGGAGGCAGCCCACAGCGCGCACCGCGGTCGCCATGCTGGAGCCTGATCTCTTTATATTTTAAGAGACAGTTTTTTGGATGTCACTTCTCATCAGTTCGTTCCTGGGAAGCTCAGCTGGGAAGTTACTGGTATCTGTCTCATCCAAAAGGTTAAATCTTCCAGTGTCCTGAGTACACACCAGCAATTAGCAAACGCAGGACCACATTGAAATGCCTGTTGCTGAGATTGTTGTCAGCTAAATTATGGGTGCCAGGTAGATAACAGTGAGGTTGCATTTCACAAATGTGTCACCTGACTTTCAGAAACTTCCCATTTCATACCAACTATGATCTGACAGCACCAAAGAAGCTGCAACATGAACTAAGGTGTACCTAGCTTCAGAGAAGAAAAGTGCAAAAGGAACCTCTTTAATTCATTTCCTCACTGATCTTCTCTATTAAATACATTGCCATCAATTAACTTTTCTATTCTCTATTTGGAAATTTCCTTACTAAACAAAATTCTATCTGATTCTAAGTAGACTATAAGGCACTATGAACCCAAGTTATACATGAAGGATTATTTCAAGAAATGGGAGGGAGGAGGGTGGCAGGATGGTGCTGGAAAGCACTATAGTGTGTGTGGACAACAGTGAGTACGTGCGGAATGAGGACTTCTTCCCACCCAGCTGCAGGCCCAGCAAGACGCTGTCAACATAGCATGTCATTCAAAACCTGCAGCAGGCCAGGAGCGGTGGCTCACGCCTGTAATCCCAGCACTTTGGGAGGCCGAGGCGGGCAGATCATGAGGTCAGGAGTTCAAGACCAGCCTGACCAACATGGTGAAACCCCATCTCTACTAAAAATACAAAAATTAGCCGGGTGTGGTGGCACGTGCCTGTAGTCCCAGCTACTCATGAGGCTGAGGCAGGAGAATCCCTTGAACCCAGGAGACAGAGGTTGCAGTGAGCCGAGATTGCGTCATTGAACACCAGCCTAGGTGACAGAGCAAGACTCAGTCTCAAAAAAAAAAAAAAAAAAAAATTAAACAAAACCCGCAGCAACCCTGAGAACAACATGGCCCTCATCACACTGGCTGATGACTATGAGGTGCTGACCACACTCACTGCAGACACCAGCCGCATCCTGTCCAAGCTACACACCATGCAACCCAAGGGCAAGATCGCCTTCTGCACTGGCATCCACGTGGCCCATCTGGCTCTGAATGAAGCGCCAATGGGGCAAGAATCACAAGGCGCATATCATTGCCTTGGTGGGAAGCCTGAAGGCAATGAGAAGGATCTGGTGAAACTGGCTAAATTCCTCAAGAAGGAGAAAGTAAATGTTGACATGATGAATTTTGGGGAAGAGGAGGTGAACACAGAAAAGCTGACAGCCTTTGTAAACACGTTGAATGGCAAAGATGGAAGCGGTTCTCATCTGGTGGCAGTGCCTCCTGGGCCCAGCTTCACTGATGCTCTCATCAGTTCTCCAATTTTGGCTGGGGAAGGAGGTGCCATGCTAGATCTCGGTGCCAGTGACTTTGAATTTGGAATAGATCCCAGTGGTGATCCTGAGCTGGCCTTGGCCCTCAAGTTTCTATGGGGGAGCAGCAGCAGTGGCAGAAGGGGGAGCCCAGATGAGCAGCTGCAGCTTCTGCTGCTGAGGTCAGGATTGCTACAACTGGGACTGAAGGCTCAGATGAGGCCCTGCTGAAGATGACCATTAGCCAACAAGAGTTTGGCCATACCAGACTTCCTGACCTAAGCAGTGTGACTGAGGAAGAGGAGATTGCTTGTGTCATGCAGGGAGCAGAGTTTGGCCAGGCGGAATCAGCAGACATTGATGCCAGCTCAGCCATGGACACATCTGAGCCAGCCAAGGAGGAGGATGATTACGATGTGATGCAGGATCCTGAGTTCCTTCAGAGTGTCCTAGAGAACCTCCCAGGTATGGATCCCAACAATGAAGCCATCTGAACTGCTGTGGGCTCCCTGGCCTCCCAGGCCACCAAGGATGGCAAGAAGGACAAGAAGGAGGAAGACAAGAAGTGAGACTGGAGGGAAAGGGTAGCTGAGCCTGCTCAGGGGACTGCATGGGAGGTGCAGAATATAGGGTTAGATGTGTGTTATCTGTAACCATTACAGCCTAAATAAAGCTTGGCAACATAAAAAAAAAAAAAAAAAAAAAGGAAATGGAACCTCTCATTTCCCATCAGGTTTACATCTGATTTTTCATTCATATCTGATGGGAAATGAGAGGCTCTCCAAGGTAGGTGGTGCAGTTTTTGGACAGTGACTTGGTTTGCCTTTACTGTCACTTCATTGTCACTTGTCTGAGGATAAGAGGGTGTCCCGAGACAGAAAACAGAACAGAGCAGAGGATTGGGAAGGCACCTTGCTTTCACTCTATATTTGGAAATGAACTTGACTGCTGCGATCACTAGTGCAACATCTTGCTGTATTGATTAACCTGTACTCAGGTAGCGCTGGTGACAGAAGCGACCCATCTGTTTCTAACGAAAATCAGAGTCTTGGCCAGGCACAGTGGCTCACGCCTGTAATATCAACACTTTGGGATGCTGAGGCGGGTGGATCACTTGAGATCAGGAGTTCAAGACCTGCCTGGCCAACATGGTGAAACCCTGTCTCTACTAAAAATACAAAAATTAGCCAGACATGGTGGTGCATGCCTGTAATCCCAGCTACTTGGGAAGCTGAGGCAGGAGAATCGCTTGAACCTGGGAGGCAAAGACTGCAGTGAGCCAAAAATTACACCACTGCACTCCAGACTAGGTGACAGACTAAGACTCCATCAAAAAAAAAAGAAAAACAAAATCACAGTCTCACTCCATGTCATAGAAATAGTGGCAACTGTAAGGTACACATATGGCTGTCAGTGGGTGAAGTCTGTTCCCCAAAATGCATATTGAAGCCCTACCCTCTGGTGCCTGTGAATGTGACCTTATTTGGAAACAGAGATTTTGTGGATGTCATCAAGTTAAGATGAGGCCATTAGAATTGGCCCTAATCAGCCCAGTGTGGTGGCTCATGCCTGTAATCCCAGCACTTTGGGAGGCCGAGGCAGATGGATCACCTGAGGTCAGGAGGTCCAGACCAGCCTGACCAACATGGAGAAACCCCGTCTCCACTAAAAATACAAAATTAGCCAGGCATGGTGGTGCATGCCTGTAATCCCAGCCACTTGGGAGGCTGAGGCAGGAGAATCACTTGAACCCGGCAGGCGGAGGTTGCGGTGAGCCAAGATCGCGCCATTGCACTCCAGCCTGGGCAAGAAAGAATGAAACTCTGTCTCAAAAAAAAAAAAGCTTCATAGAATTGGCCCTAATCTAATCTGACAGGTGTCCTTATAAGAAGAGAACGACATGTGAGGAGAGACATGCAGGAAGACCACCATGTGATGAAAAAGGCAGAGATTGGAGTGGTCATGCTGGAAACCAAGGAATGCCAAGGATCTGGCCACCACCAGAAGCTGGAGGAGGCCAGGAAGGCATCTACCCAGTCTCAGAGGAGCACAGCCCTGCTAGCATCTTGGTTTTGGACTCCTGGCCTTCAAAACTGCAAGGCAACAGACAAATGTCTGTTGTCTCAAGCCTCCCAGCATGTGGCACTGTGTTACAGCAGCACGAAAACACCAACGCTCTGGCCAAGTTTCAGGGCTTTTCTCTTGGTGGAAAAGTAACCATCTCTTAAGTCTGAATTTGCAATTCACTGTTCATGTCAGAAAGTACAATCTTAAACCCAAGAACATGGGGCTTTTGAATCCAGAATCTAATGGACATGCATGCATAAATAGAATCCGAGCCTCACGCTCTTCCTACCTCACTCGTCTTTGGGGCAGTTTTGTGGGATTTTCCTAAGGAAAGGGTCTATTTTTTGAAAACGGCCCCAAGGCCTACAGTTCTAAATCTAGACCGTGTCTGAGCAGGGACAGTCTAGGTTCCTGTATCCCTGCCCCACAGTGGGCCATAAGTCCTGCGTCCTCCTCAATGAAGGGTGGAGATTGCCCATCCCTGCAGTGGGTCCGTATCTGGCCCTGTCCCCCTTGGCTCCTTACAGGGCAAGAGAGGCTCTGAAGCTGCTTCTTTCTTTCTTTATTGCAATTGGCCTAGTTCCTGGCTTCTTTTCCTGCCTATATTACCAGCAGGGAGGGAAGGAGACTCCTCCAACAAGAATGTCCCCACCCCAAATAGTGCCATTGTCAATGCCAGGAATCCAAAAGGTCCCAACCCACAAACCACAACACCCCTCTCCAGGAAGGGGTGACAAAAGCTCTCCTTCGGCAATACCTACGATGGATAAGGCACCACGCCGGGCACTTTGCATCCATCAACTCACACAGCTACATCATTACCAAACCTGGGCTCACCGTTCTTTTAACCAAAGATGGAGGATCCTTTTCCGAGGCTGACCTGCACTCCTAGTTGCCATGGAGAAAGAATAAACCCTGGTTCCTTCACTGCGTGGTTCCTATGAGGCCTCAGAAGCAGCAGCTGCCTTGTGCTTCTCTCTCTGGACCTCACATGACCTCTAGCCCTCACTGGACACAGACCCTGTGACTCCAGACAAAGGGTCAGGAACTTTCTGAGGCCCAGTCCAGCAATTCCTGCTCAGAGACACCCATGGTTTGAAACCAAATGATGCATTTGTGCAGCCCTCCAGTTGTAACATTTGCCCAAGGGCTGTGAGCTGCGAAGCTAGCACTGGACCGGGCTCGCTCCTCAGGGACTCTGAACCCAGCGGCGCAGAGAGAGATGCAGACTCCAAGTCAGAAACACCACCACCTGGCCATGCAAGGAGCTGATGCTGAGATGCAAGGGCTGCAGTGAGGCCTTGGGGAGAACTTGCAGCTGCCAACTCATTCTGGAGATGGATACAGGGTAGTAGCATGAGACAGTGTAGTGGTAGGAGCCCACAAGGTGAGGCCAGTGTGCTCGGTTCAATCCCTGCCTCCACCACTTACAGGTGTATGACCTTGGGCGGGTGATTTCACTTCCCACAGTCTCTTTTACCATCCATAAAATGAGGTTAATAGGAGTACCTAAAGCAAAGGTTGTTTTAGGATTAAATTAGTAAATAGACGTAATATGCTTAAAACCACAGCTAGCACACAATGAATGCTGCCTTTGTGTTCAGGACCATTGTGAGTTTTGTTACTATTAACACAAGCAGTCTCCTTAGGTCAGACCTCTGCAAAGATATCATAGGCCTAGCACCAAGGTTTTCATGGAAGCGTAGTGACTTTCACAGGATATGCTGTTGATGAATAGAGCAAAGTCAAGTTTTACCACGACATTTACTCTAGCAAGTTAGCTAAGGATCCACTAACTGCAGACTCAAGTTGTCAGCATATGTGTCGCTCAAATCAAAGGGGACCCAAAACGGTAACCCAAACCCCAGGCATCTCTGCATACATAATTTTCCCTTCATTAATTTGTTTAGTCAACAAACTTTTGCCAGCTGCCTAATGTGTCAGACCCTAGTCTGGCTCCATGAGAAATCAAAGAATGAATCAAGCTTCAAAGACCAGTTGAGATCAGAATAAAGGTGATCTATCCATCCATCTACCCATCTATCCATCCATCCATCCATCTGTCCATCAGTCCATCCATCCATCCATCCATCCATCCATCCATCCATCCATCCATTGAAACACTGACTAACTTCCATCATACCTAACCCATCAGGACAGTTGCTGCCCTAACTCACTGGGATGATTTTAGGAGTGTTAGAAAAATGCTCAAGACTTTCCTCTTCCAAATCCTCACTTACCCCCAATCGGCATTCGAAGTTTTACTATTAAATCTTTATTCCTTAGACTTAAAAGTACCTCCTGGGAGGGGCAAAATGTTGAGCCATTATGAGTCATTTACACCTTAGAGTTTAAAACCAGATCCAAGGGAAGATGTTGATGGAAATTGGCGAAGTCAGGAGAAGAGTCCCCTGCCCACTCAGGGAGAGAATTGGGAGAGAAGGGCTGGAGCCTCGGGACCAGCCTTTCTGCCCTCTCATTTTCCCTAGGTCTGTGTGTGCCTGTGGCCCTGACTCTGAGAGGCAGGAGGGGAAGGTATAGTGCTAGCCAGGCTCCCTGCTACTCATACGTGCTGGAGTCCAATAACTATTTGATGAACGAAGAACAAATCAATACCTTTCTATTTAGATTTCGTCACATCATGTTTCTGTGACTTTGCCCTCTGGTCCAGGAAACACTGTTTTATCCAAGAGGAGCCTTGGGCCAGGGTCACAGGGCAGGGAATTTTCATACTTCAGCCCAGAACAGGAATGACTTGTTCCAAAGAAAATCAAGACTAATAAAGACTTCACGAAATATCTACAAAATGGAACGTTATGTCCATTTCATTCACTGTCGTAGTATAATATCTCTAAAAAATATCATAATATTTTAAAGCAATTTGGAGTTTACATTTTCTCTCTGCGGGTTTTCCTAATAATACACAACGAATGCCAAGAAATCAAAGCCAGTTGTAAACTAAATGTAATGAACTTGTAGCCAAATCATCTCAAAGGCAAAGTTATAAAAAATAATTTCTAAAAAGTGCCCAGAATAAAATTATAGATAATATGGGCACATTTTACTATTATGCTAGTACCCCTACCTATTCCCACATTCTTAAAATGTTGTTCAGCAAAGGGCAATGATTCTATCTCCAAGTTAGTTCATTCCTTTAACAATTTCATTTCAGCCTGTGTAACTTCTTTAGGTGGGGTGGAGGATCTAACGAAAAGGTCTATTTCGTTGTCAGGTAAAATTCTGCGTGGTTTTATGTAACTTTCCTGGCGTAGATAGTGAAATAGTATATCTGGTGGGAAACCTCGAAGGATAGAGAATCTGGGCCTGTAAATGACCTGAACCAAAGTTGTTTTTGTTTGTGACTGTTCACTTCCAAAAAAAGACCAAAAAAGCTATGCAGATGTGGGTTATGTCAATCCTCCATCAATAACATTTAACAGATGCTTCCGAATGCCTGCTCCAAGCTCCTGACACTACTGGATGTGCTGTCTTTCTGTCTTTCACCGTCCCATTGAACACAGGGGCCAGGCTTCTGGTCCATGCCCAGGGCATTTGTCCACACCAGATTCCTTCACTACATCTTTTTTTTTAAACACCAACCAGAGCCTGGCGGATTGATGCACGCTGTGGAAGACACGCAGAAGCCCAAGTAAGTCCCTGGCCCTGAAGCATGTGCGGTAGGCTCAGTGAGGAAGGGGCGGAAATGCTTGTCATGTCAAATCCGTGGCTCTCAGCACACTTCTGAATTCCAGAATCACCCACAGCGATTTTCAAAATTGAAAAGGAACTGGGATTTGTGCCTTGAGAGGGTCCCCAAACCTTGGAGCCACTCAGGGTGCTGGCTTTCGGCTACACATTCCCACCAAGGGATTTCATTCTTGCAATTTTCAAGGCCAAACATCTCTTAATCACCTAATCATTCCTCAAAGGGCTGGAGGCATTCCCAGCCCCACCCAGTTCCCTCAGCCACCCTCAGGTGCTGCCTTCACTTCCAGCAGAACTCTCCCTAGCCCTCCTGGACATCGCTGTCAAGCAAATATCTTGACCTTCCAAGAAAGTCACCTTCTTCCGTCAGCACTGGTTTCACAGTATGCCATGTCTCTTACCTCCAACTCGTAGCAAATTGTCCCTCTTTCCACACTTTGCTCCTTGACCCATCCAGCTCCACATTCCACCAACAGACCATCCGAATCACCCACAGCTGCAGTTGCAGAAAAAAGCAAATAAACAAAAGCAGTTGCTCGTTGATCAGAATCGACCAGCATGCATCTAGGGCCCATAGCAGCCTAAAGGCTGAGAAGCTGAGTTACTCAATAGCAGAAAAGCCCAAAGCAGTGTGAGGACAACCGCCAGGTGGTGGCTCAGAGGAGGACACAGTCGCTGTGGGCAGGTGGTCAGGGCATAGGAAGGAATGAGCTCTGGATTTTTAGTAATCTACAACAATCAGGCAGTTCCAGGACACAGGGAAGTGACTGTGAACAGCCAATGGACCCGGAGCCGACAGCCTGGGCAGGTGTAGGCTGGACTATGGATGCCCTGTAACCCTGCCAGGCTGGGAAGGGGAGGCCTGATCCTGAGGGCGTGTTAGGAAGGAGATGCCCAGGTTCAGGTGTATCGTGCATTTTTTTTCCACAGTGCAGAAATGACATTTCTGGTTGGTCTTGAATGTCTGCTCTGGCCAAGCCACCTCCTCTCATGCTAGCTAACCAAGTGGCACGTGTGCCCACGCAGGCCGTTCTAAGGAACACTGTAATTGTCTAGACAATTTTCTCTCAAATACTCCATCCTGGAAGCATCCGGTCAGCAGAAGAGGGAAGGCAGGAGGGTGGCAGCGTCCCGGCTGAGTCCTCTTGCACATGGGAGCTGGAATCCAGCCAGGCTCCAGAGCGGCTCTGGCTGGCAAGGGACCTGAACAGGAAGATGGGACTCGAGGTTTTCTGCATGTGAGTTTGGGGTGAAGCTGTGGACATGGGGTGGGCAGGGCTGGGGTTGACAGTCATCTGTTTTGGAAGCCCCGAGGCCCCGCCGGTTAGATGTGCATGCGGCCAGGGGTCGGAGCCTTCTCCAGGGGAAGGGACCCTGCTGGCCCCTGCAGGAAAGGAAGCTGCAGGCTGGTCTGGGCGGCCTCCAGAGGACCCCACGCAGCTGGCATGAGGGCAGCCAGGCTCCTCATGAGCCAGGAAGGACAATAGTCCGGTTCCTGGGTGTTTGGGCAGAACTCTTCATCGCTTCCCAGGCCTGTTTGGGAGCAAGGACTGAATCTGTTCAGTGTTTTGAGGCCACGGGTCAGCTCGAGGAGCTCAGCGCCACTGCCCCCTTCTGTTTGCTGGGACTCCCTCGTTTTTCTGCAAAGAGGGCCAGGCAGACTGTTCCGAGTTTCCAGACTTAGGAACATTCTCCTCCTCCCTAAAGACACCCCTGCCCTCCAACACAGACACATATTGGCATGGCAGAAGAGGGGGGGAATGTGAGAGATCTCTCTCAATAAGGGTAAAAAAAATGGTGCTGAAGAGGAGAAACGCCATGCAATTTGAGACGTGAGTTAATCCTTCAGTTACCTGGGGCCTCACATCCCCAACAGCTGCCACGGCTTCCCAGGATGGGCAGGAGGGACCCAGGCAAAACAGAAAAGGAACCAGGATTAGTGTCCTGAGACGGTCCCCAAACCTTGGAGTGCTGTCCTCACTGGCTTTAACTGGGTGCTGGCTTTAATTCCTGCAGTGTTCAAGGCCAAACATCTCTTAATCACTGGGTTTCATTTTTGAAGTCTTGGGAAACCAGAGTACAGCTCATCATCATGTGCTTCCAGGAGAAGTCTGCTATGCAAAGATGCTGTCGTCTGAGCTCAGCACTCATGCCTGTGTCTCTCAGTCACTCACTGAAGTTGGGGACGGGCTTATCTTTTAGGACGATAAAACTTCCGTAGCATACACCTTGCATTTGCTGGTATCCTTCCCAAAGGGCTTGTTGGTTTTTATGTATATTATCTCAGCATCTTCTAGATGTCTCTGGGGAGGAGCTATTCCTATGTAGACAGTCATTCCTATGTAGACAGTGAGTAATAGGCTGAGCAGCTTGCCCAAGATTAGTCAGACTTGAAGCCAGCGCCAGCCCCCATCCTTATCTGGCTGCAATCTGATTTGTATATCTCAAGCTTACTGTGTTTTATTTACCCATCTGTATAATGGGTTCGATGCATCTTAAGACATCTACAGAAAAATCTATAAAAAGGAAGACATATAGATTCTTCCTTTGGTGCTATGAAAATGTCACTATTAAATATTTCCTGTTTTCCAGTTAGTTTTTTTTAGATAAAGATCAATAAAATGGAATATGTCCATTATTGTTTTTTAAAAAATCATTCTGTTGCCTATATATCGGAAAAGATCTTTCATTACGCAGAATAATAAGTCTAAAAGTCTGTTTTCAAGGCTAGTACCAATGTGTTTTTAAAATGCAGGTGGCCAGCCTTGCCAGTTCAGGAATGATTCTTGGCGTTTTCAAACTCAAACGTTCCTCCTTCCAGCTGATCTGTGGATTCTTCACTCACACCATTTGCAGGGCAAGTGGCTGGCAGGGCCAAGGACTTTTCACTGGGTGACCAACAGCAACATCGTGTGGGGAATTTTCTACTTCGGGCCATTTGCTGAGAGGGCTACTGGGCCTAAGCTGCTACTGCCTCCTTTATCTCTGCCTGTTGGGTGACTCTGTAAAAAGAAAGACAGGAGAAGCTGAGGCTCATTCACTTACCTTGTCCACTTCATTCCCAAGAGAAGTGTCGGGGGGACCTGCCAGGGTTAGGGGAAGCTCTGAGCTGAGCCCCTTGTGCAAAGAGGCGAGCCACTCGGAGGCAGCTGTTCCCTTCTAGGTGTGGAAGTGCGCATGCTCGTCTACAGCTTTCCTGGAAGAAGAAAGAAACAAAAACTGAGATTTAGAACAGCAGGTCTGTTTCCACCGGCGGCCACTCTTGGGCACTGGAGATCAGCAAGAGCTTTGTTTTTAAAAGGCTCTTACATGGCAGATATTCGCAGAGGCATCAGGGCTACACTTAAATGAAGGTAAAGTAAACGCATGAAACCATATTTTCGATTCTACAGAACACTGCAGGAGTGTCTCTGTTCCTTTCAACATCCTAACTCGATGCACTCATTGTTTTAAGGGGGGAAAATCCCAGTGTCCAGTTCCTGGCATGTCCATAACAGGCAGGGCCAGCTTCATGGGCACGTGACCTGTGCAGTTACAGGGAGCCCCGTGCTCAGAAGGGCTTGCACATGGCCTGATGTTCTGCAGACGCCATCTAGACATTCTTAATAATTTCTGAACAAGGGGTTCTGTATTTTCATTTTGCACTGGATTCTGCAAATTATCTAGCAAGTCCTGAGAGCAGGCAAAGGTAACCTACAGGGCCTGGTACTCTTCAGAGCAAATGCACAACCTAGCTACTGTGTGTATGTCTAAAGGCTAAGCCACACCTGCCATGCACTACTTTATCTGCAAGGCCTTTGCTTACGCAAGGATTTCTGCAATCTGAAATCTCATACCTGACTCAATTAATTCTAAATGTCTTTATATCAAAGTATCACAGGCTTTTCTGGAAGACTGACCCAATCATATTCTCACCACTGTGAGTGTATGCTTTGGGGACTGGGCCAGGAGGAGATTTGTTCTCAAAGGTCATCAATGGGCCGGGGGCGGTGGCTCATGCCAGCACTTTGGGAGTCTGAGGCGGGTGGATCACGAGGTCAGGAGTTCGAGACCAGCCTGACCAACATGGCCAAACCTGGTCTCTACTAAAAATACAAAAATTAGCCAGGCATGGTAGCAGGCACCTGTAATCCCAGCTACTCAGGAAGCTGAGGCAGGAGAATCACTTGAACCTGGGAGGCGGAGGTTGCAGTGAGCTGAGATCGCGCCACTGCACTCCGGCCTGGGTGACAAAGTGAGACTCTGACTCAAAAAAAAAAAAAAAAGTTATCCATTAAAATAGAAATGCCTGTGGGGTAACTTCTTGGCCAAGATTAACAATGAGGGAGGCTCAGTGCCCACAATGGGCTGGGGTCCCAGGAAGAGGACCCAGGTTGTAAGAACAGGCTTCCATGGGGCTCTGGGAAGGTAAGAGCCAGAAGGCAGAAAGATAAATAAAGAACTGCCCCCCCCCGCCCCAACTACTTTTTCTAGATGGCAGAAGGCAATGGTGCAGGGCCACATGAGGGAGGGTAAGATTGTAGCTGGAGAAGAGGATCTCAAGCAAAGGGAGTGGGAGAGCCTAGCCTTATGGGTAGGTGAGACAATATTCCAGGGACAGGCCAGGGACAACTGTCTCCATCTCAGGAGATCCCAAAGAGAGCCTGCACTCGGCCGGCAGGCCCAACAGAACAGACATCTGAACTATGACTCTCTGTTAAACCATTTTGGACTCTTTAAAGCTCCTAATAGGATCTTTAAAAGTTACATCAGGCCAGGTATGGTGGTGGCTCATGCCTGTAATCCCAGCACTTTGGGAGGCTGAGGCGGGCAGATCATTTGAAGTCAGGAGTTTGAGACCAGCCTAGATGGGGTGAAACTCTGTCTCTACTAAAAATACAAAGATTAGCTGGGTGTGGTGGCGTGCGCCTGTAATCCCACTGCGCTCCAGCCTGGGTGACAGAGCAAGATTCTGTCTCAAAAAAATAAAATAAAATAAAATAATAAAAGTTACATCAATGAAGCCAGCGGGGCTGGGTGCAGTGGCTCACACCTGTAGTTCCAGCTACTCAGAAGGCTGAGGCAGGAGGATCACTTGAGCTCACGAGGTCGAGGCTGCAGGGAGCCATGATTGCACCACTGCACTCCAGCCTGGCCAACAGAGTGGAAAATAATTTTTAATGAAATAAATAAGCCAATGGTTCTCAAACCTGGCTGCACATCAGAATCACCTGGTGGGGAAGAGGAGCTCAAAAATTCCCATGCATGGACCCCACCCCAGTCAGTGAATCAGAATCTCTGGAGGTAGCCAGGGCATCCAGATCTTTTTAAAGCTCTCCAAGGGCTGCGGCTACAGCAGGAGGGTGGAGAGCCATTGATCCAGGTGACTTCTCCAGGATGAACAGACCTTCTGTGTGTCCTCATGTCCCTCCATCCCAGCTTTGACTCCACAGCCCGCCATGATGTTCACACGTTTGTGTGCATGCATATTTCCCTTGGCTGTCTGCCTTCATCATTTTCCCCTAGGAAAATCCCCACCAAGTCCAGTCCAGCCCTTTGTCCACTTGGGACCCTCGTGGTGCAGCTGCTGGTGCTGGGAAAGGCTGTCCGGCGCCATAGTCTATGGTACCCTCAGGACCACTTGCCCCACCTGCACCCGGCACTGACCAGCACTTGACCCCTTGACTTGGTCCAGGCCTGCTGTCATTCTGGATGACCATGGTCTCCTCCTCTGTGCTCAAGCCTCCCACACCTCCTCCCCCATCTCCTGTCTCAAGACATCATGTTGCTTCTTATTTCCCTGAGAAACTTGGAGCAAACTCAGAACATGTGTTATTGCCCACTGACATCTCCCCCAGCCTCCTGCTCCCGCCTCCCCTCCCGTTCTGGAGTGAGCTCTCTGCATGCTGGGCAGAGCTTGTCTTTCCATGTGTGCACAGGATCCCTGCTGCCCCTACAGATGTTTCCCTCCCCGCTGGACCATTTCCTCAGGCCTGCAAACATGCTTCCGTGTCTCTCATCTTCAAAACAACAGCAAAACAAGAGTCCTCTCTTGCCTACACATCCCACTGGCAGAGGTTTCTAACTCTTTTGGTTTTGTTTTTTGTTATCAGTTTTGTTGTTCTGGGTGGCGGGATGGGGATTGCCTGGGATCCCTCTGGCAATCTGGCGAAGCTGATGTATTCTTCTCAGCACAATACTTTTAAATGTGTAATATAACACATAACATGCAGGATTATAAAGGAAGTGAATTATAGTAAAACATAGTTATCAAAATATTTTAGTGCAATTCTGTTCCTAGTAATGGATGACCTTCCTTATTAATGCATTACATTATGAGGTCTAGCAAGCATCTTATAAGTACCATTTGAAATTGTTACAGTGGTAAATGTTCTTTGCAAGTATCTGCAACGTCTGTAATGCGATGCGACATCTCATGATCTCTATTGCTGATTAAGGCACAGGCACTGGTCATATTGCTGTAGGTGGCTGCCTCCATTCAGGATTGAAGGAAATGCTAATTGTCAGTGAGAGGTAGATGAAATAGAAGATGTCACTTTTTTTCCTAGCTGAGTTGACAGATATCCTGAGGCCTATGGGCCCTGGACCCCGTCCTAAAACTGTTGCCTCATTTCCTGATTCCCCTGGAGGGTCCAAGTTCTTGAAAGAACTCTCTGGGCTCATTCTCTCCTGCCCCTCTGTCCATATTCTCTCTTGAACCCGCTCCAATCAACTCCACCGAAACTGAGCTTATCAAGGTCTCCAATTTCCTTCATGTTGCTAATCCAGCGATCACTTCTCAGTGCTCAGATGACTTGATCTATCAGATTACTTGACTTGACACAGTAGATTGCTCTCTCCAACATGGAGCTCTGTCCTCCCTCACCAGTCTCCTCTGGGTTGACCGTTCACTATCGGCCATTCCTGTAGCCCATGGCTGGCTCCTCTTCCTACCTCTATCCTCATCCCTCCCCTGATGTTGGAGGGTTCCTAGAATCAGCCCTGGAGCCCCTGCTCTTCTCTAACGCTCCCTCCTAAGAGACTCCATCTCATATTTTAATCCCATCTCCATGCAGTGGAGACACAAACAGACTTCTCCAGTTCAGTCCCTCCCTGAACCCTGCACTTACATATGCAACCATGGTTATCCCCAGCTGAGTAGGCACAGGCATCTCAAACTGAACAAGTCCAAAAGAAAATTCCTCTCTTCTGCCCTTCATCCTCTGTATCAGTCAGAGTTCTCCAGAGAAACAGAGCCAATCGGACATGCATTTACATAGAAAGAGGACTATTTATTCTAAGGAATTAGCTCGCATGATTCTCAGGGCTGGCAAGTCCAAAATCTGCAGGGTGGGCCAGGCACAGTGGCTCACACCTGTAATTCCAACAGCCTTGGGAGGCCAAGGCTGGAGGATTGCTTAAGCCCAGGAGTTCAAGACCAGGCTGGACAACATAGTGGGACCTCCATCTCTACAAAACATTTTTAGAAATTAGCCAAGCATGATGGCACATGCCTGTAGTCCCAGCTACTCAGGAAGCTGAGGTGGGAGGATCACTTGAGCCTGAGAGGTCAAGACCAGCCTGGGCAATATAGCAAGACCTCATCTATAAAATAAAATTCTGCAGGGTGAGCTAGCAGTTTGGAGACCCAGGATCACTGACACTGCAGTTTCAGTTGGAAGGCAGCCTGCTATAGAGCTGAGAAGGGCTGATGTTGGAAATAAAGGTCAAACACAGTCTGCTGGAGAGAGTTTCTTGCTCAGGGGAGGCTGCATGTTATGGTCTAAACATTTGCATTCTCCCAAAATTCCTATGTTGGACCCCTAAGCCCCGATGTGATAGTATTTGGAGACGGGACCTTTAGGAGGTAATTAGAGTTCGATGAGGTCATGAGGGTGGGTGCCCTCACAATGAGATTCGTGCTCTAAAAAGAAGGGAAAGAGAGAAAGATTTCTCTCTGCCTGAGTGCAAAGAAGAGGTCAGGTGAATTTCCACCAGGAACCAAAGCAGCCAGAACCTTGGTCTTGGACTTTCCAGCCCCCAGAATTGTGAGAAAATTAATTTCTGTGGCTTAATCCAGCAAGTCTGTGGTATTTTGTTGTGGCAGCCTGAGCTGATGGAGACCAGTTTTTTCTGGTTTTAGTTTGGCCTTCACCTGACTGGGTGTGGCCCACCCACATTACGGAGGGCAATCTGCTTTCAATGTTAACCTTGTCCAAGGACTAACTTCACAGAAACATGAAGAATAGTGTCCAATCATATATCTGGGCACCCCACGGCCCAGCCAAGTTGACACATAAAATTGATCATCACACCCTCCAAACCCAGATCTCCAACCCTCTTCAAGCTCTCAATAAATGGCAACTCCATTCTTCCAGTTGCCCAAGACAATAACCTTAGGCACCTGTCTCACACCCCACAGCTAAACCATCAGCACATCCTGCTAGCCTCACCTGAATATAGAAACTGACCTCTTCCCGGCAGCCACCTTTATCACCACCATCTTGGCTCGACCTCCTGGCATTTCTTACCTGAAAGATCACAAGAACCTCCTGTTTGGTCTCCCTAATTCAGCCCAGACGTAACCTTGGACAAGTTATGTAACCTTTCTACACCTCAGTTTCCCTATCTGTAAATAAGGATGGCAACATGCACATTGAGATTTAAGAGTTCATTAAATGCCCACAGAAGTACTTAGCACATGTTTGGCATATCATAAACACTCTGAAACTTTAACTATGACTGTTTTCACTCTTATCATTAACAACTAACAGCTTTGGAGCACCTGGGCTTCAAAGGCTAAATTTACAGAGAATGAGTTTTAAACCTCATGTTTAATAGTATTTTCCTTACCATTAGAAAATCTTAGCCTTATGTTTTCATTTGACACATTTTCACCACTGCAATTTATCCCCAGTTCAATTCTCAAGTAAATAATTTTCAGAGGCTTACAAAATTCACAGAATAGTTGTCTTATGCATGAAGGTTTTCAGCCAGTTGTGACAATGTCCTATTGCTTGTTTGGGGTTTGCTATTTTTTTTCTATTTTGGTGTAAGTCCTGACTAAAGGGGGAGCCCAGTGGGCTCTGCTGGATTTCCAAGGTGAAGCTTCAGCAGGCTTCTGAGTCACCTTATTCAAATCTGGACTCTGCCCCAAATTCGGGGCTTTTATGGTCTATGAAACCAAGCATGTTGACTTAAGAAAACCAGACACCCAGCCTGAAAAGATCAGTCACCAATTTGGGTACACCCCAGCCAATTGCACACAAGCTGGAGACATGAGCCCCCTCAAATTCTCTGTGAGCTAAGCGAATTCACACACTTTTTAAGCCTGGAGAAGCTGAGTCATTTGATTGCTATATGGGTTACTTACTATAGATTGTGTTTGCACTTGAATTTTCAGATTTGCAGGGGACTTTCCAGATTCTTCTTTCTCCATGTCCTCTACCTTTTCCTTAGATTTTGTCCTCCACACTTTGGGACATGAAGCTAACCATGGCTTTGTTGTTTATTTTTTTGTTTGTTTGCTTTTGTAGAGACAGGGTCTCACTATGTTGTTAACGAATGGCCTCAAACTCCCAGAATCATGCAATCCTCCCACCTTGGCCTTCCAAATGTTGAGATTACAGGTGTGAGCCACTGTACTTGGCCTGTTTTTATCAATGACAAATGTGAAGCCACCAGATCACACTCAATGCCTGTCCTGGAAGGGGACCCAGTTCTTATAATCGCAGATGAGGTTTTTTTGTTTGTTTGCTTTTTGAAATACGATATTGCTCTCTTACTCAGGCTGGAGTGCAGTGGCACAATCTCTGCTTATTGCAATCTGTGCCTCCCAGGCTCAAGCCATCCTCCCACCTCAGCCTCCAAAGTAGCTGGGATCACGGGCTTGAGCCACCATGCCCAGCTAATTTTTTTTTTTTTTATTTTTAGTGGAGACAGGGTTTCACCATGTTGACCAGGCTAGTCTTGAACTCCTGAGCTCAAGTGATCCTCCCACCTCAGCCTCCCAAAGGGCTGGGATTATAGGCGTGTGCCATGGGGCCTGGCCGAGCGTTTTCTCTGTAATTCCCCGTGCTGCCATTCAGCTACTCTGCTGTGTTTGTTTCCTGGGGCTGCCATAACAAAGCACCACAACCTGGGAGGCCTGAAACAACAGAAATTTATTCTCTCATGATTCTGAAGGCTGGAAGCTTGAAACTAAGGTGTGGGCAGGCTGGTTTCTTCCAGGGCTGTGAGGGAGCATCTGTCCTGGGCCTCCTGCTGGGCCTCTGCGGGTTGCCAGCGATCCTCCGCGTTCCTTGGCTTGGTAACTTCTCGCTCCACTCTCTGCCTCCGTCTGCACATGTTCTTTCTATTTCCATCTTCATATGCCCATCCTCTTATAAGGACACTAGCCCTATTGGTTTAGGGGCCACTCTATTTTAGTATGATCTCATCTTAACTAATTGCATCTGCAATGACCCTATTTCCAAATAAGGTCACATTCTGAGGCACTGGGAGCAGGAAGGACTTCAACATATCTCTTTTGGGGGACCAAGTCAATCCATCGCATCCCCTAGATAAAGTGTTCCCACAGAACATTTAACCATAAGTCATCCAATAATCAGTTAAGGCTTTAGGAAATGTTTGTATGTCCACCTGGGTTTTTTTGGGTTTTGTTTTTTGTTTTTGTTTTACTTTTCTAGTATTTTTTTTTTTAATCTCAGATGGCAAGTTTTTAATTACCTGCACCTTGAAAAATGAAAAAGAACAACAACATAGCAAACCTGCCTGACTGTCTTGTCAGGAAAAATCGCTCTGAAAAGGCACCCATGTATTTAAGTAAATGAAACTCAATCATTTCATTTTTAAATGTTGATCTACTGCATTTTAAATGAATTCTAATGAAATTTGGCGAGTTGAAATGAGAGAGATAATGCCTCCGGAAAGGGTTTTAATTTTTGTGGTCATGGTAACTTAAGTTTGTAGTTTTCGGTACATCAATAGGTCATTCAATCTTACTGAGTTGAAAATAGCCTCTGCTAGCATTTAACTGCATACCATGGTTTTCATTTGTATTAACATAAACTTTTCTTCGAATCAGTTCTTGTTATAAGAAAAAATAGATTTTTATTTCTTCATCCAAAAGAGAGGGGAGGAATTCATGGAACGTGTCATTTCCGTGTGATTTTGAGTAAGATATTTCACACTGGTTTTCCTAAATAACAATAGCAAGCAGTAACTACCACGAGAGTAATAAGTCATAGTCATGTAAGTATCCCGTCTCTGCCTCTCATGGAAAGACTGCATCAAAGACTCTATGCGGATGGTATAGAAAGTCCTCACACATTTAAAATCTAGATGCCTGCCAATCTGAAAAATAACCCAAGGAAAGTTACAGAAAGTTTGGAATAGTAATGAAGGAAATTTTATTTTTAGAGCCAACACCCCACAGTATAGCCCATCTGAAATGAATATGAAGTGGTTTTTCCAAGGTATTGCTTGATCGCTTTCTCATCATTCTTACATATTTCTGTAAGAAGATGTGCTAAAAATAGCCCCTCTAAAGTATCCGTAAGCTTCTTGAAAAGATATGCATTTGTTTTGCAGATGATTAAGAAACACAGTGTCCAAGATGCCCTTAGGAAATACTAGTTGAGGCTGGGCATGGTGGCTCACACCTGTAATCCTAGCACTTTGGGAGGCAGAGGTGGGTGGATCACTTGAGGCCAGGAGTTCAAGACCAGCCTGGCCAACATGGTGAAACCACATCTCTACTAAAAATACAAAAATTAGCCGGACGTGGTGGTGGGGGCGCCTGTAATCCCAGCTACTCAGGAGGCTGAGGCAAGAGAATCACTTGAACCTGGGAGGCAGAGGTTGCAGTGAGCCGAGATCACATCACTGCATTCCAGCCTGGGCAACAGAGTGAGACTCTGTCTCAAATAAAAAAAAAAAGAAAAGAAATCAAAGAAAAAGAAAAAAGCAATACTAGTTGAAGTTATTTCATGCAGATACATCATAGCATAAGAGTTACTTTCTTTTCTCTGTGTTGGGTAGTTTTGCTAATATGTTTCATCTAAATGAATCCAAATCTCCCTTGAGTTTATTTTTAGTTCCTAAATTCAAGCATTTATGATTTTGTTTATTTTGTTTTGTTTGAGACAGAGTCTCACTCTGTCACCCAGGCTAGAGTGCAATGGTGGAATCTCAGCTTACTGCAACTTTCAAGCAATTCTCCTGCCTCAGCCTCCAAGTAGCTGGGATTACAGGCATGCATCACCACACCCGGCTAATTTTTGTATTTTTAATAGAGACGGGGTTTCATCATGTTGGCCAGGCTGGTCTCAAACTCCCGACCTCAGGTGATCTGCCCACCTCAGCCTCCCAAAATGCTGGGATTACAGGTGTGAGCCACCATCCCCAGCCTAAAGCATTTATGAAATAGCTAGACAGTAATGAAGAGGCCATTTGGTTGGGGTGACAGTGAGGACATTCAGGTTTTTGAACCAGACATTTTCTTAAGTGGCTGAACATCAGCGTCGAAGCAACTCTTCATTATTTCAAGGGCCAGTGACTATGTTCATTTGAAGGTGGCATTTCATTTTTCTCTAATAAGTTTACAGAAAGCAAATTAAGTTTTACGCTGTTTCTATAATGGACCCAACATCATGTCAGAGCATTTGAGGGCAAACATATATAATGGCCCGTTCCCAAGCATCTCGAGAGCCGTTCAGACCACATGGCAGGCAAAAGGCACTGGTGGCCACATCCTCCAACTCTTTACCTGCACAGTAGGGCTCAGAGCAGTTCTGGGTAAAGAAACTTCCACCACACCTGGCTTGTGCCCCAGCTCCCCGCTGATGACCTGCACCCCTCCCATCTGGGGCTGACGTTTCCTTCACCAAGGTGGGTAGACAAGGGCCATGGAGCAGTGCATGTCCATAGGAAAGCTTTCATCACAGGGGCTGATTTTGCAAGGGATGAGGTGACAGCAGCAGGTGAGACTGCTGAGGGTTAAGGAGAGTAAGGGACTCAAACACCCCATCCATCCAATCCCTGCACCCCTCCAAGAAGCCTGGTCTCATATGCAGCATCCGTTAAATTTATTTGACTAGAGACACCCCCCACCACCGCCTTTACCAAAGAAGAACTTGCAGTAAAATCACTTTGGCTCAGTCACTTGGACCAGTGGTGAGATAGGGTGGCCCCGTCCCACCCCCGCACTCCTCCAAGAAGCCTGGACTGACAGAGGCCCCAGCACACACCCTGAAGAACTAGAGAAAGGACTTCAGAAGATAGGACAAAGTGAAGGATGAAACAGACATGCCCAGGGAGGGACCCCAGGCAGTCAAGACACAGGCTGGTAAACAACGTGTCCACCCCTCAGTCCTGGCCAGGCGATCCCCATGGCCACTGCTGTTGAAATGATGATTAATTTGGAGCCAAAGTTGACGCAGCTGGGGTCTAGGTGGGCCAGGAGGTGAGCAAAACGAGGGCACCCTACTGTGTGCTCCAGAACCCTGCTTTCTTAAAGAAAAACATAGCTCAGAGAAAACAGAGGGAGACAATATAAAAGTTTATAATGGACACACACAGAAAAACCCTCTCCCTTCAGAGCTGGTGATCCTGAAACCAGAGCCAGTTGGAAGAGCCTATAGCAGCTCTGGCATTTCACAAGTGCCTTTCACAGATTTTCAAAATTCTTTACAGCTCTGTCGTTTTCTGATACTCTTTCTGCTGGGGATGATGCCGACCAAAACTCTAAGGTTTAATGACTGCCCTATTGGATTTCGAACTTGCATGGGGCCTGTAGCCTCTTTCTTTTGGTCAATTTCTCTCATTTGGAATGGGGGTATTTACCTAATGCCTGTACCCCCATTCTATCTAGGAAGTAACTAATTTGCTTTTGATGTTGCAGATTCATAGGCAGAAGGGACTTGCCTTGTCTCAGATGAGACTTTGGACTTTGGACTTTTGAGTTAATGCTGGAATGAGTTAAGACCTTGGGGGACTGTTGGAAGGGCACGATTGTGTTTTGAAGTGTGAGGACATGAGATTTGAGAGGGGCCAGGGCAGAATGATATGGTTTGGCTGTGTCCCCACCCAAATCTCATCTTGAACTGTAGTTCCCATAATCCCCACGTGTCGTGGGGAGGGACCCGGTGGGAGGTAATTGAATCATGTGGGTGGTTTCCACCATGCTATTCTCATGATAGTGAGTAAGTTCTCACGAGATCTGATGGTTTTATAAGGGGCTTCACCCTCGGCTCGGCCCTCATTCTTCTCCTTCCTGCTGCCATGTAAAGAGGATGTGTTTGCTTCACCTTCTGCCAGGATTTTAAGTTTCCTGAGACCTCCCCAGTCCTGCGGAACTGTGAGTCAATTAAACCTCTTTCCTTTATAAATTGCCCGTCTCGGGCAGTTCTTTATAGCAGCATGAGAACAAACTAATACAGCAACCCACTCTATCTCACCATTGCCAAGTCCAGGTTATTGTGCCAAAGTGATTTCACTGCAAATTGTTCTTTGGTAAAAGGGATGGCAGGGGGGTGTCTCTAGTCAAATAAGTTTAGCGGATGCTGCACATGAGACGTTTTCTGGGAGAGTCACCGTGCACATTGACATGTTTCCAGCTATGAGAAGTCCTACGGTCACACAGGTTTTCTTAAACATATTTGACATTTGTGTCCTCCACACAAGACATCCTGCAAATGCAGCATTCCAAGATGCTGTCGCTGGGAAACTCAGCCCTAAATCCTGCTCTCATGTGCTGCTAAGCCACATACTCCCCACCCAGGATTGTACTTTTGGGGTTTTGTGAACCCACATGCAGGACCCAGCACTGATTCCTCTAACACATCTTGTTAGATTCTGCCTTCCCACCACCACTCAGCCTGTCGAGGGCTTTCCAGAGCTTGATGCTTGGAACTCTATTTGTTTTGGACCCGTATCTCTCTAGCAAATCTTCCCACATGCACACAGGTGGCTACAGGAAAATGGTAGCCTACAGGTGAACACCAGTTCAGCCCTGCATGGGCTGCTCCCCCTGGGAGGCCAAGCTCGGGCAAGTTCCTTCCTATACAAACAGCCCTGCAGGGCAGGGCACTTCCGGAGCATCAGGGAGGAATTTCATGTGGCTTCCAGGGAGATGTGTTCAGTTCAAGTTGTTTTTCCCTTGAAAGGCCCCAAAGTGAAAAGTAGTTGCAGGGAAGTTGAATTATTACCTAATGCCAGTAGCAGGTGCTGGTAAGAAAGAAGGAGAGCAGGTTGGGGAGCTTGTGTCTGGGAGTTGGGGGCTCATTAACACTCACTTCTTAAATTAGCAAATCCTTATAGCACACGTTTAAAAATAGCAGTCTAATGGTTTCTAAAATTAGCCATCATTGCTCTCCATAAATATTTAGACCTCCAATAAACCTCTGGTCCACTTGCCTAGCCTAATGGGCTTGGCTTTTAAGCCACATTCTTTAGGGTCTGTATACCTAATTATTGACCTTGACAGTGAGAGCTGCAAGAAGCCCCGTTATGCTTGGACCAGGGACACTCTGTGTGGCCGTCAGCCTTGAGGCAGCCTCAAAGCAGGGCAGGAAGAGATCTCAGAGGCCATTCGGAGATCTGGGCACCTGGAGGAGCCTCTGGTCCTGGTTTCCTTGGGACTGTCTTAGTTTCAGCCTTGAAGGTCCCTGTCCTGGGCAACCCCTCAGTCCCTAGCAAAGCAGGGCAGTTGGTTGCCCTGGCTGCCCAAACCACTGCAAAAGGGGCAAGGCCACTGTTCTGAGATCTCTGTGGGAAGGAGAATCTGTTGCTTACACCATCCCTCAGCCCTTACACTAACTTCAGTCCTATGTCATTGAAGCAGGTAGTGTTTAAAGGGGAAATGACACCAAGGAGAACATTAGCCAGGCCAGACATAGAACTTTCATCCTCTGCTCCTCTCATTTCCCCATGTGTAAAAAGGGGATGGTAACAGTCACTGCCACATTAGGTTGTTGGGAATGAACTAGGAAATGTGTCAGTGTTCAAACCGTGCTCGGGCCCAGTCAGCTGGTGCCATCGGTGTGCTCGGGGTGTAGGGTGGGTCCGCTGGCACCCCCTCTGGCTGTGCCTATCAGGGTGGCCACCTTGGCCTTGTTGCCAGCACCTCCCCCAGAGCAGTGACCATAGGACAGCTGGCCGCTGTCCTTCTCTGGCTAGCAGGGACTGTGATGGTGTCCCCAGCCCCTGGACAGAGTGAGTGCTTGCTGAGTGGAGGGAAGAAAGGCTTTGTGCAAAGCCAGCATCGTGCATAGTACGTGTGGCAAATTCTGGGCTGTGAACAAATAGTCATCCAAAGCAGCAGCAGAAAAACAGCAGCAGAAAAATACTCGGTGTATCAGTCCGTTCTCGCAATGCAACCTGAGTCAAAGAACTACCTGAGACTGGGTAATTTATAAAGAAAAGAGGTTTCATTGGCTCTCACAAGCTGTACAGGAAGCGTGGCTGGGGAGGCCTTAGGAAACTTACAATCATGGCAGAAGGCAAAGGGGAAGCAGGCATGACACGGCTGGAGAAGGAGGAAGGGGGTGGGGAGCAGGCAGGTGCTGCACACTTTTAAACAACCAGATCTCGTGAGAACTCACTATCACAAGAAGAGCAAGGGGGAGGTCCGCCCTCCCACCAGGCCCTTCCTCCAACGCTGAGGACTGCCATTCAACATGAGATTTGGGTGGGGACACGAATCCAAACCCTATCACCTGGACACCCCTTCAGTCCACTCCGTGTCCTGTGAGGCACCACGTTGTTTTGTTATTATTTATTTTTGCTTGTTCATTCACCAGGACAGAACCAATTACCTCCTACAATGCCAAAGCATTTAAACCCAGTATATGTTTTTAAATTAGCAAGATGATGGTTTAGACTCCCAGTGGAAGCATCAGTTATTAATTATTTACTCACCAAGTGATTTACATCTAGTAGGGGATTTATTTATTTTATTTTATTTTATTTTATTTTTCAAGACAGAGTCTTGCTCTGTTGCCCAGGCTGGAGTGCAGTGGCACGATCCAGGCTCACTGAAACCTCCGCCTCCCAGTTCAAGCGATTCTCCTGCCTCAGCCTCCTGAGTAGCTGGGATGACACGTGCATGCACACCACCAATGACCAGCTAATTTCTGTATTTTTAGTAGAGGCAGGTTTTTACCATGTTGGCCAGGCTGGTCTCAAACTCCTGACCTTAAGTAATCCACCCGCCTTAGCCTCCCAAAGTGCTGGGATTACAGGCGTGAGCCGCTGAGCCCCACTGGGGATTTCTTGACGACGTCCCAGGGTCTCATGGGCAACACCCTGCAGCCCCACTTTTCCTGCCTGCAGCCTGCACTGCTTAACTGAGACCCAGCTCTCTGCAGAAGAAGAAGCAGGTTTTGCCTACTGAGTTCTTTGCCGGTTTGGGACGCTGAAGTGACTTGTCATCAGCAGAGATGCTTCCCTTTTCTCCCTTCAGAACCAAAAAAAGAAGCTGAGCCCCAGGTCGCCCATTGGATGGGCATAGCCAGGGCCGGGACTTCCTAATGCTCGGTCTCGCTGCTAATGCACGGTCTCGCTGATTACCTTGCCTGCCCCAGGCAGGAGAGAAAAGCTAGTGGTGTCCACTCAAGACTTCCACTCCCTTCCCTTTCTGCCTTCATCCCTTCCTTTTTTTCCTTCCCTTCTCTGTGCTCCCCCTTCCTTGCTTTCTCCTTGCTCCCTCCCTCCTCCTCTTCTTCCCTCTCTCCTTCCTTCCTTCTATATTTCCTAGTGTTTTGTTTGTTTGTTTGTTTTGTTTTTTTGAGATGGAGTCTTACTCTGTCGCCCAGGATGAAGTGCAGTGGCGCGATCTCGGCTCACTGCAACCTCAGCCTTCCTGGTTCAAGCGATTCTCCTGCCTCAGCCTCCCGAGTAGCTGGGATTACAGGCACCTGCCACCATGCCCGGCTAATTTTTGTATTTTTAGTAGAGACGGGGTTTCACCATGTTGGCCAGGCTGGTCTTGAACTCCTGACCTCAGGTGATCTGCCTGCCTCAGCCTCCCAAAGTGCTGGGATTACAGGTGTGAGCCACTGTGCCCGGCCCCTAGTGTCTTCTATATGCCTGGCCCTATATAGGTGCTGGGTCCTTGTCCCGAAAAAGTGTCCTGGATTTTGGTATGCTAAGAATTCTTTAAAAGCCTTTGAAAGGGCTCGGCATTCCCATATCCCTGAAAGCCAGGTAGCAGCCTCTGTTTTGTAATAAAGTCACCCTCAGACAGCCCTCACCAGTCACAAGCGGGCATAGCGAATGGGGAGCATGGTGGGAGCGGAGGTCCGTGCTGGAGAGGAGGGATGCTGGCCCGTGCTCCTGCCACAGCTCCTGAGGAGCTGTGACCTTGGAAATTCCTGCCCCGGCATCAGCTGACAATCTCTAGGTCACATCCAGCTCTGGAATTCTGAAGGCAGCATCTGACCTGCCGAGGGCACTAAACCTCTCCCTGCCTGAGCATGTGGGTGGGGAAGTTGCCCACTTCAGAAAGCCCTTCATCCTGACAACCGCCCAGGGCTATATTCTAAGTCACAGCTGGCACACACCTTAGCACTGTCAGTCCAAGACATGAATAACACATGTTGATTTAACAACTGTTATTCCTGGTTACTGATGAACCAGGAGGGACAGGAGATGCCAATGCAGCAGCAGTGCTTAAGGGTGGACATAAGCAGAACTTCTGGCAGGTGGCTGGAGCCCTTCCCTGAGTGCAGCATCTGACTGTCATCCCTTCAGATCCCGCCTTCCCAGGAAAGCAGTTATTCTCCCACCCAGTGAAGTCTCAGAAACTATTTTTGAGAACATGCCAATTGCCACACCAACCGCCTATGAAAAACTTGGTTTCGGTGACAGAAATAAGTGCATGAGATAATCTTTAACCCGTTTCCTTTCTCTCCCTGCTCCCGCCTCCCTCGGCTTCATTAGGGCTCCAGCTGGCACCTGAGGAGCGGCGTGACCCCGAGGGCCCAGGGAGCTGCCCGGCTGGCCTAGGCAGGCAGCCGCACCATGGCCAGCACGGCCGTGCAGCTCCTGAGCTTCCTGCTCAGCTTCCTGGGCATGGTGGGCACGTTGATCACCACCATCCTGCCACACTGGCGGAGGACGGCGCACGTGGGCACCAACATCCTCACGGCCGTGTCCTACCTGAAAGGGCTCTGGATGGAGTGTGTGTGGCACAGCACGGGCATCTACCAGTGCCAGGTCTACCGGTCCCTGCTGGCGCTGCCCCAAGACCTCCAGGCTGCCCGTGCCCTCATGGTCATCTCCTGCCTGCTCTCGGGCATAGCCTGCGCCTGCGCGGTCATCGGGATGAAGTGCACGCGCTGTGCCAAGGGCACACCCGCCAAGACCACCTTTGCCATCCTCGGCGGCACCCTCTTCATCCTGGCCGGCCTCCTGTGCATGGTGGCCGTCTCCTGGACCACCAACGACGTGGTGCAGAACTTCTACAACCCGCTGCTGCCCAGCGGCATGAAGTTCGAGATTGGCCAGGCCCTGTACCTGGGCTTCATCTCCTCGTCCCTCTCGCTCATTGGTGGCACCCTGCTTTGCCTGTCCTGCCAGGACGAGGCACCCTACAGGCCCTACCAGGCCCCGCCCAGGGCCACCACGACCACTGCAAACACCGCACCTGCCTACCAGCCACCAGCTGCCTACAAAGACAATCGGGCCCCCTCAGTGACCTCGGCCACGCACAGCGGGTACAGGCTGAACGACTACGTGTGAGTCCCCACGGCCTGCCTCTCCCCTGGGCCTCTGTGGGCTGGGTCCCCGGCAGGACCGTCAATGGAGGCAGGGGTTCCAGCACAAAGTTTACTTCTGGGCAATTTTTGTATCCAAGGAAATAATGTGAATGCGAGGAAATGTCTTTAGAGCACAGGGACAGAGGGGGAAATAAGAGGAGGAGAAAGCTCTCTATACCAAAGACTGAAAAAAAAATCCTGTCTGTTTTTGTATTTATTATATGTATTTATGTGGGTGATTTGATAACAAGTTTAATATAAAGGGATTTGGGAGTTTGGTCAGTGGGGTTGGTTTGTGATCCAGGAATAAACCTCGTGGATGTGGCTGTTTATGAAACGGACAGTATCTGTTTCTGCTGCCAGACTGTTATTCTGTCTCCTAAGGCGCTGGTAACCACAGTCAGAGCCCACTGGGGCTCAGGGCTGCAGGACCGTGCGCTGCGCTGACCACAGCACGGTGGAGTTCTGACTCTGATGCGGGGAAGGGATGTCGGGGGAGGATGGGGCTGATCTCCATCTGTCAGATGCGTGAAAACACTAGGACTGCATCCCGGCTTGAACTCAGAGGCAGGGCAGAAGGGAAGGGGCTTCCCTGGAAAAAGATAGTTGTCAGAAGTCACAAAATAAAGACGATGTCGTTTTCTTCCTGTGAGCAGTAGGTCCCCAGTGGTAAGAAAACAAGAGTCAGAAGGAAACGGCGCCGGGCACGAGAGCTCATGCCTGTAATCCCAGCACTTTGGGAGGCTGAGGTCAGAGTTTGAGAGCAGCCTGACCAACATGGTGAAACCTCATCTCTTATAAAAATACAAAAATTAGCTGGGTGTGGTCGTGGGCACCTGTAATCCCAGCTACTCAGGAGGCTGAGGCAGGAGAATCACTTGAACTCAGAAGGCAGAGGTTGCAGTGGCTGAGATTGAACCACCGCACTCCAGCCTGGGCAACAGAGTGAGACTCTGTCTCAAAAAAAAAAAAAGGAAAAATGGAGTGAAACATGGCCAGTGTCTTAGCTTTCTAGGCTTTGGCAAAAAGCCCAGTTAGGAGCGCCACTTGCCCCCAAGGGCCCCATTGGGACTTAACTGGCTTCTTTTCTGGGGTGGCCAGTCCCGGCTGCCATGAGAACAGGTCCTAGCATCTGTGGCTGTTCCTGCAGCTGCGAAAAATGTCTGGGAAGCTGGGGGAGGCCTGATGGCTCTGAGAACACTGCTGATCCCTGCTGGCTGTGATCTAAGTCACATGGTGACACACACACTCCAGCAGCCCAGGGAGCCTGGGCCTGCTCTCAC
Organism: Nomascus leucogenys; assembly: GCF_006542625.1. Taxonomy (NCBI): domain Eukaryota; kingdom Metazoa; phylum Chordata; class Mammalia; order Primates; family Hylobatidae; genus Nomascus; species Nomascus leucogenys. The sequence continues at coordinate 21,791,316 of NC_044405.1, read as the reverse complement.
ATCCACATGGGCTCATGTCCTTGGCCCACCTCGGACAGCACCTGCTCATGCCTCTGTCCCGAACCTGAGGCTCTGAATATGGAAGGAAACAGCTCACTCCATGGAAGGCCTTGGCTTGGGACCTACACACAGAGGGGCTGTCACGTGAAGTCCCTCTATTCTCAGCGGTCTAGGAGTCAAGGTTCCAGCAGTCACTGCGTGCAGGGAAGAGCCGCAGTGGGTCAGTGGCAGGCATGCAGCCAGCTGGCCAGGCTCGCTTGTGTGGCCTGCTGAGACCCTGGCTTCAGTGCCAGGGAGGCTCTAGTACAGTGGTCAAGAGGCTTGAGAACTGGTGTCAAAAGGGCAGGCCAGGCAGCCCACAGCCCAGAGCCCCGGAATCAGCAAGGCCTGAGGCCTGCTAATGCTCTCCTGACTTGGTGCCCCCTCCTGGCCTGACTGGGTCAGGCACCTGATTCTCCACTGGCCAAGGCTCACACCAGTAACATGTGCCCACCGGGCAGCCCTCTTCTGATTGCTTTAGGCTCTGCCATTTATACCTAATAAACTATGTTGTGATAAAATCTCTCAGGGGCCTCCTAGCAATATTGAAGAGTGGAGGATTTAAGGAACGGCTGTACACATACTTAGATATTTCTTTTTTGTTTGTTTGAGATGGAGTCTTGCACCGTGTGCCCAAGCTGGAGTGCAGTGGCGCAGTCTCCACTCACTGCAACCTCTACCTCCCAGGTTCAAGTGATTCTCCTGCCTCAGCCTCCCAAGTAGCTGGGACTACAGGTGCATGTCACCACACCCGGCTAATTTTTGCATTTTTAGTAGAGATGGGATTTCGCCATGTTGGCCAGGCTGGTCTTGAACTCCTGACCTCAAGTGATCCTCCTGCCTCAGCCTCCCAAAGTGCTGGGATTACCAGCATGAGCCACTGCTTCTGGCTTCTTGTTTGTTTTGTATGAACCTCTAGACCCCAGGCAACAGATGACTCTTCTGGAAGGAGCGGGTGCCACACATCTTGGCCTTTATCTGACCACAGAGAAGCTGAGGAGGCTGGGAGCTGCCATGCTATTTAGGCCAGGCATTGAGATCTGAGAGGTCCTCATTTATTTAGGATGAAACAAGCAGTTGTCATCTATTCTTTAAGTTATAAAAAAGGAATAAATCTGAATCCATAAAGAGGAGAAAAACAATTTTCTACCAACAGAATGATACTGTCAGTCTTTGCTTGATGGACACCATCCAGAAAGCGTTTTATGAAGTTATTCTAGTTAATGGACCTGTTACAAATGAAAGGAAAAATAACTTTTCTTTTTGTTTTGAGATGGAGTCTCACTCTGTCACCCAGGCTGTAGTGCAGTGGGGCGATCCCGGCTCACTGCAACATCCACCTCCCAGGTTCAAGGGATCCTCCCAGTTCAGCCTCCTGAGTAGCTGAGATTACAGGTGCCTGCCACCATGCCTGGCTAATTTTTGTATTTTTAGTACAGACAGGATTTCACCATGTTGGCCAGGCTGGTCTTGAACACCTGGCCTCAAGTGATCCACCTACCTTGGCCTCCCAAAGTGCTGGGATTACAAGAGCGAGCCACCGCACCCTGCCATGAAAAAATAACTTTTTCAAACTCTTTCTCTGAATTCTGTCACTACTAAAATAACATATGGCTCTCTTTCCTCCTCAGGTGAAAGGAATAGTGATTGCAATTTATTGATCACTTACTATGTATCAGGCATACTTTTCATCTACTAATTTGATCCAATGTGAGATAAATAGTATTTTTTTTTCTGTTTTGTTTTGGTTTTTTGAGATAGGGTCTTGCTCTGTCACCCAAGCTGGAGTTCAGTGACTCAATCACAGCTCACTGCAGTCCAGCCTCCTGGGCTCAAGCAATCCTCCCATCTCAGCCTCCTGAGTAGCTGGAACTACAGGTGTCCACCACCACACAGCTGACTAACTTTTTTTTTTTTTTGTAGAGACAGGGTCTCACTGTTTTGCCCAGGCTGGTCTCCAACTCCCGGGCTGGCTCAAGCAATCCTCCTGCCTCAGCCTCCCAAAGTGCTGGGATTATAATGGTGAGCCACCACACTAGCTAAATATTATTCTTAACCCCATTTTACAAAGGAGAAAACTAAAGCACAAAGAGATTAAGTTACTTGCCCAGGGTCACAGAGCAAGTGAGTAAAAGACCCAGGATTTGAACCCAGACAGGTAGGCAAGGGGTGAATACATTAACTCAAGAAGACACATGACCTATAATCTAAGCACATTTATGTCCAGACTATATCCAAATAACTCAGGGAATTGCTTCATGGCCATATTCGGCTCTTTGCAAAACCATAACTCTATAGGGCTTGTGTTAACTGGGTCCTAGTTGGATTGGATGAAAGGTGATGTCAGACCCAGAGGGCCAAGATGGAATCCTATGGGAAACAGGAAGTGGCACACAGGAAGGGATATGCGTGGCTCCGTCATCCGAAAGCTGGCCAGCTCAGACAGGAAGTTGACCTTCGTAAGACCTTGGTTCCCACACTCAGAAAGCAGGTGTAAGAATGCAGCACCTGGCTCTCCCTTCTCTCTGGCTCTCGCCATTCCTCAGGTCCTCGGAGCCCCTCTTTGCCACATTACAACCTTGGCCATGAGAGATGCCTGTATCCACCCAAATCTTTGGGACTAGGATTTCTTAACCAAGGTTGTTTCAACAAAAGCATGATCTCCTTGTGGAGGTACAATGCACAACCCCACATTTCACACTGAAAAGGGAACATGAGTCTGACTCATGTGTTCCAGAAAACCATTGTTACAGGCATAAATTTACAGCATGACTCTTATGGATTAAGAAATGCTGCATTTATTTCTCTTAATCAAATCAAATTTGGCTCTAATCCAGACAGATCTAAAGTTATTATGGGGAAAAAAATGTATATTAAAGTCAACCATGTTTTCTGGTCCCCTCCCCCTGCATTGAGGGGGTCTCAGGGGCCCAGCACTAAGGGAGGCCTTAGACTTATAAGGCAAGGGGGCGTCAGTCTTCAGTCCTTGGGGTCGCCCTGGTTTCCCACTGATTGCCAGGCCTGATGCCTTCACAGCCTAGGAGCTCCCAGTGCTCCTCATCCCTCCCTTTAAATAGGCACTGGAATCTTCCACCCTGTAGGACCCTGGAGAAAAAGTAACCTTTTTCCCAGGCAGTTTCTGGGAAGCTGTTTCCCAAGATGGAGCCGCCCCCTCCTATACTGAAAGCACCTGTTTCCCCTCTTGGACAACACGCCCTAATTGGTTTCATGGATTTAGCCTTTTGAAATCAAAGGCTTCTGAAATGTCCCAGAAATCCCACTTGCATGTCAACCACTGTGGTCCTAAATGGAAATGATTTGAAAACTACAGCACAGTTTGAAATGTGTATAATAACAATCAATTTCTTGATAGTAATAAACCAAAGATAGCACCATAATTTGCATCCAAAAATCCTGGCCCCAAAGCCCCACACTTGGCCACAACGCCATCCTGCCTCCCTGCCTTTGTCCCCCTGGCCCCCACTGCCAGGAGGAGAAGCATGGATGGTGACAATCCAGGCAGGTAGACGCCATGTGGGTCTGGACTAGGCGGTGGCAGTGGAGAGGTGGGAAGAGATGGGGATGGGTCTGCAGGTAGAGCTGATAGGGTTTCCTGATGGCCAAGCGTGCAGAGTGAAAAAAAAAAAAAAGGTGCTTTAAAGATGATGCCAAGGCTTGGGACTGGATCGACTGGAAGAAGAGCATTACCATTTTCTGAAATGAAGAAGATTCCAGAAAGAATGGGTATTGATGAGGTAGATCAAGTTTGCTCTCATCTATTTGGTCAGAGCTGCCTTGAGTGGAGAAGTTGAGTGGGTACTTAGATATATAAGTTCAGAGACAGCCCTGAGCTGGAGAGATTGGCCCAGAGATGGAATTTAAACCATGCAACTAGAAAAGATCACACTGAAAGTGAATATAGATGAGGAAGCCGAGAGACTGGGCCAAGCCCTAGACAGAGTGGCATATAGAAGATAGCAGAGGCTAGCAGAGGCCGGGGGATTCAGCACAGGAGCCAGGTGAGAAATGCCCAGGGGGCAAGGGGAACCAAAAGAGGAGCATCCTGGAAGCCAAGGGCAGAGCCCATTTCAAGGAGGAGGGAGCAATCAACAGCACGGATTTACCACCTTCCATCTTCACAGCCACACAAGAAGTCAGCACTATCCTCACCTTCCTTCCACAGACAGGAAAACTGGGGCTGAGAAAAGTAAAGCATTTGCTCACATGACTTCAAGATGCCCATAAAGCCCCTTCACCATGAGAAAACTTTCATGCAACTGGAACTTCAAATTTCCTACTACACGTAAGCGACGGTTTAGTAAAATAGTTCCTAAGAGCTACATGGAGACCCAACAGGACTTCATGTGTGTGGGTCTCGGAGGGAGGAGAGGGCAGCAGAACAGGAGGTGGAGCTGAGCACCTTTCCTGAGGCCAGCAAGCACCTGAGCCCATCGTTCATTCTCAGAGTGAGCCTTCCCCTATTTGTCCTAGAATACAATGCTAAGTTGGCAGTGGTTTTTCATCTGTGCACTGTAAGAGCCATCTCAGTGCCTTGAAAGGAATGAATTGCAATTCCCCCAAAGGCAGTTTTTGCATCTCTTACAAACAGAATGGGTGGCTCCTCACCTGGCATCAGATGCCCCTGTCAGGGCAGGTACCATGGCTGTCTTTGCATGTTCCGTAGACTGGAGACAGAGCCCCTGAGGGAGGCCTTGCTAACCCGAGGCAGGCAAAGCTCAAAGGCAAGCCAACAGCACATTTCTTCTGCCAGAAGCACCAATTTTAGACAAACAAAATTAGAATTGGCAATGCTCTGCGGCTTAAGGTCACTGTGGGAGGAAGAGGAGAAAGAGAAGCCCCAGAGAGAGTGACAAATTAGTTTAAAAAGAATTAACTAAGACTTCCACGATTTAAAAAAAAGCCATCCTATATCTCCTAGGGTGAGGACCCCCTTCTTGCCTGAGACACAGGTGTGTGTGTGTGTGTGTGTGTGTGTGTGTGTATGAGAGACAGACAGTGAGAAAAAGACAGAGAGAGACAAACAGAAATATTGAAGCTTAAGATCCTGCACATTTTAAGCCATTTTTTAAAAAATAAAGAACACAAAGCCAGTTACTGGGCAACTATCCAAAGGAAAACACAGAAACTTCATTCTAGTACATTATTTTAAAATACTACCAACTGGCTTTCGCAGGTGTGTGGCAGGGGGAAGGCATTAGTAAACAGCCCATTTCCTGCCTGGGAAAGGCCAGTGGGGGTCACCCCATAAATCAGGGAAGGTCCAGCCCCTGGGAGGGCTAATCACCTGCCTCTTCCTCCTCTCACCTCTTGCTCTGCCAGCTTCACCCCAGGAAAGCCCAGCACAATGCGCACTTTAATTCCTTTCTCCTGAGGGCTTTCTATTTAAAAGCTCACCACCTTCCCCAGGCCTGCTGGGTAAATGATTGACTGGCTCAAGCTCTCCCTCCTACCAGGAGCCCACCAGCTCCTGCAGGGAGCCTCCAAGGCCTCCAGCTCTGGGGAGGTCTCGGATTTGTTTTTTGTCATCCCAGGCATTTTTCCAAAATAAAGCACTTGTGTAGGTTCCCAACCGGCATAAGACATAGCCAGAAGGTAAGACTGACCAGCCCGGAAAATATAGGAGAATTTTGGTCTAGTGGCTTCAACAGGTATCTGGGGAAGCTGAGGCCCGCCTTCGGTAGGAGCTCATCATGATCTTGCTGACATGAGTTGGAGGCAGTGAAGGCCCAGAATGGGGAAGAGGTTGTGAGAATGGGAACAGCCAGTGCTATACTTGGATGACCTTGAACCTGGGTGGCAAGCGATTCCCAGCCCCCTCCTGATACGTGTGCACGGTGGTGACATCCCAGACAACCCTCTGAGTGGAAGCGATATCCTCTTTTTTCATCTATAGCCCCTCAGATACTTCCGTTATAAAATTTAGTATTCTGGCCGGGCACGGTGGCTCACGCCTGTAACCAGCACTTTGGGAGGCCGAGGTAGGCGGATCATTTGAGGTCAAGAGTTGAGACCAGCCTGGCTAACATAGTGAGACCCCGTCTCTACTAAAAATACAAAAATTAGCCGGGTGTCGTGGCGCACGCCTATAATCCCAGCTACTCGGGAGGCTGAGGCAGGAGAATCTCTTGAACCCGGGAGGTGGAGGTTGCAGTGAGCTGAGATGGTGTCACTGCACTCCAGCTTGGGCAACAAGAGCAAAACTCCATCTCAAAAAAAAAAAAAAAAAAAAATAGCGTTCACCTTGGTAATAACTACAAATTGCTCCATAGTACCCAGGCAGAAGAACATTTCATGCCTTTATTTTTCCAAAATCAAATCGGTTCCCATTAAAACTACAATGAGCCAGGCATGGTGGCTTGTAATCCCAGCATTTTGAGAGGCCTAGGTGAGAGGATTGCTTGAACCTAGGAGTTCAAGACCAGCCTGAGCCATGTAACAAGACCTCAATTTCCACAAATAAAGCAATTAGCCGGGCATGGTGATGTTCTCCTGTGGTCCCAGCCACTCAGGAGGCTGAGGTGGAGGATCGCTTGACCTCAGGAGTTCGAGACCAGTCTGGGCAACATGGCAAAACTCCATCTCTAGGAAAAAAAAAAAAATTGGCCGGGCATGGTGGTGGGCACCTGTAATCCTAGCTACCTGGGAGGCTGAGGCAGGAGAATCGCTTGAACCTGGGAGGGTGGAGGTTGCAGTGAGCTGAGATCACGCCATTGCACTCTAGCCTGGGCAACAGAGCGAGACTCCGTCTCAAAACAAAACAAAAAAACAAAACAGAAAAACAAACCATTTGGAAAGAAACTTATGAGGTGGGTAGTACAAGTGCTGGCACCTCCCCACAAAGCCCTCTACTTCTGGCATTTGAGAAGTCCTTGGGGGTAAACCCAGTTTCCTGCTTTCTCTGGCTAAAGGGAAGCCCCCCTTTTGACAAACCTTGCTTGTGTAAGCAACACTCCCTGCCAGCCTCTGTATTGCCTCACACACCAAAGAGTCACCAGGAAATACTGCATCATGAAAGGGAGAGAAAAGATGAACAATGAGAAAACACCTGACACCAGAGGAAACAGATCATTCAGGGAAGAAAATCTCAATTTAGGCCAGGTGTGATGGTTCTTGCCTGTAATCCCAATACTTTGGAAGGCCAAGTTGGGAGTATCGCTTTAAGCCAGGAGTTCCAGACCAGCCTGGGCAACTCAGCAAGACCCTCATCTATACAAAAAATAAATTAGTCGGGAGTAGTGGCTTGCACCTGTAGTCCCATCTACTTGGGATCTGAGGAGGAAGGATCTCTTGAGCCCAGGAGGTTGAGGCTGCAGTGAGCCATGATTGCACTACTGCACTCCAGCCTGAGTGACAGAGTGAGACCTTGTCTAAAAAAAAAAAAACTCTATTCTCAGAAAAATTCAAGGTCACATTTCGTCTATAAGAATAGAATGCTATGTAATCCCAGCACTTGGGGAGGCCGAAGCGGGCAGATCACTTGAGGCCAGGAGTTTGAGAACAGCCTGGCCAACATAGCAAAACCCCGTTGTTACTAAAAATACAAAAATTAGCCAGGCGTGGTGGCGGGTGCCTGTAATCCTAGCTACTTGGGAGGCTGAGGTGGGAGAATTGCTTGAATCTGGGAGGTGGAGGTTGCAGTGAGCTATGAAAAGGTTAGAAAATGGAAAAGTCTCTTAAATTTAAAAAATTTAAATAAAATATTTAAAAGTTTAAAATAAAATAAATATATTTTTTTAAAGTAAACAAAAGGGTTGGAATATACAGCAGAGAAAACATTCTAGAGCATAACAAAGATCACAACACAAATAAAAGGGAACCATGTACCAGAAGACGAAGGACACAGAACTTCCCTGTAGGAGGTCGAGCATCTGACAAGTAGGAGTCCCTAAAAGAAAAGAATACAGAAAACGGATAAGCGAAAATTATCTTTAAAAATGTTGAAATAGGCTGGGTGCAATAGCTCACGCCTGTAATCCCAGCACTTTGGGAAGCCAAGGTGCACAGATCACCTGAGGTTAGGAGTTTGAGACCAGCCTGTCCAACATGGTGAAACCCCATCTCTACTAAAAATACAAAAGTTAGCAGGGCATGGTGGTGCACGCCTGTAGTCCCAGCTACTTGGGAGGCTGAGGCAGGAGAATCACTTGAACCCGGGAGGCAGAAGTTGCAGTGAGCTGAGATTGTGCCACTGCACTCCAGCCTGGACAACAAGAGCGAGACTCCATCTCAAAAAAAAAAACAAATTGAAATAAATTTTCCAGAACTAAAAGGGGACCTGAATTTCCAAATTGAAAGGGCTTAAAAAGCATCAGATAGAATGAATGAACAAAGATCTACATTAAGAACTAAGATACATCCTGGCCGGGCGCAGTGGCTCACCCCTGTAATCCCAGCACTTTGGGAGGCTGAGGCAGCGGGTCACGAGGTCAGGAGATCGAGACCGTCCTGGCTAACATGGTGAAACCCCATCTCTACTAAAAATACAAAAAACTAGCTGGGCGTGGTGGCGGGTGCCTGTAGTCCCAGCTACTCGGGAGGCTGAGGCAGGAGAATGGCATGAATTCAGGAGACGGAGCTTGCAGTGAGCCGAGATCGAGCCACTGCACTCCAGCCTGGGCGACAGAGCGAGACTCCATCGCAAAAAAAAAAAAAAAAAAAGAACTAAGATACAGCCTCATGAAATTTCTGAACATAAAAGAAAAAGGACCCAAAAAAACTCCGGAAGGAAGGATTAAATCCAGATCATATAGAAGGAGTGACTGGCTCCTTCTCACCCAAAGCAGCCCCCACATCCCAGTGAGTCATCTCAGCACACTGTTCATTCCCCACACAGTTTTTCTCAGAATGTGTATTTTATTAATTGGAACGCACGTTTTTCTGAATCTTCCATTAGACTCTAGGGTCTGAGTTCAGAGACTGTCCACGTCATTCGCTGTTGTATGTGCAGGACCAGACACAGCCCTAGCTAAATTTTAGGTCTGTGGTTTGTTTTTTTTTTTTTTGAGACTGAGTCTCTGTCACCCAGGCTGGAGTGCAGTGGCGCAATCTTGGCTCACTGCAACCTCCAACCTCCCAGGTTCAAGCAATTCTCATGCCTCAGCCTCCTGAGTAACTGGGACTACAGGCTTGCCCCACCACGCCCGGCTAATTTTTGTATTTTTAGTAGAGACGGGGTTTCACTGTGTTGGCCAGGCTGGTCTCAAACTCCTAGCCTCAAGCAATCCACCCACCTCGGGCTCTCAAATGTTGGGATGACAGGCCTGAGCCACTGCCGACCCAGGTCTGTATTTTAATTGGAGGGGGATGCAGGGAAGGCAGGAGGCTGGAGTTGTTCCTTGGAAAGCTAGCAAACCAGCTTTGACTCCCACTAAGGTATAGAGCCTGATGCCTCTGCAAGCTCAAGTGCCTGAGGGTGGAGGGGAAAGGGCACCAAAAGGGACAACCAGGGGCCGGCTCCGAGATGGACTTGAGTCTAGCAGCACCTGGTAGCCTACACAACCCAAGAACATCCTTGGGAGAGGCCTCAGCCCAAAAGCTCCCTTTGGAGGTTGGGTTAACTACAAAATTAATCTGGTTTCCTAGAGCATGAAGTCTGGAGGAGGGAGAATGGGACACAGGGGTGAGGGCAATGGGACGAGAAAGAGACTTTGGGAGCCCCAGGAGCAGTGGGCTCCTCAGCTGCCCTGTCCATCTATAACAGACTCCACCCTCTTGCAGGCTCAAGTTCACACTCCGATTAGCAGAGGACACTCTCATCAGACTCCTCTGCCTGACCCAAGAGCCACAGGTGGTAGCACTGACCTTCCTTCCCTCACAGGGCTGCTCCAGGTCACTGGTCTTGCAGCAATGACTCTGAGTCTGCTGGCAAGGGAGGGTCCAATGACAGCTAAAGAATGACAGCTTCCGCCAAGCACGGTGGCTCATGCCTATAATCCCAGCACTTTGGGAGGCCAAGGCAGGTGGATTGCCTGAGCTCAGGAGTTCGAGACTAGCCTGGGCAACATGGTGAAACTCCATCTCTACTAAAACACAAAAAATTATCCGGGTGTGGTGGCATGTGCCTGTAATCCCAGCTACTCGGGAGGCTGAGGCAGGAGAATTGCTTGAACTGGGCAGGCAGAGGTTGCCGTGAGCCCAGATTATACCATTGCACTCCAGCTTGGGCGACAAAGCAGGACTCCATCTCAAAAAAAAAAAAAAAAAAAAGAATGACAGCTTCACCCCATCTCTGTCTCCTCCTTCCCCCTCAGCCCCCAACAAGAGCAAAGCACTGTTCCTCTTATTTAGTATTTCAGTGCAAAACAAGAGCAGTGTGTGAGAGGGGTCAAGGCCTTCACAACAGGCACCTTGGAGTCCATGACTGGTTCTATGGGAGATCTTCAAGTAGGTGAAACTGGAGAATTCAGAAAATGTGAAATGATGGACAGGAATCCTCAAAAAGCCACAGACAATGACATCACCAACACATTTCAGAGAGTCCTTCTAACTAAAATGCAACGATGACCCCACAATTCCACTCCTAGGAATATATCCAAGACAGGTGAAAGCAGGGACTCAACAAACACTTGTACATAAATGTTCATAGCAGCATTACCCACAATAGCCAAAAGGAAGAAACAACTCCAACATACATCAATAGACCAATGGAGGAACACAATGTGGTCTAGCCATACAGAGATAGTATATTTGCCACGTGTACTCTGATACATGCCGCAGTGTGGCTGGACCTCCAAGAAAACATTATGTTAAATGAAAAAAAAAAGATACAAAAGGCCACATATTATGTGACTGCATTTATATGAAGTTGCATAATGTCCAAGATTAATTCATGTCATAGCACAGATCCAAACTACCTTTTTTGGTGGGTACAGTGGCTCACGCCTGTAATCCCAGCACTTTGCGGGGCTGAGGCAGGTGGATCACCTGAGGTCAGCAGGTCGAGACCAGCCTGGCCAATATAGCGAAACCCCATCTCTACTAAAAATACAAAAAAAAAAAATTAGCCAGGCGTGGTGGCAGGTGCCTGTAATCCCAGCTACTCAGGAGGCTGAGGCAGGAAAATTGCTTGAACCTGGGAGGCAGAGGGTGCAGTGAACCGAGATCATGCCACTGCACTCCAGCCTGGGTGACAGAGCAAGACTCCGTCTCAAAAACAGTTTTTTTTTTTTTTTGAGACAAGGTCTCACTATGTCACACAGGCTGGAGTGCAGTGGCGAGATATGGCTCACTGCAGCCTGGACCTCCCAGGCTCAAGTGATCCTCCCACCCCAGCCCCCCAGGTAGCTGGGACCACAGGCATGCACCGTACACCTGGCTGATTTTTAATTTTTTTTGTAGAGATGGGTTCTTTCTATGTTGCCCAGGCTAGTCTCAAACTCCCAGCCTGGAGTGATTCTCCTTCCTTGGCCTCCCAAAGTGCTGAGGTTACCAGCCTGAGCAACAGCACCTGGCCCATTTTTTTAAATGGTTGAATAATAGTCCAATGTACAGATGTCCCCATGTGCCATGTGTGTGCCCCACTGTATCAGCCCAGTCCCATTGGTGGTTGCCAGGGGCTGCAAGGAGAGGAAAAGACAGTGAATTCCTAATGAAGTATGGCATTTTCTTTGGGGATGATTCAGACATTTTTCAAGAGTAAAATATTTTTCACTACATAGACGTGGTGATTGTACAACATTGTGTATGTACTAAATGCTACTGAATTGTACACTTTTATGTATTTATTTAGTTTTGAGACCGAGTCTCCCTCTGTTGCCCAGGCTGGAGTGCAGTCACATAATGTTGGCTCACTGCAACCTCCACCTCCTGGGTTCAAGCGATCCTCCCACCTCAGCCTCCCAAGTAGCTGGGACTATAGGCGTGCACCACCACACCTGGCTAACTTTTTATATTTTTAGTAGACATGGGTTCACCATGTTGGACAGCTGAATTGTACACTTTTAAATGGTTAATTTTATGTTATGTGAATTTTACCTCAATTTTTAAAACATGTAATAGGAGATGATTTCCCAAGCTGTGACCAGGGAGGAAGACGGGAGCTCCCAGCCCAAGGCTGCAGCTGGGAAGGAGGAGGCAGCAGCCATGTGGGAGGGACATGGACAGCCCTGCGCCCCTCTCTGACCACTCCCAGAGTGGGTGGCACCCACTGAGGGGTAACCTAGGGGTAACCTACAGAGTAGCATCGAAGGAGGATTTTCCATTGTTTGCGATGGAGTACAAGATGCAACTCCCTGCTGTCTCCATACTAAACCTTCAGCAAAATTGTGAAACCACGAATGCCTTTGGGCAACTGGAAATGTTCGGAGGGAAACTGCAGAAGCATTGAGTTCCATGTCTGGGCTGGCACAGCATGGAACAGACACATGTATTCTCAGGAGCAAAAGGACAAAGGGACGATGGATAACTGAGTTCCATGAGAAAGAAAACTCCATTTCATCTGAAAATATGAAGCTTCAGCCTCTTGTCATAAACATCAAAGGCCACTGGCTGGGTGTAAGTGAGAAAGGACACATCAGGGATACACATAGACTTCGGATTGGGAGCACAGCGAGGGTTGTCACAGGAAGGGAAGGAAGTTCTGAAGGGCTCCCTGCAACCCTGAAATCCCTGCTGGCCTAGAAGAGCTAAAGGCATGAGTGGGCTCATTCGGACACTCTTCCCGCTGCAGACCAGCGAGACAGGAGGAAGAGGCTCTCGGCCAAACAGCGCAAAGCCCCGACAGCCCTGGGCTTCCTTGTCTGCTGCTCCCTCTACCTGGAATGCTCTTCCCTACAATCTCCAAATGGCTCCTTCCTTTCCTTCATTCAAGTTTCTCCTCAAATGTCGACTCCTCAGAGAGCCCCTCCCTTCTCAACCGGGGAGATCTGGAGACACACACATACTTCACAGCTGCAGACAAGCGGTGACTGTTGGATAGAAACAAGCGCTCACACACAGAACAGAAGTCTCCAGGCCAAGCTGCAAGGCACCAACCACTCCAGCTCAACTTCTCAGTGAAGTGACTGCCTCACACCAATGCAGAAAAACAAACTGAAATACAAAGGTTACCCCCACATGCACAGAACAGCCAGTTTCCCACGGAGTCAACACATTCAGAGAGAAGCCACAGGGCCGGAGTTTCCAGAAACCACCGCCTCCGTCCTCCTCCCAAACGCTAAGGCAACCACTCAAACAACTAAAGATCTAAAGAGAGAAGAGACGGTGAGATCCCACTTTGCAGAGTAAATGCTAAGGGGATGACTCCAGCCGTGCTCAGGAAGACAGGAAAGGGAAATTTCTCCCATATTATTTTTGACAATTAAGAAATATTTCTATCACCCACGAGCAATCTCTCCCTCTCTCCACTGCATCCCCAGGTAACTACCATATGGTTCCATTTACATACAACTCTATACTTTGTCACTTCCTATGTTTATGTCTTTTCCTTACTTATTGCCATGTCTGTAACCTCCAGAACCATGGGGAATAGAAGTGTTGAAAGTGAGTGTACTTACTGCCAACCTCAGGGGAAAACAACGCGGTCTTTCATCATGTGATATGATGTTAGCTGTAGTCAGGTACATTTTAGGGAAGACTGAATGAATGAATGACATAGTTCATAGATTCCCGGCCATATAACATCTTTCTGTGGACTTGTCACATGAATGACAAGTTGGCTGGGCATGGAAAACGGGGTCATAAAACACCCCTCAAACATAGTCCTCAGTAGGCATTATTCCATCTTCTTCTTTCATTTAAAATTGCCAAGAAGGCAAGTCACAGTGGTTCATGCTTGTAATCCCAGCATTTTCGGAGGTTGAGGTAGGAGGCTCACTTGAGCCCAGGAGGTCGAGGCTACAGTGAGCCAAGATGGTGCCACTGTACTCCAGCCTGGGTGACAGACTGAGACCCCGCCTCTAAAAGAAAAGAAAAGAAGAAATCTGAAGTTAGATTACTTTTCTTAGCATATAACTTTATTTTTGCCATATTCTTTTTAAGCTTGTCTTTCAAAAATTTCACTCAGAGTTTATAGTTCTTTATTATAATGAAGGACTTCTTTGATGTAAACATTTATGTCTTCCTTCATTTGAGGAAATTCCGTTTTTATTATGCTTTTAATTTTTTTCTATTCCATTTGTTCTATTGTATTTTTAGGTCTATAAAATTAGCGATACATTAGATATTTGGGTTGTCCATCCTCCATATAGAGCGTTGCTTTTCCTCAGATGGAAATGGCTGTTCTCTTTATTGCAGTGATGGTTTCATAGGCGCATGTGTCCTAAACTGATCCAGTTGTACATTTAAGATACATGCAATTTAGTATACTGCAAGTATACCTCAATAAGATCGAAAAACTCTACTTGAAGACACAATCTATTTTAAAGATAAGATTAAAATAATTAACTTAGGCTGGGTGAGGTGACTCATGACTGTAATCCCAGCACTTTGGGAGGCTGAGTCAGGAGGGTCGCTTGAGCCCGAGAGTTCGAGACCAGCCTGGGTCTGAGGGCAAGGCTTCATCTCTCTTTTAAAAATAAATAAATAAATAAATTAGAAATGAGGAAGTCATATCATTAAAAATCAGCACGGAGCATTGAATCTATTAACTATAAATTACATCCAAGTAATGCAGAAGCTCTAATTACAAGAATATTATAATTCCTGGGAAAGAGAGGACTTATTTCATTATTTTCAACAGACAATGATATAAAGTAGGACAAACACTCCAGAACAGGTAAATAAAATTAGGAAATGGAGAAACAGATGCTCCAAGAGTACATTCTCTCTCTCTCTCTTTTTTTTTTTTTTTTTTTTTTTTTTGAGACAGTGCCTTGCTCTATCACCCAGGCTGGAGTGCAGTGGTGCAATCATAGATGACCGCACCCTTGAACCTCTGGGCTTAAATGATCCTCCTGCCCCGGCCTCCCAAAGTGCTGGGATTACAGGCGTAAGCCACCACACCTGGCCCATTTTCTCATCTTTTATATGAGAAAATAAAGAGGGATGGTTATGTTACTGAATTTCATACATTGTGAAAAATAGGTTTAAGGATACTATTTAAAGTTGTGAAAGTAGCCGGCCATAAAAAGGAATGAGATCAGGTCCCTTGCAGGGACATGGATGAAGCTGGAAGCCATCATCCTCAGCAAACAAACACAGGAACAGAAAACCAAATGCCTCATGTTCTCACTCGTAAGTGGGAGTCGAACAATGAGAAGAGATGAACACAGGGAGGGGAACATCACACGCCGGGGCCTGTCCGGGGGTGGAGGGTGAGGGGAAGGAAAGTAGGGGATGGGTTGATGGGCGTGGTGAACCACCACGGCACACCAATACCTATGTGACAAACCTGCACGCTCTGCACATGTATCTCAGTTTTATTTTTTTAGAAGAAATAAAGAAAAAAAAAAGTTGTGCAAGTAATCACTAGTAGAACCCCAAAGACTATCTGCCTTCTGAATTCAAAGAAGAGAAAAACATAACAAAAGATAGAAACCAAAGAAAGAGCAAGAAAGTATTAAAATTACATACACAGAGAGAGCTTTTAGATAGAGGTAATCAATTATAATGTAGTCAAATTAGCTTAATAAAATCTGAAAATTCTCACATTACTTTTTTTTTTTTTTTTTGAGACCGAGTCTCGCTCTGTCGCCCAGGCTGGAGTGCAGTGGTGCCATCTTGGCTCACTGCAACCTCTGCCTCCCAGGTTCAAGCACTTCTCCCTGCCTCAGTCTCCCGAGTAGCTGGGATGACAGGCGCTCACCATCACGGGGTTTCGCCATGTTGGCCAGACTAGGCTATGAACTCCTGACTTCAGGCGATCTGCCCGCCTCGGCCTCCCGAAGTGCTGGGATTATAGGCGTGAGCCACTGCTTCCGGCCTCGCATTACATTTAAAAAGATAATTCTAAATATATGTTGATATATTAAAACAAGGTGGTTCAGAAGAGCTGAAAGTCAAATTACAAGCAAAATAATATGATGGTACCTAAATAAATGATGGTACCTGAATAAAAGGAAAGCAAGGGAAAATGTATAATAGTCACATCTGAGAAAGCTGAATTCAAGAAAAACTCAGTAAGTTATACGAAAAGGTCACTTGATTATGATGAACCTCATGATCCACAGTGAAAAGATGTTACTCAGGACCTGCCACAAAGGACAGTAACATATTAGTGTAGGATATTTTAACTCCTCTCAGTACCTATCATCAAGTAAGCGGGTAAAAAAGATGCAGAGGCTGGCCAGGCGCGGTAGCTCACGCCTGTAATCCCAGCACTTTAGGAGGCCGAGACGGGTGGATCACAAGGTCAGGAGATCAAGACAATCCTGGCTAACATGGTGTAACACCGTCTCTACTAAAAATACAAAAAATTAGCCAGGTGTGGTTGTGGGCACCTGTAGTCCTAGCTACTAGGGAGGCTGAGGCAGGAGAATGGCATGAACCCAGGAGGCGGAGCTTGCAGTGAGCCGAGATTGCGCTACTGCACTCCAGCCTGGGCGACAGAGCAAGACTCCGTCTCAAAAAAATAAAATAAAATAAATAAATAAAAGATGCAGAGTGTCTGAATAAGAAGATGGACAAGGCTGATCTTACACTGTACATGTATGTCTAATTCTGTGTCCTGAAAGGAAAGAGAAAATAGAATACACTGTCTTTTCAAAAACAAGAGGAGACTTACACAATTTTACAATATATTAGATCACAAAGAAAACCTCAATAAATTCTAAGAAGTGAAATAGAAACCACGTTCTCAAGCTACAATAAAACTAAAAATAATAAAGTTGAAGCAAAAAGAAAATTAATACTCAACCTATCGGAAATGTAAAAAAAATCTTGTTTTTCCTCATTTTAAAGAGGAAATCAAACTACGACTGCAGCCTATCTAGGAAATTACAATAATGAGGATATTATATATCAAAACCTCATGGGACAAGGTCAAAGCTGAAGGCAAATGATATTTCTATTCTTAAATACTTCATGGAAAGCAAAAGTGAATCCAGTATTCTGCAGGGAGGAGGGACTTAGAAAAATTAATACAAAACTTAAAGGAAACAGAAGAGAAAACAGAAGAATTGTTAGCAAATTCATGATTTATCACTGGGAGCAGTGACTCACTCCTGAAATCTCAGCACTTTGGGAGGCCAAGGCAGGCAGATCACCTGAGGTCAGGAGTTCAAGACCAGCCTGGCCAACATGGCGAAACCCCGCCTCTACTAAAAATACAAAACTTAGCTGGGTATGGTGGTAGACGCCTGTAGTCCCACCTCCTCAGGAGGCTGAGGCAGGAGAATCGTTTGAACCCAGGAGATGGAGGTTGCAGTGAGCTGAGATTGCGCCACTGCACTCCAGCCTGGACAACAAGAGCGAAACTCTTTCTCAGAGAAAAAAGAGCATAAAGAACTTCCAACTTCTGTCACTCACCCTTGTTCCCAACCTAGGCCAGAGCTTGTCTCTTCCCAGGTTCAAGTCCAACTGCCTCTCTTTGGCTGCTTCGTGAACCCCACTGGCTCTTATTGGCATTAATGGGCTCGCAGGCCCGTCCTGGGGTAGGCCTGAGTCAATGCCAGAGTGGAGTTAGCTTCACCCAAAGTACTTGGGCTGAGAGGGAAACGGGTGCCACGAAGGGAAAGTGGGTGTCACCAGAATAGAAGGTACCAGGAAGATAAAGTGGGTGTGTCACCAGAGTAGAAGGTAAGAACTTCTTCATGATCGCCTTTTCTTTCCGATTAGAAAAGGCGGTGGAAGTTTATCAAATGTCTCAATGGCTCATCTTGTGATGCTTGTATTATTTTTCTCCTTTGAACTACTGAGTCCTCTGGGATGGATTTTGAATAAATTCATTTATGGTGTACATTTATCTTTATGGGATCTATTTTCTAATGTTTTATTTAGCATTTGTATCAATATTTATTTATTTATTTATTTGAGACAGGGTCTTGCTCTGTTACCCAGGCTGGAGTGCAGTGGCCTGATCTTGGCTCACTGCAACCTCCGCCTCCTGGGTTCCAGCGATTCTCTTGTCTCAGCCTCCTGAGGAGCTGGGATTACAGGCACGTGCCACCATGCCTGCTAATATTTGTATTTTTAGTAGAGATGGGGTTTCGCCGTGTTGCCCAGGATGGTCACAAACTCCTGACTTCAAATGATCCTCCTGCCTTGGCCTCCCAAAGTGCTGGGATTACAGCCATGAGCCATCATGCTCAGCCCTTTGCCCACTTTTCAATGGGGTTGTTTTTTTCTTGTAAATTTACTTAAGTTCTTTATAGATGCTGGATAAAGAAAATATGGTACATTTACACAATGGAATACTATGCAGCCATACAAAGGAACAAGAGCACATCTTTTGCAGGGACATGGATGGAGCTGGAGGCCATTATCCTTAGCAAACTAACACAGGAACAGAAAACCAAATGCTGCATGTTCTCACTCATAAGTGGGAGCTAAATGATGAGAACACATAGACACATGGTGGGGGGGTGGGGGTGGGGGCAGGGACAGCAAACACTGGGCCTGTGGGAGGGTGAGGGGTGAGAGGAGAGAGAGGACCAGGAAGAGTAGCTAATGGATGCTGGGCTTAATACCTAGGTGATGGGATGCTCTGTGCAGCAAACCACCATGGCACACATTTACCTACGTAACAAACCTGCACATCCTGCACATGTACCCCTGAACTTAAAGTAAAAGCTGGAAATTCAAAACAAAAAGTTGGCAGAATTGCCATGAAACCATCTGAATGTGAAGCTTTTGTGGGGGAATCGTTCATTGACAACTTTATCCATTTTTACCAAAATTACTAAGTAACCGTTTCCATCTTTTCTGTGGTCAATTTTAGTAAGACATACTTTCCTAGAAGACCATTAACCAGCACGGAGTTGCCTAACTATTGTCTTGTAATTATTTCCCTTACTTATCCTAATTTTATTATTTGTGTTCCCGACCCCTGCCTTTTAAAAAAATGATCAAATGAGTTTGTGATCTTTCTACTTTGTTTTTCAAAAAGAACTAAATCGTGATTTTTTTTTTCTTTTTTTTTGAGATGGAGTTTCACTTGTGTTGTCCAGGCTGGAGTGCAGTGGCGCAATCTCGGCTCAGTGCAACCTCCGTCTCCCAGGTTCAAACGATTCTCCTGCCTCAGCCTCCTGAGGAGCTGGGACTACAGGCGTCCACCACCACACTCGTCTAAGTTTTGTATTTTTAGTAGCCCATGCATTTGGATAGGATGACTCAATATGCTCAGTACCATAAGGGCGTCCTTTTCCCTGAGATCAATCTATAAATCCAATGCAATCGAATATAAGCTTTCATTTTTCTCTTTTAGAACTTGAAAAAATTATTTTCTGAATTCAAATGTAAGAATTAACACATGAGAGGTCGGGTGTGGTGGCTCACACCTGTAATCCCAACACTTTGGGAGGCCAAGGTGGGTGGATCAGCTGAGGTCAGGAGTTCAAGACCAGCCTGACTAACATTGTGAAACCTCGTCTCTACTAAAATACAAAAATTAGCCGGGTGTGATGGCAGGCACCTGTAATCCCAGCTACTTGGGAGGCTGAGCCAGGAGAATCGCTTGACCCAGGAGGCGGAGGTTGCAGTGAGCCAAGATTGTGCCATTGCACTCTAGCCTGGACAACAAAAGCAAAACTCCATCTCAAAAAAAAAAAAAAATTAACACATGAGAATAGCCAGGGAATTTATGGAAATGAGGGGAAACAAGGGACGCACGGTCTGCAGGGGACCGACAGTGATTCACGAATGGAAGACATCCTTTGGTCTCACTGCCCAGCCGCTACTGGCTCTTAACTTCCATTCCGGTGACACACCCACTTTCCCTGCGTGGGACTCCATTTTCCCTCTTAGCCCAAGTACTTTGGGTGAAGCTGACTCCACCCTGGCATTGACTCAGGCCTGCCCCAGGATGTGCCCGTGATCCCATTAATGCCCATAAGGGCCAACAGGGCTCATGCAGCAGCCAGAGAGAGGCAGCTGGACTTGAACCTTCAAAGAGACGGGCTCTGGCATAGTTTGGGAGCAAAGTCAAGTGACAGAAAAAGAAAGGATCCTGGTGACTTTCAGCACTCCCGGTCTTTTCATTTATTTAAGTCAATACATTGCCCTGTGCGTAAACCAGTTTAGGATGGATTTTCCAGCACTGGCAACAGAAAGGCTTCCTAACTGACACATAAAGCTACAGTGATTAAAACAGTATGGTACGGGTACAGCAGTAGACAAATTCATAGGTAGACTCATGGAACAAAAAATAATTCAGAAATGGAGCCACCAATATGTGGAAATTCATTGAATAATAAGAGTGGCATTTTAAATTGATTGGGGAAAAATAAATTGTTCAAGAAATCGTGTTGAAACAGCTGGCTAACCACTTGGAAAATAAAGCTTAGCTTTCAACCTCTCTTCTGACACCAAAATAACTCTATAGAGATCAAAGATTCTATCTTAAAAATAAACTATAAAACGTAGAAGAAAATGAATATTTTTATAATATTGGGGTGATGAAGGCCTTTCTAAGCAAAAAAGGACAAAACTGACAAATTTAACTATGTAATAAATACAGAATTTAAAGTTGGCAAGAAAAACCACTTAAAAATCAAAAGGTAACCATAAACTGGAAAAAAATTATATATATATATATGTGTGTGTGTGTATATAAATATATAATATATATGTATATATATGAGCTCTGATAAATCAACAAGAAAAAAGAGCTGGGCGCGGTGGCTCATGCCTGTAATCCCAGCACTTTGGGAGGCCGAGGCAGGCAGATCACGAGGTCAAGAGATCCAGACCATCCTGGCCAACATAGTGAAACCCTGTCTCTACTGAAAATACAAAAATTAGCTGAGCGTGGTGGCAGGTGCCTGTAGCCCCAGCTACTCGGGAGGCTGAGGCAGGAGAATCGCTTGAACTCGGCAGGTGGAGGTTGTAGTGAGCCGAGATCGCGCCACTGCACTCCAGCCTGATGAAAGAGGGAGACTCCGTCTCAAAAAAAAAAAAAAAGAAAAGAAAAAAAAGAATAACTGAAAAGAAACATGGGGAAAAATATGAATGCAAATATCCAATGGAAAAAAAAGAAGTTCAAATGAAATTAACAAGAGTTTTCAACTACCAGATTAGCAAAGATATAATTTTATGTGAAACTAAAACTCAAAAACACTGCTGGTGGGAATGTATATCGGTATAACTATTTAGCAGACATCTGACGATATGGATTACAATTTAACATATGCACACCTTTTGACTCAATGGTTTCTAGGCCTTATCCAAAAGAAATACTTTCACAGGTTTGCAAACATATGCACAAGATACTCATTGTAGCATTGCCTTCATTAGCAAAAAAGCAGAGAAAAAAGATACAACTCTCAGTCCTATGGGATCTGGGGGTCAAAAAAAAAAAAAAAAAGACAAGTCAAGTGTGCATCATTAAGGGACTGGCTACATCCACCAGACAGTGAGTAAAAGTTCTTATCAAGGACACGAATGGCCCGTATTTTGCCAAAACCACCAGCTGGTTTTCTATCCTTATCTTACTCACAGTCTCAGCAGCCAAGTCACATATTTGATCACTTCTTCACCCTGGAAACCTTCCTCCTGGGGCTTGGGGAACACTGCAGGTTCTAGTGCAATCTCTTTGTTTGCTCTTCCTCCCTCCAGACCCAGGTCTCTGTCCTGAACTTTTTTTTTTTTTTTTTTTGGAGACAGAGTTTCACTCTTATCGCCCAGGCTGGAGTGCAGTGGCGTGATCTTGGCTCACTGCAACCTCTGCCTCCCAGGTTCAAGTAGCTGGGATTACAGGCACCTGCCACCATGCCTGACTAATTTTTGTATTTTTAGTAGAAACAGGGTTTCGCCATGTTAGTTAGGCTGGTCTCGAACTCCTGACCTCAGGTGATCCGCCCCCACCTCTACCTCTCAAAGTGCTGGGATTACAGGCATGAGCCACTGCATCCAGCCTGTCCTAGACTTTCTCCTCTTCTGTGCCTGGTGATGTCATCCAGTCCATGGTTTAAAATTTCATTCATATGCTGCTCTCTCAAATCTGTATATCCTGGAGCTGCAGGTATGCATGTTCCACTGTCTCCTTGATTTCTCTACTCAGAAATCTCACAGGCATCTCAAACTGAATATGGCTAAAAGAGAAGTATTGATTCTACAACCTTATGTTTTCCAAATCAGTAGACAGTGTCATTGGCTTCCCAGTCCCTGGGGCCTAGAGCCCAGATGTCATTCTTGTTTCTCTCTTCCCCCAACATCTTACAATAATTAGTCAGTGAGACACTGGGCAGATGCTACTAGTTATATACCTATTATCCCTTCTAGCATTTTTTCTTTAAAAAACTCCAGTATTGTTTGAAGTGAGCAATGTACCCAGATAAAGACATTCATTTTTCCCAATCTCCCTTACAGCTAGATCTCGGCCAGTGAAATATAAGTGGAAATTACCAAGGCTTCCAGGAAGTCATTTTAGCAGCTTTTTAACAATGCCTAAAACACATACGTGATGCTGGAGGTGAGCAGCCACTATGTGACCATGAGGCAACAGACATGAAGTAGTTTATGTTTATGTTTAAATCTTTCAACTATCTGGTATTCACTCATATATATATACATATATATGTGTGTGTGTATATATGTGTGTGTGTGTGTGTATATATATATATATGCACACAAATAGTGGGGTGCCATTTTTAAGCCACAACTTAAAGTTTACTTGATCAGTTATTATTTGTCCAGGAGACCAATATTAGCTGTCTTCACATTACTGCATTCCAGGTCTAGCTTCTGCCTCCTTCTAATTTTTTTTTTTTTTTTGACAGAGTCTCGTTCTGTTGCCTAGGCTGGAGTGCAGTGGGGTGATGTCGGCTCACTGCAATCTCCGCCTCCCTGGTTCAAGCATTTCTCCTGCCTCAGCCTCCTAAGAAGCTGGGATTACAGGTATATGCCACCATACCCAGCTAATTTTTTTTGGTATTTTTAGTAGAACGGGGTTTCATCGTGTTGGCCAGTCTGGTCTTGAACTCCTGACCTCAGGTGATCTGCTGGCCTTGACCTCCCAAAGTGCCAGGAAAATTAGCAGCAAACAGATTTATAGATGACCCCAAAGCTCAGCAAGCTGTGGGATCCTCTCCTGTTCCTGTAACCTGCCTGAATTGCTGGTCTGGCAAAGAACGATTTTTTTTTTTTTTTTGAGATGGAGTCTCGTTCTGTTGCCCAGGCTGTAATACAGTGGTGCCATCTTGGATCTCGGCTTGCTGCAACTTCCACCTCCTGGGTTCAAGCGATTCTCATGCCTCATCCTCTCAAGTAGCTGGAACTACAGGCGTGCACCATCATGCCCAGATAATTTTTGTATTTTAGCAGAGATGGGGTTTCACCATGTTGGCCAGGCTGGTCTGGAACTCCTGACCTCAGGTGATCCACCCGCCTCAGCCTCTCAAAGTGCTGGGATTACAGGCATGAGCCACAGTGCCTGGCTGAAAATTCATAATTCTAAGAGTTGCCCCAACCCTCTAACAGTTGATACCACCTCTGATCCCCATGCTAGAAAACGGCGGGCCAATAACAGATGCATGCAGGAGAAGCCTCAACTGCAGCTGGCCGGGAAACACAGACATACACACACCCAGGCCGGGGCATCTGCCTTCTGGAATATCATTGCAAATGGGGCCTGCTTGTAAAGACACTTTTCCCTTTGAGCATTAGCACTGCGGACAGGGGAGTCTCAGTCAATCCATTACAAGAGAACCAAAGAAGAGCCCTTTCAAATAGGCATTTTATTGGCTTTTTTTTTTCTTCTTCCCTGAGACAGAGTCTCGCTCTGTTGCCCAGGCTGGAGTGCAATGGTGCAATCTTGGCTCACTCTAATCTCTGCCTCCCAGGTTCAAGCAATTCTCTCACCTCAGCCTCCAGAGTAACTGGGATTACAGGCGCCCCCCATCATGCCTGGCTGATTTTTGTATTTTTAGTAGAGACAGGGTTTCACCATGTTGGCCAGGCTGGTCTTGAACTCCTGACCTCGAGTGATCTGCCTGCCTTGGCCTCCCAAAGTGCTGGGATTGCAGGCCTGAGTCACCGCGCCCGGCCGCATTTTATCGACTTTTAACACATGCCGGTCACTGCCTTTTGTTTTTTTCTGTATTCCCACTGTTATTTCCTCTCTTTACCCTACCTTTTATCTCCAAAGGTACAGTTTTTCTAAATGGACTAAATAAACAAGTCTGTGAAAAGCCTAATCCACAGCAGAATATGGGGGACTTGGCAGGGTGGTGGGGGTGGAAAATGTACTTGCCAGGGCGTCGATAAAGTAATCTCTCTTTTGAGGTGTGCTTTTGAATTTGGGAAAGTCTGGATTTGTCAGGCAGGAGAAATAACATTCAGAGGCCCTAGCGCTCTGCAGGATGCTTTGGTGCAGGCACAAGTCTCAACAGGACAGCCTAGAAGGTGTGAGTGCTATGCGGAGAGGCTGCAGAGAGAGCCCAGGGTTATACATCATGCTCCATTACTGAGGTTTGCCGGGCGCTTAAACCACCTGGCTAATTCTCAGCAACCTCCCTCCCTTGAACTAGGGCTCTGGCTTCCCTTTGACTGCAGACTTTTCCAGAAGGGGCTCTCCAGGGATAAGATAAGCCAGTGCAAATTAAAACCCCAGACAGCACTGGTGTGACTTCTTCAATAGATGTTAGCACCCTTGTGTTTAAGAAACAAAGAATTCCCTAGTCCATAGCAAGCGTTTAAAACTTTAAAAGACACAAAGAAAGTAACCCTGTTTACTACCAGCTAAATGGCATGCAGGCATGGTGATCTCCCAAAGACTATGGAGTTAGAGAAGGGGACGTCCCATAAAACAACAGAATCGCATCCTCTCAGAGGTTGTGCTTGGCCTGGCAGCTCCCCCCAGAGGCTCTGGCTGGACACTGGTAACAGCAGCCCCTGGCCCAGGCTTCCTCCTCTGCAAAGGAGGGATTGGCTGGAGTTGAAGGCCCTGGTAACGCTCAACATTCTATGGCTCCAAACACTTTCTCTTTCATCTTCTGGTGGCAAGAAAGAAGCAAGGGTTGGCCGGGCATGGTGGCTCATGCCTGTAATCCTGGCACTTTGGGAGGCTGAGGCAGGCAGATCACAAGGTCAGGAGTTTGAGACCAGCCTGACCAACATGGTGAAACCCCATCTCTACTAAAAATACAAAAATTAGCCAGGCGTGGTGTTGCATGCCTATAATACCAGCTACTCAGGAGGCTGAGGTGGGACAATTGCTTGAACCCCGGAGGCAGAGGTTACAGTGAGCTGAGATCATACCACTGCACTCCAGCCTGGGTGATAGATCGAGACTCCGTCTCAAAAAAAAAAAAAAAAAAAAAAAAAAAAAAAAAAAAGCAGCAGCAAGGGCTGTGTGTGAGAGCAGTGGCGGCCTCGAGGCCCTTTCTGACACTCTACGACTCTCCCCTTGGGTGGGAGATTGTCAAGCACAGAACCACCGGGTCCAGGCAGATAGAGGCACAGGCTGATCTTTGGAATAACCACGCCTGCCTCTGTGGCTGGACCTTCCTGCGTCCCCAAATCACCAGGTCTGGATGGAAATCTCAGGTATCTGTCCTCATTGTTTTATTCACATAGAAACTTCATCTTTGGACACTTTGAAGGGGAGCTCCCCTAAGCCAACCACTCCCCCCACTGGCAATACTCAGCCTCCTGTGGGGCCACGTGACCACGCCCAAGTGCCAGGGACGGGTGGGTGTGTGCTGGCTTCATGGCTGCGGGAGCGGATGAGAGGTTAGATGGTAGGCAGATGGCGCATGGTGTGTGGACATTGGTTGGAATGGTGGGTGGGTGGGTGGGTGGATGGGTAGGTGTTAGGTGGATTGTGGGGGTGGTAGTGAACGGCGGTGGCGGGGAGATGAGTAACTACAAGAAAGAAGCCAGGAGCTGTAAAAACCCATTTTCACAACAGCTTAAGGGAGAAATGACCACCATTGACAATGATTCCAACCCATCCGCTGGTTAAAGTACAATTTGAGAGCCAAACGTTCCTCATTGGTTTAGTATTTTCCAGCTTGCGAGTCTGCTCTTCACAGAATGTGGATCTTCAGACAAGTTTTATCAGTTCCCAGCTGTCATCTGTACAGCCACACGACAGTGCCTTTCTTACCATTATGAGTAACTCATTCCTTCAACAGCTATTGATTTGTCATCTAACTTTTGTCAGGCACTGGGCAACATGCTGGTTCCATTCCACTTCAAATAACAAATAAATACAGTCTAGAGTAAGCAGACAAAAAGCAGGTAAGCAATGAACTGATCATCCTAAACTGTGATCCATGCTATGAAAGAAAATAGGCAAGGAGTAGTGAGAGGGTGACAGGGTAGGTCTCCCCTAGACAGGCATGGCAGAGGCATCCTGAGAAGGAGACACTGGAGGTGAAACCCGCAGACCAGGAAAGAGCCAGAAGGGAGAAAAGGAAGAGAACAGCCATCTGGGCTCCGGGGCAGCCTGTGCAAAGGCCCCACACGGGCAAGAGCTGAGACACTCAAAGACAGACCAGGGCCAGTGTGGCTGAGAGCAATGGCCAGGCTGACCTCCCCTCCTGGTGTGCTTAAGACAGTCCCAGTGGATGTCCGTTGTCCTCGTGTATCTTTCAAAAACATCCCCATGTGCACACTATATTTCATGGTCTCCCTTGATCATGAGAGGGGAATAGTAAGAAGTGAAGTGGGTGGGGAGCGGGGGAGTCACCATGACGACTATGTGAGGAATTCAGGTTTATTCTAAGCCCACTGAGAAGCAACGGGATGGGGCTGCTGTAACATTCCTAATGAACCGGCTACACTGAATGAAAGCGGTGGGGAAGCCCAAGGCCAGGGCTTTCCATCCACTCATACATCCAAACAGACTCACTGAGCAAACCAGACAGGGCGCTGTGCACTGGGGACTTAAATACAAATAAGAGGAATAGGGGCCAGGTGTGGTGGCTCACACCTGTAATCCCAGCACTTTGGGAGGCTGAGGTGGGCGGATCATGAGGTCAGGAGATCGAGACCATCCTGGCTAACACAGTGAACCCCCGTCTCTACTAAAAATACAAAAAATTAGCTGGGCATGGTGGCATGCACCTGTAGTCCCGGCTATTCAGGGGGCTGGGGCACGAGAATCACTTGAACCTGGGAGGTGGAGGTTGCATTGAGCCGAGATCACACCACTGCACTCCAGCCTGGGCGACTGAGTGAGACTGTCTCAAAAAAAAAATAAATAAATAAATAAAAAATGAGAGAAGATGTACAGATGGCCAGTGAAGATGCTCAGCACTGCACCCACTAGGGAAATGCAAGTCAAGACACAGTGAGATCCCACCCCACGCTTACTAGGACGGCGATTTTTTAAATTTTTTTTAAGGAAGGCTGGGCACAGTGGCTTACGTCTGTAATCCCAGCACTTTGGGAGGCTGAGGCGGGTGGATCACTTGAGATCAGGAGTTCGAAGTCAGCCTGGCCAACATGGCGAAACCCCAACTCTACTAAATATACAAAAATCAGCCGGGCGTGGTGGCAGGCACCTGTAATCCCAGCTACTCGGGAGGGTGAGGCAGGAGAATCACTTGAACCTGGGAGGCGGAGGATGCAGTGAGCCAAGATCGCACCACTGCACTCCAGCCTGGGCGACAGAGCAAGACTCTGTCTTAAAAATATATATATATGGGAAATAGCAGGTTTTGAAGAGGATGTGGAGAAATTGGCGGCCTCTTACATTGTTGGTGGGAAGGAAAGTGGTGCAGCTGTGGGGGAAAGTGATTTGGCAGTTCCTCAAAAACCTAAACAGAATTGGTTTCTTAGGACTGCCGTAACAAAGCACCACAAACTTAGTGGCTTAGACAAAGAAATACACTGTCTCCCAGTTCTGCAGGTGGGAAGTCCAAAATGAAGGTCTTGGCAGGCACAATGGCTCATGCCTATAATCCCATCACTTTGGGAGGCCAAGGCAGGCGGATCACTTGAGGTTGGGAGTTGGAGACCAGCCTGGCCAACATGGTGAAACCCTGTCTCTACTAAAAAATACAAAAAACTACCCAGGTGTGGTGGCAGGTGCCTGTAATCCCAGCTACTCAGAAGGCTGAGGCAGGAGAATTGCTTGAACCTGGGAGGTGGAGGTTGCAGTGAGCCGAGATCGCATCATTGCACTCCAGCATGGGCAACAGAGCCAGACTCCGCCTTGAGAAACAAAACAAAACAAAACCGAAATCAAGGTCTTGGCCGAGTTGGCTCCCTCCACAAGGCAAGGATCTGTTCCAGGCTTTCCCAGCTTTTGGCGTCCCTGGCTTGTTGGTGCCACCTTCTCCCTGGGTGTCCACAACATCCTCCCTCCAGACATGTCTAGGTGTGTCCACATCTCCCTGTTTTAGAAGGACACAAGTCATATTGCTTTAGGGTGTGCCATTTTAAGTTGATTACATCTGTAAAGACCCTCCTTATTTCCAAATAACATTACATGCTGAGGTACTGGTGGTTAGGACTTCAAATATCTTTTTGGGAGTACATAATTCAACCCTTTACATCATTTGATCCAGCAACATAGCGAAAAAATACAAAAATTAGCCAGGTGTAGTGGCACATGCCTGTAGTCCCAGCTATTTGTGGGGCTGAGGTGGAAGGATTGCTTGAGCCCGGGCTGTCGAGGCTGCAGTGAGCCGAGATGGTGCCACTGCACTGGAGCCTGGGCGACAGAGTGAGACTATGTCTCAAAGAAAAAAAAAAAGTACACGCCCAGAGAAACCGACTCCCCGCCGCAGGCTTGTGTTACACTGTGGGCATGTCAACCCAGGCTCCATTTCCCATTCTCTCATTTAGCACAGTATAAAAACCCCACGGTACCTTGGAAAATGAAACTCCGGCTGCACAATTCCGTGCCTCTGAGCAGGGAAGCCTGGGGGCCAGCCTGAAGGCGGAGGCGAAAGCTCCTGTGCCTGTGACTCAGGAGTGCCCAGAGGTGGTTTCCGGTCCCACCCAGCTGAGCTCCGGTAGTCACCCCGCAGGGTCGTGGGCTTCACGCAGCCTCTGGGCGGCCAGATTGTGTTTCTTCCACCTGCTTCATCAGCCAGGAAACAGGAGGGCCCTGGCCTCAGAAGAAAAAAACGCTAATGACTCAGAGGCCAGAGCTGAGACCAGACAGACCCTGTGTAGCGACTAGGGCCGGGCTGCTCTGCGAAGCTGTTGTTTCCTCTGCTGCCGAAGCGGTTTCTTCCACCCAGGGCGGTGCGGTGGTTTGGCGACTTAGAGGTTTGGAGGTCCCCCTCTTCCTGAGAGTTAACTGTCCTGAAAAAGCCCAAAACAAGAGCGGCATGATCTTAAATCCTGGGGAGAGGACGCAGGCTGCCCAGAGGGGCCGAGGGCGCACCTAGAGCTGGGGTTTTGTTTGTTAGAAACAGGGTCTCACTCTGTTGCCCAGGCTGCAGCAGAGTGGTGCGATCTTGGCTCACTGCAGCCTCAACCTCCCTGGGCTCAGATGATCCTCCCACCTCAGCCTCCTGAGAAGCTAGGACTACAGGCACAAGCCACCACATCTGGCTAATTTTTTGTAATTTGTAGAGACAGGGTTTCGCCATGTTGTCCAGGCTGGTCTTGAACTCCTGGGCTCAAGCAGTCTGCCTGCCCTGGTCTCCCACAGTGCTGGGATTACAGGCGTGTGCCACCGCGCCTGACCACAGAGCTGGGTTTTGATTCCATGTGTGAGGAGGTGCCTGCCTCGGGCTGACTGGGAAGAGTGTCTAGGGCTGAGCTCACAAAGTGATGAGCTCCCCGTTGCCAGAGGGCTTCAAGCTGAGGCTGAGTGAGACGAAACAGGATGGAGTGAACGGTATCCCTGTGTTGGAAGGAGGGTGGATTATGTGAAAAGTGTCTCTTGTGGAAAACAGCCCGGCCCTGGCCTCCACTTCCTTGAAAGCGAATTTGGTGTCTGCTCCTTGGACAGACCAACACAAGCACCTACACTTCCCGGGCCTCAGTCCCTTCTTCACCCAGAAGGGGAGTTCAGGGCAATTGGGCAGACATGGGCAATCCCACTGGGTTGGCTGTTTCTGGCTGTAAAATTCAAATCTCTAAGGCCTCCCCAGTGACAGAGTCCTCGAATTTCACATCATCAGCAAAGTCACGACTGCCATCTTGAGCTCTAAAACACCCCTCAAATGCGCCTATCCCTCCACCCCGCAAGCCAGCATCTGGCCCAGGCCCGTCCCCGCTGTCTGGACTATTGCAGTCACCGCCTGGCTAGGATTCTGTCCACAGTTCATTGCCCACACGGCATCCAGAGAGCTCTTTCTAAAATGCAGATGAGGAGTCCCCTGTGTGCTGTGAATACACTCAGACTCCCCTCTGTCCTCAGCACACACCCTCTGCCTGCTGCCGCACAAAGCTCCAGCCACACAAGTGTCTCTCTCTGTTCCTCAAATAGGCCAGGCCTTCCCATTTCAGGGCCTTCTGGCTATTTCCTGTGCCTGAAATGCCCACCTCCCCTTCTCGTTGTATTTCAAGCCTCTACTGGCTTAAATGTCATCCCTCAAGTCAGCCTTACGGAAACATGCTTTTAAAAATAGGTCCAGCTGGGCGCAGTGGCTCACACCTGTAATCCGAACACTTTGGGAGGCCAAGGTGGGCAGGTCACCTGAGGTCAGGAGTTCGAGACCAGCCTGGCCAACATGGTGATCTCTACTAAAAATACAAAGATTAGCTGGGGGCGGTGGCGTCTGTAATCCCAGTTATTTGGGGGGCTGAGGCATGAGAATCACTTGAGCCCAGGAGGCGGAGGTTGCAGTGAGCTGAGATTGTGCCACTGCACTCCAGCCTGGGCAACAGAGCAAGACTCCATCTCAAAAAAATAAGAAATAAAAATAGATCCACTCTCCTGTGACTCCCCTACCCCTATTGTCCATTGCGGCCTTCTGGGACCACCTGCTGCATGGGGTGGGGACCACAGTCAAGCCCAGAAATCCTTTTCTCTTTCACTGAAGCCTCCACCTCAAAATCCCTCATCTTCCCTTCTACTCTAGGGCTCTCTCATGAGCTGTCTCCATGGTCCCCTGTGGGTGGGAGTGACCCATTCCAACCTCTCATGGTAGAGCTGAGCTCAGAAGAGCTAAGCCAGACGCCTGCCACCTTCACTGGACCGTGAGGTGGCAGCTCTTTTCATTCTTTTTTTTTTTTTTTTTTTTGAGATGGGGTCTTGCTATATTGCCCAGGCTGATCTCAAACTTCTGGGCCCAAGCGATCCTCCCACCTCACCCTCCCAAAGTGCATCTTTTCACCCTTTTACTAGTGGAAGAAAAATCTATCCTTGAGGAGGGATGGAGAGTTTGGTCCAGCTTCACTTGAGCTCCTGCAGCTTCTCCTACGCCCAGGGAAACCCAGGTTCTGGCTCGCTATGTGCCCACGTTCCCCAGGTAAAGATAAAGATGTGCCATGATCCCCAGGTAAAGATGGGATTCCAGCCAGGTATCAGAGTGGGTGGGACCACAGGCTTTGGAGCCAGCTAGCTCCCAGCCAGTTACTAGCTGCAAGTTTAAGGCAATGAGCAAGTTTCTTGTGTTCCCTGGGCCTCGGTTTCCTCATACCTCCAAGAACTGTGTGAGGATCTGAGAGCTAACACTGGTGCCATGCGGCTAACTTCAGCAGCCCCTCTGGCTGCCCACACACCATCGCCTCCTCTCCTCCAGCCAGCACCAGCCAAGGCAAAGGAACCTTCAGAGGGGCCATGCCTAGCCAGATGACAGTTCCAAGGGTATGTTGCATTTCTGCAATTACAGTGGTTTCTTCCTGGCTTGGGTTTAGCTGCCATATGTTGTGAAACTGCTGTCCATCTTCCAGCCAGCCCTCCTCATAGGCCCATCTCATGGTATAGTGTAAAGGGCTGAATCCTGTCCCTCCAAATTTTGTGTCCACTCGAAACCTAAGAATGTGACCTAATTTGGAAATCACATCTTTGTGAATATAATTAGTGTATTCGTCCATTTTCATACTGCTATGAAGAAATACCTAAGACTGGGTAATTTATAAAGAAAAAGAGGTTTAATGAACTCACAGTTCCACATGGCTGGGGAGGCCTCACAATCATGGCAGACGGCAAAGGAGAAGCAAAGTCACGTCTTACATGGCAGCAGGTAAGAGGGCATGTGCAGGGGAACTGCCCTTTATAAAACTATCAGATCTCATGAGATTTATTCACTATCAGGAGAACAGCCAGGGAAAAACCCGCCCCCATGAGCCAGGGAAAAGCCCACCCCCATGATTCAATTGCCTCCCACCAGATCCCTCCCATGATATGTGGGAATTATCTTGAGGCCGGGCGCAGTGGCTCACACCTGTAATCCCAGCAATTTGAGAGGCCAAGGCAGGTGGATCACCTGAAGCCAGGAGTTCGAGACCAGCCTGGTCAACATGGTGTAACCCCATCTCTACCAAAAATATAAAAAATTAGCCAGGTGTGGTGGCAAACGCCTGTAATCTCAGCTACTCAGGAGGCTGAGGCAGGAGAATCACTTGAACCCAGGAGGCGGAGGTTGCAGTGAGCCAAGATCATGCCACTGCACTCCAGGCTGGGCAACAGAGTGAGGCTCCATCTCAAAAAAAAAAAAAAAAAAAGAAAAAAGAATCTTGAGATATCATCCTGAATTAGAGTGGACTCTAAAGCCAATGGCAAGTGTCCTTAGAAGAGAAGGGAAGGAAGACTGGGAGACAGCAGAAGGCCATATGAAGACGGAGGCAGAGGTTGGAGTGATGTGGCTGCAAGCCAGGGAAGACCAGAAGCCGGCAGGAGCTGGGGCAGGCGAGGAAGGATTCTCCCCTGCAGCCTTTGGGAGGTGTGAGGCTCTGCCGACCCCTTGACTTAGGACTTCTGGCCTCCAGAACTGACAGAATACATTTCTGTTGTTTCAAGCCACTCTTGATGAAGTATTATGGCAGCCCTAGAAAGTAATACACATGAGCTCCAGTATTCCATTTCACACTGGCTTGGCGGATAGAATCTTGCTCTGTTTTTTGTTTGTTTGTTTTTGGGACAGAGTCTTACTCTGTTGCCCAGGCTGGATTGTAGTGGCACGATCTCGGCTCACTGCAACCTCTGCCTCCCGGGTTCAAGTGATTCTCCTGCCTCAGCCTCCCAAGTAGCTGGGATTACAGGTGGGTGCCATCACACCTGGCTAACTTTTTTGTATTTTTAGTAGAGATGGGGTTTCACTATGTTGCCCAGGCTGGTCTCAAACTCCTGACCTCAAATGATCCACCCACCCACCTTGGCCTCCCAAAGTGCTGGGATTATTGGTGTGAGCCACCGTGCTCAGCCTTGCTCTGTTTTTGAAATGCTTGTTTCTACATATTGGCTGTTTTAAAGGCCTTTTTGCAACCGTGTGCATGAGAGCCTCACTCAGCATTATCAGCTGCAGAAGCCATGCCACACATAGCAGCCTCGTCCGCCTTACATCACTGGACATTTCTGCAGCTGCCTCTGGCTCACGGCTCCCACCCTGCCTGAGTCAGCTCCCCTGGAGGCTGCTCTGGCCTGGGCTTCTCTGGTGGGTGTCAAAGCCAGCCATGGCGGGTGGGGGAATGGTGTAATGACTGCAGCTTGAGAATCTGCATCTCACTCATCCCTCAGGGTGGTCCAGGGCCACCAGCCCGCCATGGGCAGCTGCTCCTTTGTTGGTGAACAGTACGAATCCCACCGTCCCCCAAAGGGAACTTTCTTCCCAACATCTGCTTCTCAATAGCAAGAAACCCAACGGTAAAGGGCTTCTTTTTCTTTTTCTTTTTTTTTTTTTAAAGAAATGGAGTCTCACTATGTTGCCCAAGTTTGAGCACAGTGGCATGACCATAGCTCACTGCAGCCTTGAACTCCTGGGCTCAGCCTCCTGAGTAGCTGGGACTACAGGCTCTTGTCACTGCGTCCATGTAGGGCTTTTGAGATGTTAATTTGATAGCTTTTGACAGGGCAAGGGTCTACTAGGAAGAGCAATATGAGCTGGGGCCCAAAAGCATTGGTTTGGACCGAAACCCCTGTAGAACATGTGCCCACGAGGGGGTCAGTGGCGACGGTGATGGGGTCTGGAGAGGAGTAGCCCTGGCTGACGGGTTCTGAGGCTCACCACAAGGGACACCAACACCAGGCACTCCACACAGGGTCTCTCATTTAATTTGCACTGCAAGGCCTCGAGCCCAGGGCTCTCTGTCATGTCATTTTACAGGTGAAAAAAGCAAGGCTCAGAGAGGTTAAGCAACACACCCTTGGTCACACAGCAATTGGCAGAGCCAGGATCCAAGCCCGGGCACACTGGCTGGGAGTCTGTAGCCTTTAAACCATGTGGTGGCTGAGAACCTGTGTCGTGCTGGATTCAGCTACGTATTAACTCACAAATGCTTTGGGTTGTTCCTGCTCACAGGGAAGGCACCTGTTTAACCCTGTTTGAATAGTTCCTGAATTGTTATGAGAGGTTCTCAGAGTATGGCATTTGATTGATATCCTCAGAGTATTCTCATTTTGTAGACGAGAAAATTTGGAGGGAGAGAGGGTATTGTACTAAATGTCTGGGAGGCCAGGTTAGCCATGGATTAAGGATTCAGACCCATGGCTGTTTGGAGTCTAGACTGTTGGTCAGCCCACCAGGCCACACACGTTCTCAATTCCCAATTCCTAGCGCTGGCCTGGGTGCAGGTTGATTTTGTGTGTCATCTTGGAGGGTGTTTTGGAGAAATTCACGCTTAGATTCATGAACTCTGAGGAAGCAGATTGCCCTTTATGTGGGTGGGCCTCACTCAATCTGTTGAAGGCCTGACTAGAACAAAAGTTGACCTTCCCTGAGCAAGAGGGGACTCTCCAGCAGATGGCCTTGGCCTTCCTCTGCACTGCTGGCTCTCAGGGGTCTCCAGGCTGCCAGTCCACGCTGTTGATTTGGACTTGTCAGCCCCAACAGTCACATGGGCCCGTTCCTTATAGTAAATCTCTCTACACACATCCTGTAGAACCATGACTGATAGTGGTTAAGTATCTCTCCAGAAATCTACATTTCTCCTGTGAGAAAATGGAACTCTCAACTTAAGAGGAAGCTAGGCCGGGTGCGGTGGCTCACGCCTGTAATCCCGGCACTTTGGGAGGCCGAGGTGGGCAGATCACGAGGTCAGGAGTTGGAGACCAGCCTGGCCAATGGGGTGAAACGCCGTCTCTACTAAAAACACAAAAATTAGCCAGGCATGGTGGCATGCGTCTGTAATCCCAGCTACTCGGGAGGCTGAGGCAAGAGAATTGCTTGAACCCAGCAGGTGGAGGTTACAGTGAGCTGAGATCAACCCACTGCACTCCAGCCCGGGCAACAGAGCAGGACTCTGTCTCAAAAAAAAAAAAAGAGGAAGCTACCTGTCTCAGGTAATCCTTTCCAACACCGTTAGGCATATGCTGCATCCCCACTTTACAGACAGGAAAATGGAGGCCGAGGTCAGTGAAGTGAAATGTGCAAAGACCCACGGCAATGTATTGCTTGAGACAGAATTAAGCCCCTCTTCTAGCACCAAAGTCCATGGTTTTCCACTCTCACCTCCCACACCCCCTTTCTCACCATCCCACACACTCCGGCAGCCCCAACATGGGGGAGAAGGTGACAGTCACTTGGCTCTCTGGCCTAAGGTCCCCTGCCACCATCAAGGACAACTCCCTTGCCAGCCTTCCACCCACCCGCTTAGTTTAAGGTCTAACGCTAATATTAGGTGCTGCCTGGCCTCTAAAACTGTAAGCTCCCCTCCCCACTCTCCTCCCACGGATAAGGTACCCCCAGCCGGGCCTTATCGTGGCCCCAGGCGCATCTCCTGTTTATCCCTGAGAAGCAGGCTTCACTCCCCAACCACCCTAGGAATTAGTCACACGAGCCCATCACATCCTCCTGTGGGAACCAGGGGGACCCCGTCCTCTTGTTACTGCAAACCGGCTGCCCACCACCCCTGCCGTTCACTCTGCCCTCGAGTGCTGCCCAGTGTGGCCCTGCCTGGCCTGCAGTGCTCCCCCTCCCAAGCTGTGAGTGATGCGACTAGCAAACAGCTGTGCACCTCAGGTGTCCCGTGTTGGGTGCTGTGTTTGACCATCCCAAAACCCCAGTGTGGGAATCCCTCCCTCACCAACAGGGTGGAAAGGAGGTGATCAAAATGTACCTCTGGTGCAGGGACCATGGGGAGAGGGCCGCTGCTAGAGGGTGGGTAGGCCACCTGGCCAGCGAGGCAATGTGGCAGAGCAGTGGCCCAGCGACATCAAGGATTAGGAGATAGGCCACGTCTAAGGCGGCCTTGAATGTCGAGGATTCTGTAGAAATCAAAAGGACAAACAACTCAAATGCCTCTGGTGTCAACAACAACCAGCAGACATGTCGGTCCCGGAGGAATGGTCGGGCTCTGGATGGGACAGTCACGGGGACAGCTGCCTATCTGATAAGGGGCCACCAGGGAATTCACAGCAGTTTCCAACAGCAGAGCCCCACAGAGAGCAGAGACAAGAGACCTGCGCCTGGGAAGGAGACAGGGACAGGACTCTGGGGCAAGCACGAGAGAAGGATTAGCAATACCGCCCCCTAGTGGCTTCCGCAAGTGCCCGGCCTGTTAGGAACCCGAGTTCCTTGCTCTGGGGGTGGCTGCAGTCACAGGGCATTTACTCCTTCCTGTAACTGTCACGTGAAAGCAGAATGCCGCCGGCGTGGGGGGGTGACTTTTCTCCAACACTCAGCCTCTTGGGTCGTGGAATATGGATGCTTGTCATGAAATGGCTGAGCTCAAAGTATTCCATTCCACTTCAAATTTTCCAGACTTCCCAATTCCCCCGTCGGTGGTTCCCTACGCTGAGGGCCTGGAGTCTCCTGAGCTTTGCAAATTGCATGTGTCCGGCTCACTCGCAGAGGCTGACTCCGGAACTGGACAAAGCCCAGGCTTGAGGTGATGTTCTTTTGCTTTGCTTCTGAGCACAGCCAGCTCCACAGACTCGGAGGGCCGGAGGAGACAAGGAGGAACTTGTGGGAAGAGAAGTCGGAGCAGGAGGGGCTGACGCCAGCCCTCACTTCATCCCAAACTACACAGACTCACCAAGCGCTCTGACCAGGAACAGAGACCAGAGTGATTTCAGAGAAAGAACCTGTGATGACACT
The DNA here is from genome assembly GCF_006542625.1 of Nomascus leucogenys. NCBI lineage: Eukaryota > Metazoa > Chordata > Mammalia > Primates > Hylobatidae > Nomascus > Nomascus leucogenys. Next base: position 21,754,114 of record NC_044405.1, on the reverse strand, counting down.
TGAAATGGCTTTTACAGATAATATTCTATGACGGAAGGAGACATCAGGTTGTTCTGGGTATTAAGAAAACAGGGGCTGGCCGGGTGCGGTGGCTCACGCCTGTAATCCCAGCACTTTGGGAGGCCAAGGCAGGTGGATCACAAGGTAAGGAGTTCGAGACCAGCCTGACCAACATGGTGAAACCCCGTCTCTACTAAAAATACAAAAATTAGCCGGGCACGGTGGCAGGCGCCAGGTACTCGGGAGGCTGAGGCAGGAGAACTGCCTGAACTCGGAGGGCAGAGGTTGCAGTGAGCCGAGATCACGCCACTGCATTCCAGCCTGGGCGACAGAGCGAGACTCTGTCTCAAAAAAAAATCCCAGCACTTGGGAGGCTAAGGTGGGAGGATCACTTGACGCCAGGAGTTCAAAATCAGCCTGGGTAACATAGAGACCCCACGAGTGACAGCTACAGAAGAAAAAATTTTAAAATGAACATGGTGGCGCATGCCTATAGTCCCAGATACTCGGGAGGCTGAGGCAGGAGGATCGTTTGAGCCTGGAGGCTGCAGTGAGCCAAGATGGTACCACTGCACTCCAGCCTGGGCAACAGTGAAGCCCTATCTCAAAAAAAAAAAAAAAAAAAAAGAAGAAAAACAAAAAGGGCCAGTCTGTTACCTCCTCCGTATAATCATTGCTACAAATTTGTTACAGACTCTTTGAAAGGGGCAACACCTGTTGCTTCACGCCATCTCTCAGAACTGAAACTTGAGGGAAAAACAGCCCTCTGCAGGGGACCCATATCAGTGGAAATATTTTCCCCTCCATGCTGACCTTGTCTGCGCTAAGGCAGGACATAAGGTACAGGGGCCAGCAGAAGAAAGTGCCCTCCACAACCACCACCTCTCACAACTGAGTGGTTAAAACCACCACAGAATTTGCTAAAAGCAGGACATGGAAGGTAACAGCTAGATGACACGTGGCTCTGCCTTCGAACTGGGACAAACGGGCCAGGCCAGAGTCAGAGGGCCACCCAACCGCATCCCCAGAGGCTGTACACAGGCAGGCATGGGGTCGACTCCAAAGGCGAGGGTGACAGGGAGGCCGGGTGACAAACAGGGCAACTCCAGCCAACCTGGGGATTCATGCCAAGTGGGGAAGCAATGGGGGACCCCAAAACACCCAGCCTGCCCAGAGAACACACCGGGTACCCTAGATGACAAGGATATCCTGCTCCTAGAAAAATCTAGAATGCCCCATCCGATCACTTTCCCTTCTCTCTTGCATTGCCTCTCGACCTTCTCGGCTTGGCCCTCCTCACTCCAGGCTACAACCCAGTCTCCAACCCAGCTCTCCCAGGGCACCTCACTGTTCTGTTTTCCCTGTATTTACTTATGTTGGTCTCCCCAAGCCAGGATGTAGGCCCCAAGAGGGTGGTGGCTTTTGTCTGGTTTGTTCCTGAGGTGTCCTCTGGTACCCAGAGGATATTTGATAGACATTTCTTGAATGAATGAATGAATGAATGAACAAAGGCATGGCCTTGCACTTACTGCTTTCATCATCCTCTCCCACCCCTGTCTGCTCAACAATGCTCCACTCTGGGTCTGGCCATCAGGGGCGGAAGCCGGCATCTAAGGCCACTCTGTTCCCAAGACCGGACAGGGACGCGGATCACTTAGAGGAGGTGAGGCGGAGACATGGGGCCTTCAGGCCTAAGGAAGCACGACTGCTGAGTGGATTCAGTGGGGACAGTGACCCCCGGTGGCCACTGAGAATTTGTGCATGAAAACAAGTGTGTTACTTCGACATGCCAGGGAAGGGAAGTGCGATCTGGCTCAACTTCCAGCCGCGTTAACTCAGTTTCTCGTTTCTCTGTGGGTGACCCCCTACATTTTCTGTTACCCCTCTCCCCTACCAAAGCAAGCAAAGTCCAAGGTTTTCTAGCTGTAGAGACTTTTTCTGGTGAAGAAACAGGCACAGACCCATGAAGTAATTTGTCCAAGGTCTGTCTGTCCTACACACCCCGCCCCCAAGGTTGAACTGTAGCTTAATAACCAGGGAGGCTGCAGGAGTCCTGGGAGACCCCAGACCAGGGAAGAAGGGGCTGGAGCAGCTCATCCTCCACCTCCTCCCTCTCCCCACTTGATGTTTCCAGAGTCAAGGACTCGGGACCTATGTTGTTTAAGTGAACGCTGACAACTATTTAGGTAAGGAGGGCCAAGGGCATCGTTACACAGATGTGCTTTCAGCAAAGACGATGGAAGTGGATGTAAGGGAGGAAACTGGAGTAAACAAGGACCCCAGGAGACTTTCTCCCCTACCCTGTGGCACATCCTCCTGCCCCTCCCTGCTGGAGGGCCCTGGCCCTGTGGGCACTCGCCGAGGATGGCTGGGCCCATTATCCACGATAACCCGAGGAGGCACCGCATACCCCTGTCCACCATACGGGCCTCTGCATGAAATGGAGGCTTCACCCTCTGCTGCCCATGCTGAGCCTCCAGCTTTCTTCCTTCAAACGCCAACCTATCCCCACAATCCCAGATTCCAGGGAAGTCAGGTCAAGTTCTCCCAAGCAGTCTCCTCAAGCCTGAGCCTGATTTTCTTCTAGGCACCCCCAGCAGCAGAAACTAATATTCAACAGTAGGGTTGCTGGAGACATCTGGAAATACTGCTCAAAACAGAAACAAAGACCCCTCCAAGTACAGATCTAGAACCATGAGAAGGATCTTCAGCACAGCAGCCACTGTAAGGTGGAAGCCTGCCCAACCTTCAGGCTGGGCTCCCTTTGCAAAAGCTTTCCCAATACACTGCCCAGATGGTCGCAGGCAGTTTTAGACTATGACACTGAAGTTACTTCACTTGGTCTTTTATTGCCAATTTTGATTTATATTTAAGGACGATGGCTGAGAACAGGCAGGCCATCAGGGGGCCCCCCACCCCAACTCCCACTATCAATGTACAAGAAACAGATTTGTAAAACCTAATATTCTTCTTTTTCTCTTTTTTTTTTCCTTTTTTTTGACACAGAGTCTCGCTCTGTCACCCAGGCTGGAGTACAGTGGCACCATCTCAGCTCACTACAAACTCCGCCTCCTGGGTTCAAGCGATTCTTGTGCCTCAGCCTCCCGAGTAGCTGGGATTACAAGTGTGTGCCACCGCGCCTGGCTAATTTTTGTATTTTTAGTAGAGATGGGGTTCCATCATGTTGGCCAGGCTGGTCTCAAACCCCCAACCTCAAGTGATCCACCCACCTTGGCCTCCCAAAGTGCTGGGATTACAGGTGTGAGACACCACACCCAGCAAAACCTAATACTGTTCCTCCCCAGGTATGGCCAGGAAGTAGGCTGCTCAATAAGGACAGGGGACCCATGGTCATTCATCTGTCTACACAGGATCAACAACTGCAAACCGCAACTCACGCCAGCCACATGACACTGAAAGCTGTCTCTTTTCAGAAGAGCTGATGGCACCTCCTGCATACTGTCCTTCAGTCCGCGGCCCCAGCAAAGGAGGATGTCAATCGGTGACGCGGCAGAGATAATCAAGAAAATGCTTTCGGCCGGGCGTGGTGGCTCACACCTGTAATCCCAGCACTTTGGGAGGCTGAGGTGGGCAGATCACGAGGTCAGGCGTTGGAGACCAGCCTGACCAACATGGTGAAACACCATCTCTACTAAAAATACAAAAATTAGCCGGGCGTGGTGGCGGGTGCCTGTAATCCCAGCTACTCGAGAGGCTGAGGAAGGAGAATCCCTTGAACCCAGGAGGTGAGGATGCAGTGAGTAGAGATTGCGCCACTGCACTGCAGCCTGGGTGACAGAGCAAGACTCTGTCTCAAAAAAAAAAAAATGCTTTCAGTGGAAATGCATTTAACCAGAACAGACCGTATCCAGGTAAAGTTTTTTCCCTTAGATTTCTCAGTCTTGGCTGCGCATCAGAATTACTCCAGGAGCTTTAAGAAATCCTAATATTCAGACCATACCCCAGACCGATTAGGCCAAATCCTCCGAAGCGGGAACCCAGGCACTGGTATGTCAGTCAGCTCTTAGGTGATTTCAACATGCAGCTACAGTTGAGAACCACCCGTCAAAACAGATACCATTTGGCCAGGCATGGTGTCTCACACCTGTAATCCCAACACTTTGGGAGGCTGGGAGGGAGGATTACTTGAGCCCCAGGAGTTTGAGACCAGCCTGGGCAATATGGCAAGAGCCCCATCCCTAGAAAAAAGGTTTGAAAAATTAGCCATGTGCAGTTGTATGCACCTGTGGTCTCAGGAGGCTGAGGCAGGAGAATCTCTTAAGCCTGGGAGGTCAAGGCTGCAGTGAACCATGTTCAGGCCACTGCATGCCAGCCTGGGCGACAGAGCAAGACGGCATCTCCAGAAACAAACAAACAGGTATCATTTGGCATTTTAGTACCTTTTCATATTGAATGTGAGCCACACCTGCATTATAAGTATACATGTGTTCACCTTTCCATTCTCTACAGTGTAAATTATCTCTAGGTTACCATCTTCCATCTAAAATGGAGGCAGACTCTCTGGCTTACTAGGTTGTGGATTAAGCAATAAAGTGATGCTTCTTTCCAATTATTTTCTTTGTTGCTGGTGACCTGAGTTAAAAAGGTGCCTCCTCATCCGGCACAGTGGTGCATGCCTGTAATCCCAGCACTTTGGGAGGCCAAGGCGGGCGGATCACCTGAGGTAAGGAGTTCGAGACCAGCCTGACCAATATGATGAAACCCCGTCTCTACTAAAAATACAAAAGTTAGCCAGGCGTGGTGGCACGCGCTTGTAGTCTCAGCTACTTGGGAGGCTGAGACAGGAGAATTGCTTAAACCCGGGAGGCAGAGGTTGCAGTGAGCCGAGATCGCACCACTGCACTCCAGCCTGGCAACAAGAGCAAAACTCTGTCTCAAAAAAAAAAAAAAAAGGTGCCTCCTCAAGTCCTCAGCACAATTTCCATCAGACTGAACTGCAGGTCCTGAACTCTCTGGCCAGCTTGACTGTGAAGACGGCACTGGAGTTAGTGCCTTCCTATGTCACAGCGACAGTATTGCACATTAGGAAATTCAACTGTGACAACGCCTCTCAAGGGGAGGCAGCAACACTAGCTTCTAAATGAGGCCTCAACCCTCTCATCCACGCAGCCAGAGATCTCCTGAGCTAAGACAAGCCTCCAATGTCTGTGACTGCCACCTTCGGTGACAGCATCACTTCGAGAGCCCACAACTCTCATGCTTACTTCTAATAAAGAGAACACATGATCATCTCGGCCTAGAGAAAGCAAAGGCAGACATAAATTGCTAAGTAAAGATACTTTGTTTGGTCCAGGTGCAGTGGCTCATACCTGTAATCCCAGTACTTTGTGAGGCTAAGGCGAGAGCATCGCTTGAGCCCAGGAGTTCGAGACCAGCCCGGGCAACATGGCAAAACCCTGTCTCCCCTAAAAATATAATAATTAGGCCAGGTGCAGTAGTTCACACCTGTAATCCCAGCACTTTGGGAGGCCGAGGCAGGCAGATCACCTGAGGTCAGGAGTTAGAGACCAGCCTGGCCAATATGGCAAAACCCCATCTCTACTAAAAATACAAAAATTAGCCGGATGTGGTGGCACATGCCTGTAATCCTAGCTACTCGAGAGGCAAAGGCAGGAGAATCGGTTGAACCCAGGAGGCAGAGGTTATAGTGAGCCGAGATCGTGCCACTGCACTCCAGCCTGGGCAACAGAGTGAGACTCCATCTCAAAAAAAAAGAAAAAAAGAAAAAAATATATATATATATAACATATACGTGTGTGTGTGTATATATATATATATGTATCATATATATGTGTGTGTGCATGTGTGTGTGAAATTAGCATGGCATGGTGGCACATGCCTGTAGTCCCAGCTACTCGGGAAGCTGAGGTGGAAGGATCACTTGAGCCCAGGAGGTCGAGGCTGCAGTGAGCTGAGATAGCACCACTGCACTCCAGCCTGGGCAACAGAGCAAGACCCTGTCTCAAAAAACAAAAAAGATACTTTTTTGGCTTTGAAAAACCAATCTAAAAAACTAACCTATTTAGATACCAAATTGTATATGAAATAAAATCTCAACTCTCTTTTTAGAATAAATAGGTCCACAAAAATGCTAAGGAAATAAACTACAACATTAACGAGGGTTACTTCTGGTGGGAAGATGATGGGTGATTCCATCTTTTTCACTGTTACTAACAGAATAAGCATCGTTACCTTTAAAATCAGAAAACAAACACAACTACCTTCCAAAGTTTAATCAATCAACTCCTTAGAAGTGAAATCTAACAATCACTTCAAATACTCTAAAATTCAACAGAGTAAAATCTCAAATTACTTTCTCATCTTCCTAATTCTTATTTAAAAGGAGTCCCTCCATGAAGTGTGTGAACTTTCACGAGGGTGCCAGGGAGGACTCACTGATTTTCACACCGGATAACGTTGAACCGCTCCAGTTTCAGAAACTCATCAAAAAGAGGATTTACTATGTTAAAACATTCATGTCCCCAAGTTAAAAATTGATACTGAATACAACGGCATCCATATTTCTGGAGAAAAATCAGTACACATGTCACTTCTGTTATAGAAATACATTTACAGTGTGTCCCACTCCATGGAAGCCCTGGTCTCAGGCACCTCCAGCTTTACCGTCTCCCTGCACACACCGGGGGCCTGGTTGGCTTCGAGCAGAAGCCGAAGTCCCATCAAGGGTCCAGACTTTCCGTGCCTCCTTTGTTTTCATCGAGTCTGGGCCGCTTTAGCTCTGGTGGACTGCCCTGAGCGTCTCCAGGCATCTCTGCAACATTAACAAACATAAGGTTGGCAAGTAAATGAAGAATTCTGGAAGTCAAGGGCTGACATTTACAGAGTACAGAGCTAAGACACGGAACTGAGCTGCCTGACAAGATCCTATACTGATATAATGGAAGTTCTATAGAGTGGTTCTCAACCAGGGGCGATTTTGCCTCTCAAGGGACAGTGGGCAATGTCTAGTGGCATTTTAGAATGTCATGGGCAAGCTGGGCGTGGTAGCTCACGCCTGTAATCGCAGCACTTTGGGATGCTGAGGCGGGTGGATCATTTGAGGCCAGGAGTTCAAGACCAGCCTGGCCAACATGGTGAAACCCCGACTCTACTAAAACTACAAAAATTACCCGGGTGTGATGGCGCATGCCTGTAGTCCCAGCTACTCGGGAGGCCGAGGCAGGAGAATTGCTTGAACATGGGAGGTGGAGGTTGCAGTGAATCGAAATTGTGCCACTGCATTCCAGCCTGGGCGACAGAGCAAGACTGCATCTCAAAAAAAAGAAAAAAAAAATGTCATGGGCAAGAAGTGGCACCCAGGGATGCTGCTAAACATCCTATAATACACACGACAGTCTTCCACAACAAAGAATTACCTGGCCCAAAAGGTCAATAGTCATCAGGTGGAGAAACTTGATCTAGACGATCTCCTACTGAACCCACTCCCTGGCTCACCAGGATGCTCTCACTGGCCAGGTCCCTCCCTGCTGAGGCGTAAACAGGCAGCCAGTGGGTTTAAACAATGGTTCCAATAAGATGCATCCTTGCTGTCTCAGAACTGACTTAAAATTAGATGGCATTAATTTCCAAAAGAACAAAAGAAAAGATACTCTACCTTTAATTATATTAAACCAGTAACAGTATTACTTACCTGACTGAATTTCTTCTGTAGAAGGTGTGGAAATCACACTGGTTGGTACAGAACTTGGTGGAGTGTCTGTTTTTAAGGGTGTTAAGTTTATTCTCCTTGATTAAAAAAAAAAAAGTAGAGGGGTGATGGCTCATTAGTGTCACAGGAATTGTTTATGTATGATACCAACCTTCACAACTACCAAAGGAAATACTTCAATTTTCAGCTGAACATACGGTTCAAGGCATTAAATAGTAAGATGTGCCCACTTGTTTAATAACTGAGGATTACATTCATGTATTAAGTTAAACCATCACATTTATAATAGTCAACTTAAACCATAACCAGTCATCGAAAAGTTTCAAAACCTGTGTTCTGTTCATTACCCATGTTCTTGTGAACACTCTGCTGGCTGCTGTAAAAGACAGTCAGATATGGTTTCTATATATGGAAAGCGCCAAATCACAGGTAATACTTTTTTAAAAACCAGAGTGTTGGGCCGGGCAATGCCTGTAATCCCAGCACTTTGGGGGGCTGAGGCGGGCAGATCACTTGAGGTCAGGAGTTTTCGACCAGCTTGACCAACGTGGCGAAACCCCATCTCTACTAAAAACGCAAAAAGTCAGCCAGGCATGGTGGCGCATGCCTGTAATCCCAGCTACCTGAGAGGCTGAGGTAGGAGAATCACTTGAACCCAGAAGGCGGAGGTTGCAGTGAGCAGAGAGCATGCCATCACACTCCAGCCTGGGCAACAAAGCAAGACCCTGTCTCAAATGAATAAACAAATAAATAAAAACCCAGAGTCTTAATTTTCAACAACTATTCTTGTTTGCAAAAGATTACACCTTCAAGAAGCTTGGTAAATAATTCAGAAGAAATCAAGGGGGGAAAATAATTTAATACCAAAAATAGTTCAAGGAATACCTTCCGTCACATAAAAACAAATAGAAAAATTGTAAAATACATTGCTAATCTGCAGAAAGAAATGAAAGATTTTAAGAGGGCGTTAAAGCCAGCAACCCATACACATATTATGAACTTGCCAAAGACCTGTTGGCGCAGGAGAGGCTGAGAGGCACAGGGCGCTTCTGTCCAGCTCGCCATCCCCAGCACTCCCCTCTGCATCCCCCTTCCCAGCCCTCCTCCTGACTCAGTTTATGGGAAGGTTGGGAGGCAGAGGGCTTGGTAGAGAAGGAACTATACAGGATCAGAGGGGTAACTGGACATCAGCTGCAGGGCAAGGATGAAAATGGGAGGCTGTGCTGCCTGACGGCAGAAGAATGTGCTAAGTGGCTCTGTATCCAGTAGGAGTGGCAGACACAGGGGTGCATGCCAGCCACACTGACGTAAGCAGGGATTATTTGCACCTCCTGGGGATTATTTGTTATCAGATCAGGACCTCCGTTTCTCACCGACCAGGCTGCTGGAGACATCAAACGCGGTCTCAGGAAGACACTCCTGGAATTGCCTACATCCTGGGCAGAACAGCATAAATAAAAAATGGGACCTGCTTCCTGTCTTTGGGGGCTCACAACCTGCAGGGGAAACTGAAGCATCAAAGCACCTGCTATGGAATCTGATGTGTGGTGGACAAGGGAAAGGCTGAAGGGCCACAAAGACTGCAAACAGAGAGGGTACATTCAAATGGGTCTTTCAGGAGACTCCTGGCATCACCAAGAGGAAGAGATGTCCCGGGCTTCCCCAGAGAAGGGAAGGACAGAGGCCTCAAAGGGCAGAGTGTGCTCTGGGAAGATGACATTCAGGACTAGGCTAGAGATGAAGGCCACGGACTCAGGAGAGAGAGTGGCCACAGTCCTGGATGACAGGCTGCAGCCAAATCACAGTCTGTGTGTGTGCATAGGAGCCTGGGCTTTATCTGACAGGCAGGAACTGGAGGAACAAACAGAGGCCTCTATGTAAGAAATGACACTCTCGGATTTGAAGTTAAGAATCTCTGTGGCAACCTACTGGCATGAAGCATTCGCCACCTGAAATTTCACCTGCAGCAGAGTGGGAGCATTCTGTTTGCCTTTTGTGTTTCATTTTGCAGTGACATCTTGTTCTAACAAGTTCTTACCGGGGTGTTGTCTTGCTCCAGGCTTGCAGTGTGTTCAGAGTGACCCTCCGGGATGGGTGGGCTTTTGTGTTTTGACTACTGGGCTGCAGGGTCTTCTCCTCCGAAGGCCCTGGCAAGGGGCTTTTGACAGCAGGACTGATGGAGGGAGGGTCCCTGATGGCTGCTGGGGCTGGGGCCTGTCTGGCCTGAGGCGGGGTCGTGCCGGGGCTGCTGGGGTCTTGGGTTCTGCTGGCTGGGGTTCCCTCTACCGGTCTGGGTCCTGGCGAAGACCCTCTATGTGTCTGACTCTTGGTTTTCTTTGCTGTATCAGGAGTTCTCATGCTCAAAACTGGCTTCTCTTTCAAAGGAATTCCAAGTTCATCTTTCTCAAATGTCACAAATGAGCAGTAACCGTCCGTGGAAGAAATGGCCAGGAAGGCGCCATCGCTGGACCTTCATCCCCAAAACAGGGAAAAGTTACAGACCTTACCAACACTCTCACATCTAGTTAGAAGAGGGAAGTTCGAGCAAAATCACAAGCTTGTTTGAAGGCAAAAACCAGGGAAAAGATAAGACTGGAAAAGAGCGTGTGATAGCGACTCACTCGTGCAGTTTCATCGCGATTTGCTAAGTTGCTGCAACCTATCTGTGCTACTAGCAACTTTCACTTGAATAGGCTGGGTGCGGTGGCTTACGCCTGTAATCCCAGCACTTTGGGAGGCCAAGGCAGGTGGATCATTTGAGGTCAGGAGTTCGAGACCAGCCTGGCCAACATGGTGAAACCCTATCTCTACTACAAATACAAAAAAAATTAGCCAGGCATGGTGGCGGGCGCCTGTAATCCCAGCTATTCAGGAGGCTGAGGCAGGAGAATTGCTTGAACCCAGGAGGCAGAGGTTATAGTGAGCCAAGATCGTTCCACTGCACTCCAGCCTGGGTGACAGAATGAGACTCCGTTTCAAAAAAAAACCTCACACTGGGCCAAGCAGGCCACGGGGGCTGAACTGGGGACCAAAAGGTGGTGGAAGGGCAGTGCTGAGTGACATCTGCTACACAGGCCCAGCTCGGGGCACTTCCCTGTCCTGGGCAGCAGGGGCATGCAGGGAAGGGCTTCCTCCCAGAGGGCCTCAGGAGTCCCCAAATGGCCAAGGAGTCTACAAGGCCTCCCCTCAGTTTATCAGAGTCCAGTTAACCCCACAAGGCAATCTCAATGCCATCAAAACCCACCACTGTGAAAATAAGAAGCAAGTATTGTGGCAAACTAGAAATGGCTTTCCTTTTAATGTTGATTCCTTTAAAAAACAAAATTGGGGCCGGGCGTGGTGGCTCACGCCTGTAATTCCAGCACTTTGGGAGGCTGAGGCAGGAGGATCGCTTGAGCCCAGGAGTTTGAGACCAGCCTGGCCAACAGGGCGAAACCCCATCTCTACTAAAACCACAAGAATTAGCCAGTTGCAGTGGTGCACACCTGTAATCCCAGCTACTTGGGAAGCTGAGGCATGAAAATCACTTGAACCTGGAAGGTGGAGGTTGCAGTGAAACGAGATCACACCACTGCACTCCAGCCTGGGTGACAGAGTGATACTTGGTGTCAAAAAAATAAATAAGAAACAAACTTGGTGAATATGTCCCCCAAAGCCATCTTTAGTAATGAAATGCTCCCTAATCCCGGGGTGTCTTCCAGGATATGGCCACGGTGTCCTTCACTCACTCTCCTTCATTAGCAGCCACTCACCATGAAATGTCACTGAGGGTGTGGTAATGTATATTAGACACGTAACCGAAAGGGAAGGACTGCTGGGTGTCATACAGAAGCACGGAGTCCTCCGAGGCCACAGCAAACACCAGGCGGTAGGGCAGACTCATCAGCTCCACACCTGGGGGTCGGGGACAGAGACAAAGTAAAACCGCAGAAACAAGGCTTCTGACCGGGTGCAATGGCTCACGCCTAGAATCCCAGCACTTTGGGAGGCCGAGCCGGGTGGATCACTTGAGCTCAGGAGTTTGAGACCTGCCTAAGCAACATGGCAAAACCCTGTCTCTATCAAAAATACAAAAAATTAGCCAGGCGTGGGGGTGTGTGCCCGTAGTACCAACTACTCAGGAGGCTGAGACGGGAGAATTGCTTGAACCCAGGAGGCGGAGGTTGCAGTGAGCTGAGATTGCACCACCATACTCCAGCCTGGGCAGCAGAGGAAGACTCTGTCTCAAAAAAAAAAAAAAAAAAGAAATTTATAAGAATAAAAATATATCCAGCATCCACTAAGGTAAAATTCGGTGTCTGGTATCTAATCAAAAAGTACCAGGCAAACAAAAACAGGAAGATATGACCCACAATGAGGAGAAAAAAAATCAAAACCAACCTGTATACAAGGACATTAAAAGAGCTATTATAACTGCATTCTATATGCTTAAGAAGCAAGAGGAAACTGAGGCGGGTGGATCACCTGAGGTCAGGAGTTTGAAACCAGCCTGGTCAACATGGCAAAACCCTGCCTCTACTAAAAATAAAAGTAGCTGGGTGTGGTGGCACACGCCTGTAATCCCGGCTACTTGGGAGGCTGAGGTGGGAGATTCACTTGAACCTGGGAGGTGAAGGTTGCAGCGAGCTGAGATTATACCACTGCATTCCAGCCTGGGCAACAGAGCAAGACTCCTTCTCAAAAAAAAAAAAAAAGAAAGAAAGCAGCAAGAGGAAAAATGGAGCATGGAGAGGCACAGAATATATAAGGAAAACCCAAAGTGAACCTCTAGAGATGAGAACCACAATGACGAAAAACACACTGGACGGGACCAAGGGCAGAGCATGCAGGAGACAGGGTTAGCAAACTCAAAACACAGCTATAGAGACTTCCAAAATCAAACACTGGAAGAAGAAAAAAACAAAAAAAGGAAGCAGTATCAAAGGCCAGGAACTAATTTCAAAGGACCTAATATGACACATGTGTAATGGGAGTATTTGAATAAGAGAAGGGAATAACAGAAATAATATTTGAAGGAAAAATGGCTGAAACTTCCCAAATGTAATAAATGTAATAAAAACTATAAACTGATAGATCTACGAAGTTGAATGAACCCCAAGCACAAGAAAACAAAGAAAATGGCTGGGCGTGGGGGCTCACGCCTATAATCCCAGTACTTTGGGAGGCCAAGGTGGGTGGATCACTTGAGGTCAGTAGTTCGAGACCAGCCTGGCCAACATGGCAAAATCCCGTCTCTACTAAAAATACAAAAATTAGCTGGGTGTGGTGGCATGTGCCTGTAATCCCAGCTACTCTGGAGGATAGGAGGGAGAATCCCTTGAACCTAGGAGGCAGAGGTTGCAGTGAGCCAAGATTGCACCACTGCACTCCAGCCTGGGTGACAGAGCAAGACCCCATCTCAAAAAAAAAAAAAAAGAAAAGAAAAAAAGAAAATTGATAGTGAGAGACATAGACAAACAAAAGGAGTACGTCTATTCCTTTTAAAGTGCCTTAGGCAAGAAAATATATCCTGAAGAAAGAAAAAAAAAAAACTGACATGTATTTTGATAACCCCAGTCTTTGCTCCGCTTTTAAAAATAACTAAACCGGGCCAGGCACAGGGGCTCACACTTGTAATCCCAGCACTTTGGGAGGCCGAGGCAGGTGGATCACTTGAGTGCAGGAGTTCAAGACCAGCCTTGGCAACATGGTGAAATGCTGTCGCTACCAAAAATACAAAAATTAACCAGTCTCATAACCTGGTCTCAAAATAAATAAATAAATAGATTTAAATGTAAAAATAAAATATTTTAAAAATAACTGAACTGAACCAAACCCAGATACCCACCTTTCCCCATAAGACAGAATCCGAATCTCCACCCCACTCTGGTGACCTGTTTCGGAGAGAAAACATAATACACCCCTGAGGCTCTGAGGATACCTGTTTCCACCACTGGCCTCAGTTCAAAGTAGACTGGACAGCAGCGAACAGCAAGAGTGGCTTTTCCAGGACACGGAAGATGAGCGATGGGCCTAATGGATTAATTGCAGTGTTAGGAAAAGGCACTGTGACTCAGCAAAAGCAAAAATAAAAGATAAACATTTTGGCAGGGTGCGGTGGCTCATGCCTATAATCCCAGCACTTTGGGAGGAGGAGGCAGGCGGATCACCTGAGGTCAGGAGTTCAAGACCAGCCTGGCCAACATGACAAAACCCCATCTCTACTAAAAAAAAAAAAAGAAAAAATACAAGCTGGGTGCAGTGACTCATGCCTGTATTCCCAGTACTTTGGGAGGCCGAGGCAAGCAGACCACTTGAGGTCAGCAGTTTGAAACAAACCTGGCCAACATGGTGCAACCCCATCTCTACTAAAAATACAAAAATTAACTGGGGGTGGTGGCGGGCACCTGTAATCCCAGCTACTCAAGAGGCTGAGGCAGGAGAATCACTTGAACCCAGGAGGCAGAGGCTGCAGTGAGCAGAGATCGCACCATTGCACTCCAGCCTGGGCGACAAGAGTGAAACTCCGTCTAAAAAAAACATAAACATTTCAAACATTTCCTTGACTGCATACCTTCTAAGATTCTTCCTGGAGAAAACATAAGTGGTATTCATTACATTTTCACCAGATTCCACACATCCAGCTGGGGAACAGGGAAGGGAGGGAGAGGAAAGAAAAGTCACTGTTTCAGCAAACTGTTCACCAACAGAAACACAAGAGCCTTCAGTTCCGGTTTTCAAAATAGTTCCCCCTGAAGCTATAGTCTCTGGACAATGTTGTGACTGAGCACAAAAACAAATATTCTGGCACTGTCTGTTCTCAGCCCTTACTCCAGTTCTACCTACCTGTCATCTCCACTTACCTGTGGGCAATCCCCGGGGATCTGGTTCTGATCTTGGGCCGGGAGAACATAGCGAGCCTTTGCCATAGGGCACCTTTGAGCCTCCAGGCAATTCCTTGATTGAAGCACCATGACTAGATTCAGCTGCCCAGGCTACTTTCTCCCTCTCTATTTCCTGGATTCCAGCCTTGGATGCCATCCAAAGGCTGAGACTCACCTTTCCTCAACTTCCCTATCCAGCCATGAGGCTGCCAGGAGACCTTGCCCTCTGCTGAAGCCTCCAGCCTCCTTCAGAACCTGACTTCGCTCTGGGGAACAGTCCCCATCTGAGAGCTCTTCTCCACTCACCCCCTGCTGTACTCAAAACAGTTCAGCCCTGTCAGAGTGACCATCATACACTGCTGCTCTTGGAAACATCTCCCTGTTTTATGCTATTTCTGATACATATACACACACATAACTTTACATATGACTGTTTCATATCCACCAGGGAGGGCAGTAGACAGTATCAATAGTCTTTTTTTTATTATTGTTAATACATTCTACATAGCTGCCCTCTTGTTTTTTTCTTTTGAGACAGAGTCTTGCTCTGTCACCCAGGCTGGAGTGCAGTGGCATGATCTTGGCTCACTGCAACCTCCACCTCCCAGGTTCAAGCAATTCTCCTGCCTCAGCCTCCTGAGTAGCTGGGATTACAGGTGCCTGCCACAATGCCCGGCTAATTTTTGTATTTTTAGTAGAGATGGGGTTTCACCATGTTGGCCAGGGTGGTCTCGAACTCCTGACCTCAAGTGATCTGCCCTCCTCCGCCTCCCAAAGTGCTGGGATTACAGGCATGGGTCACAGGCCCCTCTTTTCATGCCACTCCATTCTTCCATCCCCAAGAAATCCATTTTAACATTCAACAAACCATTATGTCATCTGTATATTTCCTCCATGCTCACATAATCATTATAATCAGTTATAACTCAATCACATGTATACCTCTATGATGTTTTTTATTGAGTCCATTTGTTTTACAAAACAGGGTATTATTGACACTTCTCCTTATTTTGCTTGTTTCAATCAACTACTCATGAAAGTTAACTTGCATAGCACTGATGCATTATTTTTTTGTAGCTGCATAATATTTACTGCAAGGTTCATTCACCCAACCTCTGTTAATGAGTATTTTTCTTTTTTGCTTTTGGTTTTTTACCACTATAAACAATGCTTGCGATAAGCATCCTTGAACATATACTTTTTTTTTTTTTGAGACAGAGTCTCACTCTGTTGCCCAGGCTGGAGTGCAGTGGCTTGATCTTGGCTCACTGCAACCTCTGCTTCCTGGGTTGGAGCGATTCTCCTGCCTCAGCCTCCCGAGTAGCTGGGATTACAGGAGCACATCACCACGTCTGGCTAATTTTTGTATTTTTGGTAGAGACAGGGTTTTGCCATGTTGGCCAGACTGGTCTTGAACTCCAGACCTCAGGTGATCCACCCACCTTGGCCACCACACCCAGCCGGTTTCCAGTCTTAATTGGGTCTTCTCCATTTCTAGAATGTCCTCCTATATTTCCTTACAAGAGTTTTCTATTTTTACCTTTTGTGCTTAAGTACTGAATTCACCTGGAATTTATTTTTTACATCTAAGCGAGGGGTCCAATTTTACCTTCTTCCACATAGCTGGCTACCCCAGCACTGCTCACTCAATAATAGAGTCCTCCCTTTGCAAGATCCATCTCTTGTACAACATGGTGGTTACGGTTCATAACAATGTATTGTATTCCTGAAAAATGCTAAGAGAGTAGATATAAAGTGTTCAAACCACAGAAATCCTAATTATGTGAGACCATGCGATGCTAATTAGCTAGATTTAGTCATTCCACAATATACATATACTTCAAAACATCATGTCGTACACAACTACATACAATTTCATCTGTCAATTAAATAAAAAAAAAAAAGATGGGCCAGGCATGGTGGCTCATGCCTGTAATCCCAGCACTTTGGGAGGCCGAGGCGGGCGGATCACGAGGTCAGGAGATCGAGACCATCCTGGCTAACATGGTGAAACCCCGTCTCTACTAAAAATACAAAAAATTAGCCGGGCGAGGTGGCGGGCGCCTGTAGTCCCAGCTACGCAGGAGGCTGAGGCAGGAGAATGGCATGAACCCCGGGGAGCGGAGCCTGCACTGAGCCGAGATCACGCCACTGCACTCTAGCGTGGGCGACAGCGAGACTCCTTCTCAAAAAAAAAAAAAAAAAAGGATGAGGCCAGGTGCAGTGGCTCATGCCTGTAATCCCAGCACATTGGGAGGCTGAGGCAGGTGGATCACCTGAGGTCAGAAGTTTGAGACCACCCTGGCCAACATGGTAAAACCTCATCTCTACTAAAAATACAAAAATTAGCTGGGCATGGTGGCGGGTGCCTGTAATCCCAGCTACTTGGGAGGCTAAGGCAGAAGAATCACTTGAACTCAGGAGATGGAGGTTGCAGTAAGCCAAGATCACGCCAACACTCTCAAGCCTGGGCGACAAGGGTGAAACTCTCTCAAAAAAAAGAGGAATAGGTCTTTGTCCAACCTCAACACTTCCCAACCTTCTTAATGACATATTCTTGTCCTATCTGCCTTCAGTGTCTAATTCTCTTGAGAATTATTTAAGTAACATACAATTAATTACAAATAAATAATAGATTTTTTTCCACTGTAATAGCACCTGAGGTCATATACTAAATCGCCTTATATCCTGAGATCTTTTTCTGGATTCCGTGTTCTGGTCCACTAATCTATTTGTTTGGTCCTATAGCAACACCATATTGATTGGATAAAAGTAGTGTTACAGGATCTTCTGACATGTGTTGAGGCAAATGCCCTCCCAAGTATCACTGGTTTTTTTTCATACTTCCTTGGCTATTCTTCAGCATTTATTCTACTAAACAAAGCTGAGATTTCA
Source organism: Nomascus leucogenys (assembly GCF_006542625.1). Lineage (NCBI taxonomy): Eukaryota > Metazoa > Chordata > Mammalia > Primates > Hylobatidae > Nomascus > Nomascus leucogenys. Next base: position 21,736,666 of record NC_044405.1, on the reverse strand, counting down.
TCCAATTAAAAAAAAAAACTTTAATGCAATTCTAACTGGAAATGAAATTAGTATGTTAATTGTTAGAACATAATATATCTTTCCATTTATTCAGAACTTGCTTTATAACCTTCAATAAGACCTTCTAGACTTCTCCATAACGGTCCAGCCCCTTTCTTATTAAATTGACTTCTGCCTGGGTGTGGTGGCTCACACCTGTAATCCCAGCTCTTTGGGAGGCCGAGACAGAAGGGGTGCTTGAGCCCAGGAGTTTAAGACCAGCCTGGGCAACATAGCAAGGCTGTGTCTCTACAAAAAAATAAGAAAATTAGCCAGGCATGGTGCTACACGCCTGTGGTCCCAGCTACTAGGGAGGCTGAGATGGGAGGATTCCCTGAACTCAGGAGATCAAGGCTGATGCAGTGGGCCATGATCACACCACTGTACTCCAGCCTGGGTGACGGAGTGAGACCCTGTCTCAAAAAATAAATAGATAAATAAATTTACTCTATGTATTTGGCAGGCTTTGCACTACTATGAATGAAATATTTCTCTTCCTTCCATTTCTAAGTACTCACTGCCAATATAGACAAAAGACACGAATTTTTATATATTTTACAATATCCAGCCATCTTATCAAATTCTTTTTAAAATTCTAATACTATTTTTAAAATCTCTTGGATTTTCTAGAAATACAATCCTATTGCAGTTTTTTATCTGTTCTTTTCCAATCTTTGTAATTTCATTTTCCTGTTTTTCCCACACTTACTAACACCACAAAGAACAATAACGTTGATAACAGACATCCGTTTGCTACTTGATTTTAATTGAAAATATTTATAGAGTGGCCACTTAGTAAAGGATTTGCTATTGGGGCTGGGCGCAGTGGCTCACACCTGTAACCTGTAAGACCATCATTTTGGGAGGCCAAGGTAGGCAGATCACCTGAGGTCAGGAGTTTGGGACCAGCCTGGCCAACATGGTGAAACTCCGTCTCTACTAAAAATACAAAAATTACCTGGTCGTGGTGGCAGGCGCCTGTAATCTCAGCTATTCAGGAGGCTGAGGCAGGAGAATTGCTTGAACCCAGGAGGTGGAGGCTACAGTGAGCCAAGATGGTGCCACTGCACTCCAGCCTGGGTGACAGTGAGACTGTTTAAAAAAAAAAAAAAAGGCCAGCGCGATGGCTCACACCTGTAATCCCAGCAATTTGGGAGGCCAAGGCAGGAGGATCACCTGAGGTCCGGAGTTCGAGAGCAGACTGACCAACATGGAGAAACCCCATCTCTACTAAAAATACAAAATTAGCTTGGCGTGGTGGCACATGCCTGTAATCCCAGCTACTCCGGAGGCTGAGGCAGGAGAATGGCTTGAACCCAGGAGGCAGAGGTTGCTGTGAGCCGAGATCGTGCCATTGCACTCCAGCCTGGGCAACAAGAGTGAAACTCTATCTCAAAATAAATAAATAAATAAAAATTTTTTTTTAAAAAAGGCTAGGCGTGGTGGCTTACACCTGTAATCCCAGCACTTTGGGAGGCCGACGCAGGAGGATCACAAGGTCAGGAGTTCGAGACCAGCCTGACCAACATGGTGAAACCCCATCTCTACTAAAAATACAAAAATTAGCCGGGAGTGGTGGCACACACCTGTAATCCCAGCTACTCAGGAGGCTGAGGCAGGAGAATCGCTTGAACCTGGGAGGCGGAGGCTGCAGTGGTGAGCTGAGATCACAGCACTGCACTCCAGCTGGGCAACAGAGTGAAACTCCGTCTCAAAACAAACAAACAAACAAAAAAAAAGGATTTATTACTGGGTTTAGTGAATAACTTTTAATAAATGTTTAGTAACTAACTTTAGTAAATATGACCTAAACAACTACTTATTCTTGGGCCTGAGACTTCTTGAGCCAAAGTGTCATTTGCACATGTTCCACAGTGTTCTTTAAAGCCCCACCCACACAGCTGCATGTGTGATTCACGCCCTTCTCAGGCCCTCCCTGGCTCAGCTGGGATGGGACTCAGTGGCAAACCTGGCCAGTGCCCTCCCGTTTGGCCCAACCCTGGGCTATGTTGTCATCTTTATGCACAGGATGGTCCTGGAGCCATGGCAATGAGCAGACATTCTCCTCTGAGAACACTGTGGCCACAGTACTGCCTAGCCTTATCTTGCTGGGCTGAGCCCCTTGCCTTCCTAGGGACATAGGGACAATAAACCTATGTAGTCCTTGCTACTTGGCTGACCTTTTGATTTTGACCACTGCTGCTTCCACAAGTTTGTCCATGAGTCTAATCCTGTTCACAAATGCGCTTCTTTATTGAGGAGAATAAAAACAATAAAGGAGCTTTATCTTTGGCTTTAGCACTACGACTTCCATATACATGCTAATGAATGAAAAAGCATTCATTAAAAGGTTTAAATAGTAAAGTTTCTTTTTTTTTTTTGAGATAAGATATCACTCTGTCGCCCAGGCTGGAGTACAGTGGTGTGATCTCAGCTCACTGCACCCTCTGCCTCCCAGGTTCAAGCGATTCTCCTGCCTCAGTCTCCCAAGTAGCTGGGATTACAGGTATGCGCCACCACACCCAGTTAAGTTTGGTATTTTTAGTAGAGACAGGGTTTCACCATGTTGGCCAGGCTGGTCATGAACTCTTGACTTCAAGTGATCCGCCCGCCTCGGCCTCCCAAACTGCTGGGATTACACGTGTGAGCCACTGTGCCCAGCCAAAAGTTAAATTTATCTAAGAGAAAATGCCTATCATTTTAATCTCATAACTCCCAAACTTTTCTGCACATTAGAATCACTGGGAGATCTTTTTAAAATTCCAAAAGCCAGGCCACCCAGACCAATTACACTACAATCTCTAGGGGTGGGACACAGGCGCCAACGTGTTTTTTGAAGCTCTCCTGGAGGTTCCAATGGGCAGGTAAGTCGGGGTCCCCCACTCTAATCAGCATTCACTGAGCTGATAAGCAGCAGCGTAAAACAGGAGCAGACATCCCCACTCGGCCATCATTCCCTGAAGTCCAAGCTATGAAACACACCTGGCGTGAGGAGCAAAGATCCGTCGGGAGTGAAACTCAGTCTACGGAAGAAAGACTTCATGCTGTCGTCGTGAAACATCCGGTAGCTTCTTGCCTGCCGCACACAAAATTTATTTTTATTATTTTGTTTGTTTGTTTTCTACACACAAAGTTTAAACATTTTTCCAAATCTTTGCACTCACAATAAAGGCTTCCCAACTGCTGTATGTGCCTATGGTTTTCTTTACGTAGTGTCATTTATTGTTGACATAATAATAAATGAAATTGAAACATACTACAAATCAAATAATTGTGCAACACCGCAAGGGTAAACATTCATGAAAACTGACCACACATTTTTGTTAGGTAAAGCTATATGTATGTATGTGTGTTTTATGTGGTTCTAAAATTATTTTTAAAAACTCTTAAGAACACAAACCACAGGGTCAACAGTGGCATATCTGGGGCCTGAGACTGGCAGACAGTGGGAAGATGACCAGGAGACCTCTGCTTTCTATCTGTGTGGATTCATTAGAATTTCCAACTGAATGCACTCTTTAGAGACAGAGTCTCGCTCTGTCACCCAGGCTAGAGTGCAGTGGCGCAATCAAAGGTCACTGCAACCTAGAACTTCTGGGCTCAAAGCAATCCTCCCGTCTCAGCCTCCTGAGTAGCTGGGACTATAGGCACATGCCACCACATCCAGCTATTAATAAATGCACCCTTTAAAAAAAGAAAATAGTGGATTATTAAACTGGTAATCATTAATCTTTTAAAACAACATTTCTTTAACACCTGTCTGGGACAGTTTTTACTACTATTTATAAACATCAAGCATTTGCCAGACATGGGGGCTCACACCTGTAGTCCCAGCACTTTGCGAGGCCGAGGCAGGCGGATCACTTGAGTTCAGGAGTTCGAGACCAGCCTGGCCAACATAGCAAAACCCCATCTCTACTAAAAATACAAAAATTATCTGAGTGTGGTGGCACACTCCTGTAATCCCAGCTTCTCAGGAGGCTGAGGCAGGAGAACCGCTTGAACCCAGGAAGCAAAGGTTGTAGTGAGTCAAGATCGTGCCACTGCACTCCAGCCTGGGTGACAGAGCCAGACACTGTCTCAACAAACAAACAAGCATTTAATTCTTAAGAACACAAGGAAGCAGGCATTACTATTCATATATATATGTAATAGATATATTTTTATATATATAAAATATAAAATAAATAATATAAAAATATATATTATATATAATATAAATATATAACATATAAAAGTATATATTATATGTAATATATATAAAAATATATATATATACACATTTTTTTTTTTGAGACAAAGTTTCGCTCTTGTTGCCCAGGCTGGAGTGCAAATGGCGCAATCTCGGCTCACCGCAAACTCCACCTCCCAGGTTCCAGTGATTCTCCTGCCTCAGCCACTGGAGTAGCTGGGACTATAGGCGTGCACCACTATGCCCAGCAAATTTCTGTATTTTTAGTAGAGACAGGGTTCCAGCGTGTTAGCCAGGCTCGTCTCGAACTCCTGACCTCAGGTGATCTGCCCACTTCTGCCTCCCAAAGTGCTGGGATTACAGGCGTGAGCCACCGTGCCCAGCAAGCATTACTATTCTTACTTCACAGGTGTGACCTCTCAGTGCCTGTCAGTGCCCAGCCCACACCACCTTACCCTGGTTCCTTGGATGCATTTGCACCACGTCCCCGGGTGGAGCCAGTAACCAGCTTGCTCTCCTGCACCTCGCTGCCTGCCTCAGTAGCCTTGATTCCTTTACAAATAGGGTCCTATTTTCATTTGCCAATTCTTTGAAAGTCAAAATCCTTCCTATTCCTAAATACCAGTGTTTTGGCTGGGTCTCTGCTGTCTGCTAGCAAAACTCTCTACCTACCTGCCAAGATAGTAAACTGCCTGCTGCCAGACAGATCCAACGCTCGACCTGCCTGTCTTCTGTTGCCTCATGTAGGGATCTTCCCAGATCAGTAGTGACCAGCCCTTGCTACACCTGAGAATCACGGAGGCCCTGCTTACCTCCAGCCAAGTGAATCACGCCACTCAGGCTGGGGCCAAGGCATCCGTATTTTTATTTTTATTTATTTATTTTGAGACTGAGTTTCGCTCTTGTCACCCAGGCTGGAGTGCAATGGTGCAATTTCAGCTCACTGCAACCTCCACCTCCCAGGTTCAAGCAATTCTCCTGCCTCAGCCTCCTGAATAGCTGGGATTACAGGCATGCACCCGGCTAATTTTATATTTCTTGTAGAGACAGGGTTTCACCATGTTGGCCAGGCTGGTCCCAAACTCCTGACCTCAGGTGATCCACCTGCCTCAGCCTCCCAAAGTGCTGGGATTACAGGCATGAGCCATCGTGCCCAGCCTTACGTCATTTTATTTTTGAAATAGAGTCTCGCTCTGTCGCCCAGGCTAGAGTGCAGTGGCATGATCTCAGCTCACGGCTGAGACCTCCGCCTCTCAGGTTCAAGTGATTCTCATGCCTCAGCCTCCCGAGTAGCTGGGATTACAGGCATGCACCACCACAACTGGCTGATTTTTGTAATTCACTGAGATGGGGTTTGGCCATGTTAGCCAGGCTGGTCTCAAACTCCTGACCTCAAGTGATCCGCCCACCTCAGTCTCCCAAAGTGCTGGGATTCCAGTCATGAGCCATCGTGCCCAGCCAGCACCCATATTTGTAATTCTTCCCAGGTGATTCCACGGTGCAGCCAGGGTTGAAAACCACTGTCCTGTCCTCCATCAGTGGCTCTACCCTGGTCTCCAGATGTCCCCATTTCCATACAGACTAGCCCACCACAGTAACCAAGCCTTGACTGTCCAAAAGGAAGCCTTATTGTAGTTCTGGAATCGGCTCCTTGAGGCCAGTGATTTGGCCGCAAAGGGATGGGAGGAGCTCATGACTTCCTAAGTCTCAGTTAAAGGCTGCTGAAAAAGAACGGCAAAATATTTTATACCTCTCCTTCAGCCCCTATTCCAGACAGCATCTTCGAAACATTGAAAGCCACACGCTTCTTCTGTATACTGTACACTCGCAGCACCCTGAAGAAAGAACACGTCTGATTTACCACTTCTAGTAAATGAATGATGCTTCACACAGAAACCACTTATTACCAACAGCCTATTACCACCTCAACAATTTTCAGCCTCCAAAAGCTTTTACCAATGATATTCACAACTGGGTAATTAAGAAGGAAGCAAGTATTAACAACCTAAAGGATATTACAGGCCAGGCGCGGTGGCTCACGCCTGTAATCCCTACACTTTGGGAGGCGGAGGCGGGTGAATCACTTGAGGTCAGGAGTTCGAGACCAGCCTGGCCAACATGGTGAAACCCCGTCTCTACCAAAAATACAAAAAATTAGCCGGGTGTGGTCGTGGGCGCCTGTAATCCCTGCTACTCGGGAGGTTGAGGCTGAAGAATCACTTGAACCCGGGAGGCAGAGGTTGCAGTAAGCTGAGATAGTGCCACTGCACTCCAGCCTGGGCAACAGAGCAAGATTCTGTCTCAAAAAAAAAAAAAAAAAGAAATTTTTGATAAGTCACATTACTCCCACTAGCTAATCAGATTGTTTTACTGATGACTGTCTGAATAAAACGCACTTGTCAGAAAATAATTGGCATTTAGAATACAATAGGAGATTCTATGAAAAATAAACACTAACTCCTCCCTACCACTTTTATTCCAAGGCCATCTTATATTCAATTTGTTTTAATTAAAAGTAGTTAGATAAATATTCAAAAGGACTATTAAGTAACATAGGAGGCACTCCTCATTTTTTTAACTCTTTGTTCCAACAATACAATTAAATGCAATTATGCCAGTAAACACAACAACAAGACTTCTTTTCAGAAAGGACAAAAATAGTTTATTTTTATATCCATTTAAATGGAGTCATTAAAATCACTGGGCTGGGCGAGGTGGTTCACGCCTGTAATCCCAGCACTTTGGGAGGCTGAAGCAGGCAGGTCACCTGAGGTCAGGAGTTTGAGACCAGCATCGTCAATATGGTGAAACTCTGTCTCTACTAAAAATACAAAAATTAGCCAGGCATGGTGGCACACACTTGTAATCCCAGCTACTCAGGAGGATGAGGCAGGAGAATCGCTTGAACCTAGGAGGTGGAGGTTATAGTAAGCCGAGATCGCACCACTGCATTCCAGCCAGAGTGACAGAGTGAGACTGTGTCTCAAAAAACAATTTAAAAAAATAAAAATCACTGTAGCACACCTGTAATCTTAGCACTTTGGGTGGCCAAGGCAGACAGATGGCTTGAGCTCAACAGATTGCGACCAGCCTGGGCAACACGGCAAAATCCCATCTTTACAAAAAAATATAAAAATTAGCCGGCTGTGGTGGTGCACACCTGTAGTCCCAGTTAGTTGGGGGGCTGAAGCATGAGGATTGCTTGAGCCCAGGAGGTCAAAGCTGTGACTGCACAGTGAGCTGTGACTGCACCACTGCACTCCAGCCTGGGTGACAGAGTGAGCCCCTCTCTCAAAAAAAAAAAAAAAATAGTAATAATAATAAAGATTTACTAAGTTCAGGGCTGGGCATGGTGGCTCATGCCTGTAATCTCAGCACATTGGCCGAGGCAGGCAGATCATCTGAGGTTAGGAGTTTGAGAACAGCCTGACCAACATGGTGAAACCCTGTCTCTACTAAAAATACAAAAATTAACCGGGCATGGTGGCATGTGCCTGTAATCCCAGCTACTAGGGAAGTTGAGACGGGAGAATCGCTTGAAACCAGGAGGCAGAGGTTGCAGTGAGCTGAGATTGTGAGATTGCGCCACAACACCTGCCTGGGTGACAGACTGAGACTCTGTCTAAAAATAAAAGATTTACTAAGTACAAACTTTGTGTAAGGCACTTGTCCTAATTAATTTCCAATTTCTGATTATGTTGTAAGAATGAGTATGAAAACAAGAACAAAAGAATCAAAGCTAGACTATGATAAATCTTGGTTAAGTTGCGATAAATACCTCTCTTCAGAAAATTCCAAGTAAATACAAAGAAATTCCAAGTAAATGCCAAAGCTGAATTTACCTGTCACAGCTCAGAGTAGCAACATATTGACCCAAAGGGTCCCAGGTTACTCCTTGGACATAACTTTTATGTTCATTAAAAATTGATATCTTTTGTCCTACAAAAAAAACACACACACGCACCAAAACAGCATTACCAAAACCTATTTGAGCCCAAATAGTATAAACTATGACTTAAATATTATTCCCTTTACCATGCATCACTCAGCAGGCAGTAAGTCAGAGTCTCTGTACTAAACCCTGTGTCAGTCTCTGGGGTCACAAAGATGACTTCATGCAGTCCCCACCCTCAGGGAGCTCACAGATCAGACAGACCCATCAACAGGCAAGCATCACACATGTGGACCGGGGGAGAGGAGCTGACAGCACAGGGCAGAGGGTCTGAGAAGATCTAAGTTCAGCTCCCCAGGTCAGGCAGGATGAAGAGGAGATGAAGGGTGGAAGAAGGTATTGTCAGGGAATCCCAGGGTTAAGACAGCTTAGCGAAGTGAATATGGAGCAGGGAGAGGTTGCTGAGAACTGCTAATGGGTACAGAGGAGGGCCAAGAACAGAAGATAAGGAGGAAAGGAGAAGTATTACAGAGACCTTGTGTGTAAGGAAAAGGCTGTGAGTATTCGAGCTGAGAAGTTGTCTGCATTTTAAAGGTGAAACAGGTTTAGGAGATGACAAAGAGGGTCGCTAGTTGGGAGGTGACTGAGTAGACCAGGAGAGAGATGAGGAGGGCCCAGAGAAGACAATGCGAACAGGGATGGAAAAGGGACCTCGGGGAAAATATTTAGCACACAGAGATCGCCTGCATAAAAAGACAAGGGAGTTATGAAGCCTTGGCCATTCCTTTTTTTTCTTTTTCTTTGAGACAGGGTGTGGTTCTGTTGCCCAGGCTAGAGTGCAGTGGCGCCGTCAGAGCTCACTGCAGCCTCAACTTCCCAGGCTCAAGAGACTCAGCAGCCCTAGTAGCTGGGACTATAGGCATGTACTACCACACCCAGCTAATTTTTGTATTTTTTTGGTAGAGAGAGGGTTTTGCCATGTTGCCCATGCTGGTCTTTAACTCCTAGGCTTGAGCAATCCTCCCAAAGTGCTGGGATTACAGGCGTGAGCCACTGTGCCTGACAAGCCATTCTTTTTTTTTTTTTTTTTGAAGTTTTTGGTGAGGTTCAGTAACAACCCATCACACTTATGATAAAACCTAAAATCCCGGCCAGGCGCAATGGCTCATGCCTATAATCCCAGCACTGTGGGAGGCTGATGCAGGCAGATCGCTTCAAGTCAGGAGTTTGAGACCAGCCTGGCCAACATGGGGAAACCCCGTCTCTACTAAAAATACAAAAATTAGCTGGAAGTGGTGGCGGGCACCTGTAATCCCAGCTACTTTGAGGGCTGAGGCAGAATTGTTGAACCCGGGAGGCAGAGGTTGCAGTGAGCCGAGATTGCACCACTGCCCTCCAGCCTGGGCGACTGAGGGAGACTCCATCTAAAAAAAAAAAAAAAAAAAAAAAAACACAAAACAAGACAGGATGGAGGATGGAGGATGGCTTGGCTGGACAGCATGGAACTAAAAAGAGCAAAAATTTTTATAGACTGGATGAGAACTGGGCTGACACGGTGCTGCGAGGGCAGCCAACAACTGCCCTACCCAGGTACTTGAGTTGTAGAATTGGCAGGAAGAGATTTGGGAGAAAACAAAGTTTGACTAAAGGATGGCGGGGGATAAAAATGATTAGGAGCTAGCCACTACTTGCTTTTGGCATTTCACAGCTATTTTTACACCACTATAACTTTTCACATGTCCACTGTCTCCCCAACTAGAGAACAGAATGTCCCTGGCTTTCCTTGATCTTCTAAAATGGAAACTTGATCCCACCTACCCCATCAACTAGCATGCAATGCCCTATAAATTATAAGTGACTTGTTAATCTTCCCGAGATCCTAACCTCCATAAAGGCAGGGCCCGGGCCTGTCATCTTATCTGCTGGCCCCACCATGTGGGATTTGCCTGGCCTCAGCATCAGTAACTTGCAGCACCACTGCTAAGCCTCTTGCCCTCTGACAATCCATGGCATATGGGACTAACCCCTATCCTGTTGAGCCAACCACCTAATTTAGTTCACTAAAACAATTTTTTGTGTTGCTTTTAAAGTTAAAGCAAGTAGGCCGGGTGTGGTGGCTCATGCCTCTAATCCCAGCACTTTGGGAGGCCGAGGCGGGTGGATCACCTGAGGTCAGGAGATTGAGACCAGACTGGCCAATGGTGAAACCCCGTCTCTGTTAATGATACAAAAATTAGCCAGGTGTGGTGGCAGACACCTGTAGTCCAGCTACTCGGGATGCTGAGGCAGGAGAATCGCTTGAACCCGGGAGGTGGAGATTTCAGTGAGCCAAAATTGTGACATTGCATTCCAACCTGGACAAGAGCAAAACTCCATCTCCAAAAAAATAAAAATAAAAGATAAAGTTAAAGCAAGTTAGGGCCAGGGGCGGTGGTTCATGCCTATAATCCCAGCACTTTGGGAGGCTGAGATGGGCGGATCACCTGAGGTTAGGAGTTTGAGACCAGCCTGGCCAACATGATGAAACTCCGTCTCTACTAAAAATACAAAAATTAACTGGGTGTGGGGGTGCATGCCTGTAGTCCCAGCTACTTGGGAGGCTGAGGCAGGAGGATTGCTTGAACCTAGGAGGCAGAGGTTGCAGTGAACCAAGATCGCACCACTGCACTCCAGCCTGGGCAGCAGAGCAAGATCCTGTCTCCAAAAAAAAAAAAAAGTTAAAGCAAGTTAGACTTTTAGGCTTTTATAGATGCTTAGAATATTTCTTCCTGCTAGTAACAAAAATATATCATTTACCTTTACTGACATCCCATATGATGGCTGTGTTATCCACAGAGGCAGAAGCCATTAAATTCCCATCAGTTGCCCAGCAAATATCATACACATCTTCTAAGTGGCCCCTAGAATCCAAAAACAAAGAGGAAAAATGCAATTACTCCCCAGGTATAGCAGCTTAGGACTGTAATCTCAGCACTTTGGGAGGCCAAGGTAGACAGACTGCCTGTGGTCAGGAGTTCAAGGCCAGCCTGGCTAACACGGTAAAACCCCATCTCTACTCAAAATACAAAAATCAGCCAGGTGCAATGGCTCACGCCTGTAATCCCAGCACTTTGGGAGGCCGAGGCAGGCAGATCACAAGGTCAGGAGACTGAGACCATCCTGGCCAACATGGTGAAACCACGTCTCTACTAAAATACAAAAAATTAGCCAGGCGTGGTGGTGCACACCTGCAGACCCAGCTACTCAAGAGGCTGAGGCAGGGGAATCGCTTGAACCTGGGAGGCGGAGATTGCAGTGAGCCAAGATCGCGCCACTACACTCCAGCCTGGTGACAGAGTGAGACTCCGTCTCAAAAAAAAAAAATTAGCCAAAAAAAAAAAAAAAAATAGCCAGGCGTGGTGGCGCACACCTGTAGTCCCTGCTACTTGGGGGCTGAGGCAGGAGAATCCCCTGAACCCAGGAGGCAGAGATTGCAGTGAGCCGAGACCATGCCACTGCACTCCAGCCTGTGCAACAGAGTGAGACTCCGTCTCAAAACAAAACAAAACAAAAAGCAATTATTAACTCAAAAAGGGACAAGTTATCAAAAATATAAGGGCAAGCTCCAGAACTAAGCATTAAAATGAGATTCCAAAATTTCCACTGGCACTATATTAGCTATAGCTGTGAAAAACTACTTTCAAGGACAGCTAGATCTGACCGGTCGTGGTGGCTCACGCCTGTAATCCCAGCACTTTGGGAGGCCGAGGTGGGCGGATCACCTGAGGTCGGGAGTTTGAGATCAGCCTGACCAACATGGAGAAACCCCCGTCTCTACTAAAAATACAAAAAAGTTAGCTGGGCATAGTGGTGCGTGCCTGTAATCCCAGCTACTCGGGAGGCTGAGGTAGGAGAATCGCTTGAACCCAGGAGGCAGAGGTTGTGGTGAGCCGAGATCATGCCATTGCACTCCAGCCTGGTCAACAAGAGCGAAACTCCATCTCAAAAAAAAAAAAAAGGGTAGTTGTATCTTTAAAATTGAATACTTTTTCTAAGAAAAATTTATAGCAGAAACTAAGAAAATCCATTTTAATTATGCTTTCATCCTTTTAAACTATTGTCTTAGGACTGTTTCACATAAATAAAACTTCTAAATTAGACCAGCCTGGGCAACATAGTGAGACCCTGTCTCCACAAAAAATTTAAAAATTAGCAGGGCACGGTAGCATGCGCCTGCAGTCCCAGCTATTTGGGAGGTGAGAGGATCACTTGAGCCTGGGAAGTGAAGGCTGCAGCGTACTGTGATCACAGTACAGCACTCCAGTCTGGGCGACAATGAGACCCTATCTCAAAAGAAAAGAAAAAAAAAAAAGTCAAAAGGTATATTCCGTTTAATGCACTCATCGTAAAGAGAGATCACTGCCATGGTCCCTCCCAAGTTACCGCAGAGTCTTCACAACTGTCCAGTTCTCCTTGTTCAGCTGGGCCTCGTCCTCATCCTGAAAAGCTATCTGCTCCGGTTCCTTGTTATCATTCACCTTCCACAACAGGATGACAGCATCTGTGGGGCGATTCAGTAACAGTGATCCACGCTTCACCCACACTCCTTCATGTCAGGATTTTTCTTTTCTTTTTTTTTTTTTTTTGAGACGGAGTCTCACCCTATCGCCCAGGCTGGAGTGCAGTGGCGCGATCTTGGCTCACTGCAACCTCTGCTTCCCGGGACCATCCTGGCTAACTGTCTCTACTAGAAATACAAAAAAATTAGCCGCACGTCAGGATTTTTAGGGTATTAAAACAACATTTATGCTGTTCTGTGGACACTATGGCCAGGATGATTTACTTCCAAGCATTTCAACAGGGAAAGTAGGCAAATTGCCTTCTGAGCTAAAACTCCAAAATCAAATTCATAATAGATCAGAGCTATACAAAATCACCTTAAACAGAAGGGTCCCCAGGCCAGCAAATGCCACTGCAAAATGACTGGCTATGTTAACAAATCTGAAGGCATAACCTATAAATAGCTGAATATAAAAACAAAACAGCAAAGAACCCCCAGTGCAAGGGTTGGCAAATGTTCCTAGCTGAGAAACCTTCAGCAAGTCACTTAGCATCTTGATGTCTCAGTTTCCTCACCTGTAAATGGGGATAATAGGCAGGGTGGGGTGGCTCACACCTGTAATGCCAGCACTTTGGGAGGCTGAGATGGAAGGGTTGTTTCAGCCCAGGAGCTCAAGACCAGCCTGGGCAAGAGAGCAAGACCTTGTCTCTACTAAAAAAATCAAAAAAATTAGCCAGGTGTGGCGGCACACACCTCTGGTCCCACTATGCAGGAGGCTGAGGTGGGAGGATCACTTGAGCCCAGGAGGTGGAGGCTGCAGTGAGTCCTGATCTTGCCACTGCACTCTAGCCTGAGTGACAGAGCAAGACCCTGTCTCAAAAATGGGGATAACAATGTATCTACCTCATAGGCTATTGTGAGGATTAAATTGGTCAATATGTATAACACACTTACAACACAATGGCTGGCAGATAGTAAGCCCCATGTAAGTGTCAGCTATTAATATCATTATAGATATCAGGTACTTTAGCCTGAGGTCACCCATTGTCTGAGTCCAATAACTCCCCACATTCTGACTCTACGATTACCACGTAACCTTCTGACCATCCCTTAGCTTCCCTTTTAGGAATGTGCACAGCAGGAGAGTGAATGAATGAGGTTGTGAGGACATACGCATTCCCATTCTTTTTTTTTCTTTTTTCTTTTTTTTTGAGACAGAGTTTCACTCTTACTGCCCAGGCTGGAGTGCAATGGTGCGATCTTGGCTCACCGCAACCTTCACCTCCCGGGTTCAGGCGATTCTCCTGCCTCAGCCTCCTGAATAGCTGGGACTACAGGCATGCACCACCACACCCTGCTAATTTTGTATTTTTAGTAGAGACGAGGTTTCTCCATGTTGGTCAGGCTGGCCTCTAACTCCTGACCTCAGGTGATCTGCCCACCTCAGCCTCCCAAAGTGCTGGGATTATAGGCATGAGCCACCCCACCCAGCCTGCATTCCCATGCTAAGTTAACCGGAATCCTAGTCGCACACATTAGTCTGGGAGCTTGGTTAAGATGCCATTGGCCCTGATGGATGAACACTCTCCACGTGCTGACAATAGCAGGTTTCTGGGCCTCCAAGGCCAAGGGACTTTGGAAAATGGGGGCTGCCACGTGCAACCTCAGGGCAGACAGCAGGTAGCCACCCCCAGGTGGAGCTCCTGCTCCCCATCTTTCCCTCTACAAATCAGCGTGCGCGCGCGCGTGCGCGCACACACACACACACACACCCCTTCATGCACTCTGGGCATCATGGCACTGAACTCAACCAGGTCTCTTTTCCTCCTTCTGCAAAAAAAAAACTTTAGATTTGTTTTATTTTGTAATAGTTTCTAGATTGTTTTAAAGTATGGTAAAAAGGTTTACTTTTTTATTTTTGAGACAGAGTCTCACTCTGTTGCCCAGGCTGGAGTGCAATGGCCCAATCTTGGCTCAGTGCAACCTCCACCTCCCAGGTTCCAGCAATTCTCCACCTCAGCCTCCCGAGTAGCTAGGATTATAGGAGTGCACCACCATGCCCAGCTAATTTTTGTATTTTTAGTAGAGACGAGGTCTCACTATATTGGCCAGGCTGGTCTCGAACTCCTGACCCCAAATGATCCACCTGCCTCGGTCTCCCAAAGTGCTGGGATTACAACATGTGTGAGCGACCACGCCCAGCCTGGTTTACTTTTTCCATATAGTTTTATCCCATTTAAGCACAGGCAGAAAGCAAGAATCAATCTATTCCCACCAAACAAGCAAGCACAAATCACAAGGCCATTCATTAATGACACTCCCAGTATGCTCCCTCCCCAGCACCCTCCAGCAGCCCGGCACTGCAGACACCAGGACTCCAAAGCAGCATCAGTCACAGCAGGGAATGGGAGAAAACACACGGATGTCAAACCAGAGGAGCTGCCAAGCTGGGTACCGATGCGGGATCTTATCCCAACAGGCACTGCTGGAGCGTTTCAGAGGCCACTATGGGTATTATAAGAAGTATGGGCCGGGCGCGGTGGCTCACGCTTGTAATCCCAGCACTTTGGGAGGCTGAGGCGGGCGGATCACGAGGTCAGGAGATAGAGACCACGGTGAAACCCCGTCTCTACTAAAAAATACAAAAAATTAGCCAGGCGTGGTGGCGGGCGCCTGTAGTCCCAGCTACTCGGAGAGGCTGAGGCAGGAGAATGGCGTGAACCCGGGAGGCGGAGCTTGCAGTGAGCCGAGATTGCGCCACTGCACTCCAGCCTGGGCGACAGAGCAAGACTCCGTCTCAAAAAAAAAAAAAAAAACAGAAGTATGTCACTGTGAAGAAAGGGAGCATCACAGGGGTTTCCACAGCATTGGCAGCTTATGTGCTTTTCAGCTACTGCTTTTCTTACAGGGAGATCAAACACGAGAAGCTACTCAGGGCCCACTGAAGAGGGGCCAGTGGGAGGGCACGCTGCACTTCTGAGCACGGCACCCCTCCATGAGGAACTTGGCCATTGCTGAATTCTTTCATATCCCACTTTAGAATTCATGCCCAAATAGCCCGGGCATGGTGGCTCACGCCTGTAATCCTAGCACTTTGGGAGGCCGAGGCAGGCAGATTGCCTGAGCTCAGGAGTTCAAGACCAGCCTGGCTGACACGGCGAAACCCCATCTCTACTAAAAATACAAAAATTAGCCGGGGGTAGTGGCGGGCGCCTGTAATCCCGGCTACTCGTGAGGCTGAGGCAGGAGAATCGCTTGAACCTGGGAGGCGGAGGTTGCAGTGAGCCAAGATTGTGCCACTGCACTCCAGCCTAGGTGACAGAGTGAGACTGTCTCAAAAAAAAAATAAACTCCCAAAGCCAATTAATTAATAACACAGTCCTAAAGCCAACTAATTAATTACACAGAGACACAGAACTGACTCATCACCACAGATGTTAAACTAACAATCAAACAAAACCAGAACAATTGCCTTGCTTAGGATGTGACAGAATGGTAAGTGCCTTTCCATCTTGTCTTGGAACAGCCTGGTGGGAGCTAGCGGGAAAGCAGCTGTTTTCAAACAGGTGTTCCTGGTTTCATCTTGCTGTCCTCCCTCCCCGACTCTACCACATTCCCTAGAACAGTATTTTACTGAACTACCTAAATGACAGATTGAGAGGGTCAGCCACAGCTGAACTAAAAAGCATATCCAGGCCAGGCGCAGTGGCTCACGCCTGTAATCCCAGCACTTTGGGAGGCCGAGGCAGGTGGATCACCTGAGGTCAGGAGTTCGAGATCAGCCTGACCAACATGATGAAACCCTGTCTCTACTAAAAACGCAAAAAAAAAAAAAAATTAGCCAGGCGTGGTGGCGGGCGCCTGTAATCCCAGCTACTCAGGAGGCTGAGGCAGGAGAATCGCTTGAACCCAGGAGGCGGAGGTTGCAGTGAGTCGAGATTGCACCACTGCACTCCAGCCTGGGGAACAAGAGCGAAACTCTATCTCAAAAAAAAAAAAAAGCATATCCAGCTCAAATCTCACTATCTGACACAAGACACACAGGTATCTATCTGGTTCCTGAAGAATCTCTGAAGGACAGCAATACTCACCATCTCCTCCCGATGCTAAAATTTCCCCAGTTGGAGAAAAACGCACAACATTGACGGCTTTGGTATGACGAGCAAGATTGGACAAAAATTCCACGATGGCTTTTCCATCTGGTCCCTTTTCTACCTTCCAGATCTGTCGATACCAACACATTCATTTGAAAAACATGGAATGGGCACATATTATACTGTCTGTATTAAAACAATACTATGGGCTGGGTGCGGTGGCTCACAACTGTAATCCCAGCAGTTTAGGAGGCCGAGATGGGTAAATCACTTGAGGCTGAGAGTTTGAGACCAGCCTGGAAACATAGTGACACCTAGTCTCTACAGAAAATTTAAAAAATTAGCCAAGTGTGATGGCACATGCATGTAGTTCCAGTTACCCGGGAGGCTGAAGAGGGAGGATCACTTGAGCCCCGGAGGTCAGGGCTGCACTGAGCCAAGATCAGGCCACTGCACTCCAGCCTGGGCGACAGAGTAAGACCCTGTCTCAAAAAAAAAAAAAAAAAAAAAAAAACACTATGCTTATTTTCAGAAAGAAAATTTAGTTTTTCTTTTGAAACATAAAATCAAAGAACTCCCTATCTAAAACATAAATGTCTACTGTCCCCCTCTGCCTTCTTTCTAGAGCAACTTGTTACCCTATAGGAACCAGGATCAGGATCCCAAAACAATGAACGTCCAGTTACAATAATCTAGGGAAAATGAATCAAATAAGAAAGCAGAGCCGGACACGGTGGCTCAGGCCTGTAATCTCAGCACTTTGGGAGGCCAAGGTGGGTGGATCACCTGAGGTCAGGAGTTTGAGACCAGCCTGGCCAACATGGTAAAACCCCGTCTCTACTAAAAATACAAAAATTAGCCAGGTATGGTGATGAGCAGCTGTGGTCCCAGTTACTTGGGAGGCTGAGGCAGAATAGCTTGAACCTGGGAGGCAGAGGTTGCAGTAAGTCGAGATTGCACCACTGCACTCCCGCCTGGGCAACAGAGCAAGACTCCGTCTCAAAAAAAAAAAAAAAAAAAAAAAGAAAGAAAGCAGCTCTCTTTTGCTTTCATTGTTCACCGCAGGCCCTGGAAATTTAGCATTCTGGGCTAGATGACAAAG
Organism: Nomascus leucogenys; assembly: GCF_006542625.1. Taxonomy (NCBI): domain Eukaryota; kingdom Metazoa; phylum Chordata; class Mammalia; order Primates; family Hylobatidae; genus Nomascus; species Nomascus leucogenys. The sequence goes on along the minus strand of NC_044405.1, from coordinate 21,718,807 downwards.
TAGTTTGAGTTTATTGACATATGTTAATTCATTCATTCATTTACTTAAGAGAAGGGTCTGGCTCTGTCACCCAGGCTGGAGTGCAGTGGAGTGATCGTTGCTTGCTTCAAACTCCTAGGCTCAAGCGATTCTCTCACTTCAACTTCCCAAGTAGCTGCACCTACAGCTGCACACCGCCACGTCCCACTACTTTTTCATTTCTGGCTGTTGCCCAGGCTGGTGTCAAACTCCTGGACTCAAGTGATCCTCTCACCTCAGCCTCCCAAAGCACTGGGATTACAGGCGTGAGCCACCGCGCCCAGCCGACATTGGTTTTAAATAAAAGAATGAAAACTATTGCTTCAAGCAGTGTTCCCGGATGTCTATCTCTGCCCCAGTTTACCCTGACAGCAGTGTCCACGCCGGCAGACGCCAGTCTGTGGATCCTCCCAGCCGTCCCATGCTGGAAGTCCAGGCTGTACACGGGCTCCTTGTTGTGCCAGGCTATTTCACAAGTGATGACTTTCATCCTCCTGAGTCTCCAAGGGGCAAAACGTTTCTCGGGCACCGTTCTACTTCTTCAAGACAGAAGAAAGCTGCAAAATGCTGGTGATGGATTAAACAACAGTGTTAACAGCAGCAAAGGGTTATTGAGCGCTGAATAGGGGCCAGGAGCCATTTAAAATGCACACTGCATTGGGAAAGGATGTTAACGTTGCCATCTGACAATAACACCTTGCTAGCTCCACCTAAAATGCTTCGCTGGGTCCTGACATCCACAAGTTTATGATACGCCGCTACATCCAGAAAAGCACAACGAAACACCCAGGTAAAGGCTACCTAGGGGCCCTGGCCGTCTGCACTGCCTGTCCCCGCTTAGTAGGGGCTAGGGGCGCGCCCTGAGAGCCCGGGGAGGGGCCCGCCCCGGGAGGAGCCTCCCGGAAGAGGGGGCCAAACGGGGTAGGGGATCGGGGCGGCGAGGTGAGAGGAGAACCCCGCCTTTCCCAGGGACCGGGCGCTGGGCCTGGGAAGCTGAGACTGAGGCCGCCGGGAGGAGGCCGCGCGCGGCCGGGGGTGGACGGGGCCCCGCCGCCCCAACGCGCGCCGCTCCGGAGCTATCCCGGGGCCCAGGGGCCCGCCCTCGGCGAGGGCCTCTGGCCCCGGACAGACGCGACCAAAAGAGCCGCGGAGCTGCCCGGGCCAGCCCCGGGAAGCCGTACCTGCAGGGACCCGGACAGTCAGAGGCACCATCACCTCCCGCGCAGCGCGCGCCGCTTCCCGCGCGCCGCAGGCCCCGCCCCCCGCATGGGTGGGACCTCATGGATGCCCCGCCCCTCCAGCGCCCCTCAGGTCCCGCCCGACGTGGGCGGCACCCCAGGGAATCCCCGCCCACTCCTAGGAGCCAAGGCGAGTCCTGCTCTGGCCCTGGGGTCGGAATCCTGGCCGGAATTTGTGCCTGCCAGACCCACGACCGCAGGAAGAATGGATTCGTATTACTTATTATTATTATCCATTACTTATTCCTTGTTGATTCGTTCTTTTAGCAAACGTTTACAGAGCCTGGGCTGTGTGTTAGAGCGACCCTATGCTGGCGCTGGGCATTTGGAGGGCGAACACAACCGGTTCTCTTGCCCCTTCTGCAAACAAAAACTGAGATTTCTGGGTTTTCTACATTGGCTTCTAGAACATTTTGGAGAGTTCAAAGCTATGAAATTGTTCAGTACCTAGCGCAAGATTGCTTACATTTTATTATTATAGTAGATGCAGTTATAAACCCTTTTTAAGAACAGACTAACATTTTAAAGTGAGGCTGTAAATCAATCGGTAGGCAGAGATAGATACCGCAGACTTTTTGAAATAGGACATTTCCAAATGAGACCTAATTTATCTGTGGGCTTCGCAGAAGGCCAGGAAACAAATACCTCTGGATGCGCTGCTTTTACTGGATAAAAGAAACACACAGGTTTATCTGAGGAGCCAACTGCTCTAGGATTTTTGGAAAAAAAGAACAGACATGGATTCTTATATAAATACTGGCTGATGCTTTTAGCCAGCTTTATGAAAGGTACAGAAATTGCCTACAAATCCGTGTCTCATGTTGATAAGAATGGCCGTATGCTCCTTGAAGCCTGATTTCTACAGGAAGCTAGAATAACATAATCCGGATATGCAGTTTTTAGATTTTTCTCTCCAGGATTTACAGAGCTTGGACTGGAAATGACTATATACTTTAGATAATCTGGCTGTTCTCAAAGTACAGATTCTTGGCCCTACCCAGCCCCATGATTCCGAACATCCAGCAGAGGCCCGTGCTCCAGGGACTTGCATTTTCATAAACTCCCCGGTGAGTATGAACATCAGTCTGTTTTGGAAAGCTCGGGATTCTTCGTGTCTCTCAAACATCAAATTTCTCCAAATTTCTCATAAATGCTGTTCATTCACAAATGAATAATCTGCCCACCTCTTGAAGTGTCACGACTCTGAACTGTGGATTTAAAAGATAAAAACACATGTTTTAAGTACTAAAAGTACATGAAGGAGTTGGCTTTCTTGGCGAACATTTTAGAGATTGACTTCAGTGCCAACTTGAAGAGCCAACATGGGCAGGGGATGCGGCTCTAGAGAGAGGCCCTGGGCTGTCAAATATTTTCTCAAAAAAAAAAAAGTATTTGCTCAAAACCTCAAAGTTTGCACCACAAATGTTGGAATAAAGAATTCCTGCTGGGCGCGGTGGCTCACGCCTGTAATCCCAGCACTTTAGGAGGCCAAGGCAGGCGGATCACGAAGTCAGGAGATGGAGGCCATCCTGGCTTACATGGTGAAACCCCGTCTCTACTAAAAATACAAAAAATTAGCTGGACGTGGTGGCGGGCACCTGTAGTCCCAGCTACTCGGGAGGCTGAGGCAGGAGAACGGCGTGAATCCGGGAGGTGGGGCTTGCAGTGAGCCGAGATCGTGCCACTGCACTCCAGCCTGGGGGAGAGAGCGAGACTCTGTCTCAAAAAAAAGGAATTCCTATAACGCAATTCTAACTAGATTCCTCAACAACCACTGACGTTCAGCTTGGGCCCCAAGCATCCATTTTGAGCAGAACTGCCTCAATTTAAGGGGACCAATGTTATTTGGTTCCTGAGAACTTTTTAATAACGAAAATTGATATAAAGGGACTAACTCTTAACTCAGCTTCGAAAAAAACTTCTCAACGCATTTTAATTTGCATTTGTAAGTGTGAACATTCTAAAATCAAAATCTGAGCCGGGCATGGTGGCTCACATCTATAATCCCAACACTGTGGGAGGCCAAAGCAGGCAGATTGCTTGAGGCTAGGAGTTCCAGACCAGCCTGGCCAACATGGCAAAACCCCTTCTCCATAAAAACACAAAAACTATACAGAGTGTTAGTGTGTGCCTGTAATCCCAGCTACTCAGGATACTCGGAAGGCTGAGGCAAGAGAATCGCTTCAACCCGGGACTCGGAGGTTGCAGTGAGCTGAGATGGCACCACTGCACTCCAGCCTGGGCGACGGAGTGAGATTCTGTCTCAAAAAAAAAAAAAAAAAAAAAAAAAAAAAAAAAAAAAAAAAAAAAGCTTTGATAACAGAAATACAAAGTTCAGTACAGGGTTGGAAAAAAATGTTGAGAAAATATCAGAATAAGAAAACTAGGAGAAGCCAGGCGTAGTGGCTCACGCCTGTAATCGCAGCACTCTGGGAGGCTGAAGCGGGCGGATCACTTGAGGTCAGGAATTTGAGACCAGCCTGGCCAACATGGTGAAACCCCATCTCTACTAAAAATAGAAAAAATAGGTCAGGTGCGGTGGCAGGCACCTGTAATCCCAGCTACTCAGGAGGGAGGCCAGAGAATCATTTCAACCTGGGAGGCGGAGATTGCAGTGAGCCGAGATTGCGCCATTGCACTCCAGCCTGGGCGACAAGAGCAGAACTCCATCTCAAAAAAAATAAAATAAATAATAATAATAATAATAATAATAATAATAATAGCCAGGCATGGTGGCGCCTGTAATCTCAGCTACTCAGAGGCTGAGGCACTAGAATCACTTGAACCCAGAAGGCGGAGGTTGCAGTGAGCCATGATCATGCCACTGCATTCCAGTCTGGGCGATAGAAACAGACTCAGTCTGAGAAAAAAAAAAAAAGAAAAATAGGAGAAATGACAGAAATCAATACAGGAGATTGAGAACAACAGGACCTCTGGCACACTACTGGTGGAAGTGTAAACTGATGTAAATACTTTAGAAAACTGTTTAGCAGTGTCTAATAAATTTAATGATATGCCTACCCCATGACTCAACAATTCCACTCCTTGGCATATATATCAGGAAAACAAAAGCAAACTCATACAAGAATCATTATTCCTAATAGCCCCAAACTGGAAAGACACCAAATGTCCACCCACAGGAGAAAAGGCAATCAGACTGTGCCATATTCATACCACGGTATTCTACTCAGTAATCCAAAAGAAATACTGACTGTGATAGCTAATTTTATGCGTCAGTTTGCCTGGGCTAAGACATACCCGATAGATGGTCAACATTATTTCTGACTATGAGGGTGCTTCTGGAAGACTTTAGCATTTGAATCAGTAGAATGAGTACAGAAGATCCTCCCTCACCAACCTGGGCAGTATCAGGGGCATCATCCAACCTGTTGAGTCTGAAAAGAACAAAAAGTACAGGAAGGGCAAATTCTGTCTCTTCTTGAGTTGGGACATCCTCTTCCACCCTCAGACATCAGAGCTCCTGGTTCTTAGGCCTTTCGACTCCAGGACTTAGGCCATTGGTGTCCCTGGTTCTCAGGGCTTTGGAGTGGGACTAAGATATACCACTAGCTTTCTTGGGTCTCCATCTTGCAGACAGCAGATCATCGGACTTCTCAGCCTCCATAACCACTTAAGCCACTCCTCCTGATCAATCTCTTGCATCTATCATATTGGGCTCTGTTTTTCTGGAGAACTCTATACTGACTGACACAGGCAGCAACATGGATGTGTGTGATGCACACAAGAAGGAGTTATTATTTCAAGTGATTGGCAAACACAGAAATTTTATACTACCCCAAAGAAAGCTTACCTTCAGTCATATTATGGCTAGAAAATATTGGTATTGTTACATATATGCATACCTATGTATTTATGTATACATTGGGAAGAGCAAATACTTAATGTGGTTAGGAACCCAGATTTTCAGCAGAAGAGACTATATTTATAGTCTCTTTTAGTTCAGTCCACTAAAAAGGCCTAGAAATGCCCAAACTAGATCAGGCACAGTGGCTTATGCCTGTAATACCAACACTTTGGGAGGCTGAAGCAGGAGGATCACTTGAGCCCAGGAGTTCAAGACCAGTGTGGGCAACGTAGCAAAACTCTGTATCTAGAAAAAAAAAAATCAGCCAGGCATGGTGGCATGCACCTATAGTCCCAGTTACTTGGGAGGCTGAGGAAGGTGAAGCACTTGAGCCCAGGAGTTTTAGGCTGTAATGAGCTATGACTATGCCATTGTACTCCAGCCTGGGCAACAGAGCAAGACCTATCTCAAAAAAAAAAAAAAGGAAGAAAAAGAAATGGCCTAACTAGAAACAATGACTCTATCTGTGCCTAGATTATGATCTTCAAATAGCATTTCCCAAAATGAAGCAGAGCTTTTGGAGAAATGGCTGTCACCAAGTCTAGACCAGGAAATTTATTAGATGAATTGAAACACCTTACATCTGAAATACCCTGGAGTATACAGAGTACAGAAAAACAAACAAAAAAAAACAAAAACCATAAATTAGGGCTCATTCCTGTAATCCCCGCACTTTAGGAGATTAAGAGGTGGGAGAGTGCATTGCTTGAGCCCAGGAATTTGAGACCAGCCTGGGCAACAAGTCAAAAATCTATCTCCACAAAAAATACGAAAATTAGCTGGGCATAGTGGTGTGTGCCTGTGGTCCTGGCTACTCAGGAGGCTGAGGTGGGAGGATCACCTGAGCCCGGGAGGTTGCGGCTGTAGTGAGCCGTGATCGCGCCACTGCTACTCCAGCCTGGGTGACAAAGCAAGAGCCTGTCTCAAAAAATACATATTTTTTTAAGGCCAGAAGCAGTGGTTTACGCCTGTAATCCCAACACTTTGGGAGGCCAAGGTGAGCAGATCCCTTGAGCCCAGAAGTTCTTGAGACCAGCCTGGGGAAAAAAAAAACTAAAAAAAATCAACCAAGCAAGGCGGGTTGGACAAGCTTGCTGGTACCTCAATTGCCTCCATGAATATCACATTTTGAGAGAGATTCTCACCAAGGGAGTCACAAAACAAGGGACAATTGCCTAGAATAAAAAAAATTCTATACTCAAATTACCTTAATTCAGTCTTTGTTCAGATCACAGTACAAACCAAGAGCCTCACTTCCAACAGGAACCCCATGGGAGGTTAGGAAGACTTGACTCCTTTGTGAATATAAAACACCATTACATTTTGTTATGAAGATACAGCCAGCTGGTCGTGATGGCTCACGCCTGTAATCCCAGCATTTTGGGAGGCCGAGGCGGGCAGATTGCTTCCGGCCAGAAGTTGGAGCAGCCTGGGCAACATGGCAAATCCAGTCTCTACAAAATATTCAAAAATTAGCTGGGCGCAGTGGCATGTGCCTGTAGTTCCTGCTACTCGTGGGGGCTGAGGTGGGAGGATCACTTGAGCCTGAGAGGTTGAGGCTGCAGTGAACTATGATCATGCCACTGCACTCCAGCCTGGGCAACAGAATGATACCTTGTCAAAAAAAAAAAAAAAAAAAAACTACAGCCAAATTCTAGATATTCACATTATCAAGCACATACATAACCTAAACATTGTTAGCCAGGTTGGGGTAAAAGTCCTTTATATTCAAATTTAAATTTATTCTGTCTTGTTACCAAGACATTGAGTCCTGATGACTCTCTTAAGAAATTGTGGCTCTAAAAGGTTTCTTGTTAACTCTTAACCACACTTTCTTCCTACAGGCTAGTATATGAAAGTTAACTCTGTGATCAATAAACAATTCTAAAAAGCAACACATTTATTTTTTCCTCTACGCCAATCAGATATTAATAGCATTCATTTTGTGAGCTGTGACCAACATTAATGCAGATAGGATTCTATTTAGATTTTCAAGCCACTTCAGTGAGTCCCCATTTACGAGACACTGCACAAAATAGGACTTAACCAGTCAGGTGCGGTGGCTCAAATGCCTGTAATCCCAACAATTTGGGAGGCCCAGAAGGGTGGATTGCTTGAGTCCAGGAGCTTGAGACCAGCCTGGGCAACATGGTGAAACCCTGTCTCTACAAAAAATAGAAAAATTAGCTGGGCATGGTGGTGCACGCCTCTAGTGCCAGCTACTCGGGAGGCTGAGGCAGGAGAAGCATTTGGGCCTTGGAGGTTGAGGCTGCAGTAAGCCATGATCACACCACTGCACTCTAGCCTGGGCAACAGAATGAAACCCTGTCTCAAAAAAAAAAAAAAAAAAAAAAAAAAGACAGCCTACTGTGGACTTTCTGAAATAGGAAGAAATGGGTAGTGTGTCTGGGCAGTTTTTGGGTGGTGTGTGGCCAAATTAACACAAGCTTTCAGCTTCTTTACAGCAAGAAGACAAGAACCCAGTAGAAAAGAATAGACAAAGAACACGTATAGAACACAGAAAATCAAAATGGCCAACATAAGGACTGAGACAAATGTCAGCTGTCATATTTTCACATATCAAATTAGCAAAAGTAAGTTTGAGAGACTTTGAGGAAAACACTCATATTTATTACTCGTCGTAAGTATAAATTTCTGCAACTTTTTTTGGATGGCAATATTTAAATGTACATGGCATACATTCTTTGACCTATCAATATTCACTGTTAACAATTTACACTCTGGATGTAATCGGAGAATCATGTGTGGTATGTATTAATCTTCACAGTACACTTTTTTTTTTTTTGAGACGGAGTCTCACTCTGTCGCCAGTCTGGAGTACAGTGGTGTGATCTCGGCTCACTGCAACCTCTGCCTCCTGGCGTTAAGTGATTCTCCTGCCTCAGCCTCCCAAGTAGCTGGGATTACAGGAGCCCACCACCACGCCCAGCTAATTTTTGCATTTTTAGTAGAGATGGGGTTTTACCACGTTGGCCAGGATGGTCTCGATCTCATGACCTCATGATCCACCCACCTTGGCCTCCCAAAGTGCTGGGATTACAGGCATGAGCCACTGCGCCCAGCCAGTATATTCTTTCTAACGAAAAGTATGTAAGTAAGTAACCATTAGGAGCATATTCCTATGATGAAATGTTACTTAAGCCTTTTGAAAGAATGATATGGAAATGTTTAGTTATGAATTATATGGTATAATCCCATTGTCTAAATATCGATACAAATATATGCAATCTAATGTAAATAAAATACATACACATGAATGTGTGCATGTATGCACACAAAAGCCAATAGTGGTTACCTTTAGAGGCCGTGGAGAAAGTCTTTTCACTGTTCATTTACATCTCTACCAGGGGCACCGCTCTGCTTCCCCTCCCTCCCCCTGCTTGCCCCAGTGAGAAAGTGGATATGCTAATCCCATTTGTTTCATAAACCACTCAAGTTCAACATTTATAAATATTCAACAGAAGACACAGCTCCACAGTACTTGGCTCTGACGGTGCACTGGAATTAACCCGGGAGGCCTTGAAAAATACTGTTATCTGGGTCTAACCCCAAGGACACTGACTTAATTAACGTGAGATGCAGCCTGGCTGGGAGTTTAAAAAACTCCCCAAGTAATTCTACTACGCAGCCAGAGGTGAGAACTTAAATGATTCCTCAATGATGTATGACCCAAGTTTAAGAGGTCTTATGTGACAGCAAGAATCAAGCGTCTGAGATCACAGGCAGCGTCACCAACTGGACCTGCAACATGAAGAATTTGAGGCCCAAAGGAAGCACACAGGGACGTGCCATGCCCTCCTGCTCTGTGTGCTCACTCCGCTTTCACTGATTTTGCCACCCTAGGTCCTGTTTGAAGACTGTGGACTGTTTTGGTTTACTTCCTCATACCTTTCGTGTTTTAAAGTAATAAACGTTAGTTGAAGCAATACTGTCCCCCACACGCAACAAATGAGAAAGGTACATACATCATGAAAGGCCACATTGTTCTGTTAAACAACAGTTGTTCTGTCTGAAACTGTTAGCCACATTTTCGAAGTCTCATATCTTGGCAATACTTCAATATCTTCATAAAGAGCAAAAAATATCTAAGTGGTTCCAAAGAACCAATTTAGCAAGCAAGTTTCTCTTACTAATCCCATGATTAATTTTCCCATCAAGCCAGATAGCTACAGGAAATATTTTTGCAAGAATACATACAGAAGCTGGCCAAAAGGAAGGGAAAAATAGCAAATTGCAAAAAGAATCACTGCATGAGTTAGATATTCACAAAACTTACACATGATTTACATAGCTGCTATTATTTAGGCAAGGTTTCTCTAGAGTAAATGATTTATACAAAGAAAAGTCTTTTTTTTTTTTTTTTTTTTTTTTTTTTTTGAGACAGTTTCACGCTTGTTGCCCAGGCCTGGAGTGCAATGGTGTAATCTCGGCTTACTGCAACCTCCACCTCCCAGGTTCAAGTGATTCTCCTGCCTCAGCCTCCCGAGTAGCTGGGATTACAGGCATGCGTCACCACGCCTGGCTAATTTTGTATTTTTAGCAGAGACGGCATTTCTCCATGTTAGTCAGGCTGGTCTGGAACTCCCGACCTCAGGTGATCCGCCCGCCTCGGCCTCCCAAAGTGCTGGGATTACAGGCGTGAGCCACCGTGCCAGGCTGAGAAAAGGCTTTTGAAAACAGAATACACATACTCTGAGGAAAGAGGAGCTCAGCCTCAGTCTTAATGGAAACAGTCTTCAAAAAATAACCTGCAATTAAAGTAGTTAAAATGAGCTCAAGTTGAGGGTCTAATGAATACATTTTTAGTTTTAAAATAATTTGAGGTTAATATTAAGTCTTTAAAAGTAGCATTTGAACAGTTAGCCATCATATATTTTTATTTTATTACAAGATATTTTAAAATTTGGGAAATTACAATTGTGACAGAAAACCAGCTTCATACCAAAAATACACTTTCAATTACTCTATCGGGCAAATAAAAACAATCTTCATTTATTTGCTCTTTCCAGAATTACTATACAGTAAAAATCCAATACTGTATATGACCGACACGTATTATACATACATACAAAATGAACGGATTGAATGTTCAAAAACAAAGGTAAAAATAAATAGCAATGATAAAACTTTGGAAAAAATAATGCACATTTTAGTTGTGGAAAATATGGTTCTTATATATACATAGTTTATACTTAATAGAAAGCCATCTCTTTAAAATTGCACAAAACATGGGATCAATAAAGCATAGAATTTTATGGCATGTAATACTATAACCCTAAGGAAATTTGTTCCTTGACTCCAGGATATAAAACACTTAGGTTTGTAATATAATAAAAGGTATGTAGTATTGTTTGAGAAAGACTGTCTTCCTCAACTCACATTAACCTGTAGTAATCCTACAAAAGGCTGTACAGGAAATTTCACAAAAAGAAATATTAAAAAATCATCATGCCCACTTCATGCTGACTAAAACAGCCAAAAATGGGCTTCAAAGTAAACTTGGTGGCCATTTAATATTTCAATACCTTTTTTCTGTTAAAGATTGTTTCTTCGTTCTATAAAAACACTTTGTGTTTAACCGTGATTGGCAATCTCAGCACAAGAAAATTTTGGCAAAATGGAGTTGGTTTTTGCTTACCTTATTTTCATGAATAAAATATTTCATGATAGGAATTTATACAAAAGAAACATTAATGCTCAATTCACTTATAACCACAGTTGTATCAGGAGTGTTACTACATTATTTAAAAATCCTATTTAAACTCCTTTATAAGAAAATCAAAGGTAACATTTCCATTTGTATTATGGCATAGCCCTCGACTTAGAGAAAAATACACTTTGGGGAACCAGAAAAAATTGCACAAAGCTTAGGGGCAACCTGAAAAGCTCTTGGTGAAAAACACTTAAGTACTCTAGGGCAATAAAAAAATATGTGCAGGCTTAATTACAAATATTTACATTCAAAACAGAGTCATGAGTTAGCTTCAGCTGCTCAATGCCAACAATTCACAGGTATTTCAAAACATAAGATAATGTGTCCACAATATTTGTGACCACATTTGAATGCATAGAATACAGTAAAGATTATGGTTTTCAGTCTGTTGCCTATCATATCTATAAAACAAAATTAATTATATTTTGAAAGCTGTACAACCAAAAGAATTGGGCAAATATTTTCTTATCTTACATAACATATACTTTAAGTACTACTGATTTCACTCATTTGTTCAACAACTTGTCCTAAAATCTCATCAACTACATCAACATCGTAATTCACTTGCTGAAGATCAAGATCAGGCACAATCATAGCCAGCAGTTGTCCTACGTTAACTCGAAGAGATCGGAGTTTGAGGCTGCAAATACAAATATGTAACTTATTAGATGAGCATTACAAGTTAAGATTCACGTAGACCTTAAAAAGTAAAATATCAATATCAAAATCAAATCTCTGTAGAATAATATACAATTAAACAAAAAGAAAAGCAAAACCTCCCCTAGAGAACTCAATTTACTTTAATAATTCACTTTTATCAGTTAGGTGCACTTGCTCATGCCTGTATTCCCAGCATTTGTGAAGCCAAGGAGGGAGATCGCTGGAGCCCAGGAGTTCGAGACCAGCCTGGCCAACATGGTGAAACCCTGACTCTACTAAAAACACAAAATACTAGCTGGGCTTGGTGACAGCACCTGTAGTCTCAGCTTCTCAAGAGGGTGAGGTGGAGGATCACCTGAGCCCAGGAGGTCAAGGCTGCAGTGAGCTGCGATGGCACCACTGCTCTCCAGCGTTCACGCAATTCTCCCACCTCAGCCTCCCGAGTAGCTGGAAGCACAGGCGCACACCACCATGCCCGGTTAATTTTTATTATTATTATTTGTAGCAGTGGGGTTTCACTATATTGCCCAGGCTGGTCTCAAACTCCTGGGCTCAATCAAGCATTCTGCCCACCTCAGAGTGCTGGGATTACAGGCATGAACCACCATGCTTAGCCGGAATTATCTAAAACATGTTCTATAAGATATCCATAGTTGTATAAGAGGTAATAAAAGGTTCTGTGGTCAAATAAGCTTGCAAAACGTTGTGTTAAACAATGTTAAAGAAGCTTTTTTTTTACACCGGGCACAGTGGCTCATGCCTGTAATCCCAGCACTTTGGGAGGCTGAGGTGGGCAGATCACCTGAGGTCAATAGTTCAAGACCAGCCTGATCAACATGGTGAAACCCCGTCTCCCCCCAAAAATACAAAATGTAGCTGGGCGTGGTGGCGCACACCTGTAGTCCCAGCTACTGGTAAGGCTGAGGCAGGAGAATTGCTTGAACCTGGGAGGCGGAGGTTGCAATGAGCCGAGATTATGCAACTGCACTCCAGCCTGGGCATCAGATCCAAGACTCTGTCTCCAAAAAATAATAATAATAATAATTGTAGGACTGCTCTGATCCTATTACATGCTTAAGTTAACGTGCATTTACAGAGAACAATGGTTTGCTGAAAACACTGGGAAATCATAGATTAAGATAATTATGCCTTCCAAGTTTATGAATATCAACATTCTAGACTTTTTAAAAAATGCCCAAAAGTATTTAAGCAATAAACACCTAAACTGTAAGGCAGCTTTTGCTTCAAATATTATGGCAAACACATAAAATGAGTGTTACGGTTGTCCTTGTTCCCTACTCCACTATAATATAATAAGTCCATATTTAATTTAGATACTGATTTTTCTCACGTGGAAATCTATGAAGAGATCAAGATGTTCTTCCTTAGTCTGATAATGCAGAGAATGTGATTTTGAGCATTTTTTTTGTGAGCTTTTATGGTAAGAGTCCACTAGACCTTTGATAATCCTTTAATCGTTCCCATGCCAGCTTTTTTTTTTTGAGACGGAGTTTTGCTCTTGTTGCCAAGGCCACAGCGTGGTGGCACAATCTCGGCTCACTGCAACCTCCTTCTCCCAGGTTCAAGTGATTCTCCTGCCTCAGCCTCCCAAGTAGCTGGGATTACAGGTGTGCGCCACCATGCCAAGCTAATTTTGTATTTTTAGTAGAGATGGGGTTTCACCATGTTGGTCAGGCTGGTCTCGAACTCCTGACCTCAAGTGATCCACCCATCTTGGCCTCCCAAAGTGCTGGGATTACAGGCATGAGGCACCACACCTGGTTCTGAGACAGAGTCTTGCTCTGTCACTCAGGCTGGAGTGCAGTGGCGCAATCTCGGCTCACTGCAACCTCCACCTCCTAAATTCAAGCAATTCTCCTGCCTGAGCCTCCTGAGTAGCTGGGACTACAGGCACCTGCCACCACGCCCGGCTAATTTTTGTACTTTTAGTAGAGACAGGGTTTCACCATGTTGGCCAGGCTGGTCTTGAACTCCTGACCTCAGGTGATCTGCCTAACTCAGCCTCCCAAAGTGCTAGAATTGTAAGTGTGAGCCACCACGCCTGGCCTGTCTACTTGTTTAATAGGACTTCTTCCTAATATCATCTGTACTATGGCAATTTTTAATAATTTTGCGATTTCCTGAAAGATTAGAGAGCATACAGTGAAATAAGGACAGCAAGCCATAAAGAAATGGTACCAAGTACGACAGTAAAAGAAAAACAGGTTGAAGGAGTGAGTTTCAGTAAAAGTCTCCTGTCTTCTACTCATGGTCAAATTCCCCCCATTCTTCAATATCTTGTCCATTTTTACTTTCCTTCAAAAAACATTCTAAAACCACTCTGACCAATCAAATGCTTTATTCCTGCTAAATTCCTACTCCACTTAAATACAACCTAAACGGTCAGAAACTGGAAAGGAAGGATAATCAAGTGTCACTTCTTTTGTATCTATCATAACACCAGGGTCACTGCAGACAATAACTTCTTTTGACAGAATAGTATCTATTTGATGGGTGCTAGCAGATAAAAATAAATAGTATCCTAACCATACTTGCAGCCCCACAAAAACGCCTCATTTAATATTACCTTTCTCCATCCATATAATTTACAGACTCCTCAATGTTACTTGAAGTTGAAACATCTGCTGCCGTCTGTTGATTTGTAGATTTTAACTGTTCGACTTCAGTTTTGAGTTCTTCACACTGTGAACGGATTTGTGACTTTTCCATTTCCAGCAATTCAACCTAACAAAAAATATAAATGAACTTTATAACTGTAAAACTTAAAAATACTAATGGCAAAGTGAAATTTCAAGCTAAGAAATATAGAGAACCTGCTTGACAACATTATCAACTATCAAAAAACAAATACACAAAGAAAAACCAGTAGTTTTCTATAAACAAGGCTTCATTCGTTTACAGCTTCACTTCTACATCTTTTTACACTGAGAGAATACAACATATTACCACTTGATTTAAAAAAAGTGGTACCTAGAAAATGAAAAACCAGCCCGGCATGGTGGCTCACACCTATAATCCCAGCACTTTGGGAGGCCGAGGTGGGCAGATCACCTGAGATCAAGAGTTTAAGACCAGCCTGACCAAAATGGAGAAACCCCATCTCTACAAAAAATACAACATTAGCTGGGTGTGATGGCGGGCGCCTGTAATCTCAGCTACTCGGGAGGCTGAGGCAGGAGAACTGCTTGAACGCAGGAGGTGGAGGTTGCAGTGAGCTGAGATTGCATCATTGCACTCCAGCCTGGGCAACAAGAGCGAAGCTCCGTCTCAAAAAACAAAACAAAACAAAACAAAACAAACAAACAAACCAGAAAAACCAAGATACTAATGCCTAAATTATGTCAATGTCACAGTGTTTTTTATTCTTGCATACTCATCAGCTTATAATTAAGTTACAATAGTGAGTTTATGCTTTTTATAAACAGATGGTCCCTGACTTACAACGGTTTGACTTAATGATTTTCCAACTTTATGATGGTGCGAAAGTTATATGCATTCTATAGAAACCACACTTTGCATACCAATACAACCATTCTGTTTTTCATTTTCAGCACAGATTCAATACATTACATGATATACTCAGTATGTTGTGATAAACCAGACTTTGTGTTAGATGATTTTGCCCAAATGTAGGCTAATACAAGTGTTCTGAGCACTTTAAAGGTAGGTTAGGCTAGGCTAAGATTTTGGGAGGTTGGCTGTAATTAAATGAATGTTGGAGTTAATGCTGTTTCCAACCTATGATGGGTTTTTCAGGACTGACACCTCATAAGTTGAGGAGCATCTGTATTTTGTCATTCAGCTCCTGAGCCAAGACATCAAGATTAGTGTTTGCATGAGTAGCAAAT
The DNA here is from genome assembly GCF_006542625.1 of Nomascus leucogenys. Lineage (NCBI taxonomy): Eukaryota > Metazoa > Chordata > Mammalia > Primates > Hylobatidae > Nomascus > Nomascus leucogenys. The sequence continues at coordinate 21,703,423 of NC_044405.1, read as the reverse complement.
ATTCCCAAGGAAGAGACAGCACAGCACCACGCCATGGTTCCCAAACTCTTTTTAGCAGGAAAATCCTTTCAAAGGCCTCACACACAAAAATGTATAAAATAGATTAAAAGGACCTACCTGAATTTGAAGTAGGGGCATATGAAGAGGCTACTGATATTTATCATTTGTCTCCTGGTATTTATCGTTTTTCTCCTTCTTTCTCAGTAAAAGAACCCATGCATAAAGACTGCATTTCCCAGGCACCCTTTAGCCAGATGACTCAGTTCTGACAGTCAGCACACAAGCAACTCAGGCCAGGCGTGGGGGCTCACGCCTGTAATCCCAACACTTTGGGAGGCCAAGATGGGTGGATCACTTGACGTCAGGAGTTTGAGATCAGCCTGGCCAACGTGGTGAAACCCTGTCTCTACTAAAAAGACAAAAATTAGCCGGGCATGGTGGCGTGTGCTGTAATCTCAGCTACTCGGGACGCTGAGGCAGGAGAATCGCTTGAACTCGGGAGGTGGAGGTTGCAGTAAGCCGAGATCGGGCCATTGCACTCACTCCAGCCTGGGCAACAGAGTGAAATTCAGTCTCAAGAAAAAAAAAAAAAGAAAAAAATATATATATATGTATATTAATCAAAGATTGTAAAAGGGATAAGTCAATTTCTCTCAGGAATCTTGAAAGACATAATCTAGAAAAATGAATGACTCCATAACTAAAGTATTAACTATACTTAAAAGTAGAACTGATGCCCAAAAAAGAACATAATTAACTGTATTAATGAGGTATTAAGTTAATATTGGTATTCTGAACAGGACATTTACCATGTAAATGGCTACATTGGCTAAATTGGCTACCCCCAATATTTTTCAGGAATGCACATCTCAAGACATTGGAAGAACCAAAAATGCCCCTACACATTTCCATACGCCTCCAAGAGGCCCTCTCCTCGGTTGAGAACCAGTAGAATAACAGACACTCGATAAGAACAGAATTATTTTTAAGTAAAAGCATTCCAATCTAGCAACTGGCAGCTTTTTTTTGAGACACAGTCTCACTCTGTTACCCAGGCTGGAATGTGGTGGTGCAATCTTGGCTCACGGCAGCCTCCACCTCCTGGGTTCAAGCGATTCTCCTGCCTCAGCCTCCCAAGTAGCTGGGACCTATAGGCGCCCACCACCACGCCTGGCTAATTTTTGTATTTTTAGTAGAAACGGGGTTTCACCATGTTGTCCAGGCTGGTCTCGAACTCCTGACCTCAAGTGACTGACCCACCCACCTTGGCTTCCCCAAGTGGTGGGATTACAGGCATGAGCCACCGCGCCCAGCCAACTGGCAGCTTCTTAAGGTTTAAATGGCTCTGGACTCCACGACTACACGTTGGATGATATAACTCACCTCATTTTTATACTGGTCCCTCTCAATACTGCATTTGTCCAGTTGTCTAAACACATCGTCAAGCTGCACAGCCATCTCATCCATTTCACTTTTACTCTCATTATTGGAACACTGGCTGCATTCAGCCTTTACATGTTGCAAAGCACTACATTGTTTTTTCAGCCTTTCTATTTCTTCCAAAGCTTGCTGATACTGAGATACCATACGGTCTGGACTTTCAGATTTGCCATTAATACTTTCAAGTAAAAATACAGCATCGGTTTCAGTGGACTGATGGCAAGTTTCTTTCTTAACATACTTGTCATTCATTTCTAGTATCCTCTGTTGTAACACTTTGATTTGATCAGTAAACATACGACACTGTCTTTTATAATTCTCTTTTTCCTCGGTGACAAGGAGTAGCTGGTTTCTCAGTTCCTGTAATTGGCAGCCTGCATCATCTGCAGATTTATCAGTGGTTTCCTGGGTTTCATGTATCTTTGCTTCAGCTTCTACACAGGAGGGCAGAATCACTGCATCATTTCTTACGTCTATCTCGTCTTCAACAGTTTCTTCTTTTTTAACAACTAAACTTGGTACTTCAGTCTGGGTAGCTGCAGTATTTCCCTGGTCGCATCGGGATGATGAAGTGCTTGTTGAACCAGTCTGGCCACAAGGTTCACTGTCACCCACAAGCTCGACCTGAACACCACCTTGCTCAACGTGACTCTGTTCTGATTTCATGTCAACATCATGATCTACTGCAGGTTTGGGGGTACTGTTTTCTTCTAAGATGATGACATCTTCATCATCGTCATCACCTTTATAAACTGAATTTTCAAACTGACTACTCAATCTCCGATTCTTTGCATTCAAAATTGAGGAACGAGTAGAAAGCCTCCGTTTCAAGCTGAAAAAAATTTTAATATAAAATATAAGATTATAAAATATGGACAAAATAGATGACCTTGAAGTAATTATTCTAACAAATGCAGTATTATAACAGTTTTTTTGTTTGTTTTTTTGAGATTAGTGTCACTCTGTCACCCAGGCTAGAGTGCAATGGCACAGTCTTGGCTCACTGCAACCTCTGCCTCCAGGTTCAAGTGATTCTCCTGCCTCAGCCTCCCGAGGAGCTGGGATTACAGGCACCCGCCACCACGTCCAACTAATTTTTATATTTTTAGTACAGATGGGGATTCCCCATGTTGGCCAGGCTGGTCTCAAACTCCTTGACCTCAAGCAATCTGCCTGCCGCAGCCTCCCAAAGGGCTGGGATTAGACACATGAGCCACTGTGCCCAGCCTATAAGTTTTGAAATACTAAGAAATACCCAGGCTCATTTTTTAAAGTGACGCATTGTATAGTACCAATCACTGATTTAATGAAGTAGAGATTATTTTCTCTTTTTACAGATGAAGACAATGGACTACTGAGCTCTCTTTGAAGTACCAGATCTATTTACTGCCAAACATCTCTGCATTTGATGACCTCCAGGCATTTCAATGTACACATTTCCAGAACAGAATGCTACCCACCCCGGCCCCTTCTTTGTATTCTTCAGCTCGGGGAATGGCATCACCACTTTCATTTGCCCATAATAATTTTTATCAGTAATCAGTGATCAAAGGTAAGCCATAAAGCAAACCAGTATTTCTTATCCTTTCATATGAAACAATTTTATCTGAATTAAAAATTGCCCCAATTTCTTCATTTGCATCATTCCCTGTTCATTCATGTTAATATGTGCATAGTTCACATTTATTTATCACCATTTGATTGCCTTTTTCCACACTTGGAGGAATATTTGTACTGGTTTGCTATTTGGGCCTTGTGTTGGACCTCCTAGATCTCAGGAAGGATTTTCCTCTTTTTTGGACTGTCTCATATTGAGGGAGCACAGCCTGCAACAGCATCTTAATGAAGGGTACACAGAACATAACAAATGCAAAGTTTTGCATGATGAAAACATCTTTATTTCTCTCTCAAGTCTATTGCTAGCTTAACTGTTACATAGGCTTCCAGGTTGAAAAATTTTCTCAGAAATTTAAAAGCATCATTCCATTTTCATCTGCCGTTCAAGTGTTTCTGCCATTCTAATTCCTCATCTCTTGCACGTATATAATCTGTTTCTTTCTGAAAAAATCTTTTATTCCCTGCGTTAAAAAATGTCATGATCTTATGTCTTTGAGTGGCCCTCCTTCCAGACATTCTGCTCTGTAGTTAGTGGAAATGCATTTTTTCTGGTATGATTTCCCATTCTGGAAGGCAGCTATGTTTACTACACCATACCAGTGCCTACTTCCCATTCTGAAACTCCCTTATTCAGATGGTGGCTTTCCAGTACAGATACTGTATCTTTTCTTCTTTCTCTATCTTCCAACTGTTAAGCTTTTCATTCTAAATGATTTATTTATTCAAGTCTACATCACTTTCCCCCAATAAATTTCACAATGTTTTCTTCTATTCCCTTTGTTTCAGTCTGCTGTCCCATGTGGGAGATGACACACGTGGCTATCCAGGGCTATCTGCGTATACCTAAGAGTGAAATTGACTAGCAGTAGTTAGGGCTGAGCTTGTGATTCAAACGGTGCTCAAACTGCCATCATCATTTAGGCTTCTCTCTTGGAGCCCAGTGAGGAGGGAAGGGTGGATTTCTGACCATTCAGTATCCAAACTTTCCCTTACTCATTCTGTTTCATTCTGCTCATCTACATCTTCAGCAGTAAAAACTGCTCCATAAAGTAAATTACCTATCTTCTGACAGAGGCAGAGAAAGGGCACTCGCCAGACTTTGCAGGTTGGAAAGAGGTCTCGACTTTAAGTTTCCAACCAAGCCTCTGGTTCTCACTCCTATCTATCTTCCACCTTCAGCAGTCCCCAGAGCTTCCAAGTTAGGAGACTTTCTAGGGACCTGTGGAGTAAACTGGTTTCTACCATCCTCCAGCAGGCTTAGGTTTCAGCTTCCCTTGGTTTGCTGTTATCAAGTACTTCTTGCTTACTCTGCCCTGTTTAATTTGGAGTTACTCTATTACTTTTCTTACCAAGCTAATTCCTATTTGTATTTCCTAAGACTTAGATACACCCTTTCCACAAACTTTGGTTTATAAATTTGAGAATAAATATGGCTTTAAAAACTGTTTAATAGGCTGGGCACAGTGGCTCATGCCTGTAATCCCAGCACTTTGGGAGGCCGAGACAGGCAGATTGCCTGAGCTTAGGAGTTTGAGACCAGCCTGGGCAATACAGTGAAACCCCATCTCTACCACAATACAAAAAATTAGCAGTGCATGGCGGTGTACATTTGTAGTCTCAGCTACTCGGGAGGCTGAAGCAGGGGAGTTGTTTGAACCGGGAGGCAGAGGTTGCAGTAAACTGAGATTACGCCACTGCACTCCAGGCTGGGTGACAGAGAAAGACTCTGTTTCAAAAAAAAAAAGTTGTTTAATCAAAAATTTCCCTCTTTATTCTTGTCTTCCATTTTGATGACAGCCAACTTTTAAAAAATTTTCTTTGCAGCCATAAAAAAGAAAGAAATAATGTCCTTTGCAACAACATGAATGCAGCCAGAGGCCTTTATCCTAAGCGAATTAATGCAGGAACAGAAAACCAAATACTTCATGTTCTCACTTATAAGTGGGAGCTAAGTGCTAGGTACACATGGACGTAAAGATGGGAACCATAGACACTGGGGACTACTAGAGTGGGGAGAGAGGAAGGGAGGGGGGCAGAGCTGAAAAACTACATATTGGGTACTATGCTCAATAGCTGGATATGGTATCATTCATACCCCAAACCTCAGGATCATGCCATATACCCATATAACAAACCTGCAGGTACCCTGAATCTAAAAGTTAAAATCATTAAAAATACTTTTAATCTCTTATCTGTAAACTACAAAACCATCCTTACAAAGAAAAGCCAAAAATATTAAGGAGATCTGTAAAATATGAGTTCTTAATAAAGTAGCAATCCAGCTCCAAAATGAGTGTCCAATACACAGGTTATAAAGAGCAAACTGGCCGGGTGCTGTGGCTCACGCCTGTAATCCCAGTAGTTTGGGAGGCCGAGGCGGGTGGATCACCTGAGGTCAGGAGTTCGAGACTATCCTGGCTAACATGGTGAAACCCCGTCTCTACTAAAAATACAAAAAATTAGCCGGGCATGGTGGCGTGTGCCTGTAATCCCAGCTACTCGGGACGCTGAGGCAGGGGAATCGCTTGAACCAGGAGTCGGAGGTTGCATTGAGTTGAGATCACACCATTGCACTCCGGCTTGGGCAACAAAAGCGAAACTCCGACTCAAAAAAAAAAAGAACAAACTATTCTAGAATTTGCCCTCTTTGATTTATATATGCATAAAGGCAGTTAGTTATTTATAATCTTCCTTGGGGTCAAAAATTCCTTTGAGAATTTGATAAAAGTTACAAAACATCTCAAAAATCTGGCCCACTATCTTACAGAAGCTTGTTTCAATGTTCCTCTTTGAATAACAAACATCAGTATAGTCAGTCTGATCCACTAGTTTGTAGACATCACGTTCATTCTTCTTCACTTTTCTTCATTCTATTAACTTGGAAGAGGCCATCTACAAGACTACTGTTTTCAGAACTTCAGGAACCAACGTAAGTACCACCTCATCACAAAGCCTTTGCTGATCAATCCAGTCAAGATGGCTGACTATTCAATTCATGCATCACTTTCTCTTTGTCCCTTCCTTCTCCATCCACTCCTCCAATAAATTAAGTGCCTACAGTGTGCCATAGGCTTTGCAAAGAACTTCCGGGTCACTATAGTGTCGTACTGTTAATTGCTTCATTTTTTTTTTTTTTTTTTTGAGACGGAGTCTTGCTCTGTCACCCAGGCTGGAGTGCAGTGGCGCGATCTTGGCTCACTGCAACCTCCGCCTCCCAGGTTCAAGCAATTCTCTTGCCTCAGCCTTCCAAGTAGCTGGGATTACAGGCATGTACCACCACGCCCACCTAATTTTTATATTTTTAGTAGAGACGGGGTTTCACCATGTTGGCCAGGCTGGTCTCGAACTCCTGACCTCAAGTGATCCACCCGCCTCAGCCTCCCAAAGTGCTGGGATTACAGGCATGAACCACCACGCCTGGCCTGCTTCACATTTTTTTAAGTCCTGATCATCTTAAAAGCAGGAATTGTCATACTATATAGAAATTCAAAGAGGTAAGAATGCGATCAAACTCTACAATGAATACAATTAAGGCTTTTTTTTTTTTTTTTTGAGACAGAGTTTTGCTCTTGTTGCTCAGGCTGGAGTGCAGCCTCAGCCTCCGTCTCAACCTCTGGAGTAGCTGGGATTACAGGTGCCCGCCACCATGCCTGGTTAATTTTTTTGTATTTTTAGTAGAGATGGGGTTTCGCCATGTTGGCCAGGCTGGTCAATTAATACTTTTTAAGGAATTTAACAGGTGGCAGAAGTAGGGTTTAGCCTAAGTTTAGACAATAAAAGCAAGACAATTTGTCCTGAAGATTTTCACATTCATGGAACCTACAATTCACAGTGGAACTACAATGATCCTGAATTGCATCACTGTCATAGAAGTGCCAAGTAAAGGCTCTGTTTAATATTCCCCAAATGGAAAACCAATCTTAGCCACTGACCTGTTGTTGCTCTCAGGTTCAGACTGGGGTGAAACTTGATGATTATTTAGAAGTCTTGTCGCATAAGAATTTGTTCCTTCTGTAAGATGTCTTCTTGGAACACTTTCCTTAGGAGAAGAAAAGCTTGGAGTTGAAAGAGCAGTTGGCCGAAACAACAGTTCAGCATTAATCTGTTGGAGGGAAAAATCATCACCTTAAAGGAATTATTTCTAGTGTGACATGCCCAAAACACAAGATATAATCTTCCTTTTCCCCCTTATCCCAGAAGACACAAAAACAATTCTAAACATGTAAATTCCTTGTGCTATACCAGGAATCAACAAGTAAACCAATGAACTAAATCCAGCCTGCAAGTAGGCTAAGAATGGCTTTGTATTTTTAAAAGGTGTGAAGAAACAAAGCAACAAAACAAAGAATATGCAAGAGACTTTATGTGGCCCACAAAGCCAAAAAGATTTACCATGTGGTGACCTCTTTGCTACTAGACTTATCAAGACCCAAACTTCTCAAGCAAGAAGCACAACTGCCTACTTGTATTCAGATGGCCCCTGATTTACAATGGCGCCAACTTTATGATGGTGCAAAAGCAATACCCATTCAGCAGAAACTGTACTTCGAGTACTCAAGCATTTTTGTTTTTCACTTTCAGTATTCAATAAAGTTCATGAGATACTCAATACTTTATGATAAAACACACTGTTAGATGACTGCCCAATATAGGCTAACATAAGAGTTCTGAGCGCAATTAAGGTAGGCTAGGCGAAGCTATGATATTCAATAGGTTAAGTGTATTAAATGCATTTTTGATAACAATACTTTCTGTGTTTTTTGGGTTTTTTTGTTTGTTTTTTGTTTTTTTGAGACAGAGTCTCAGTCTGATCCCCAGGATGGAGTGCAGTGGTGTGATCTTGGCTCACTGCAACCTCCACCTCCCGGGTTTAAGCAATTCTTGTGCCTCAGCCTCCTGAGTAGCTGGGATTACAAGTGCCTGCCACCACGTTCAGTTATTTTTTATATTTTTAGTAGAGACAGGGTTTTGCCATATTGCCCAGGCTGGTCTCAAACTCCTGGCCTCAAGTGATCGCCCACCTTGCCTTCCCAAAGTGCTGGGAACACAGGCATGAGCCACCACAGCTGGCCAAAAACATTTTCAACTTATGATGAGCTTATCAGGATGTAACTCTATGGTAAGCCTAGGAGCATCTATACTCAACCAAAGCTCTTTAACACAGTAAGTATTAAGACAGAAGAGAGAGGCCAGGCAGAGTAGTCAGCACTGGGAAAAACACTATGGCTTTTGTCCAGGTTAGCACTAGAATACGGCTTCCTGGGTGTTCCTGGGACATCTTCCTTAACTGCTTATCTAACAGTACAATTTTTTAAAGTTTGTTTCCCTTTCCTCAGGAGATACCCAACTAAACAATCAAACTAACAGTTTGAATGATGTTGGATTAGGAAGCGTTGGAAAGGTGGGCAAGGAGAAGTACAAGAGAAGAGAAGAAAATGAACTAAATAAACCAAATCCCTTTGATATGTATTAAACATATCACTATTGATTAAACTAAGCACTACACAACATAAGACACAGCTATAAAATGGAAAGCTTGGACGGGTGTGGTGGCTCATACCTGTAATCCTAGCACTTTGGGAGGCTGAGATGGGAGGATTACTTGAGGCCAGGAGTTCAAGACCAGCCTGGTCAACATAGTGAGACCCCATCTCTATTTTATTTATTTTTTGAGATGGAAGTCTCGCTCTGTGGCCCAGACTACAGTGTAATGGCACCAATCTCTCTCACTACAACAGCTGCCTCCCAGGTTCAAGCGATTCTCCTGTTTCAGCCTCCTGAGTAGCTGGGATTACAGGCATGTGCCACCACATCCAGCTAATTTTTGTGTTTTTAGTAGAGACAGGGTTTCACCATGTTGGCCAGGCTGGTCTTGAACTCCTGACCTCAGGTGATCCACCCGCCTCGGCCTCCCAAAATGCTGGGATTACAGGTGTCAGCCCCCATCTCTATTTAAAAAAAAAAAAAAAAAAAAAGAAGGCTTAATTACCCGAGGGATCATTTCCGGTTGTCTGATCCTGAATTTTTCCTTGTTGCTTTAAAATAAAGATGAAAAACATGTTGTTATTTCTCAATCCCATTTCCCAATGACATACCTGCCATTTATGCAGTTACTAAGATACTCTGAACTCTGCTTCTATTTCAACATAATCGGCAGTAAGCCCTTTGGGAAATACTTTCTACCTTTTATCTCAGTAGCACCCTAATTTCAGCCTGAATTTTTCCATCCTCACTGGTATAAACTGCAGATCTTTGGTGTTTTTTTCTCCACTAAGACCAGATAACTCAGTTCAGAATCACAGGCTTTTGAACTAGAACATCACATAGGTTTTTTTTTTTTTTTTTTTTTTTTGAGAGGGAGTCTTGCCCAGGCTGGAATGCAGTGGTGCAATCTCGCCTCAATGCAACCTGTGCCTCCTGCGTTCAAGCAATTCTCCTGCCGCAGCCTCCCAAGTAGCTGGGATTACAGGTGTCCACCACCACGCCTGGCTGATTTTTGTATTTTTCGTAGAGACAGGGTTTCACCATGTTGGCCAGGCTGGTCTCGAACTTCTGATCCACCCACCTCAGCCTCCCAAAGTGCTAGGATTACAGACGTGAGCCACCATGCCCGGTCTTCTTCCTTTTTTTTGAGACAGAGTCTCACTCTGTCGCCCAGGCTAGAGTGCAGTGGTGTGCTCAGCTCACTGCAACCTCTGCCTCCTGGGTTCAAGTGATTCTCCTGCCTCAGCCTCCTGAGTAGCTGGGATTACAGCACGCACCACCACACCCAGCTAATTTTTGTATTTTTAGTACAGATGGGGTGTCACCATGTTGGCCAGGCTGGTATCAAACTCCTGACCTCAAGTGATCCACCCACCTCAGTCTCACAAAGTGCTGGGGTTACAGGTGTGAGCCACCGCACCGGGCCCACAGAGGTTTCTATACTTCCAGTACTATTGCTGGATTTCATTAAAGAATAGTACACTACGAATCAAAGCCATCTGAAAGGCTCTTCGTAACTTGGCCTTCTGTGTGTGGTAGATCAGCCTGAAGTCTCCATTGGCTGACTATCCTTATTCGGCATCTGTCCCACTTCCATTTTCTTTTTTTTTTTTTAAGACAGAGTCTTGCTCTTGTTGCCCAAGCTGGAGTGCAGTAGCGCGATCTTGGCTCACTGCAACCTCTGCCCCCCGGATTCAAACAATTCTCCTGCCTTAGCCTCCCAAGTAGCTGGGATTACAGGCACCCGCCACCATACCCGGCTAATTTTTTGTATTTTTAGTAGAGACGGGGTTTCACCACGTTGGCCAAGCTGGTCTTGAACTCCTGACCTCAGGTGATCCACCCGCCTCAACCTCCCAAAGTGCCACATCCATTTTCCATTATTCCCATTCACATACTCTAGTTAAACTGAGCAAATGTTTGTTCCCTGTACATTCTCATCATACCCATCCTTCAAGGCCTATTACAAAAATGACCACCTCCATGACGTTTTCTGATCTATTTCTGCTCTCCCACTCACGAGACAGAACCACTCTCCCTATGAGCTTTTTTACAGCACTGGACCAGAGCTTCTATGGCACTCACCAACACATAACTGGTAAAATTCATGTCTCACCTCTTCTGTTACACCTTCTCTATAAGCTTGAATGGGGGAATATTCATTAATGATCCCTCTACATACAGCTCAAAACAGCAGACTGCTCTTACACAGAACATCTGGCACATATGGCAGCAATAAGCATGAAAGAAACAGCAGGTATCCACAGCGTAAGTTTTTGCTTTTAAAGCCCTTGATATTACGCACTCCACATTATAAACTTTTTCAATTACACATGCTTTACCTTGGAGAAGCATCAAACAATGTTGCCAAGGCATCACTGTTCATGATCTGGGCATTATTACCCACCATACATCAATACAACACTCACGTCTTTTTGTAGGTTTTTTCATAAGTGGGATGTACCAAATCCTCATCTTCAGGTTCTTCTGGAACCTCACAATTTCTATTCAGAAAAATCACATAGGAATAACATGTCACCAGCGCCTATTCATACATTGTGAACAGTACTTTCCGTCTTTCCAAAAAGGGTACTACCAACTCTATGGTACCTGAACTGTGGGTCAGGGTTATTGGAGCAATACCATTTTTCAGGAAGTTGATCCATCCCATCAGGTAATTTCCGCCACTTTAGACAGGCATCACACTGAACCCATGTCTGATCAGGACGCTTCCTGTCCCAAAACAAGAACAAAATATTAACACAGAAATATGGACTCTAAATACTTCATCAGATGTTCCATGTCATTTCTACCACAAGACGCCGTTATTTAATTCCTTTCCTAAAAATTATGACGTAACTCTTTCAAAATTAGGCTGGGTGCGATGGCTCATGCCTATAATCCCAGGAGTTAGAAACCAGCCTGGACAACATGGTGAAACCCTGTCTCTACAAAAAACACAAAGATTAACTGGGCGTGGTAATGCACACCTGTGGTCCCTGCTACTTGGGAGGCTGAGGTGGGAGGATTGCTTGAGCCCAGGAGGCAGAGGTTGCAATCATGCTACTGAGCTCCAGCCAAGGCCACAGAGAAAGACCCTGTCAAAAAAAAGAAAAAAAAAAAAAGGAAAGGAAAGGAAAAAGGAAAAAAAGAAAAAGGAAAGGAAAGGAAAAGAAAAGAGAAAAGGCAAGGCAAGGCACGGTGGCTCATGGCTCTTGCCTATAATTTGGGAGGCTAAAGCAGGAGGGCTGCTTGGGCCCAAGAGTTTGGGACCAGCCTGGGCAACACAGTGAGACCCTGTCTCTACAAGATATTTTTTAGAAATACATTTTAAAAACAACTATTTTGAGCTGGGTGTGGTGGCATACACCTTAGTCTCAGATACTCAGGAGGCTGAGGTTGGAGAATCGCTTGAGCACAGGAGTATGAGGCCAGCCTGGGCAACATAGTTAGACCCCATCTCTCAAAAAATAAAACATAACCATTTTGGTTACCTTCAAAAGATTAAAAGTCACAAGCCAATTTGAACAATGTGACTTAAATGTCTTAATAGCATTGAATTTTTTCTATAATAACTTGATATTTCAAATGCCTTGCCCTGAACTTTATGTTTAGTGTCTACAATGTTAAATCTATAATATATTGCATTTATTAGCATAATAAATCACTTAAGTCCAGAAAACAGAATTCTGTTGTTATAATTTAAGTAACTTTAAATAAGACACTTTTGCCCTCTTACTTCTGAATAACTAAAATTAGTATACTTTTAGTTTACAAAATGCTTTCATATTTTTCTCATTTAAAAATCAAGGCCAGGTGCGGTGGCTCATGCCTGTAATCCCAGCACTTTGGGAGGCTGAGGCAGGTGGATCACGAGGTCAGGAGATCGAGACTACCCTGGCCAACACAGTGAAATCCTGTCTGTACTAAAAATACAAATTAGCCGTGCGTGGTGGCAGGTTCCTGTAGTCCCAGCTACTCAGGAGGCTGAGGCAGGAGAATGGCATGAACTCAGGAGGCAGAGCTTGCAGTGAGCCAAGATTGTGCCACTGCACTCCAGCCTGGTTGACAAAGTGAGCTTCCACCTCAAAAAAAAAAAAATAAAAATAAAAATGAAAAAAAAATCCTGTAAAGAACTTGTATATATTCTTTTTTTTTTTTTTAATTATTTTTTGTTTCTACTTTATTTATTTTTTTAAGAGATAGGTCTTACCACGTTGCCCAGGCTGGTCTCCAACCCCTGAGTTCAAGCAATCTTTTTGCCTTGGCCTCCCAAAGTACTGGGATTACAGGTGTGACCCACTGGATACAGCCTATGTAGACTTATTTTACACATGAAAACTTCACTTTAATGTCAATAGCTTTTTAAATCTAGTTTTATTTCATTTTATTTTTTTTTTTTTTTTGAGACAGAGTTTCACTCTTTTCACCCAGGCTGGAGTGCAATGGTGCAATCTCAGCTCATTGCAATCTCTGCCTCCGGGTTCAAGCTATTCTCCTGCCTCAGCCTCCCAAGTAGCTGGGACTACAGGCGTGCGCCACCATGCCTGGCTAGTTTTTGTATTTTCAGTAGAGACGGGTTTCATCATGTTGATCAGGCGGGTCTCAAACTCCAGACCTCAAGTGATCCGCCCACCTCGGTTGGCCTCCCAAAGTGCTGGGATTACAGATGTGAGCCACCGTACCTGGCCTGCTTTTTAAATCTAGCTTTGAAAAAGCATTTAGATATTTATTAAAAACTTCAAAACAGGATGAGCACAGTGGCTCACACCTGTAATCCCAGCACTTTGGGAGGCCAAGGCAGGCAGATCACCTGAGGTCAGGAGTTCAAGACCAGCCTGGCCAACATGGTGAAACTCTGTCTCTACTAAAAATACAAAAATTAGCCAGGCGTGGTGGCGCATGCCTGTAGTCCCAGCTCCTCGGGAGGCTGAGGCAGGAGAATTGCTTGAACCTGGGAGGTGGAGGTTGAAGTCAGCTGAGATTACGCCACTGCACTTCAGCCTGGGTGACAGAGCGAGACTCCATTTCAAAAAAAAAAAAAAAAAACCCCAAAAAAAACCCCAACAAACCAACCAAACAAATCCAAAACTTCAAAACAATCTAGAGGTTTATAAGGCATAACTTTATACTTTATAAACTCGTCTCAGGAAATTACCACTGTTAATTTTTAAAATACTAGCAGAAATTTTCTATGCTTATGAAGTATGCATGTGTATACTGACACGTTAAAAAAATACACGCTGGGCACGGTGGCTCATGCCTATAATCCCAGCACTTTGGGTGGGAGGATCACCTGAACCCAGGACATTGAGACCAGCCTGGGCAACACAGTGAGACCCACCTGTATAAAACTTCTTTTAAATATAAAAAAATTGAAAAGTATGACAGGAAGTCTACAAACTGAGCTACATCTTTCTTGTTTTTCATTATATATCTGGGTTATCTTTGTAATAATGTATAAATTATGAATAATATGTATAATGTATAAATTATGTATAATAATGTAAAAGAACACACAGATACTGTTCATTCATTCATTTATAGGACTGTTATCCTGTGATGTGTTACTAAGTGACTGTCAGGCATATTATTTAATTCATATAATTCGAGGAGGCAAATGCTCTTAATGTTCCCATTTTATACACAAGAAAATGGAGGCTTACAAGAGGCCAAGTAATATGTTCAATATCACATGGCTACTTAAGCAGAATGAGAATATGAACTCAAGTGGGGTTTCAGCCCCATCATCCTAATGATACGCTAAACCAGTGTTTTTCAAACTATTATATAATCCATCCATAGCATCTTAAAATGAAATAACATTAACATGCATCACATATGGGTAAACATTGTTTTATGAATGTTTTGTGTGCATGTCTACAGGTTTACATTCTATTCACTGATTTTGCAGCGTGCTAATTCATGTTGCAGAATTTACTCCTTACTATGAGTTACAGTCCTAAGTTTGTGAAACATTGTACAATCCCTTTACTCTCTAATACCAAATCTTGATATCTAAGTGAAATGATATTTTTTAAAAATGTACTTACTGTATATCTTCAACTGGCAAATTTAGAGGATATTCTGTATTTTTCTTCACTTTCATTTCATTCCAGTAATCATTCAGCTTTTCTCCTAGTGCTGTTATTGTAAGTCTTAAAAAGTAAATCATAAAATCAATTCAAGAAAAATATTCTTTTCAAACATAAGATAAATCATAAATAATCTAGTAATGAGTACATAGCCACTGTGAAGAGAAAAAACTCCAAAACATATAGTTAATAAAGAACATTCAAGGTACAGGTGACCCTTGAACAACACAGGTTTGAACTACACTTACATACAATTTTCTTTCAATAAATTAGAAAAATTTTTAGAGAGTTATAACAATTTGAAAAAAACTTCCAAGAACTGCATTGCCCAGAAATATCCAAAAAATTAAGAATAAGTTAGGTATGTCATGAATGCATAAAACATGCAAATACTAGTCTATTTTATCATTTACTACCATAAAATATACACAAAGCTATTTAAAAAGTTAAAATTTATCAAGACTTAAGCATATACAGACTGTAGGTGGTTTCACTTGCAGTCAAGAGAAATGTAAACAAAGATGCAGTCTTAAATTATAACTGCGTAAGATTAATTATAGTACATACAATATTATTATAGCAATTTCATAGCCACCTCCTGTTGCTATTTTGGTGGGCTCAAGTTTTTTATTTGCTTCAAGTGCCTTATGACATGCTTATCTCCATGTAAGCATCTCCAAGAAATTTTGTATTGCAGTAAAAATCGTTCAGTGCAATACTGTAAACCTTGAATAACACCACAGGACCCACACAAACTGCCACTAGTGATGCTAGTTGTTTTCCCAAGAAGCAAAGTCATAATACAAGAAAAAGTAAAAACTGCTTGATATGTGGGTTGAGCCGCCTGAGTAGCTGGGGCTACAGGCACTCGCCACCGCGCCTGGCTAATTTTTTTTTTTTTTTTTTTTAATTTTTTGTAGAGACACGGTATTGCTTTTTTGCCCAGGCTGCTCTCGAACTCCTGGCCTCAAGCTATTCTTGTCTCAGCCTCCCAAAGTGCTGGGATTACAGGGATGAGCCACCATGCCCAGCCTGTTTGAACAGGTTTTTAATGCAAACAAAAGTACTCTATTCTGGGAAAAAATGCCATGAAGAACACTTATTAGCAAAAAAGAGGTGCGTAAACCAGGATTTAAGTCCAAGAAGGGACAGGCTAACTCTACTGCTTTGTGCAAATGTAGTCGGGTTTATCATCAGGACTGCATTATCTATAAAGATGCTAACCCTCAAGCCTTGAAGAGAAAAGACAAACACCAGCTGCCAGTCTTTTGGTTGCACAAGCAGAAGGCCTGGATGAGAAATCCTTTTTCTGACTGGGTCCATTGATGCTTTGTTCCTGAAGTCAGGAATTAACTTGCCAGTAAAGGACTGCCTTTTACAGCTCTTTCGATATTGGACAAGGTACTCTGGCCACCCATAACCCCATGAGTTCAACACCAAAGGCATCCAAGTGGTCTACTTGTCCCGAAACACAACGTCTCTAATTCAGCCTCTAGATAACAAGGGGGGTCATAAGACCTTTAAGGCTCATTACACACAGCAAGACTACGGAAAAGATTGTTAACGCTGTGGAAGACAATTCCCACAGAGAAAACATCATGAAAGTCTAGAATAACGATACCACTGAAGATGCCATTATTAACACAGAAAAAGCTGTGAAAGCAATCAAGCTCAAAACAATAAATTTCTGCTGTGTCCACATGTTGTGCATGACTTCACAGTATTTATAAGATAGCCAATTGAGGAAATCATCAGAGAGATTGTGGATATACAGGAAAAAAAAAGGTAGAGGGCAAAAAGTTTCAAGATATGGATGTTGCAGGAATTCAAGAGCAAACAGACACCACACCTGAGGAAATCAACGGAAGCCTACTTGATGGAGATGAGTGTTTCTGAACTAGTGTTAGACAGTGAGGAAGAAGACAGAAGAAGCAGTGCCCAGACAACAAACTGACATTAGACAATCCGTCAGTTGGGTTCCAATTATTCAAGACTGCTTTTGACTTCTTTTACAACATGGACACTTCTATGATACAGGCACTGAAACTGAAGCAGACAGTGGAAGAAGGATTGGTACTGTACAGAGATATTTTTACAAAAATAAAAATGCACTGGGCACGGTGGCTCGCGCCTGTAATCCCAGCACTTTGGGAGACAGAAGCAGGCGGATCACAAGGTCAGGAGTTCAGGACGAGCCTGGCCAATATGGGGAAACCCCATCTCTACTAAACATACAAAAATTAGCCGGGTGTGATGGCGCGTGCCCGTAGTCCCGACTACTCAGGAGGCTGAGGCAGAAGAATCGCTTGAACCTGGGAGGCGGAGGTTGCAGTGAGCCAAGATGTGGGCAACAAAGCAAGACTCCGTCTCAAAAAAAAAAGAAAGAAAACAAAAATGGAAAAAAGTCAGACGGAAATTATAGTGTATAAAAATTAAACTGAGTGTGCCTGCCTCTCCTTCCACCTCTTCTCGTGCCATGGCAAAACCAATCCCCCTTCTTCCTCAGCCTACTCAACATGAAGACTACAAGGATGAAGACATATAAACCACTTCCACTTAATGAACAGTAAATATATTTCTCTTCCTTATGATTTTGTTTTTGATTTTCTTTTTTCTTTTTTTTTTGTTTTGAGACAGGGTCTTGCTCTGTCACCCAGTCTAGGGTGCAATGGCGTGACTTAGGCTCACTGCAACCTCCACCTCCTGGGTTCAAGTGCTTCTCCTGCCTCAGTCTTCCAAGTAGCTGGGATTACAGGTGCCCACCACCATGTCCGGCTAATTTTTTTATTTTTAGTAGAGATGGGACCGGGGGTGGTGGATCACACCTGTAATCCCAGCACTTTGGGAGGCTGAGGTGGCCGGATCACCTAAGGTCAGGAGTTAGAGACCACCCTGGCCAACGTGGCAAAACTCTGTCTTTACTAAAAAAAAAAAAAAAATACAAAAATTAGCCGGGCTTGGTGGCAGGCGCCTGTAATCCCAGCTAATTGGGAGGCTAAGATAGGGAGAATCTCTTGAACCCAGGAGGCGGAGGTTGCAATGAGCTGAGACTGCACCACTGCACTCCAGACT
The DNA here is from genome assembly GCF_006542625.1 of Nomascus leucogenys. Lineage (NCBI taxonomy): Eukaryota > Metazoa > Chordata > Mammalia > Primates > Hylobatidae > Nomascus > Nomascus leucogenys. Next base: position 21,685,715 of record NC_044405.1, on the reverse strand, counting down.
GGATGACAGAGCAAGACTCCATCTCAGAAAAAAATAAGTAAAATAGTAGAGATGGGGTTTCACCATGTTAGCCAGGCTGTTCTCAAACTCCTGATCTCAAGTGATCTACCCGCCTCAGCCTCCCAAAGTGCTGGGATTGTGGTTCCCTGGTGGTCTAGTGGCTAGGATTCAGTACTTTCCAAAGGGCTGGGATTACAGATGTGAGCCACCACACCAGCCTGAGCCATGGCACCCGGCCATGATTTTCTAATAACATTTTTTCATTAGCTTATTTTAAGAATACAGTATCTATTTAACATACGATATACATGTTAATAGATGGTTTTCTTTTTTTTTTTTTTTTTAGCGAAAAGGTCTTGCTCTGTCACCCTGGCTGGAAAGCAGTGGCACTATCACAGCTCACTGCAGCTTCAAATTCCTAGGCTCACATCATCATTCTGCCTCGAGCATCCTGAGTAGCTGGGACTACAGATGTGTGCCACCATCCCCAGCTTAATCAACTATTTATGTTATCAGTAAGGCTTCCATTCAACAGCAGGCTCTTAAGGTTTTGGGGAATTATATGTCGATCTTTGACTGAGGGGTAGTCAGTCCCCCTAATCCCTGTGCTGTTCAAGGGTAAATGGTACTTAACATTGTCAACTACCAGTACAAGCTGAACATCCCAAATCCAAAAATCCAAATTGCTCCAAATCTGAAACTTTTTGAGTGCCAACATGATACCCAAAGGAAATGCTCATGAAAGCACCTCGAATTTCAGATTTTCAGATTTGCGATGCTCAACCAGTAGGTATAATGCAAACATTCCAAAATACAAAAAAAATCCAAACCAAAACACTTCCGGTCTCAAAGATTTCAGATAAGGATACTCGACCTGTAATAGAGCTTTATGTCTTCCTTTTCAACCCGCCCCACCCCTCCTTTTTTTTTTTTTTTTTTTTTTTTTTGGCCTTATTACATTAGTTATTTCCTCAAGAACATTTAGTGAAGAGCTGATATCCTTAAGTCTCCCACCCTTCTAGGGAAAGCTATCACTGTTCCCCAGTAGTAATGTAGTTTGCTGTGTGTGTAAATACTCTGTTATTATGCCCTTTGATTCAGTTTTTGTAGGTGTTCTTTTTAAAAATAATCGCAAGTGCTTTTTCTCTATCTATGTAGATGACCACAAGAGCTTTCTCTTATTTAACATCAATATGATGAACTATACTCATTTCTTACATTAAAACCACCCATGTTGTCTTAGAACACAGCCCACTTGGTTTTAATGGTATTATTCTTTTAGCATGTACTGGATTGTATTTACCAATATTTTAATTAAGACTTTTAATTCTGTGATAAGAGACTGACATAAATTTCCTTTCCTGTACTCTTGAGCTTACTATCAAGATTATGTGGTTTCATAAAACCTTTGACTACTGTGAACAGTGCTGCAATAAACATGAGAGTGCAGGTATCTCTTCAAATATACTGATTTTCTTTCTTTTGGATATATATCCAGCCATATGATTGTTCAATCATATGGTAATTCTATTATTAGTTTTCTTGAGGGACCTCCATCCTATTCTCCATAGCAACTATACTAATTTACTTTCCCACTAATAGCGTACGAGGGTTCCCCTTTCTCCACATCCTTGTCAGCATCCATTAATGAATAAATGAATAAAGAAACTATGGTACATACACACAATGGAATATTATCCAACCACAAAAATGCTGTCATTTGTAATGACATGGATATAAATGGATATACCTGGAGGACATTAAGTGAAGTAAGTCAGGTATAGAAAGACAAATATCTCATGTTCTCATTCATATCTGAGAGCTAAAAAATACTGACCTCGGGATATGGGACAGGTAGTGGGGAGAGGGAAATAAAGAGGGGCTGGCTAATGAGTATAAAAATACAGTTAATTAGAAGGAATAAGATCCAGTATTTGGTAGCACAATAGGACAACTGGGCCAGGCGCGGTGGCTCACACCCATAATCCCAGCATTTTGGGAGGCCGAGGCAGGCGGATCACAAGGTCAAGAGATCGAGACCATCGTGATCAAAATAGTAAACCCCATCTCTACCAAAAATACAGAAAATTAGCTGGGTATGGTGGTGCGTGCTTGTAGTCCCAGCTACTCGGGAGGCTGAGGCAGGAGAATCGCTTGAATCCGAGAGGCAGAGGTTGCAATGAGCCAAGATCTAGGGGCCACTGCACTCCAGCCTGGTGACAGAGTGAGACTCAGTCTCAAAAAAAAAAAAAAAAAAAAAGAGGACAACCATAGTTAACAATAACATCTTATATATATATATTTCAAAGTAACTAGAAGAGTAAAATTGGAATGTTCCTAACACAAAATACGGCAACTGCTTGAGGTGATGAATATCCCAGTAACCCTAACTTGATCATTACATGTTGTATGCTTGTATCAAAATATCACATGTATTCCATACAAATGAACTATTATGTATTGTTTTAAATCGTTTTTTTAAATAAAAAGACTGATGCCACTTCTTCCTTAAATGTCTGAATTTAGTACGTGGGAAGTTTTCTAAAAACTGATTCAATTTCAAAGGAATGTGTCCACATCATCTAAAATGGAGAAAATTTATTTGTGCTATCTGCTTAATGTTTCATGTCTGAAGGCTCTGCAGTAATTTCTTTTTCATTTCTAATATTGACGATTTGTATTTTCTACTCTTTTTCCTTAATCAGTCTTGACAAATGCTTATAGACTTTATTAGTCCTACCAAAGAACCAAAACTTTTTGGATTTTTCTTTTTTTTTTTTTTTTGAGGCAGGGTGGCTTCCGTCAACCAGGCGGGAATGCAGTGACACAATCACGGCTCATTGCAGCCTCAATCTCCTGAGCTCAAGTGATCCTCCCACCTCATTTTTTTATTTTCTGTAGAGATAAGCTCTCACTGTGTTGCCCAGGCTGGTCTCAAACTCCTCAGCTCAAGCGATCCTCCTGCATTGGCCTACTAAAGTGCTGGGATTACAGACGTAAGCCACTGTACCTGGCCTTTTTTTTCCTGAGACGGCGGGATCTCACTCTGTCATCAGGTTGGAGTACAGTGGCGCCATCTTGGCTCACTGCACACTCCACCTTCCCAGGCTCAAACGATCCTCCCACCTCAGCCTCCTGAGTAGCTGGGACCACAGACACGTGCCACCACACCTGGCTAATTTTTTGTATTTTTGGTAGAGACAGGATTTTGCCATGTTGCCCATACTGGTCTCAAACTTCTGAGCTCAAGCAATTTGCCCACCTTTGGGCCCCCTTAGTGCTAGGATTATAGGAATGAGCCACCGCACCCAGCTGACTTTTTTGGTTGAGTCAGTTACCAATTTATTGTCTCTAGGCTCCAAATCCAGCCGAAGTTCTGGTACTCTGTTACTATTTTGCTAGGGCCCAGTGACCTCCCAGAGGAGCTTTGGCTGTGCCCATCAGGCCATGCTTTGCCCACCAGCAGTCTTCTGCTAGCTCCAACAACATAAGGCTCCCTCTACAGACCAGCTCCAACCTATCCACACACCCTATGTCAACCAGAGACCACGTCTATAGGCCAGCATTGGCCAGGCCCTCTATTTACCTATTTAAATTATTGACTTCTTTTTAAAGTTTATTTTCAAAATACTTGCATAACTTCTCTTAAGCTAAATGTTTTGCCATCTTTGTGGATTTTTTATTTTAATTACAAAATTATAATTACATTATCGAACTTTAAGAAAATGGGTAGGTAAGGGACTTACATAGAAAACTAATATAACCATCTCCCATTCTAGGAATTGTAACCTACACCATCACAAGTAGTATATTCAAACCTTTCTTTACTAATAAGGTATTTCTGAGATTCGCAGAAAATAGAGTAGTTCCTGCTTTCTTGGTAATCCATTTCCTAGGAACCTCAGTCAATAATTTAAATAGGTAACATACCTGTACTCATTAGTATAGTCGAAATCTTGTTTATTATGAGTTGGCTTAAGGAAATTACACTCTATAATTCCAACCACTCCAACACCCATGTTGTTTGCCTGAAAAAATAAAATGAAATCAGCATTTTAAGCATAAGACATGATGCTCAAAATAATTACCCTTAAAGAATAATAGTTTGTATATTTTCCTATATTTTATCTTGTATGATTCTCATCACATTTATTTTTATTTTTATTTGTTTTTATTTTTTGAGACAGTCTCATTCGGTCACCCAGGCTGCAGTGCAGTGGCATAATCTTGGCTCACTGCAAGAGCCAAGAGACCTCCCAAGCTCAAGTGACTCTCGTTGCCTCAGCCTCCCGAGTAGCTGGAAGTACAGGTGCGCACCACCAAACCCAGCTAATTTTTCTATTTTTAGCAGAGACGGGGTTTCACCATGGCTAGTCTCCAACTCCTGACCTCAAGCAATCCACCAGCCTCGGCCTCCCAAAGTGCTGGCATTACAGGCATCAGCCACCGTGCCCAGCCAATTCTCATCAAATTTAGACTGAAAAAAACACTGGTAGGTGATTTATTTTCCTGGGAGTTAATTTCTAAATACACTAGAGCCTCCCTCAAAAACCCTTTGATTGTTGACAAGTATCCATTTAGACAAGTATTAACATCCCCAATTTTATACAAGAGAAAAAGGACTACCTGCCAGGCGCGATGGCTCACGCCCGTAATCCCAGCACTTTGGGAGGCTGAGGTGGGCGGATCACCTGAGGTCAGGAGTTCGAGAACAGCCTGGCCAACATGGTGAAATCCCATCTCTACTAAAAATACAAAAAATTAGCTGGGCGTGGTGGCATGCACCTGTAATCCTCCCAGCTACTCAGGAGGCTGAGGCAGGAGAATTGCTTCAACCTAGGAGGCGGAGGTTGCAGTGAGCCGAGATCATGCCATTGCACTCCAGCCTGGGCAACAAGAGTGAAACTCCATCTTTCAAAGAGACAAAAAAAAAAAAGAAAAGAGGACTATCTCTACTAGGATACAATTTCTTAGAGAACAGAAACCACAAATAATTCATCCTGATCTTGTAGTGACTAGCAAAGGCTCTGAAAGGCAATATTCCATATGTTTGTGAGATAAAAGTTAAAGTCATTTACCCAAAGTTAGGTATCCAGTTACTAACAATGAAGTAAAAACCTAGGTTGGTTAAATAAGTTATTTTTTAAATCTGCTAGCTAAAATGTTGAACTCAAAGTATATGAGTCATCTTCTGATTATCTACATATGACTAACAAGTATATTTTGTTCATGATTGTAGCTATACTTCTTAGCCTATGAAGAAAAAAAGTAAAATAATGTGTAACTTATAAAATGAAATTTTTTATAAACACAACTATAGACCAAACCATACAACTAATCCTAATTCTGCTCTATTAAAAACCATCAGGTTCACCATTTCAGACTATTTTTAAACTACAGCAATAACAAGATCCTTCAATTTGTGGTTCTTATCCATCTTCCCTCCAGCCTTATCCTGTCTCTCTCATTCCTCTGTTCTCCACTTAAAATATGGTCCAGCCACATCAAATTACTCCCTTTATGATGTCATACTCTCAGAAGCCTCTTTCTCTGCCTTTGCACATGTTGTCTCTGCCTGGAAAGCCCTTCCAGACTTTGCAGCACAGTGAAGTCAACTGAGACTCATCTCAATCAACACTTTCTCTAAGAAGCCTTTTCTGATGCTTCCAAGGATGTTCCACAGTCCCCTCACAAAACTGAGCTTTGAGGGCATCCTCTGTATTTTATCAACTTTTTATGCTCAGCACCCAGCACAGCAAATCACAATGGGTTTTTGATACTTATTTAATGTTTACTGAATCCACAGAATGCAAATACTAGGCCCAGTCCGTCATCTGGTAAAGACAAACATTGTAATTTAGCTGTAACAGCCTATTTTTACAAGGTTGAGCTTAACTAGGAAATATACACAGTGCAAATTTAACTCAGTTGGGAAAATGGGCTATGTATCTTGGTTAAGTCAGATTCATAGGTGATAAAAGAAAAAAATTTACATGCTGTGGTAGACATAAAGTTCATTTACTTCTGCAAATATGCTATATTTGGGCTCATGCCATGTAAAGTAGGTGAAGCAGAGTCAGAACCCCTGTTAAGTGGTATTCAAGGTGAATCCGCATTGGTATACTGTGTAGATCTCACATCATTCTACAAAAAACTCAGAATAAAGTAAGATAAAGAATTATCACCAAAATCTTAAAAATATGCAATGGATCCATATCCAAATGCAGTCAAATGATGTATTTGTGTCTAAGATCCACGCTGTTATGTCTTAAGCAAGTTGCTTCATCTATTTATTATTAGCCCCAATTTCTTTTTTTGTTTTTTTTTTAAGAGACAGGGTCTCACTCTGTTGCCCAAGCTGGAGTACAGGGTTAAAATCATAGCTCAGTGCAGCCTCAAACTCCAGGGATCAACCACTCTCCCACCTCAGCCTCCCAAATAACTGAGACTGCAAGGACGTACAACCACACCTGGCTAATTTGTTTTTGTTGTTTTGTAGAGACAATGGTTTTTTGTTTGTTTGTTTGAGATAGGGCCTCACCCTGTTGCCTAGACTGAAAAGCAGAGGCACAATTTTGGCTCACTACAGCCTCAACTTCTTGGGCTCAAGCAATCCTCCCACCTCAACCTCCTGAGTAGCTGGCACCACAGGCATGCACCACCAGGCCCAGCTAATTTTTTATTTTTTTTGTACAGACAGGGTTTTGCCCCATTGCCCAGGCTGGTCTTGAACTCCTGGGCTCAAGCAATCCCCCAGCCTAGACCTCTCAAATATGCTGTGATTGCAGGTGTGAGGCACCATACTCAGCTGAGGTAGAGACTTGGTACGCTGCCCAAGCTGGTCTTGAAGCACTGGCCTCAAGCAATCCTCCTACCTCAGCCACATGAAGCACTAGGATTACAGGAATGAGCCACTGTGCCTGGTCCCCAACTTCCTTATGCATAAAATAGGAATAAAAGAAATATTCTGTCCCCACCTCAGGGCTGTTCAGGATCAAATACAAAATTAATATAGTAGGCCGGGCGCATTGGCTCAGGCCTGTAATCCAAGCATGTTGAGAGGCCGAGGTGGGTGGATCACTTGAGGTCAGGAGTTTGAGGCCAGCCTGGTCGACGTGGTAAAGCTCTGTCTCTACTAAAAATACAAAATTTGGCCTGGCGTGGTGGCACACGCCAGTAGTCCCAGCTACTTGGGAGGCTGAGGCCCAAGAATCGCTTGAACCAGGGAGGTGGAGGTTGCAGTTAGCTGAGATCACACCACTGCACTCCAGCCTGGGTGACAGAGTAAGACTCCATCTCAAAAAATAAACAAACAAATAAATAAAAGAAATCAAGGTGCTGGCATGCACCTGTAGTCACAGCTACTCAGGAGGTTAAGGTGCGAGGATCAGTTGAACATGGGAGTCAGAGGTTGCAGTGAGCCAAAATTGCACCACTGCACTCCAGCCAGGCAGAGTCTCTCAAAAAATAAAAATAAAGCCGGGCACGGTGGCTCACACCTGTAATCTCAGCACTTTGGGAGGCTGAGACGGGTGGATCACCTGAGGTCAGGAGTTTGGGACAAGCCTGGCAAACATGGTGAAACCTCGTCTCTACTAAAAATACAAAACAATTGGCTGAGTGCGGTGGCTCACACTTGTAATCCCAGAACTTTGGGAGGCTGAGGCAGGCAGATCACCAGGTCAGGAGATCAAGACCATGCTGGCCGACATAGTGAAATCCCGTCTCTACTAAAAATACAAAAATTAGCCAGGCATGGCGGCACGTGCCTACAGTCCCAGCTACTTGGAAGGCTGAGGCAGGAGAATTGCTTGAACCCGGAAGGCGGAGGCTGCAGTGAGCCAAGATATTGCCACTGCACGCCAGCCTGGGCGACAGAGCAAGACTCTGTCTCAAAAAAAAAAAAAAAAAAAAAAAAAAAAAAAACCAGGCGTGGTGGCATGCGCCTGTAGTCCCAGCTACTTGGAAGGCTGAAGCAGCAGAATCACTTGAACCCAGAAGGTGAATGTGGCAGTGAGTTTAGCCGAGATTGTGCCACTGCACTGAAGCCTGGGCAAGAGTGAGACTCCGTCTCAAAAAAAAGGAAGGGAAAGGAAAGGAGAGGGCAGGGGAGGAGAGGGGAGGGGAAGGGAGTTAATAAAAGTTCAAATACCATAGTGTTATTTTTTACAAATTTACATTAAAAAGCTATAGGCGAAAGGTACAATAAAATCATTTAACATTTGACTCAAGAGCGTATATTATCCTAACTTTTATGGAAAATAGACATTTTCTTTTCAAATAAAAAATAAAGCTTACCCTTAACTGACATCCAACTTTTTCATAAGCTTTGATGAGTCTATTTCTGTGATACATCATTATCCCATAATGATCTTTATTTCTGCAGTTGAATCCAAAGGTAATTCTCACTGTTTTAGACTTAAAATATTAAGGTAAATTTTGAACACAACACCTCACTCAGTTCAAATCATCCTTTCTATTTCATTACTTGGTAAGTCCAAAAGCACACAAAGGAGGGCAAAGCTAGAGCAGACTAGAATCCCTATCAGCATATAAGGGGAAAGAGGCAAAAGAGAATACACCTGACTAACATATCTCTATAAGGAATCATAAAAAGAAAAAGGATACTAAAAATTTGGGTCGATAAACATCACGTTCGATGTAGGCAAGACTCTTCGAAACCAGCTGTGTCTTCACTTTCTGTCCACGTAGGATGATCTGCATTCTTGGCTTTAGATATAATATACTGCAATAAGCCTGGAAAATAACATAACAAGAAGTTAGTATCTACAGGTTTGCTCACTATTACTTAGACATGGATTTACACAGAAGCTCTCCTATTAACTTGATAAAAGACCAATTAACTCTTAAATAAACAGGCTACAAAGCTGTATGTTATTCTGATTTGGTTATTTTTCATTAAAAATAAGCTCAATATACCGCAGCCAGTAAAAATGACTTGCAGAATACAATCAACTGATCTATACAGACACTGATATATTTATTACTGAGTGAAAAAGATTACAAAACAGCACGTATGGTATGATCATATTTTAATTTTTAAAAATGTATATATGTACAAAAAGGTACATTTTCTGATTTTTCTGTCAAGTACGGAGGTGGAGGCTGCAGTGAGCCGAGATCACACCACTGCACTCCAGTGTGGGGGACAGAGGGAGACCCCCCACCTCAGAAAAAAAAGATTCAACACAAAACTAAAACTTAAAGATTTCTCCTACTTTTCCTGACTCTTATTTTCAAAAGAAGTAGTGCTTTGTGTCATTTAAAAAACACTGTATTTTGTAGTGTACTAAAACCATACCATCTTCTCTGGCTGCCTCTGAACTTGTTTCATACTTGAGTAAGACTTTTTCAACACTAGGAACACATTAGGATACATCAAGAAATAGTAAGTATCTGCTATTTACTATTTTAGTAAATAGTAATTCTGCTATTTACTATTTTAGCAAATAGTAATTCTGCTATTTACTATTTTAGTAAATAGTAATACTGCTATTTACTATTACTAATAATGTAATTGCTAAGACCTTAGTAAAAATTACATGAAAAATCTGTAAATGACAAATACATCCACAGCTTGGGATTAGAGAACAGTATCAACATAAGAAATAAAGCAAAAAGTGGCCAGGTGAGGTGGCTCATGCCTGTAATCCCAGCACTTTGGGAGGCCGAGGTGGGCGGATCACGAGGTCAGGAGTTCAAGACAAGCCTGGCTAACATAGTGAAACCCTGTCTCTACTAAAAATACAAAAATTAGCCAGGCAGGGTGGCGCATGCTTGTAGTCCTGGCTACTCAGGAGGCTGTGCCAGAAGAATCCCTTGAATCCAGGAGCTGGAAGTTATGGTGAGCCGAGATCACGCCACTGCACTCCAGCCTGGGCAACAGAGTGAGACTCTGTCTCACCAAAAAAAAAAAAAGCAAGCAAGCAAAAAGTTAGTATCACATGTCTTTATCAAAACAACTAAAAAGCTTGATATTGGCCGGGCACGGTGGTTCATGCCTGTAATCCCAACACTTTGTGAGGCCGAGGCAGGCAGATCACCTGAGGTCGGGAGTTCAAGACCAGCCTGGCCAACATGGTGAAACCTTGTCTCTACTAAAAATGCAAAATTAGCTGGGCAGGATGGCGCATGCCTGTAATCCTAGCTACTTGGGAGGCTGAGGCAGGAGAAGCTCTTGAACCCAGGAGGCGGAGGTTGCGGTGAGCCAAGATCATGCCATTGCACTCCAGCCTGGGCAACAAGAACAAAACTCCGTCTCAAACAAACAAACAAAAAACCTTGATATTAATTTATCGACATTGTTACATCAAGATATTAATTTCTCCAATCTTTTCTTTATTTTTATTTTTTGAGATGGAGTTTCGCTCTTGTTGCCCAGGCTGGATGGAGTGCAATGGTGCGGTGTTGGCTCACCACAACCTCCGCCTCCTGGGTTCAAGGGATTCTCCTGCCTCAGCCTCCTGAGCAGCTGGGATTACAGGCTCCCGCAACCGTGCCCAGCTAATTTTTCTATTTTTAGTAGAGACAGGGTTTCACCATGTTGGCCAGGCTGGTCTCCAACTCCTGACCTCAGGTGATCCACCCGTCTCTGCCTCCCAAAGTGCTGGGATTACAGGTGTTAGCCACTGTGCCTAGCCCATTTCTTTAATCTTAAACAGATACTCATTTTGACCAGGTGCGGTGGCTCACACCTGTAATCGCAGCACTTTGGGAGGCTGAGGCAGGTGGATCGCTTGAGACCAAGAGTTTGAGACTAGCCTGGACAACATGGTGAAATGCTGTCTCTACTAAAAATACAAAAAAATAGCGGGGTGTGGTGGCACATGCCTGTAGTCCCAGCTACTCAGGAGGCTGAGGTGGAAGGATTGCTTGGGGCCAGGAGGCAGAGGCTGCAGTGAGCTGAGATCTCACCGCTGCACTCCAGCCTGGGTGAGAGAGTGACACCCAAAGACGTAATCTCCAAAAAGAAAAACAAAAAACAAAAACCTCACTTCTAAAAGGAAAATCCTAGAGGCATTTATCACAAAATTATATTAATGTACCTTATCTATCTATAGTCTATAATTTATTGCTTTAGGAGGACAATTAAGGTATGTATTCTAGAATACGTTAAATGTTTTTGTGTGTGTGACGGCGTCTCACTCTGTCGCCCAGGCTGGAGTGCAGTGGTGCAATCTCGGCTAACTGCAACCTCTGTGCCCCCACTGCCCCACCTCCAGGTTCAAGCAATTCTCCTGCCTCAGCCTCCCGAGTAGCTGGGATTACAGGTGCCTGCCACCGCGCCCAACTAATTTTTGTATTTTTAGTAGAGACGGGGTTTCACCATCTTGGCCAGGCTGGTCTTGAACTCCTGACCTTGTGATCCACCCACCTTGGCCACCCAAAGTGCTGGGATTACAGGTGTGAACCACCGCACACGGGCAAATACGTTAAAATTTAATAAGACTTTGAATTTGTTGTTTTTTGAATTAATTAGTCTGGCCACCATATACTGATTAATATAATATACTGATTCTAATAAGATAATAACGTCAGCATATAGTAAAAACTACAAGCATTGTTAGGCCTGATGACTTCATAATTTAAAAAGGGTTTCCAAACAAATAAATCAACCAGTGTGCTAATTCAGTTTAACTAAATTTTTTTGTGTGTGTGATAAAGTCTCACTCTGTTGCCCAGGCTGAGTGGGCCAGGGAAAATCATGTCTGAGATACTTTCATTCAGAGAGCACTGGCAGCCTTTCTATCACAAGCAGGTAACATGACCTCTCCTAACACTACCATGATTCAATGATTTTCTCACTTCCACAAAGAGAGCTGAATACATACCCTCAGGGAATAGTCACTCTCAGGGGCAATCTGGTCCATTCTTTCCTGCTTCTTGTACCCCTTCTTCCCTGTTATCTCATCTAAATCCTCAGGAATTCTGATATCATATTTATCCTTTTCAAAATCGAACTCTGTTGCATTTTTGTAGCTGTAAAAATAATTTTTAGAAAGAACCAAAATTTAACTTCACAGCAAGATAAGAAAGCAAACACTGTAAGTCATTAAAAAGGTAAGCAAATAAATAAACCTACACATGGTGCACGTCAGTCGGGGGTTGGGGGTGCAAAGGCAAGAGAAAAAGAAAGAAAACGGATCCTGGAAGATGTGGAGAAACTGTAACACTCATACACTGCTGGTAGGAAAACAGTCTGGCATTTCTAAGAAAATAAAACGCAAGTACTATATGATACAGCAATTACACTTCTGGATATTTATTTCAGAAAAATGAAGACTATATTCCCACAAAACCGTGTAAACAAATGTTTACAGCTTTATTTGTAATATCCAAAAACTATAAACCCAGATGTCTTGAATAGGTAAACACACTGGGTTCCATACCTACAATGAAATACTACTCAGAAAGAAAAAGGTGCAAACTGGCTGGGTGCGGTGGCTCACACCTGTAACCCTACCACTTTGGGAGGCTGAGGCGTGTGGATCACCTGAGGTCAGAAGTTCAAGACCAGCCTGGTCAATATGGCAAAACCCTGTCTCTACTAAAAATACAAAACTTAGCTGGGCATGGTGGTGGGTGCCTATAATCCCAGCTACTTGGGAGGCTGAGGCAGCAGAATCGCTTGAACCCAGTGGGCGGAGGTTGCAGTGAGCCGAGATGGCGCTACTTCACTCCACCCTGGGGGAAAGAGGAAAACTCCATCTCAAAAAAAAAAAAAAAAAAAAAAAGAAAAAGAAAAAGGTGCAAACTATACATACAAGAACCTGGAAAACGCCAGAGAGTTATGCTAAGTGAAAAAAGTCAAATCCAAAAGGTTTCCATGTTGTTTATGTAATATTCTTAAAATGGCAAAATTATAGAAATAGAGAACAGATTAGAGGTTGCTAGGGATTAAGGAGGGAGTGGGGTTATGAGGGAAGTGGGTATGGCTATAAAAGGGCAACAATGAGGGATTCCTGTGATGACTAAAGTGTCCTGCATCTTGACTGTATCAATGTCAAAATCCTGTCAATATCAATAGTACTACTGTACTTTTTTTTTTTTTTTTTTTTTTTGAGACGGAGTCTCGCTCTTTCGCCCAGGCTGGAGTGCAGTGGTGCTGTCTCGGCTCACTGCAAGCTCCACCTCCCGGGTTCACACCATTCTCCTGCCTCAGCCTCCCTCGTAGCTGGGACTACAGGTGCCCGCCACTGCGTCCGGCTAATTTTTTGTATTTTTAGTAGAGACGGGGTTTTACCGTGTTAGCCAGGATGGTCTCGATCTCCTGACCTCGTGATCCACCCGCCTCGGCCTCCCAAAGTGCTGGGATTACAGGCGTGAGCCACTGCGCCCGGCTGTACTATAGTTTTGTTAGATGTTGCCACCAGGGGAAACTGAATGAAGTGTACCTAAGATCTCTGTATTACTTCTTACAACTACACATGAATCTACAATTACCTCAGAAAGTATAATTGAAAAAAATCCTCCAGGAGAAGGAGGGGTAGGGAAGTGAAAGCAAGAAAAACGAATTCAGGTATCAGAATAGCACAAGTTTTTTCAGTTCTTTAGGCTTATCACTACCTGTGCTTTATTCCTGTGATTCAGTATGTTTTAGATCTTTCAGTATTAGACATTAGTCTTAAATTTTAAAATTTATTTGCAAAGGATTTTATCCTCACAAAGATAAAGGATTATAAATTTTAGCAACACAAAAATCTCACCTGTATTACTTTTCTCATCAGGTGCTACATCACTTTTAGTTTTAAGTAATGGACACAATGAAGAAAGATTTATCCTCCTAAATTTGTCTTCTCATTGCTTTTTTTCTTTTTTTTTTTTTTTTTTGAGAAGAGGGGGTGGAATAAATGAGAGAGAATAGAGGGCTAATGGAGACTGAATGGCAGGGATATAAATTTTTTTTTTTTTTTTTTTTTTTGGCCAGGCGTGGTGGCTCACGCCTGTAATCCCAGCACTTTGGGAGGCCGAGGCGGGTGGATCACCTGAGGTCAGGAGTTCTAGACCAGCCTGGCCAACATGGTGAAACCTTGTCTCAACTAAAATACAAAAATTAGTCAGGCGTGGTGGCAGGCGCCTGCAATCCCAGCTACTCGGGGCGCTGAAGCAGGAGAATCACTTAAACCCAGGCGGCGGAGGTTGCATCAGCTGAGACTGCACCATCGCATTCCGGCCTGGGGGACAAGAGTGAGACTTTGTCTCAAAAAAAAAAAAAGGAAAATTTTTTTTAACAATATGAAAATGTCTCAAATTGAAGCTGAAATGGCCTCTATAACATATCCTGGGAAAAGACAAATCAGTAACTACACCAAAAAATGAGTACCTTTCCATGTATTTTTACTGTGTGTAACGAGAGATGAATATAACGACACCAACCTGCACATACACTTTACTTCCCAAACGGTCAACATCTATGTCCACATTTACCTTCTAAGATTCCAAATGATGATCCTCGTCCCCTTCTTGCCCATAATAGCATCAAGTTCTGCCAGTAACTTCTGTTCCGTGGAAAACAGAGAATGTTCCAGAATTGCAGCAAGGCTGGCTTTTGATTCTGCTAAATTAATCATCTGTCGTATATCATAAGTTAAAGACTCAGACTGATAACATATTTTTCATAATTACAATATGAAAACCAACTCTATAAACTTAAATAACAGAAAAGCTATTTGTAAATAATTTTATAAGGTTTTTATGTGAGATAGGGTCTCACTATTGCTTAGGCTAGAGTGCAGTAACATGATCAAGGCTAACTGCAGCCTAGCTGGGACCACAGGCACCCACCACCACGACCGGCTAATTTTTAATTTTTTTTTGTAGAGATAGATAGGGTCTCCCTACGTTGCTTGGGCTGGTCTCGAAATTCTGGGCTCAAGCAATCCTTCTGTCTTGGCCTCCCAAAGTGGTGGAATTTCAGGCATCAGCCACCGAGCTCGGCCTATTTTCTAAGTTTTAACATGGCGGTTTGATTCAAACGAACATCAAGAAGAATAAAAAATGAACAGGTTATTATTCCTAACTAACTTCTTTTCAATATTCCAACGTGTTCATACAAAAGGCATTTTCCTGAAGTTATCCTGCCTTTCGTGGTCACTAGTCAAATTTTCAAGCCAGACCATAAAGTCTTACTAGTCTACAATAACCCTGAAGTAAACAGAAGAGCTATGGGAAGTTTAACATAAAATGTTGAGTATTTCCATAGTAGGATTCCAACAGAGAAGAGAAAGGGACAAACCCTTAGCCTCAGGTGTAGGGTAAATGCAGAGGACAGAGGTAAGAAATGGAATAGGTGTTATTCAAAGGGAATAATTTGGAAGAAGGCAAAAACATAGAATGTTTCCAAATTATTTCTTCAGTTTCTCCACAGCTTTTATTTCACAACCAAAAGGATATGGTGCTTGTTGAATGCCACTATTGGAACAACAACATGCTCCGCTTTTATGACTTCCAAGTAGGTCTGAGACAAAAGGCCCACGCTCATGCTTTCTCCATTTTTGGTAAAAACGATTGCATCTTTACCCAGACGCATAGAACCCGACTTGAAGCCATTTCCATATAATCCAACCGGGACATGACCATTCATGGTGACTTTGTCACTGAAGCCGAAGCTAAGAAGAAAATAAAGATTTTTAAAAATAAATACCTATAATCAAAAATAAATAAATAAATACCTATAATCTTTTTTTTTTAATTCATTAATTGTAATACCAAGTAAAAAGCCTGGGTTCAAATACTGGCCTCACCCTTCCTAGCTGTATAATCTTAGGCAGATTACTTTTTTGTTGTTGTTGATTTTTTATGTATTGGGCAGATTACTTTTAATGTATCTTGACATGTTTTCCCAGCTCTGAAATGAAGGAAACCAAATCTACATTACAGGGGAGAAAAAGGATCCCAAGTAGTAACATGGAAACTCATCGCTGGCACACCCTGACTAAATAGCTGAGTATAACCCATGCTCCCGGGACTGTGAGATTTCACCCCATGACTCTCTTCCTCTAAAAGTTACTCCCAACAAAGTGGTAGGTTTTATTACAAACAATGGTTAAACCTAACTTACACTAAAGTTATCAGTAATTGATATAAATATACTACAACTCTAAAGGAATGGTAGACTTTTAGGGAGTTGGAAGTAGGGTGGGGTAGGTGATGAGAGTGGTGAGGATTGACTCATCATCTACCAGTAGTAGAAAATCATGCTTAGAGAACAGCTCACACTGTACATACAGCATTTCATTTCAAAAAACAAAAACCAAGAATAGTAAGTATGGCATGGAAAACCCTTTAGGTAAAAGCAACAATTTTAAGAAGTGTGGCACATTTTTACCTACCTTAGCATTTTATGTAATTTATCAGAAGTCATACCATTCCCATTGTCGGTGAATGTCAAGCATATATGCTCATTTATCACTGTTTTGTCAATCCATATTTGTTTAGCGTTCACATCAGGATCATAAGCGTTATCTGGGAAACACAAGTTTGAAGAAATTCTGATTTTACACTTTAAAAAGAGCAATTAGTTCAGAACAATCTATAAGAAGCAATAGAAGACTATGTTTTAAGACAACTTTAAAAGCTGCAATTTTTAGTAATTCCTATGATTTAAGAACATGAAAATAAACTGCATCCTGGTATATATTAATTGACTATTACAGAATTAACACCCTCCATGTTAAAGAGACAGCAAAGACTGGTACCCAGCACACCAAAGAAGTACAAAGGAAGAAAAATCACTACACTGCAGAGATGATTAAAAGACGGACTAAGTCTGCGTGCGGTGGCTCACGCCTATAATCCTAGCACTTTGGGAGGCTGAGGCAGGCAGATCACCTGAGGTCAGGAGTTTGAGACCAGCCTGGCCAACATGGTGAAACCCTATCTCTACTAAAAAATACAAAAATCTTCCAGGCATGGTGGCACATGCCTGTAGTCCCAGCTAATCCAGAGGCTGAGACAGGAGAATCGCTCCAGCCTGGGAGGCAGAGGATGCAGTGAGCGGAGATCATGTCACTGCACTGTAGCCTGGGCAACACAGCAAGACTCTGTCTCAAAAAAAAAAACAAAAAACAACAAAAAACAAAAAGGCTGACCATGGTGACTCACGTCTGTAATCCCAGCACTCTGGGAGGCTGAGGTGGGCGGATCACCTGAGGTCAGGAGTTTGAGACCAGCCTGGCAGACGGGGTGAAATCCTATCTGGATTTAAAAAAATAAATAAATAAATACAAAAAATTAGCCGGGCATGGTGGCGGGTGCCTGTAATCCCAGCTACTCAGGAGGCTGAGGCAGGAGAATTGCTTGAACCCAGGAGGCAGAGGTTGCCGTGAGCTGAGATAGCACCACTGCACTCGATCCTGGGCAACAAAAGTGAGACTCCGTCTCAAAAAAAAAAAAGAAAAAAAAGACTACCTGGCTATTGTAGGGGAAAGAGATCTGAGTGTCAATGGAAGGTACACAATAATCAATGAATAAATGAAAAGGCAGCAACATTTTCTGCTAAGCTACATACAAGGATGGAAGATTTACTTTCTACTATTTCTTTAAATTGTGACCCTTTTCAGTTTAACCAAGTTAAACCAAGTTTCTGGTGGCTTCTACATTTTTATTTCTGTATACTTCTCCATTTAACATCCTTGTTTAGCGTACTCATTTCTCTCAGAATAGGTGTATGAAGAAATACATTAAAAAATGAAAAATAGGGCTGGGCACAGCGGCTCATGCCTGTAATCCCAGCACTTTGGGAGGCAGAGGTGGGTGGATCACCTGAGGTCAGGAGTTCGAGACAAGCCTGACCAATATGGTGAAAACCTGTCTCTACTAAAAATACAAAAATCAGCCAGGAGTAGTGGCATGTGCCTGTAGTCCCAGCTACTCGGGAGGCTGAGGGACAAGCGCTTGAACCCAGGAGGTAGAGGAGGTTGCAGTGAGCCAAGACTGTACCACTGCACTCCAGCCTGGGTGACAGAGCGAGACTCTGTCTCAAAAAAAAAAATTCCTTCTTTTTCTTTTTTCTTCTATCTAAGATAGAACCCTTCCTTGATAAAGATTCTAAACTATATCTAAGAATTCCTAAGAATACAATTTCCCTTTATTATCTGTTTTTAAACATATGCCTAAATTTTTCAACTAGGCTTATGTTTGTGTGCATGAATTTTTCTTTTCTTTTTCTTTTCCTTTTTTTTGGAGACAGGGTCTCACTGTAGCCCAGGCTGGAGTAAGACTCACTCCACTGCAGCCTTGACTTCCCTGGCTCAAGTGATCCTCCCACCTCAGACTCCCGAGTAACTAGGACTACAGGTGTGCACCACCACCCTGGCGAATTTTTGTATTTTTTGTAGAGATGGGGTCCCACTATGTTTCTCAGGATGGGCCCCAACTCCTGGACTCATGTGATCCTCCTGCCTCAGCCTCCCAAAGTGTTGGGATTACAGGTGTGAACAACTGTGTGCCCAGCCTATGCATTTATTTTTCCCAAGAAAAAAATCATGACCGGCCGGGCACGGTGGCTCAAGCCTGTAATCCCAGCACTTTGGGAGGCCGAGGCAGGCGGATCACGAGGTCAGGAGATCGAGACCATCCTGGCTAACACGGTGAAACCCCGTCTCTACTAAAAAATACAAAAAAAAATTAGCCGGGCATGGTGGCGGGTGCCTGTAGTCCCAGCTACTCGGGAGGCTGAGGCAGGAGAATGGCATGAACCCGGGAGGCGGAGCTTGCAGTGAGCCGAAACCGCGCCACTGCACTCCAGCCTGGGCGACAGAGCGAGACTCCATCTCAAAAAAAAAAAGAAAAGAAAAAAAGAAAAAAATCGTGACCCATAAATGCAAATCAGACCACAACCTTGCCGCTTTCTCACGTTCACTGAAATGCTGTTAAAATACAATCCTAAACCTTAAACTTCCCATTTATTGAAAGAAGCAAGAATTTATCACATATCTAACACAATACTAATCCTCCTACTGATACCAGAAAAACGAATCCATGCTGTATGTTACATATACTTTTGTGCTACTAATAAACATAATTCTGCCAGTCACTGTGGTGCACACTTGTAATCCCAGATACTCCTGAGGCTGAGGTGGGAGGATTGCCTGAGCCCAGGAGTTTGAGACCAGCCTGGACAACATGGTGAGACCTCGTCTCAAAATAAACAAACAAACTCCCCATAATTCTCACTGTTTACTTTTATAATAAGAATAAAAATATTTTCAAAATAAACACTTGAGGAACTTAGCAAAGTAAATCCTAAACACTATGAAATACTTGGGTAGTATTAAAGAGAAAGCTGAACAGTGACTAATCTGACATCCATGTGAATAGCTGTTACGCTATGTAATTTTTATCATTAATGTTATCATTCAAGGTATTTGTTTTTTTTCTTGCTTTGTCGCCTGCCCAGGCTGGAATGCAATGGCACAATCACGGCTCATTGCAGCCTCGACTTCCCAGTCTCACGTGATCCTCCCACCTCAGCCTCCTGAGTAGCTGGGACCACAGGCCTGCACCACCATACCCAGCTGATTTTTCAAGTATTTTTGTAATGACTGTATCTCACTATGTGGCCCAGACTGGTCCTGAACTCCTAGCCTCAAGTGCCTGGCCAAGACATGCTTTTTTTTAAAAAAGGACACTTGTACTAAGTTTTCAATAAAAGGTTTTTAAAATTACAATTGTAGGCCGGGCACGGTGGCTCACACCTGTAATCCCAGCACTTTGGGAGGTTGAGGCGGGCAGATCACGAGGTCAGGAGATCAAGACCATCCTGGCTAACATGGTGAAACCCCGTCTCTACTAAAAAAAATACAAAAAAATTAGCTGGGCATGGTGGCAGGCGCCTGTAGTCCCAGCTACTCAGGAGGCTGAGGCAGGAGAATCGCGTGAACCCAGGAGGTGGAGCTTGCAGTGGGCCGAGACTGCACCACTGCACTCCAGCCTGGGCGACAGAGTGTGACTCCGTCTCCAAAAAAAAAAAAAAAAAAAAAAAAAAAAACTACAATTGTAAGCAACAAATGGTATATGAAATGTCAAACTACATACCTATTAATTCAGCAACTGCACTGAATGGCCAGGTGTGACTAGTAGAATTTGTATGTAAAAACTTCGGGCAAAGCTGAAACAAACAAAAGGTTCATGTAAATTAATTCAGGTCTTACTTTTGAAAATAAAAACCAGTATTTTTATCCCTGTATTAAACAACATTGAGACCAAACAAAAGCGACTTAGCTGCTTGCTCCAGGATACATCTGGAAGATACAATCTAGAATATATGATTCTTGGAAGATAACATTGGGAACCAACTAAACAGCTTACTCACCAAGATTTGGTTCAAAACCCTTGCCCTCTTTATGTCTAAAATGTCATAACTGTCCAATTCCAAACAGGGACCTACCTTGCCAAGACCTACCTTAAAACGATTCAGCCAAGGCCCTAAAATCCTATAAACACCATCTCCTAATTTCTCTATTCTGAGACACAACTAAGACTTTGTCAAGGAGGCATTTTCTCCTACGTGTATCAGGCCTAATAAACTTAACTGTGCTTGATCAGTAAGTTTTTCTGGCACTGTGACTTCACTATTTACTCCAAGTTCATTATAGCTGAACTTGTAGCAGTGCAGTAGTATACATCTACAAACTCTTCAAAGAATTCAAATAAGATTTCCAATTGTTGGCCAGGCGAGGTGGCTCATGCCTGTAATCCCACCACTTTGGGAGGCCGAGCCGGGCAGATCACGAGGTCAGGAGACTGAGATCATCCTGGCTAACATGGTGAAACCCGTCTCTACTAAAAACACAAAAAAAGTAGTTGGGCGTGGTGGCGGGTGCCTGTAGTCCCAGCTACTCGGGAGGCTGAGGCAGGAGAATGGCGTGAACCCAGAAGGTGGAGCTTGCAGTGAGCCGAGATCATGCCACTGCACTCCAGCCTGGGCAACAGAGCGAGACTCCTTCTCAAAAAAAAAAAAAAAAAGAGTTCCAATGGTTAAACTAAACTAAACTTGGCCTGAGGATGCCTCCATACTCCAGTCAGTACATAAGGAACTACAACCTAACAGTATGAAAACTAACTGTACAAATTCTTCTAACTTAGGACAATTTGTACTCCAGTAACAAACAGCTGAGTCTCAGTCAATTACAGAATCCCATCTTCAGTCAATCACAGGTCACCAGCTGATTCAAATAAGGCAAAATGCCAAGCTGCAACCAATTAAACTATTTCTGTACCTCACTTTTGTTTTGTCCATAAGTATTGCCTGATCACGTTGCAGGCCAGAGTGCTTAGAACCTGTTCCGGTTCTGAAGCCTGTCTTATTTTTTTCTGAGACAGAATCACGCTCTGTCACCTAGGCTGTAGTGCAGTGGCACAATCTCGGCTGACTGCAACTTCCGCCTCCTGGGTTCAAGCGATTCTCCTGCCTCAGACTCCCGAGTAGCTGGGATTACAGGTGCGCACCACCACACATGGCTAATTTTTTGTATTTTTAGTAGATAAGGAGTTTCGCCATGTTGACCAGGCTGGCCTCAAACTCCTGGCCTCAAGTGATTCACCCACTTCGGCCTCCCAAAGTGCTGGGATTACAGGTGTAAGCCACCACACCCAGCCTCTTATTTTTTTAAGAGATAGTCTCTCCCTGCTGCCCAGGCTGCAGTGCAGTAGTGCAATCATAGCTCACTGCAGCCTTGAACTCCTGAGTTCAAGTGATTCTCCCTCAGCCTCCTGAGTAGCTGGGACCACAGGCATGGACCACTATGCCTGGCTAATTTTATACTTTTTTGTAGAGACAGGAGTCTCACTATGTTGCCCAGGCTGGTCTCCAACTCCCAGCTTCAAGTGATCCTCCCACATCGGCCTCCCAAAGTGCTAGGATTGCAGGAGTGGGCCACTATGCCCAATGTGCCCAATTCTTGAATCATTCTTTGCTCAATAAAACTTTAACTTGTCTAAGGTTTTTCGTTTGAACACAGTGCAACAAATTTGCATTGCATCTTAATTCCCAAGGCTTTTATGTCTGATTTTACTCACAATTCATTATGGAAGAATATGCCAGTCAACCTCTTGCTATTGGGAACTCTCTAAATTCCCGAGTAGTGGTACATATCAAATGTATAAAAACACACAAGTAGTTTTTTTGTTTGTTTGTTTTTTGGTTTTTTTTTTTTTGAGATGGAGTCTCGCTCTGTTGCCCAGGCTGGAATGCAGTGGCGCCATCACGGCTCACTGCAAGCTCCGCCTCTCGGGTTTACTTACACCATTTTCCTGCCTCAGCCTCCCGAGTAGCTGGGACTACAGGCGCCCACCACCATGCCTGGCTAATTTTTTGTATTTTTAGTAAAGACGGGGTTTCACCGTGTTAGGCAAGATGGTCTCAATCTCCTGACCTCGTGATCCGCCCGCCTCGGTCTCCCAAAGTGCTGGGATTACAGGCATGAGCCACCATGCCTGGCCAAAAACACACAAGTAGTTTTAAAAGGCAGAGCCTTAAAAATTTCAGTATGCAGAGAATTTTCATGCAATTTTTTTGTTCATTCTGAACAGATTCTCTTCTAATAAGGGGAAAAAAGGTGGAATGCACTTTGCAGTGTGAAGAGCCCTAAAAATATGATTAGACTGTATAGATCAAGCCAACCACATCTGTAGTGCTCACGTGCTGCCACAAGGTGTCAGAAAGGTCTACTTCTCCTCTGTCCACACTTGCTTCTGGACAATTCCAAAACCTTCATTTACCATTAAGTTGAAGCACACAAGTGAGAAACAGTATCCTGAAGAAGACTGTTCAAACTGGTATAGATGCAATTCAGACTTTCTCTGGCAGACATCATATAATACAGCATGCATCCATGAAATATGGAGTACAGGTAACTCAGACTTTCTAAAACACACATCACAAACAGTTCTTAATGAAACTAAATTTCCAGCTCTTCATCTTGCACAAGAAGTCTTTTCTCAAAAATGAGCCATCAGGAAAATCTTCCTGTCCCACTTCCTCCCCTGTACAAATATCATTCTACCACTGATAAAAGAATGATACACTCCTCCCCCACTCTACATCTTAACCATGGGACATGGCCTTGGGGTGTAAAACCTCTGGCTACTGTCGACGAAAAAGAGTCAAACTTTGTAAAATATTTGAAGACGTTTATTCTGAGCCAAATATGAGTGACCATGGCCCATGACACAGCCCTCAGGTGGTCCTAAGAACATATGCCTGAGGTGGTCGGGGTGCAGCCTGGTTTTATATATTTTAGGGTGGTATGAGATATCAATGAAATACATTTAAGATGTACATGGGTTTGGTTCAGAAAGGCGAGACAAGTCAAAGTGGGGACTTCCAGGCTATAGGTAAATTTAAACATTTTCTGGTTGAAGGTTGGTTGAGTTTGTCTAAGGACCTGGGATCAACAGACAGGAAATGTTTGAGTTAAGACAAGGATTGTGGAGACCAAAGTTTTACTATGCAGAGGAAGCTCTTAGCTAGCAAGCATAAGACAGAAGAGGCTGTAAAATGTTTTCTTATGAGACTGAAAAGGGTGCCTGACTCTTAATTGATTATCTCCTGGATCTGGAAAGAAAAAAACAAAGGGAATGGCCGGGTGCGGTGGCTCAGGACGGGTCTGGTGGCTCACACCAGTAATCCCAGCGCTTTGGGAGGCCAAGGCTGGTGGATCACCCAAGGTCAGCAGTTCGAGACCAGCCTGACCAACATGATGAAACCCCATCTTTACTGAAAATACAAAATTAGCTAGGCCTGGTGGCTCATGTCTGTAATCTCACCTACTTGGGAAGTTGAGGCAGGAGAATTGCTTGAACCCAGGAGGCGGAGGTTACAGTGAGCTGAGATCGGGTCATTGCACTCTAGTCTGGGCAACAAGAGCGAAACTCCATCTCAAAAACAAAACAAAACAAAAAAAAACAAAAAAAAAAAGGGAAAAGAGGATTCTCGACACAATGTACATTTTTTTCACAAGAGACAAACTTTGCAAGGCAATTTCAAGATATGACAAGGAAATCTATTTAGAATTATTTTTATTTCTTTCCTTGTTATGTGATGTTATGCCAGAGAGGTATAATAAAGCAGGTCTGACCCCAACTTCCTGTCATGGCCTGAACTAGTCTTTCAGATTAAATGTTAAGAGTGCCCTGGCTGAGAAGGAAGTCCATTCAGATGGTTGAAAGAGGCTTAGAATTTTATTTTTGGTTTATACTACCAAAACAAGGAGAAAATTATTAGTCAACTACTATAAACCCTTAGAACCTCCTGTACTTCTGACAGACCAACCATAAATTGGGCATTCACATGATTCCCCTTTTTATGTTTGATAATGTGCTATAATAATGCTCACAAAACCCAAAAAAACACTGATTCATTGTAAGCAAGCCTGTCCAACCCTCAGCCCGTGGGATGCACGTGGCCCAGGACAGCTTTGAATGCAGCCCAACACAAATTTGTAAACTTTCTTCTTTTTTTTTGAGATGGAGTCTCGCTCCGTTGCCCAGGCTGGAGTGCAATGGCACGATCTCGGCTCACTGCAACCTCTGTCTCCCGGGTTCAAGCGATTCTCCTGCCACAGTTTCCCAAGTAGCTGAGATTACAGGCAACTGCCACCACGCCCAGCTAATTTTTTCGTATTTTTGGTAGAGACGTGATTTCATCATGCTGGCCAGGCTGGTCTCGAACTGCCGACCTCAGGCAATCCGCCCACCTCCGCCTCCCAAAGTGCTGGGATTACAGGCATGAGCCACCCTGCCCGGCCTGTAGACTTTCTTAAAACGTTATGAAGTTTCTTTCGTGATTTTTTTTTTGTTGTTGTAGCTCATCAGCTATTGTTATCGTTTTTTTTTTTTTCTTTTTTTTTTTTTTTTTTTACTTCATCAGCTATCGTTAGTATATTTTATGTAGGTGTGGTCCAAGACAATTCTTCTTCCAATGTTGCCCAGGGAAGCTAAAAGATACAATGTAAAGGATATTACAGCCTGGGCCCAGTGGCTCACACCTGTAATCCCAGCACTTTGGGAGGCTGAGGTGAGTGGATCACCTGAGGTCAGGAGTACAAGACCAGCCTTGTTGACATGGTGAAACCCTGTCTCTATTAAAAATACAAAAAACTAGCCAGGCGCAGTGGCTCATGCCTGTAATCCCACCACTTTGGGAGGGTGAGTAGGTCACCTGAGGTTAGGAGTTCAAGACCAGACTGGCCAACATGGCGAAACCTCGTCTCTACTAAAAATACAAACAATAGCCAGGTGTGGTGGTGCATGCCTGTGTCCCAGCCACTGGGGAGGCTGAAGCAGGAGAATCACTTGAACCCAGTAGGTGGAGGCTGCAATGGGCTGAGATCGCGCCACTGCACTCCAGCCTGGGCGACAGAGGGAGCATAAACTCAGGTGTGGTTAAAAAAAAAAGGGGGGGTGCTTATTATTATAAATAACAAAAGATGTTCCACCCATGGTTATCAGGAAATACCAAAGATTTCAGGAGCTCCAGTGCCAAGAACCAGGACAAAGAACAAATATACATTTTTGATCATATCGAATGTATGTAAATGTGAAATAAAAAATATAGGACAGCTGGGCGTGGTGGCTCACGCTTATAATCCCAGGACTTTGGGAGGCCGAGGCAGGTGGATCACTTGACGTCAGGTGTTTGAGACCAGCCTGGCCAACATGGTGAAACCCCGTCTCTACTAAAAATACAAAAATTAGCTAGGCCTGGTGGCACACACCTGTAATCCCAGCTACTTGGGTGGCTGAGGCATGGCAATCACTTGAACCCAGGAGGCGGAGGCTGCAGTGAGCCAAGATCATGCCACTGCACTCCAGACTGGGCAACAGACCAAGACTCTGTCTCAGAAAAAAAAAAAAAAAAGGAGGCCACTGTTTTGGACTAATCTCCTGCTCTAGGCCTCCAAAAACAGACTAAAAATCAAAATGGAGTCACCCATGCTAAAATTTCAGTCACCAAACTGAAAGTAAGTTGTTATCTGACCTTCAGAGAAATCAAGGGAGGTAACAGCCAATTTACCAAACAGGCCAGTTTCAGTCATCAACTGGTATGATAAATAAGTTCCCTCCATTTTGTTGTTTTACAACAAAAAGTAACCTGATGTCAGTCAGTGATTTATCTATTGTTTTTAACTTTGAAATGACATGTCTGCTTTTTGTTCTTTGTTTCTGCTTTCTTTCAGCCTTTTTCTGTTTACAAAGCCAACCTCCTCTATTCAGTTCACTGGAACACTTATTGTATTTTATGGA
Organism: Nomascus leucogenys; assembly: GCF_006542625.1. Classification (NCBI taxonomy): domain Eukaryota; kingdom Metazoa; phylum Chordata; class Mammalia; order Primates; family Hylobatidae; genus Nomascus; species Nomascus leucogenys. The sequence continues at coordinate 21,659,447 of NC_044405.1, read as the reverse complement.
AGAAATGTTGCCCAATTCTAGAATAGGAAATAAAGGCCAAGCACAGTGGTTCACTCCTGTAATCCCAGCACTTTGGGAGGCTGAGGCGGGCAGAACTCTTGAAGTTAGGAGATGAGCCTGGCCAACATGGCAAAACCCCATCTCTACCAAAAGCCAAAAAAATTAGCCAGGCATGGTGATGAGCGCCTGTAATCCCAGCTACTCAGGAGGCTGTGGCAGGAGAATTGCTTGAACACAGGAGGAAGAGGTTGCAGTGAGTGAGAGATCTCACCACTGCACTCCAGCCTGGGAGTCTCTGTCTCAAAAAAAAGAAAAGGAAATAAAGCCAATTAAAATCTTTAAATTTGAGGCCGGGTGCGCTGGCCACTTTGGGAGGCTGAGGTGGGCGGATCACCTGAGGTCAGGAGTTCAAGACCAGCCTGGGCAACATGGCAAACCCGTCTCTACTAAAAATACAAAAATTAGCCAGGCATGGTGGCAGGTGCCTGTAATCCCAGCTACTCGGGAGGCTGAGGCACAAGAATCGCTTAAACCTGGGAAGCAGAGGTTGCAGTCAGCTGAGATCGCGCCAATGCACTCCAGCCTAGGCAACAGAGCGAGACTCGGTCTAAAAAAAAATAAATAAATAAATAAAAAAAAAAAAACTTTAAATTTATAATGTTGTCTTCTGACATACAATAAAATATTCACCTTAAGTAAAGAAAGAAATCCTAACGCACACTACAACATGGATGAACCGTGAAGACATTAATGAAATAAGGCAGTCACAAGTCAAATATTGTATAATTCCACTGATAGGAGTATAGCAGTCTCCCTTTATCCTCAGAGAATGCATCTCAAGACCCTCAGTGGATTCCTAAAACTGCAGATGGTACCAAACCATAAATATGCTATGATTTTTTCCTATACAAACATATGATAAAGTTCAACTTATAAATAAGGCACAGTAAGAAATAAACATTATTTATTTATATAGAGATGGAGTCTTGCTCTGTTGTCCAGGCTGGAGTGCGGTGATGTGGCTCACCGCAACCTTCACCTTCAGGTTCAAGTGATTCTCCTGCCTCAGCCTCCGGAGTAGCTGGGACCACGGTTGTGTGCCACCATGCCCAGTTAATTTTTTTGGATTTTTGGTAAAGATGGGGTTTCACCACGTTGGCCAGGCTGGTCTCAAACTCCTGATCTCAAGTGATCTGCCCGCCTTAGCCTCCCAAAGTGCTGGGATTACAGGCATAAGCCACCAAGCCTGGCCAAATTAACAATAATTCATTCTTTTTTTTTTTTTGAGAATAAGTTTCGCTCTTGTTGACCAGGCTAGAGTGCAATGGCGCAATCTCAGCTCGCTGCAACCTCCACCTCCCGGGTTCAGGCGATTCTCCGGCCTCAGCCTCCCGAGTAGCTGGGATTACAGGCACCCGCCACCATGCCCAAATAATTTTTGTATTTTTAGTAGAGACTGCGTTTCACCAGGTTGGCCAGGCTGGTCTCGAACTCCTGACCTCAAGTGATCCCCCTGCATTGGCCTCCCAAAGTGCTGAGGCGTGCGCCACTGCGCCCAATTTAACAATAATTTAATAATAAAATAGAATGATACAACGACAGAGAATCTGACACCCCACAGCTACTAAGTGACTAATAGGTTGGCAGCATATATCCACAGTGTGGATACACTGGACAAAGGGATGATTCACATTCCAGGTGCTACTCATATGGGGGCAGTTTAGAATTTATGAACTATTTCTACAATTTTCCATTTAATACTTTCAGACCATGGTTGACCTTGGGTAATTAAAACTGAAGAAAGCAAAACTGCAGATAAGGGGGGACTACTGTAGTCAATTCCTAGACAGAAAGTAGAATGGTGTTTGTCAGGTGCTGGAGAAGTTACTATTTAGTGGGTACAGGGTTTTAGTTTCCCAACAAGAAGAGTTCTGGAGACTGGTTATTACACAACAGTGTGAATGTACTTAGCACTACTGAATCGAAACTTTCAAATGGTTAGCATAAATTGTTTGCTACATGTGTTTTATTACAATAATAAATAAATAATCAAACAGCAAGTTAGCAAACTGAACAATGTGATATGCCTTTCTCCCTTTCATGCCAATTTCCAAGAGCTAGCAGCCAGAATTATGCCATGGCAGGAGACCAGATGTAGAATTCCTCCTTGGGAAGCTGATTTCTCGAAGTTCTATTTGGTTCTTTAACAATTCCGCCTGGCCTTTCTGGATAGCATCTTGTTTTTGTTGCTCTCATTTTTTAAAATTACTTTTTAAAATTTTCAGTTTTTAAAAATATACTTATCTTATGGTCCAACAGTTCCCATTTTTTATGGTCTACAAATACCTAGAGCACCCCCAACAAAATGACTCCTTCCTATGTGATCACCCAACAGTGAAGCCCACCAAAGGACTAGCTCTATTCACGTATGAAAATCTTCCAGTCAGCTTTTAGTGTCTCACTTAAAAATGTGAGAAGGCTGCCAGGCGCGGTGGCTCACGCCTGTAATCCCAGCACTTTGGGAGGCCGAGGTGGGTGGATCACTTGAGGTCAGGAGTTCAAGATCAGCCAGGCCAACATGGTAAAACACCATCTCTATTAAAAATACAAAAAATTAGCCAGGCATGGTGGCGCATGCCTGTAATCCCAGCTACTTGGAAGGCTGAGGCAGGAGAACTGCTTGAACCTGGGAGGCGGAGATTGCAGTGAGCTGAGATCATGCCACTGCACTCCAGCCTGGGCAACAAGAGTGAAACTCCAGCTCAAAAAAAAAAAAAAAGTGAGAAGGCTGTTTCGAGACATTTGAAGGTGTTTAAAATTAGAAACCGAAAACAACACACAGTAAAAGAAACATGAAGAAAATAGAGATAATGCAGTGAGCAAAACAAAACTTCAAAAATACTACGGTTAGGCCGGGCATGGTGGCTCACGCCTGTAATCCCAGCACTTTGGGAGGCCGAGGCAGGCAGATCACAAGGTCAGGAGATCGAGACCTCCTGGCTAACACAGTGAAACCCTGTCTCTACTAAAAATACAAAAAATTAGCCGGGCGACGTGGCAGGTGCTTGTAGTCCCAGCTACTCGGGAGGCTTAGGCAGGAGAATGGCGTGAACCTGGGAGTCGGAGCTTGCAGTGAGCCGAGATCGCGCCACTGCACTCCAGCCTGGATGACAGAGCGAGAAGACTCCATCTCAAAAAAAAAAAAATAATAATAATACTACGGTTAATGTATCTAGCAATAAGAATGAACATTTTGTCCAGGGAGAATTCAGAAAGACATTTAAAAACTAAGACGTTGCTTGTAACAATTAAAACTATGGTGGCCGGGCTTGGTGGCTCATGCCTGTCATCCCAGCACTTTGGGAGGCCGGGGCAGGCAGATCACCTGAGGTCGGGAGTTCAAGACTAGTCTGACCAACATGGAGAAACCCCATCTCTACTAAAAATACAAAATCAGCCAGACGTGGTGGCGCATGCCTGCAATCCCAGCTACTCGGGAGGCTGAGGCAGGAGAATCGCCTGAACCGGGGAGGCAGTGGTTGCGGTGAGCCAAGATCGCGCCCTTGTTCTCCAGTCTGGGCAACAAGAGCGAAACTCCGTCTCTAAAAAAATAAATAAATAAATAAAAATAAAACACTATGGTAAGAGCAAGGTAGGAGATAAGTGGAGGAAATCTCCCAAGAGGAAAAACAATAAGACAGTAAATAAAAAAGAGAAAAATGGTGCAAAGAAAATTGTCAAAATAAATAAGAACATTTTCCAGATGTTAAGGACTTGAGCTTCCAGCCTAAGTGCCCAATAAAATGCAGAGGCTCTATTAAACAATAAAGCACGTCTTTAAAATTCGGAAAGAATTTCCAATCCAGAATGCAAATCCAGCCAAATTATAATTAAAGAAAGAGCAACGGTACCATGAATGTATTTTCAAGAAATGACAAAATTTTTTTCTTCCCGTAAACCCTTTTCTCAGGAAGCTACACTTGTTTCTGGAAGTGGTGTTATTGTTAGTGGTGGATATTCTCCACCACTAACAATAACAAAAACAGCAAACATTATTGTGCACCTACAGCACGCACAGCCCTTTTATTTATCTACCTGCTCATGTAATTTTTAAAACAACACTTTGAGGTGTGTAAGATTATTATTGCCATCATTCAGATTGGAAACTCTGGCACAAAGAGGTTAAATGACTTGGCCAAGGACATACATCTGGTTATGAGTCAGGATTTGAACCCGAGAGAGTAGGCTTCAGAATGTCAGTCACTAAGCTACATACCAGACAGAAGGATATGTGAGATGGAGACACATGAAAAGAGGAAGGAAATTTCCAGACAGATGTTAAAGGGAAGTCCCCAAACTACGACTGAGCCGATGACTCCCAACTGACTTCCAAATGACAAACACACTGGGTGTGTCTGAATCCATCTGGAAAAGAGCTCCCAGTTCTCTGGATGTCTGGACGATCAGTACAGAGAAAAAACAAGAAAACAAAATATAAATCAATTAACTTCAGGGAAAAGGTTTGTATAGGAAAGAAAATGCAATCATACTACACTGGTTAGCTCATTTGTAAGAGTAATAACAAACCATATAGTAATTCAACCAAAAAAAGTGAAAAAAGCATTGACATATGGGAGGTGGTGAAGAGTGTGCATCAGCTAAATCCACAGCAGGATTTCTGAAAAAAAAATCAACAATAAAAACCAAAGTATAGGCATTCCATTTCACTAGAATTACAGGGGTAAAAAGCAGAAAATTTAAAAACTTTTTGTCACTCTGCATTTCATCCTGGGATCTCCGACCTCCTAAATGAGTGTTTAAAATGGGTATACATTGGGCCGGGCACAGTGGCTCAGGCCTGTAATCGAAGTGCTTTAGGAGGCCAAGGCGGGAGGATCACCTGAGGTCGGGAATTTGAGACCAGCCTGGCCAACATGGTGAAATTCTATACATACTAAAAATACCAAAATTAGCCGGGTGTGGTGGCCCACGGGTGTAAACCCAGCTACTCGGGAGGCTAAGGCAGAAGTGCTTGAATCCAGGAGGTGGAAGCTGCAGTGAGCCGAGATCGTGCCACTGCACTCCAGCCTGGAGACTAAGTGAAACTACCTCAAAAAAAAAATAAAATAAAATAAAAAAGTGTATCTACTAAGGGTTCACCCTTTGTGCCTTAAAATGTTAGGACTTTTGACAAATGCATAAGCTCAGTAATTTTCATCTCTATTAACGCATGCATTTGAGAACTATAAGCAAATAATGTTTCTGGCTATATTCCAATAAAATTTTATGGAAACTGAAATTTGTATTTTGCACTAAACCTTCTTTTTTTCTCAACCATTTACAAATGTATAAATCACTCTTAGCCTTCAGGCCATACAAAAACAGGTGCTGGGCTGGATTTGGCCCATGAGCTGTATGTAGTTTGCCAACTCCTGACCTAAAGCAAAAGCAAAGAGGCTGCAGATGGGAGATTTCTGTCAGTAAGGTTCCCAACAGCCCATATTACCCACAAAACAAAGACCCAGCACATGGACAGCAGCTACACCCAGAGTGCCCGCTAACAATGCTGGTCTCTAAACACTGACCGTTAGCTCTGCTTCCTTTCTCCCCTCAATCTTGAAGAGCCAGAGTCTACAAGGGCCCGGGGGCCGGGAAGGGAGAAGAGAATCAAAGGACAGAAACAGGAAATCAACTCACTCCGTTTCTCCACTACAGGTTTCTGGGCCTGAACAAGACTCAACCTCGAGAGGGGAAGGAGAGAGAAGCGGGAAAAGGAGATAGGGGAAAGAAAGGGGGAAAAGGGAGGGAGAGAGAATAGAGATTTTAAACTAGGTAAAGCCAGACTTTACAATACCTTAAGCTAATGGGAAAGCGTTAGTCAACCCAGATTCACACAAGTGGGGAATAATTAATGTTTACAGTCAGTGGTTAAAAAAAAAAAAGAAAAAGAAAAGAAGAATAAAATTGTCCTCTATATTCAAACTACCAAAGCCTAGCTCACTCAATAAGCCAGTTACATAACCAAAGATGGACCTTTATCCAGAATACGTAAAGAACTCTTACAAATCAATAAAGATCCTCCCAAAAGAAAAATAGAAAATGGTCAAAGGATATGAATAGGCGATTCAAAAAAAACAAAACAAAAAACCACAAAGACTAATACATGCGAAGAGCTCAACAACACAAATAGTCAAGGAAATGCAAGTAAAAGCAAATATCATTTCACAAATATCAGACTAGAAAAAATTTAAAGTCCGTCAAAACCAGGTGTTAGAATCTGCCTAAACGAATGAAAGAAGTCCCAGAGCAACGCACAAATTATTCACTACGTGTTTGTACCCCAAGCAGTCACTACCCATTCGAATGTTAAAATTAGTGGCACTAGGGCAGTCATTCTTTGGCAAGAGTCAACAACGTCCAGAAAAGAGGAACATTTCAGCATAACATCAACTGCGCTCACAAGGAAGAAAAGTTTTTTAGGATAATCAGGTGGGGAAGCCACGCCCACATTTCCTGGACGTGAGATTTCAAGTTATCTTGTGTGACCGCTCCCTACGATTTAAGATACACGAAATGTTCACAGGGTTTCCAAGAACTCGGAAAGCCCCAAAACAGACGCAACGCGGGATAAAGAGAGCTCAAGCTCAGCGATCTAGGGTCTGGGCCCCAGGGCTTCCACTGCCAAGGAAGCTGCGGCCACTGACAGGCATCAGGCACACTCATTCCGACTGCACTCGCCCGCAGGCAGGCCCGGAGCCCCGTCACCACCCCCGGGACCTCGAAGCCGCCGGCGTATCTGAACGCGGAACCCGCTTCCTTCCCACCACTACACCCAGCAGACAGAAGAGGGTCAGGGGCCCCACAGCCGCGGGAGCAGACCCATCTCCCGCCGAGGCCTCGCCCGCGGACGACAGCTGCGGGGAGACTAGGAGGGAGCTGGGAGGAGGAGCCGCGACCCTGGCCCGCCCCGAAGCGAAACAGAAACACAATGCAGAGGCGACGGAACGCAGCCCGGCCCGCGCCGCCCCAGCCTGGCCCGCAGCCGAGCCGTTCCGCCGACGGCAGCGAGATGGCCGCCCCCTCCCCGGGCCCCGCCGCAGCCCCCGCCGCCGCGTCGGCCCCACAAGCCGCCACCGCCCACTGCCGGCCCCCCCTCGCTTGCCCGCCTGCCCGCCCTCCTGGGACACGGCCCGCTCCACCCCTCGCGGCTGCTCACCGCGCTGAGGCGTATCCCGCGGGGTGATTGCGCCGCCATCTTGAGCGAGCTACAAAGCCAGGACCGGCCTCCGCCGCAACCCGACTGGGAGGCGGCGGAACGACTGTGGAACCCTGTGGGCACTGCCCACTTCCGGGGAGGGGAGCGCGTCTGGCCCCTCCCGCCCACTTCCGCCTCCAGGCAATGTCGAATTGGGAGCTTGGGGAAGGTGAATTGCCTGGTTGGTTAAAGCAGGGTACACTGGGAGCTGAGCTTCGAGAGCGGGGCCCTGCAGGCCTAGGGCGCATGCGCGAGGCGCGGCGGGCCTGTACCCTTCTCGACACCCAGCTGGACCTCGAGACTCGGGGATCTAGAGTTTGAAGCCTGGCGCGAGATGCGGTATAACCGAGACAGGTGAACTCCAGTCACTTGACCTGGTCGGATGTGAATTGCGCAGAAAAAAGCCATTCCATATCCACCAGTGTCGACGTGAAACCTTAACGAAATAAAGACGGAAATTAATGTAGACTGGATTTGCCCTGAAAATTATCAATCTAACTCATGATTAAAAAAAAAAAAAGAGTTCTAGGGTCGGGCGCGGTGGCTCACGCCTGTAATCCCAGCACTTTGGGAGGCCGAGGCGGGTGGATCACCTGACGTCGGGAGTTCGAGACCAGCCTGACCAACATAGAGAAACCCCATCTCTACTAAAAATACAAAATTAGCCGGGAGTGGTGGTGCATGCCTGTATTCCCAGCTACTCGGGAGGCTGAAGCAGGAGAATGCTTGAACCCAGGAGGCGGAGGTTGCAATGAGCCGAGATTGCGCCATTGTACTCCAGCCTGGGCAACAAGAGTGAAACTCCGTCTATGGCCGGGCGCGGTGGCTCACGCCTGTAATCCCAGCACTTTGGGAGGCCGAGGCGGGTGGATCACAAGGTCAGGAGATCGAGATCATCCTGGCTAACACGGTGAAACCCCATCTCCACTAAAAATACAAAAAATTCTCCGGGCGTGGTGGCGAGCTACTCTGGAGGCTGAGGCAGGAGAATGGCGTGAGCCCGGGAGGCGGAGCTTGCAGTGAGCGGAGATTGCGCCACTGCACTCCAGCCTGGGCGACAGAGCGAGACTCCGTCTCAAAAAAAAAAAAAAAAAGATGGATTAAAGACTTAAATGCAACACCTAAAACCATAAAAACCCTAGAAGAAAATCTAGGCAATACCATTCAGGACATAGGCATAGGCAAAGAATTCATGACTAAAACACCAAAAGCAATGGCAACAAAAGTCAAAATTGACAAATGTAATTAAACTAAAGAGCTTCTGCACAGCAAAAGAAACTATCACCAGAGTGAACAGGCAACCTACAGAATGGGAGAAAAGTTTTGCAATCTATCCATCTGACAAAAAGCTAATATCCAGAATCTACAAAGAACTTAAACAAATTTACAAGAAAAAAAAAACCATCAAAAAGTGGGTGAAGGATATGAACAGAAACTTCTCAAAAGAAGACATTTATGCGGCCAACAAACATATGAAAAAAGCTCATCATCACCAGTTATTAGAGAAATGCAAATCAAAACCACAATGAGATACCATATCATGCCAGTTAGAATGGCAATCATTAAAAAGTCTGGAAACAAGAGATGCTAGAGAGGATGTGGAAAATAGGGAATGCTTTTACACTGTTGGTGAGAGTGTAAATTAGTTCAACCATTGTGGAAGACATTGTGGTGATTCCTGAAAGATCTAGAACCAGAAATACCATTTGACCCAGCAATCCCATTACTGGATATTATATACCCAAGGGATTATATATTATTCTACTATAAAGACACATGCATACATATGTTTATTGCAGTGCTGTTCGCAATAGTAAAGACTTGAAACCAACCCAAATGCCCATCAATGATAGACTGGATAAAGAAAATGTGGCACATATACATCATGGAATACTATGCAGCCATAAAAAAGGATGAGTTCATGTCCTTTGCAGGGACATGGACAAAGCTGGAAACCATCATTCTCAGCAAACTAACACAGGAACAGAAAACCAAACACCACATGTTCTCACTCATAAGTGGGAGTTGAATAATGAGAACACTTGGACACAGGGAGGGGGACATCACACACCAGGGCCTATCAGGGGGTGGGGGCTAGAGGAGGAATATAGCATTAGGAGAAATACCTAATGTAGATGACAGGTTGATGCGTGCAGCAAGCCACCATGGCACATGTATACCTATGTAACAAACCTGCATGTTCTGCACATGTATCCCAGAACGTAAAGTATATTAAAAAAAAAAAAAAACAGCAAGATGGCACCTATACCAATGAATGAGAACCACCAGACTGTAGCTAGGACTCAGGGAGCAGGAGCAGTCTGGCCCACTCGGATTCTGAAAAGTAAACCAACCAGCGTGCCTTTCCAGGACAAAGCCCCACATGGGGTGAAAATACTGGGAAGAAAACCAACTGAGCAGCAGGGAATCAATAGGGTCAAAGGAAAAACGACCTCTATAAATGTCAGGAAAACTAATTTAATATAAAAATGAGGTATGGGCTGGGTGAGGTGGCTCACGCTTGTAATCCCAGCAGTTTGGGAGGCCAAGGCGGGTGGATCATGAGGTCAGGAGTTCAAGACCAGCCTGGCCAACATGGTGAAACCCTATCTCTACTAAAAATACAAAAATTAGCCAGGCGTGGCTGGGCACGGTGGCTCACGCCTGTAATTCCAGCACTGTGGGACACCGAGGCGGGCGGATCACGAGGTCAGGAGATCGAGACCACCCTGGCTAACACGGTGAAACCCCGTCTCTACTAATAATACAAAAAAGTAGCTGGGTATGGTGGCGGGCGCCTGTAGTCCCAGCTACTCAGGAGACTGAGGCAGGAGAATGGCATGAACCCGGGAGGCAGAGCTTGCAGTGAGCCGAGATCACGCCACTGGACTCCAGCCTGGGCGACAGAGTGAGACTCTGTCTCAAAAAAAAAAAAACACAACAACAACAACAAAAAATTAGCCAGGCGTGGTGGTGGACACCTGTAATCCCAGCTACTCGGGAGGCTGAGGCAAGAGAATCGCTTGAACCCGGGAGGCAGCGGTTGCAGTGAGCCGAAGATGGCGTCATTGCACTCCAACCTGGGCAACAGAGCAAGACTGACTAAAAAAATAATAATAATAAATAAAAATAAGGTATGATTTCTTTGTTCTTTCTCCACTTCCACTGCTCTATGTGACTACTCTTTAAAGAAAATGAACTATATGGCCAGGTGCCATAATACATGTCTGTAATCCCAGCACTTTGGGAGGCTGAGGTGGGAGGATTGCTTAAGTCTGGGAGTTAACAAAGCAAGACCCTCCTCTTTGCCAAAAATTTTAAAAAAAAAAAAAAAAAATGGCCTGGCACAGTGGCTCACGCCTGTAATCCCAGCACTCTGGGAGGCCAAGGCAGGCGGATCACTTGAGGCCAGGAGTTTGAAACCAGCCTGGCCAACATGGTGAAACTCGGTCTCTACTAAAAATATATGTTTTTTAAATTGGGTCAGACGCGGTGGCTCATGTCTGTAATCCCAGCCCTTTGGAAGGCCAAGGCAGGCAGATCACTTGAGGTTGGGAGTTTGAGACCAGCCAGACCAACATGGAGAAACCCTGTCTCTACTAAACATACAAAATTAGGTGGATGTGGTGGCACATGCCTGTAATCCCAGCTACTCTGGAGGCTGAGGCAGGAGAATCACTTGAACCCAGGTGGCGGAGTTTGCAGTGAGCCGAGATCATGCCATTCATTGCACTCCAGCCTAGGCAACAAGAGTGAAACTCCGTCTCAAAAAAAAAAAAAAAAAAAAAAAATTACTTGGGCGTGGTGGTGAGTGCCTGTACTCCCAGCACTTTGGGAGGCTGAGGCCGATGTATCACCTGAGGTCAGGAGTTCGAGACCAGCCTGGTAAACATGGTATCTCTACTAAAAACACAAAAATTAGCTGGGTGTGGTGGAACACGTCTGTAATCCCAGCTCCTCGGGAGGCTGAGGCACAAGAATCACTTGAATCCGGAGGCAGAGTTTGCATTGAGCTGAGATCACACCACTGCACTCTAGCCTGGGTGACAGAGCGAGACTCTGTCTCCAAAAAAAAAAAAAAAAAAAAAAAAAAGGCCAGGCACGGTGGCTCACACCTGTAATCTCAGAACTTTGGGAGGCCAAGGAGGGCCGATCACGAGGTCAGGAGTTCGAGACCAGCTTGGCCAACATGGTGAAACCCCGTCTCTACTAAAAATACAAAAAATTAGCCGGGCATGGTGGCAGGCGCCTGTAATCCCAGCTACTCGGGAGGCTGAGGCAGGAGAATCGCTTGAACCCGGGAGGCGGAGATAGCAGTGAGCCGAGATGGCGCCACTGCACTCCAGCCTGGGCAACAGGAGACTCTGTCTCAAAAAAAAAAAAAAGGCACAGTTGGCTGGGTGCCATGGCTCACACCCTTAATCCCAAGACTTTGGAAGGCCAAGGCTGGTGAATTGCTTGAGCCTAGGAGTTTGAGACTAGCCTGTGCAACAATATAGTAAGACTCCATCTCTATTTAAAAAAAAAAAAAAAAAAAAGGAGACAGTAAATGTCTGAAGAAACTGACCTAGAACCACCAATACCAAGGCTTACTTTAGTAAAATTATTGGACTTTAGGCCAGGCGTGGTGGCTCACGCCTGTAATCCCAGCACTTTTGGAGGCTGAAGCGGGCGGATCACGAGGTCAGGAGATCGAGACCATGGTGAAACCCCGCCTCTACTAAAAATACAAAAAAATTAGCCGGAGTGGTGGCGGGCGCCTGTAGTCCCAACTACTCGGAGAGGCTGAGGCAGGAGAATGGTGTGAACCCGGGAGGCGGAGCTTGCAGTGAGCCGAGATCGCACCACTGCACTCCAGCCTGGGCGACAGAGCGAGACTCCGTCTCAAAAAAAAAAAAAAAAAGACCACCGCCATTGTGTCAAACAGATTGAGAGCCAATTTGAACAGACAGTTTTGTTAGGTTTCTCAAAAGACCACATTTCAACAAATTTAGTTTAATGATATAACTGGCTTTTTTTGTGAGTCATGAATGGGGAGCATCTCATCTAAAAACACAGGTGCTCTGTTGGGCATGGCAGAACAGTTGGGTTTGGAAGGTAAGTTGAGCAGGAACAAGAAAACAGCAAATACAAAAAGTAGATTGGTTAGTATCTGGTTACTTCAGGTTACTTTCCTTGTAAGGGAAAACAGAGGGGACTTCCTTATTATGCTGGCTAAAACTGGCCCATTTACGCCAAATTAACAACTTAGTTTTGTTTTGTGACGTGCAACTTTGGCATGAGTGACTCCATTTTGTTTTAGTTTGTCGGGTCTAGTGCAAGTGTTCGGTCCAAATAAATGGCTTCCCATATATTTTATTTATTTACTTATTTTTATTTATTTATTTATTTTGAGATGAAGTCTTGTTCTGTTGTCCAGTCTGGAGTGCAGTGGCACAATCTTGGCTCACTGCAACCTCCACCACCTGGGTTCAAAGGATTCTCCTGCCTCAGCTTCCTAAGTAGCTGGGACTACAGATGCGTATCACCACACCTGGCTAATTTTTGTAGTTTTAGTAGGGATGGGGTTTTGCCGTGTTAGCCGGGCTGGTCTTGAAATCCTGACCTCAGGTGATCTTCCTGCCTCGGTCTCCCAAAGTGCTGTCATTACAAGCATGAGCCACCTTGCCCACCCCATAGACTTTATTTAATAGGCAGAATAATGACCCCCAAAGATAGCCACATCCTAATCTCTGGAACCTGTGAATGTAAACATATATGGCAAAAGGGAATTGTAACTGCCCAACGGGTTCGTTTTGCCAACTGCCCAGATACAGCCGATTTATCAAGACAGAGGGATTGCAATAGAGAAAGGGTTTAATTCACATAGAGCTGGCTGAATGGCGTTTTGTTATTACTCAAATTCAGTCTCCCCAAAAGTTGTGAGGACTAAGCACTGATTTTTTGTTTTGTTTTGTTTTTTGAGAGGGAGTCTCGCTCTGTTGCCCAGGCCAGAGTGCAGCTCACAGCAAACTCCGCCTCCCAGGTTCAAGCGATTCTCCTGCCTCAGCTTCCTGAGTAGCTGAGATTACAGGCACACGCCACCAGGCCCGGCTGATTTTTGTAATTTTAGTAGAGATGAGGTTTTGCCACGTTGGCCAGGCTGGTCTTGGAACTCCTGACCTCAGGTGATCTGCCTGCCTTGGCCTCCCAAAGTGTTGGGATTACAGGCGTGAGCCACCGCGCCCAGTTTAAACACTAATGTTTTTCTTATCGTGATGAAATTCCTATCTAAGGGATCTGGGGATTCATGCCCTACAAACCATAAATTCTCATCAGACGGGTTTTACTTAACCCTATATATTGTGACTTACTTTCCAATCTGACTCTGGCATAACAGGTGACAAAGAAGAAAAATTTTAACCCAAAACATGTTTCTTTGCCATATTTTGTAATGGCCCTGCAAAGCCGTCCTTTGTGAGGGGAAATTTGCATTTGTAAAGAATCTCTATTAACATAGCTGGATCTCTTTCTTTCACGCCCTCCCGATCTTGAAAAGATTGAGACTCTAGCACCTTTTAAGGGTCTGAATAGGAAACATTTGTCATCTTTGTCTCTAAGGGCAGCCAGTATAAAGACTTCAAAAGAACCTTGGTCTCCACAATCTTTTTTTCTTTTTTTTTTTGAGATAGAGCCTCGCTCTGTTGACCAGGCTGGAGTGCAGTTAGGAGATCTCGGCTCACTGCAACCTCCACCTGCTGGGTTCAAGCGATTCTCCCGCCTCAGCCTCCCGATTAGCTGGGACTATAGGCGCCCACCACGACGCCTGGCTTTTTTTTTTTTTTTTTTGTATTTTTAGTAGAGATGGGGTTTCACCATGTTGGCCAGGCTGGTCTCAAACTCCTGACCTCAAAAGATCCACCCACTTCAGCCTCCTAAAGTGCTGGGATTACAGGCGTGAGACCCCACACCCAGTCTCCACAATCTTTTATCTTAATCTGAACATTTCCTTTCTGTTGATCCCAGGTCTTTAGACAAACTCAACCAATTGTCAAGCAGAAGATGTTTAAATTTACCTATAGCCTCAAACCCCTGCCCACCACCCCCTGCCAACTTTGAGTTGTCCTGCCTTTCTGGACCAAATCAATGTTTTTCTTTTTTTTGAGATAGAGTTTTGCCCTTGCTGGGATCTCTGTTCACTGCAACCTCTGCCTCCTGGGTTCAAGAGATTCTCCAGCCTCAGCCTCCCGAGTTTGCCTGGCTAATTTTTGTATTTTTAGGAGAGACGGGGTTTTACCATGTTGGCCAGTCTGGTCTCGAACTCCTGACCTCAGGTGTTCCACCCACCTCGGACTCCCAAAGTGCTAGGATTACAGGCGTGAGCCACCACGCCCGGCTGACCAATGTATTTCTCAAATGTATTTGATTGATTTCTCATGCCTTCCTAAAATGTGCCCCAACCACCTTGGGCGCATGTTCTCAGGACCTCCTGAGCCTAAGGCCTGTGTCATGGGCCATGATCACTTGCATTTGGCTCAGAATAAATCTCTTCACATATTTTACAGAGTTTGATTCTTTTCATCGACAGTTGAAAATTTGGAGACTGGGTTTTTTTGTTTTTTGAGACAGAGTCTCGCACTATCATCTGGGCTAGAGTGCAGTGGCGCGATCTCAGCTCACTGCAACCTCCGCCTGGAGACTGGAGTTTTTTAAGGATAATTTGGTGGATGGGGGCCAGGAAGCCGGGAGTGCTGATTAGTCAGGTTGAAGATGAAATATAGGGGGTTGAAGCCATCCTCTTGTGCAGAGTTGGCTCCTGGGTGGGGGCCACAAGACCAAATGAGTCAATTTATCTTTTTTTTTGTTTTGAGACAGAGTCCCAGTCTGTCGCCCAGGCTGGAGTGCAGTGGTGTGATCTCGGCTCTCTGCAACCTCCGTCTCCCAGGCGATTCTCTTGCCTCAGCATCCCCAGTAGCTGGGATTACAGGCGTGTGCTACAACACCCAGCTAATTTATTTATTTATTTTTATTTATTTATTTATTTTGAGACGGAGTCTCGCTCTGTCCCCCAGGCTGGAGTGCAGTGGCGCAATCTCGGCTCACTGCAAGCTCCGCCTCCCGGGTTCACGCCATTCTCCTGCCTCAGCCTCTCTGAGTAGCTGGGACTATAGGCGCCCGCCACCACGCCCGGCTGAGTTTTTGTACTTTTTAGTAGAGACAGGGTTTCACCGTGGTCTCGATCTCCTGACCTCATGATCCGCCCGCCTCGGCCTCCCAAAGTGCTGGGATTACAAGCGTGAGCCACCGCGCCTGGCCTATTTATTTATTTATTATTATTTTTTTAGACAGAATCTCGCTCTGTCACCCAGGCTGGAAGGCAATGGCACGATCTCAGCTCACTGCAACCTCTGCCTCCCGGGTTCAAGTGATTCTCCTGTCTCAGCCTCCCAAGTAGCTGGGACTACTAGCTCAAACCACCATGCCCAGCTAATTTTTTGTATTTTTAGTACAAACGGGGTTTCGCCATGTTGGCCAGGCTGGTCTTGAACTCCTGACCTCAGGTGATCTGCCTGCCTTGGCCTCCCAAAGTGCTGGGATTATAGGCATGAGCCAACAGAAGATTATTTGACTGCTGAAGCAGAGAGAGACGAGAAGATGCTGTGCTTCTAGCTTTCAAAATGGAGAAGGGGGCAAGGAATGTAGGTAATGCGGCTCTGAAAGCTAGAAGGGCAAGAGACTGCATCCTAGAGCCCCTAGGGCCTCCAGAGGGATCGAGACCCTGTAGACACCTTGGTTTCAGCCTCGTGAAACTCATTTTGGACGTCTGGTCTCCAGAACTGGAAGAAAGTACATTTCTGTAGTCTTTTCATTTTTTTTTTTTTGAAATGGAGTCTCACTCTGTCACCCAGGCTGGAGTGTAGTGGCATGATCTCGGCTCACTACAACCTCCGCCTCCCGGGTTCAAGCAGTTCTCCTGCCTCTGCCTCCCAAATAGCTGCGATTATAGGTGCCCGCCACTATGCCCAGCTAATTTTTTGTATTTTTAGTAGAGACAGGGTTTCACCATGTTGGCCAGGCTGGTCTCGAACTCCTGACCTTGTGATTCGCCTGCCTTGGCCTCCCAAAGTGTTGGAATTACAGGTGTGAGCCACCAAGCCCGGACTTCTGTAGTCTTAAATCACTAAATTTGCAGTAACCTGTTACAGCAGCAATAGAAATAGATAATAGTCTATCCATGTCTAAGCAAATACATACCTGTACATACAAATTCTTGCCAGTCCCACTTCCCCACTTTTGTTTAACACAATAGTAACATACTGTGAAATTAATTCTACATTCCCAAGTCTTACTCATATAAGAGAAGCAGAAGGCAATCAAGTAGAGGTTAAACTTACAAGAGGTTGGTATAAAAGGATTTTTTTAAATTATAAAAACTACTCTGGGGGTGGTGGCTCATGCCTGTAATCCTGCCAGTTTGGGAGGCTGAGGTGGGAGGATCACTTGATTCCAGGAGTTTGAGAGCAGCCTGGGCAACATAGTGAAACCCCATCTCTACAAAAAATTATAAAAAATCAGCCGGGTGTGGTGGTGCACGCCTGTGGCCCCAGCTACTTGGGAGGTTGAGGTGGGAGGATTGACTAAGCCAGAGAGGCTGAGGCTCCAGTGAGCCTTGATCCTGCCACTGCACTCCAGCCTGGGCAACAGGGTGAGACCCGGTCTCAAAGAAAAAAAAAAAAAAACCCAAAGAAAACAGCATAAAAAACAAAAACAAACAAACAAAAAGCAAAAAAAAAATCCCCATTTGCTCTCTTGGGTCCTCGCCTCCAAGATGACAAAGATAAGGACTTTGGGAGGCTGAGGCGGCGGATCACTTGAGGTCAGGAGTTTCAGACTAGCCTGGCCAAAATGGTGAAACCCCACCTCCAATAAAGATACAAAGGAAAGGAATAATGGTCCTGCCAAAAAGTGCTGCGGCCACATGCAGCCGATTCACTGCACAAACTGTGCCCTATGCGTGCCAAAAGACAAGGCTATTAAGAAGTTCCTCTGGCCAGTGCTCACACCTGTAATCCCAGCACTTTGTGAGGCCAAGGCAGGCGATCACCAGAGGTCAGGAGTTCAAGACCAGCCTGGCCAACATGGTGAAACCCCATCTCTACTAAAAATACAAAAGCTACCCGGGCTTGGTGGTGCATGCCTATAACCCTAGCTACTCAGGAGGCGGAGGCAGGAGAATTGCTTGAACCTGGGAGGCAGAGGTTGCAGTGAGCCAAGATCACGCCACTGCTCTCCAGTCTCCAGAGAGAAACTCCATCTCAGGAAAAAAAAAAAAAAAGAGCTTCCTCACTGTATTTTGCAGCTTCATAATATTCCATTAAATTGATGTATCACAATTTATTTAGCCAGTCTCCTACTGGAGAACACCGAGTTTGTCTCCAAACTTATGCTACTATCAGTAATACTTTATATTTTATTTATTTATTTATTTTGAGACAGGGTCTCACTCTGTCGCCCAGGTTGGAGTACAGGGGCACGATCTCAGCTCACTGCAACCTCCAACCCCCCAGGTTCAGAGATTCTCCTGCCTCAGCCTCCTGAGTAGCTGGGATTACAGGGACATGCCACCATGTCTGGCTAATTTTTGTATTTTTAGTATATACGGGGTTTCACCATGTTGGCCAGGCTGGTCTTGAACTCCTGACTGACTTCAAGTGATCCACCTGCCTCGGCCTCCCAAAGTGCTGGGATTACAGGCATGAGCCACCACACCTGGCCAGTACTACTTTAATGAATAACTTGTACATAAGTCATTTTGCACATATGCACAAATATCAGATAAATTCCTGGAAATAGATTTTCTGGGTCAAAAAGTACATGCATTTGTAATTTTGATAGAAATTGCCAAATTTCCTCCAGAGAGGTTGAACCAATTTATATTCCCACCTGCAATATATGGGGTATCCTGTTTTCCCTTATTGATACCTGCAAATGATCAGTGAATAATATCTCAGAACAATTTTTATTTTTTTCTAACATTGTAAATTTTGGCATATTTTACATGTGTAAAGGCCAATTGTATTTTTTGGTAAACTCCCTATTCATATCCATTGCCCATTTTTTTCTTTTTTTTTTGGTAGGCATTCTTCAAGTATTGGAGAAATAAGCACTTTGTGATAGGAGTCTGAAATATTTTTCTCAGTTTGCCATTTATGTTTTACCTTGCTTGTGATATTGATTATGCAGATTTTTTTTTCTTTTTGAGACAGCGTCTTACTCTGTTGCCCAGGCTGGAGTGCAGTGGCTCGATCATAAGTCACCTCAGCCTTGAACTCCTCCTGGGCTCAAGTTATCTTTCTGCCTCAGCCTCCTGAGTAGCTGGGACTATAGGTTTGTGCAGCCACACCCAGCTGATTTTCTGACTTTTTGTACAGATGTGGTCTTGCTACATTGCCAAGGCTTGTCTCAAACTCCTGGTCTCAATCATCTTCCTGTTTCAGCCTCCTGAGTAAGTGGGACTACGGTATGTCATGGTGCCTGCCTAGCTTCATATGTACATATTGTAAAAAGTAAAGTAGAGGTTCCTCTTCAAAGACTTTCCTCCTCATTTAATTAGGAATAAATAGTAACTTCTCTTAGAAGCAAAATTTATTCAAAGACCTGTGCTAACATTCTTAAATATCTGCTAGCCATGATAATCAATGTACTTTATGTTCTTAGCTCCCACAATTTAGCCTAAATATTTGCCCTGGCATGCTTATACTGGTCCAAGCAAGCATTAGGTCATAGCCTGTTCCTTTTCCTTATTTGAAGGTGTTTTTAACTTTCTCAGCATTCCACAAGTTACTTCCTCCTTTCTTTTCTCGCACTGTTGCCCAGGCTGGAGTGCAGTGGCGCAATCTCAGCTCACTGCAAGCTCCGCCTCCCAGGTTCACATCATTCTCCTGCCTCAGCCTCCCAAGTAGCTGGGATTACAGGTGCCTGCTACCACGCCCGGCTAATTTTTTTTGTATTTTTAGTAGAGACGGGGTTTCACCATGTTAGCCAGGATGGTCTCGATCTCCTGACCTCGTGATCCGCCCGCCTCGGCCTCCCAAAGTGCTGGGATTACAGGGGTGAGCCACTGCACCCGGCCTTCCTCCTTCCTTTGTTCTCCTCTACCTTTGCCTCTTTTAAAAAGTTCTAAGTTGCTAGCCAGTCGGTACAAATACAGAATGTGAGGTGCCGTTCCAGCCAGTGGAAACCGGACACAGCAGTATAAATGAGCCTGTCTCCTTTGTTTGGTGTACTCTCGTGGCAAAACTGCTGGCGAGTGTACCCTTTCTGCAGGAAGTAAAAATGGCCTTGCAGAGTAAATTAAATTTATGTTCAAGTGCTATTTCTTTATGGCACCGGGGAACAAGCATTTCAAACAGTATTGACCTAATCGATTGCTACGAGGCCAATCATCGTCTTCAGCTGGCCACAAGAACTACCCCTCCCAAAACATTAAACAACTTGTCTGTTTCCTGACACAATTTATTTATTTTATTTATTTATTTTTTGAGACAGAGTCTCGCTCTGTCACCCAGGCTGGAGTGCAGTAGTGCAACCTGGGCTCACTGCAGCCTCTGCCCCGCTGGGTTCAAGCGATTTTCCTGCCTCAGCCTCCCAAGTAGCTAGGATTACAGGCACACACCACCACATCTGGCTAATTTTTGTATTTTTTGTAGAGACAGAGTTTCACCACGTAGGCCAGGCTGGTCTCGAACTCCTGACCTCAAGTGATCTCTCCCAAAGTGTAGGGATTACAGGCGTGAGCCACCATATCCGGCCATGAAGTTTAGATTGTTATCTTGGATAAGACGGAAACAAACAAAACATAATAGGAGGAGAAACGTGGAACAGTATTTGACCGAGTCCTTCTTAGTTAACACAGTACCATTCATATAACACAAAGAGCTGCAAGAAGTGCAGCTGTGCACTGAGTCCTGTTTGGTTGTCAAAGGGTCCAGTGAGAATTATGGACAAGCCTAGTGAAGACAGCATGGGTGGTCTTCACAGAGATGCTTTGGTGGGGTTGGACTGAAGCTGGGTAGTCCTGGAACCAGCAGGGAAGAGGTAAAAGGCATGTCAGGGGGCTGGGTGTGGTGGCTCACACCTGTAATCCCGGCACTTTAGGAGTCCGAGGTGGGAGGTTTGCTTGAGCCCAGGAATCTGAGACCAGCCTGGTCAACACAGGGAGATCCAGTTTCTTCAAAAAATGAAAAACAGGCCAGGTGCGGTGGCTCATGCCTGTAATCCCAGCACTTTGGGAGGCCGAGGTGGGCAGATCCCCTGAGGTCAGGAATTTGAGACCAGCCTGACCAATATGGTGAAATCTTGTCTCTACTAAAAATACAAAAATTAGCTGGTTGTGGTGGTGGATGCCTGTAACCCCAGCTACTCTGGGGGCTGAGGCAGGAGAATTGTTGAACCCGGGAGACAGAGGTTGCAGTGAGCCAAGATTGAGCCACTGCACTCCAACCTGGGCAACAGAGACAGACTCCATCTCAAAAATAAAATAAAATAAAATAAAAATAAAAAACATTAGCTGGGCATGGTGGCACACACCTGTGGTCCCGGTTACACAGGAGGCTGAACCTGGGAGGTCGAGGCTGCAGTGGGCCATGATCACGCCACTGCACTTCAGCCTGGGCAACAAAGCCAAAGTGAGACCTTGCTTCAAAAGAAGAAAAAAAAAAGAGCCAGTCGTGGTGGCTCACGCCTGTAATCCCAGCACTTTGAGAGGCCGAGGTGGGCACATCACTTGAGTCAGGAGTTTGAGATCAGCCTGGGCAACATGGTGAAACCCCGTCTCTACTGAAAATACAAAATCTAGCTGGGCGTGTTGTTGCATAGCTATAGTCCCAGCTACTCAGGAGGCTGAGGCACAAGAATCACTGGAATCCGGGAGACGGAGGTTGCAGTGAGCCGAGATTGCGCCACTGCGCTCCTGCCTGGGCAACAGAGTGAGATCCTGTCTCAAAAAAAAAAAAAAAAGCATGCCAGGAAGAACATCCTCATGAGCAAAAGGTGGGTGATCAGTGAAATAGCATCTGCCTCAGGGAGGTGATTATTAAGATGATGAAAGGTCCAAGTTTGGGGCAGAAAACCCACTGTTCTCTGAGCCCCCACCTGTCTAGTCCTACAAATTAATTGATTAAACATTTGGTTTAGTACCTTCCCCTCTTCCTTCTAGCACCACCTTGGGCAGATACATCAACCTTCATGTTCGTTTAGTCATGTACCGGGCACCTATACATGCCAGGCACTGCTAGGAACTGAAGATATAGACCCTGTTTGTTTCATGAAACAGCTCCTGCCTCTCAGCCAGCAATGGGCAACTATGTTTTTAGGTGCAATCATAGGGCCACCCTATGGCAAAGTCCCTCCCTGTACCTGAGGAAGTACAGAAAGAGAGCAAGAAGCTCCTCAAAACCAGAACTCAGACTGGCTCCCATATATTTGTTAAATAAACCAACAAATGACTTAACTAGGACTCTGCCAGGTGGAGGAGGAGGATAAAATAATATCAAGCAGATGGAATGGCATATGTTATGAAATGTAAGAGATGATAACGCTGAGTGGTTGGTTGGAGGAGGCAGAAGAGATGGATAAGTGGCCGCCAGGAAGGAGGCTAGAAAGAAGGGGCCATCTGTTCCCAAAAGTCATTATTATAACATCGGTTTAGGGTAAAATGTCAAGTGACTTCCATTTCTATAGCCAAAACATTGAAGGGCAAGCTTCTGCTTAATTTGCTACCTCTCATCTGCTTCTAAACACCTCTGAGGATGGGACAGGTGCTTGCTCATCAGAGAAGGGGGAGCCCCGGCTCTCTCCAGTTGCAGAACAATCACACTTGTCTCCCCTGCCCCCACTTTCAGCCCATAGTGTTTTGTTTTTAATTTTTTTCCACTGTGGTAAAATATACATAACATTTTACTATTTACTATTGTAACTTTTTTTTTTTGAGATGGAGTCTTGCTCTGTTGCCCAGGCTGGAGTGCAGTGGCACAATCTCGGCTCACTGCAACCTCCGCCTCCCAGATTCAAGCAATTCTCCTGCCTCAGCCTCCCGAGTAGCTGGGATTTTAGGCACACACCACCACGCCTGGCTAATTTTAGTTGAGACAGGGTTTCACCATATTGGCCAGGCTGGTCTGGAACTCCTGACCTTGTGATCCTCCTGCCTCGGCCTCCCAAAATGCTAGGATTACAGGCGTGAGCCACCGTGCCTGGCCGACAACTGCATTCTTTTTACCTCAGAGCATTTAAGACCAAATAGCACAGAAGACTGTCTGCTCCCCAAGACAGTTGTTCAAAACTTTGCAGTCTTCATCAATGATCTCCATGATTCCAGCTACTTCTACTAATTTTCAACTGGGCATTGTGTGCAAATACTGCAAAGTAAGGCTTGCTCTCCTTTAGAACACACTTCATCACGCCTTGTAAGCGGGGAACCTCCTCTCTGTGTATGATCTCCTATCTCCTCTGCTGTGGCCCTGGCAGGAGCTGGTTTAGCAGGAAGTCATAACTGGGTGGGGCAGTCTCAGAAACTGTCTCTTCCGCACATGACTAGACAGCCCCAGCTATCTGGTTCCTATTTAACTTTCTCAGCACTGCGGTTGACAACATGGAGCGCTAGTGAGAGACCTAGGTTTCAATTCTTCACCCTGCTTCTCTGAGCCTCAGTTCTACTGGCTTTGTAGAATGGGCTAAGGGTTCCTACTTTCTGAGGGGTGGTAATAAAATCGTGCACGTGAAGTCCTGAGCACCACCCTGGCTGCTGCGGTAGGGCTCCTTTCTTGCCCACATACACACGGGCTACACCCACACCGACACTCCCTGAAGCTCCATGTGTTCAACTCTCTGCTCTGTGAGAATTCCCAGTCTGTTCTCATTGTTTGCCACAGCCACCCTTGGCAAACACCAGCCCTTCCAAAACACTGCCTGCCCTCGGTGTAGCGACCCTTTGGTCCTAGGGCCACATATGGCCTACTTCTGGGACAAACTGAGTTACAGCAGTTGTCTCCAAACAGGGTGCAGAAGCTCATTGTTGGGGGCTAAGAAAAAAATATCAGGCCATCTGTGGTGGCTCACACCTGTAACCTCAGCAATTTGGGATGCCAAGGCAGGGGGATCACCTGAGCCCAGGAGACTCACCTGGACAAGATAGTGAGACCCCTGTGATATGGTTTGGCTCTGTGTCCCCATCCAAATCTCATATAGAATTGTAATCCCCATGTGTTGCTGGTGGGAGGTGATTGAATCATGGGGGCGGTTTTCCCCATGCTGTTCTCATGATGGTGAGTTCTCACGAGATCTAATGGTTTAAAGTGTGTGACAATTCCCCCCTTCACTCTGTCTCCTGCCGCCATGTAAGATGTACCTTGCTTCCCCTTTGCCTTCTGCCATAATTGTAAGTTTCCTGTGGCTTCCCCAGCCATGGAGAACTGTGAGTCGATTAAACCTCTTTTCTTTATAAATTACCCGTGCTCAGGTAGTTCTTTATCGCAGTGCGAAAATGGACTAATACACCCCACCTCTACAAACAATCGAAAAGTTGGCTGGGCATGGTAGTGTGCACCTGTAGCCCCAGCTACTCAGGAGGCTGAGGCAGGAGGATTGCTTTGAGCCCAGGAGTTCGAGGCTGCAGTGAGCTATGATCATGCCAGTCCACTCCAGCCTGGGCAACACAGCAAGACTCTATCTCTAAAAACTAAAAAGAACAAACTGGTAATTTTGTTTGTCCTCATTTTTTTTTCTTTTTTTTGAGACAGAGCCTCACTCTGTCACCCAGGCTGGAGTGCAGTGGGGTGATCACGGCTCAGTGCAACCTCAGGCCTTTGGGGCTCAATCAATCCACCTGCCTGAGCTTCCCCAGTGGCTGAGACTACAGGCTTGCACCACCACACCTGGCTAATTTTTTTGGTATTTTTTATAGAGACAGGGTTTTGCCATGTTGCCCAGGCTGGTCTCAAACTCTTGGACTCCAGTAATCCTCCTGCCCCAGCCTCCCAAAGCTAGAATTACAGGCATGAGCCACCATGACTGGCCTGTCCTCATACTTTTTTTTGAGATGAAATCTTGCCATGTTGCCAGGCTGGAGTGCAGTGGTATGATCTCTGCTCATTGCAACCTACATCTCCCGGGTTCAAGTGACTCTCCTGCCTCAGCCTCCGGTAGCTGGGACTACAGGCACGTGCCACCGCGCCCAGATAATTCTTGTTTTTTTGGTGGAGACACGGTTTCACCATGTTGGCCAGGATGGTCTCCATAGCTTGACCTCGTGATCTGCCCGCCTTGGCCTCCCAAAGTGCTGGGATTACAGGCGTGAGCCACCATGCCCGGCCCCAGTCCTCATACTTTTAAAATCCCCATCCTCTGTTTTATAAAATACACATGTTGGAATCCAAGTAAATTAATGTAACACATAGCTTATAGATATTGGGGCTGGAGAGATACTTAATTTTTACTGCTGGGTGTATGATCAAAACTGCTTAGAGATCACAGAAGTGGCAGAGCTGGTTAGTTGCTACCACCGTAAGAGGTAGTTACCATTGATATTCCCTACCTTAAAGATGAGGAAACTGAGACACAAAGTATGTGCAGGCCAGTACATGGGGAAGCTGAGTCAAACCTAGGCACTGCGGAGACTATATCCTTAACTACTGTGCTATATCCTGTGACAAATGGAAAGATCTAGACGTACATCACGCGTGTGGGACTGTTTTATGAACATGAAGATATGAGTGCTGTTAAATCCCTATCTTTGCAGACATCACTGGACATAGCTGTAATCCCAGCTACTCAGGAGGCTGAGGCAGGAGAATCGCTTGAACCCAGGAGGCGGAGGTTGCAGGGAGCAGAGATCGCGTCACTGCACTCCAGCCTGGGTGACAGAGCAAGACTCTGTCTCAAAAAAAAAAAAAAAAAAAAAAAAAATTAGCCGGCCATGGTTAGCTGGCACCTATAACGCCAGCTACTTGGGAGGCTGAGGCAAGAGAATAGCTGGAACCTGGGAGGCGGAGGTTGCAGGGAGCCAAGATGACGCCACTGCACTCCAGCCTGGGCGACAGAGACCCTGTTAGAAAAACAAAAAAAAACCCAAAAAACAAAAAAACAGACGCTGCGGGGGACCGTGCTGAGGCGGCGGCGGCGGCGAAATGGGCCGAGGCGGGCTGCGGTGGCCAGCGGCGTCGGGCGGTGCGGATGTCGGGCTGGGCGGACAAGCAAGGCCGAGAGGGTGACGGGCACATCTACGTGGGGAACCTTCCCACCCACGTGCGCGAGAAGGACCTGGAGGACCTGTTCTACAAGTACAGCCGCATCCGCGAGATCGAGCTCAAGAGCCGGTACGGCCTTGTGCCCTTCACCTCCGTGCGCTTCGAAGACCCCCGAGATGAAGAGGATGCTATTTATGGAAGAAATGGACTTCCTCCATCAGGCAGCTGGCAGGACCTGAAGGATCACATGTGAGAAGCTGGGGATGTCTGTTACGCGGATGTGCAGAAGGATGGAGTGGGGATGGTTGGGTGTCTCAGAAAAGAAGACATGGAATATGCCCTGCGTCAACTGGATAACACCAAATTCCACTCTCATGAGGGTGAAACTTCCTACATCAGAGTTTATCCTGAGAGAAGCACCAGCTATGGCTACTCATGGTCTCTGGTTCAAGGGGCCGTGACTCTCCATACCAAAGCTGGGGTTCCCCACACTACTCTCAGGCCCTACTGAGACAGGTGATGGGGATTTTTTATTTTTTAGGTTAACTGAGCTGCTTTGTGATCAGAATCTACATTCCAGATTGAACATTTAATGTCTTAGGAAACTTTTTTAATTTTTTTTTTAAAGAAGAAAAGAAACTACATTAATTTCTACCAGGGCCGTATTAGCAGTGAAACATTTTAAACTGCAGAAATTGTGGTTTTGGTTCAGAAACAAGTTGTATATTTTTCACCCCGATTATGGGAAAAAAATCAGTTCTCTTTGTGGGTTGCTCTGCTATGGAGATCAACAGTTACTGTGGCTGAGCCGGCCCATTCTGTTTAGAAATATATTTTAAACGTTTAGGGGGAAAAAAGAAAAAAAAGAAGAGAACGTGCTGTCAGAAATTTAAAACCCTATACTTATGTTGTTAAACTGTGCAAACGTGATTTTTTTTTTTTTTTTTTGAGACGGAGTTTCACTCTTGTTGCCCAGGCTGGAGTGCAACGGCACGATCTTGGCTCAAGGCAACCTCCGCCTCCCCGGTTCAAGAGATTCTCCGGCCTCAGCCTCCCGAGTAGCTGGGATTACAGGCATGCACCACCATGCCCAGCTAATTGTGTATTTTTAGTAGAGACGGGGTTTCTCCATGTTGGTCAGGCTGGTCTTGAACTCCTGACCTCAGGTGATCTGCCCACCTTGGCCTCCCAAAGTGCTGGGATTACAGGCATGAGCCACTGCGCCCGGCAAACATGTAATTTTTAATGTGTGAGGGTTGAATACATTGAGGTTATCTTTGAATACACTGAGGTTACCTTACCTCTGCTGAATAGGTAAGGGGCAATTATTGTCCTCAGAAAACAACGTATTTTAGTTTTAAAATGGAGTACCAAAATAAGCACTTTAAAGGACATTTGTGTGAAAGGTTAAAAATAACATTCTTTTAATAAGTTTAAACTTTTAGAGAAATATACTGAGAAAGACCCATATAACTGCTTCAACAAAGAAAACAACTTCTTCATTATCTTCATACTTTACTTCATATTACAAATTTTGTGCTACTGTTAGATGATATATTAATTTTATTTTCATTACATAAATTGAGGAAGAAACGCAGAATCCGATTCAAATATATTACAAGGCATTTAGGGAGGTGTGTCCTGTTGCTGAACAGCAAATTATCTGAAATCTACTTTCTTTTTTTTTTTTTTTTTTTGAGATGGTCTCATTCTGTCATACAGCTGGAGTGCAGTGTTTTGATCTCGGCTCACTGCAACCTCCACCTCCTGGGCTCAAGCAATTCTCATGCCTTAGCCTCCCAAGCAGATGGGATTACAGGCGCTGCCACCACACCCGGCTAATTTTTGTATTTTTAGTAGAGACTGGGTCTCACCATGTTGGTCAGGCTGGTCTCGAACTCCTGACCTCAAGTGATCTGCCTGCCTTGGCCTCCCAAAGTGCTGAGATTACAGGTGTCAGCCACTGCACCTAGCCTGAAATCTACTTTCAAAATGGAAATAGGCTTGTTTAAAAGCGCTATCCTGCCTTCTTTCTTCTTTAGAATATAACCTGGTTTTCAGTAAAGTACCAATACATGGATTAAACATATTCTCTCTCACATGGTTAACATTCTGGATGTTCCAGAAAATCATATTCGATGCATTCTTCCAGTTGTTTTAAGACCCTTGGGCTATCTGTGACAGGAAAGTCCAAGAATGGAGTTCCTGGGGTATCAGCAGGCAGCTGTCTCTGGGTCTTAAATGCACCGTTTAGAGTCATGAAGAATGGCATCAACTGCCTGATGCTGGAAACAGAATGTTGGCGCAGAAGCGGGAATTCACTCTTCATGGTGATCTCATCAGAGCTACTGATTTCCTGCAGAAAAAACAAACCCATAACAATGATACGGTTTTACTGAGGGCTCGAGATGGCCAGGAAGCACGTGCATGTGGCAAAACCTAAGAAATACAGTCCCTCTTTTTTTTTTTTTTTTTTTTTTGAGACAGAGTCTTGCTCTGTCACCCAGGCTGGAGTGCAGCAGTGTGATCTCGGCTCACTGCAACCTCTGTCTCCCGGGTTCAAGCGATTCTCCTGCCTCAGCTTCCTGAGTAGTTGGGATTACAGGTACCCGTCACCATGCCCAGCTAATTTTTGTAGAGACGGAGTTTCACCATGTTCGCCAGGTTGGTCTTGAACTCCTGACCTCAGGTGATCTGCCCACCTCGGCCTCCCAAAATGCTGGGATTATCAGCCTCATGAATGTAATTTTTAAAAAGAAAAGCAGGCTGGGCACGGTGGCTCTTGCCTGCAATCCCAGCACTTTGGGAGGCTGAGGCAGGCAGATCACCTGAGTTCAGGAGTTCGAGACCAGCCTGACCAATATGGTGAAAACCTGTCTCTACTAAAAATACAGAAATTAGCCCCAAGCGTGGTGGTGCGTGCCTGTAGTTCCAACTACTTGGGAAGCTGAGGTGTGAGAATCGCTTGAACTTGGGTGGAAGGTGGAGGTTGCAGTGAGCTGAGATCCCGCCATTGCACTCCAGTCTGGGCAACAGAGTGAGACTTCGTCTCAAAAAAAAAAAAAAAAAAAAAATAGCCAGGCATGGTGGCACATTCCCGTAATCCCAGCTACTCAGGAAGCTGAGGCAGGAGAATCACTTGAGCCTGGGAGGTGGAGGTTGCAGTAAGCCAAGACCGCACCACTGCACTCTAACCTGGGTGGCCAAGTGAAACTCCATCACACACACACACACACACACACACACACACACACACACAAGACAAGAAAAGCACTTACCCCAAACTTTAATTTTAGAAGTTCTAGAATCCTGACAGTGTGGGGTTTGCATTCTTGGTGATTCTCCTCTACATCCGACAGGAAGGCAGGGCCCTCTGTGTCCACTTCCGGAATAAATGCCCACCTGTAACTGCAGGGAACAAACGGAAGGTCAGGTCTGCTGGTAAGAGCCCTTCAACATCATTAAAATTAGTTTTATTAAGATATAATTGGCCGGGCACGGTGGCTCAAGCCTGTAATCCCAGCACTTTGGGAGGCTGAGGCAGGCGGATCACGAGGTCAGGAGATCGAGACCATCCTGGCTAACACAGTGAAACCCCATCTCTACTAAAAATACAAAAAATTAGCCGGGCGTGGTGGCGGGCGCCTGTAGTCCCAGCTACTCGGAGAGGCTGAGGCAGGAGAATGGCGTGAACCCGGGAGGTGGAGCTTGCAGTGAGCCGAGATTGCGCCACTGCACACTCCAGCCTGGGCGACAGAGCGAGACTCCGTCTCAAGAAAAAAAAAAAAAGATATAATTCACATACTGTATCTGTTTAATATGGACAAACTCAATGCCTTTTATTATATTCATAGAGTTGCACATCTATTATCACAGTCAATTTTAGAGTATTTCATTACCCCAAAAAGAAATCCTGCCCTGCTCAGCCATCAGCACCCCAACCCCCTATACCCTTGAGACCTTGGCACCCACTAATCCACACTCTGTCTCATCGTGGACATTCCATGTAAGCTGAATCATACACTATGTGTTCCCTCGTTTGGAGCTTTCACTTAGCATATTTTCCAGGTTCATTCAGGTTCCAGTGTGTCTCAGTTCTTCAATTCTTTTCATTGCTGAACTGTATTCCACTGTATGGATATGTCGCGTTATCTATCTGTTCATCAGCTGATGGCCATTTGGGTTGTCTCCACTTTTTGCCTATTATAAATAATGTTGCTAGGCACATTTGCATATATCGGAACCCACTTTTTTTTTTTTTTTTGAGACAGAGTCTCGTTCTGTTGCCCAGGCTGGAGTGCAGTGGTGTAATCTTGGCTCACTGCAACCTCCACCTCCCAGGTTCAAGCAATTCTCTGCCTCAGTCTCCCAAGTAGCTGGGATTATGGGCACCTGCCACCATGCCTGACTAATTTTTTTGCATTTTTAGTAGAGACGGGGTTTCACCATCTTGGCCAGGCTGGTCTTGAACTCCTGACCTCGTGATCCACCTACCTCAGCCTCCTAAAGTGCTGGGATTACAGGCGTGAGCCACTGCGCTCGGCCTCCACTTTTTTTTAGTTTGAGATGGAGTTTTGCTCTTTCGCCCAGGCTGGAGTGCAGTGGTGCGATCTCGGTTCACTGCAACCTCCGCCTTCGGTTTCAAGTGATTCTCCTGCCTCAGCCGCTTGAGTAGCTGGGATTACAGGCGGCCCACTACTACGGGCAGCTAATTTTTGCATTTTTAGTAGAGACAGGGTTTCACCATGTTGGCCTGGCTGGTCTTGAACTCCTGACCTCATGATCCGCCTACCTCAGCCTCCCAAAGTGCTGGGATTACAGGCATGAGCCACTGTGCCCGGACTCTTTTTTTTTTTTTTTTTTTTTTTTTTTTTTGAGGCGGAGTCTCGCTCTGTTGCCCAGGCTGGAGTGCAGTGGTGCAATACCAGCTCACTGCAACCTCTGCCTCTCAGGTTCAAGTGATTCTCCTTCCTCAGCTTCCCAAGTAGCTGGGATTACAGGCGCCCACCACCACATCTGGCTAATTTTTGTATTTTTTTTTTTTTTTTTTTTGAGATGGAGTTTTGCTTTTGTTGCCCAGGCTGGAGTGCAGTGACAGATGGCATGATCTCGGCTCACTGCAAACTCCGCCTCCTGGGTTCAAGCGATTCTCCTGCCTCAGCCTCCCAAGTAGCTGGGATTATAGGCATACACCACCATGCCCAGCTAATTTTGTATTTTTAGTAGAAATGGGGTTTCTCCATGTTGGTCAGGCTGGTCCCGACCTCAGGTGATCCGCCTACCTTGGCCTCCCAAAGTGCTGGGATTACAGGTGTGAGCCACCACCACGCCCGGGCTAATTTTTGTATTTTTAGCAGAGACAGGGTTTCACCATGTTTGCCAGGCTGGTCTTGAACTCCTGGCCTCAAGTGATCCACCCACCTTGGCCTCCCAAAGTGCTGGGATTACAGGCGTAAGCCACAGTACCTGGCCTAATTTTTGTGTTTTTAGTAGAGACAGGGTTTTGTGCTATTGGCTAGGCTGGTCTCGAACTCCCAGCCTCAGGTGATCCACCCGCCTCAGACTCCTAAAGTGCTGGTATTACAGGTATGAGACACCACGTCCAGCCCAAACCCACTTTTTAAAAACTAAAAGACTTTCTTTTGCGGAACAGCTTTAGGTTCACAGCAAAATGGAGCAGAAAGTACAGTTCCCGTATATCCCATCCTATACACATACAAGCCTGCCGTATTATCGACATGCTGCACCAGAGCGGTACATTTGTTAAAACTGAAGAACCTCTACTGACTCACCGTTATCCTCCCAAGTCCAGAGTTTACATCCGGGTCCACTCTTGGTGGTGCACATTGTATGGATTTGGAGAAATGGACAATGACATGGATCTACCATTATAGCTCCGTATGCAATAATTTCACTGCCCTGAAAATCCTCTGTGCTTCACCCATTCATCCCTGCCTCCCTCTCCCCAACCCCTGGCAACCACTGATCTTTTTACTGTCTCCATGGTTTTGCCTTTTCCAGAATGTCACATGGTTGGAATCATACAGTGTGTAGCCTTTTCAGACTGGCTTCTTTCACTTAGCAATGTGCATTTAAGAGAACCCACTCTTTAACCACAAACATTTCTATATGATTACTCTCTTTGTGGGGGTAGGAGAGAGAGAAATAGCCTCTGGGGCTGGTCATGAAATTAAACAAATGAGCAGCTGTGCTAAGCCGGCAGGAAACATAAGCCTACAGGGCAAAGTGAATCGGAGATGGCAGGCTCCAAATAAAGGCATTTGTATCTAACTAAACACAGACAAAAAGGTCTACACAAAGGCAGTGAGGAGCACCAGTGGGTAAGCCCTGTTTTGTAAGCATTCAGTAGCAAAAACCACACACACACACCATAGAAACACATTCATAAACACTCCTGTGAGCCAAATTCGCAGGGCCACAGATGTTGCAAGTAATCTGAAACTTGGTATTCTGAGCTGGCTCAGCTGTCACTAGAAACCCAGATGGTGGTTTCCCATAAACTGTACATGAAAAACAAGTGAAAGTGCTTAAAAGGAAAAAACAAAATCTCTTACTTCAAAAAGGACACACGATCCTATCTGACTTACATTTGAAATAATGGCATCTTGTCAGGTGGAAAAGAAAGTGCTGTGTCCAAGAATTTGCAAGCTGATAAATACAAGATGAGTTCACTCTGGGGTATCTCCCCCACTGAGGGTCCATTTGCATCCGGGACTGAAACTTTCGTTCTGTTTACTTTGTTGCTGCTTCTATAAATTTGCAAAGAAACGCTTGTTATAAATTCATTCAGATCTGTT
Source organism: Nomascus leucogenys (assembly GCF_006542625.1). Taxonomy (NCBI): domain Eukaryota; kingdom Metazoa; phylum Chordata; class Mammalia; order Primates; family Hylobatidae; genus Nomascus; species Nomascus leucogenys. The sequence continues at coordinate 21,627,150 of NC_044405.1, read as the reverse complement.
ATAGTCCATTCAACTATGACCTGTCCCTCAGAAGAATTTTCTTTTTAAGAAATTTTTGGAATAGCTGGTCCTTTCACAAGTACTTCAAGAAAACAGCATTCAACATTAGATAACTCTATATCTAAAGTGATGTGCTTTAATCGTGACCATCTTTTCCTCTTGTGCACAGATCTTGTACTGCTTACCTCAATGACTCATCTTCGTCTTTTAGATCTTCTTCAAGCTGTGTGAATGTCTGAATCTGAAAAAAAAATGCATTCAAGTTACTATCTGAGAGAGATTAAACCTGCCCAAATATTTTTTTTACTGATTTATTTTTAAAAATCAATTAATTTATGAATGAATGAATAAGATGGGGTCTTACTCTGTCACCCAGTCTGGAGCGCAATGGTACAACCATGGCTCACTGCAGCCTCAACCTTCTGCAGATGAAACTTCCCACCATGCCTAACTAATGTTTGTATTTTTTTGTAGACAAGGAGTTTCACCATGTTGCCCAGGCTAGTCTCAAACTCCTGGGCTCAAGTGATCCATCCACCTTGGCCTCCCAAAGTGCTGGGATTACAGGCATAAGCTACCACACCCAGCCCAAATTTATATGTATATAAAAAAACTGGTAAATATTATCAAATGGTACAAGTTAGTTGGAATAACTGATAGGGTGAGAGATCAAATATGATCATAGGGTAAAATATTCTCTATTTAACCAAGAGCTAACCATGTGCTACCAACCTGATTAAAAATAACTTTTAGATAAAATGGGATACATATGAAATAGTATGTTATGTTACTGAGAAAGCATTTTAAAAAGCTCCAACCTTGCTTTCAAACTTACAATACTTGTACTCACCAATTCAGAGACCATTATTGGCCACAATGAAGTCAAATGTTGAGGAGATATTCTTAGCAGCAAAACTCTGAAAAAAAGAAACATCTGAGCAGCAACTATGGATGTCTGTCCAACTCTGAGATTGTCTGTCAGGCGTTCTAAGGAAAGAAGATTGTAAAGAGGTCACACAAATATGCAGTTTGGAGTCTCTTATCAGACAAAGTTAAATAAAATTGTGACTGTTCTGACATTCTGGTAACAACCCAGTGTAAGGAATGAGTGTTACAGGCCAGGCTTGGTGGCTCGTGCCTGTAATCCCAGCACTTTGGGAGGCCGAGGCGAGCAGATAACAAGGTAAGGAGTTCGAGGCCAGCCTGGCCAATATGGTAAAACCCCATCTCTACTAAAAATACAAAAATTAGTCGGGCGTGGTGGTGGGCGCCTGTAGTCCCAGCTACTTGGGAGGCAGGCTGAGGCAGGAGAATCGCTTGAACCTGGGAGGTAGAGGTTGCAGTGAGCCGAGATCACACCACTGCACTCCAGCCTGGGTGACAGAGCCAGACTCTATCTCTTAAAAAAAAAAAAAAAAAGAAAAAAAAGAAGAAAGAAAGAATGTTAGGAGATGCTTTTGTGCAACTAGTCTACCCCAGCCCTCTTCTTTGTGAAATACAGCAGTTCCTGGCTCTTGCCAAACCTCAAAGGAAATGATTCCCAGGGGCTGTCCCCCTGCCACAGCTGAGTAGAAAGACATGAACATCTGTCACCAGAAATCCACTGGATGACCAACAGCCACTTAAATGTTCTTTTAAGAATATGACTGAGGAGATGCAGAAACCAAGCAGCCCATGGCGCGGGACAGACTTACACAGTCATATGGACTGGCTGGCAGACACCACCATATTTTGGGGGTGGTGGGTGGGAAGCAGAGCAAGTAAATATAACAGATTTATTGAGTAAGGTTTAAACTTGATGGCCATGACAAAAACTTTAATTCCTATGGAGGGAAAAGTGTTTCAAATAACACTCTCTAGCCCCTAACACTCTTCCCTGCTTCTCCCCTGAAATGTCTTGTTTATAGAATGAGACTTTTTTTTTCTTCTCATAGCTTAAGGTTTCCTAGGAATGTAACAAATTGCTACAGCAAACAGTTGAATGGTAGTCACGCTAGCTAAGATCTGCTGTAGTACATTAGTATATTAGTAATAAATTTTTTTTTTTTTTGAGACAGAGTCTCACTCTGTTGCCCAGGCTAGAGGGCAGCGGAGCAGTCTCCGCTCACTGCAACCTCTGCCTCCCGGGTTCAAGCAATTCTCCTGCCTCAGCCTGCAGAGTAGTTAGGATTACAGGTGTCTGCCACCACGCCCGGCTAATTTTTTGTATTTTTAGTAGAGACAGGGTTTTGCCACGTTGGCCAGGCTGGTCTTTAACTCCTGACCTCAGATGATCCACCTGCCTCGGACTCCCAAAGTGCTGGGATTACAGGCGTGAGCTGCCATGCTCAGTTTGTGTGTGTGTGTGTGTGTGTGTGTGTGTGTGTGTGTGTGTGTGTTTGAGATGGAGTCTTGCTCTGTCACTCAGGCTGGATGTGGTGCGATCTCAGCTCACTGCAGCCTCTGCCTCCTGGGTTCAAATGATTCTCATGCCTCAGCCTCCTGAGTAGCTGGGATTATAGGCACCCACCACCACACCCAGCTAATTTTTGTTATTTTTAGTAGATATGGGGTTTCACCATGTTGGCCACGCTGGTCTCGAACTCCTGACCTCAAGTGATCTGCCCTCCTTGGCTTCTCAAAGTGCTGGGATTACAGGCATGAGCCACCGCCTGGCTTTGACCTTTCATTTTGTAGTAAGAACACCTAACATCTACTCTCTTGGCAAATTCCCAGTACATATGCAGTGTTATTAACGACAGTCCTCATGTTGTACATGCCTTCTCTAGACTTACTCATCCTACATAATTGCACCTTCGTACTTTTTCACCTACATCTTCTCAGCCCCCAAAGACATAAGACTGATGTCACTCTGAGCCGAGACGTACAGAGCTGCTCAGCTCCCCACCCGTGCACCCATCTCCTTCTCTGCTACTTGATGGTGCAACAGTGTCCGGGGAAAAGGACCCCAAACAGTATCCCAGGAGAGAAGTGTTAGAAATTCTCCACTCCTGTCTCTTTTTTTTTTTTTTTTTTGAGATGGAGTCTCACTCACTCTGTCACCCAGGCCGGAGTGCAGTGGCGCGATCTCGGCTCATTGCAACCTCCGCCTCCAGGGTTCAAGCAATTCTCCTGCCTCAGCCTCCCAAGTAGCTGGGATTACAGGCGCCTGCCACCATGCTCAGCTAATTTTTTGTATTTTTAGTAGAGGTGGGGTTTCACCATGTTGGCCAGGCTGGTCTTGAACTCCTGACCTCAAGTGACCTGCCCACCTCAGCCTCCCAAGGTGCTGGGATTACAGGCCACTGTGCCCAGCCTCCTGCCTCTTTTAATTGGGCCCAAATTATTTACTATGGGACACATCTTGGGAGCTTCTGGATGCATCTACCTCTCTGAGGCAGATGTGGGCATCATCCCTCCACAGGGCATCTCCAGGCAAGTTCAGTGTCCCCCAGCTCCGGCAGAGGACACTTTGAGTGCCATCAACCCAGGACTCGGGGGCTGGGCCTATCCACGGATGTCCTGGGGACAACGACAACATGTAGGAAAGTGCTCTGTAAACTGTCGGTTCATCAAAAATGAAAACAGGGCAAAAGGCTTATTTTTAAAAAACACGTAGTATTTTTAGAAATATAGCACTTGAGCTATCCAAAATGAAGCATATTTATTTAGAAATTCTTCTTTCCCGGCCGGACATGGTGGCTCACACCTGTAATCCCAGCACTTTGGGAGGCCGAGGCAGGTGGATCACTTGAGGTCAGGAGCTCGAGACCAGCCTGGCCAACATGGTGAAACCCATCTCTATTAAAAATACGAAAATAAGCCAGGCATGGTGGTGGGTGCCTGTAATCCCAGCTACTTGAGAGGCTGAGGCAGGAGAATCACTTGAACCTGGGAGGCGGAGGTTGCAGTGAGCCAAGATTGTGCCACTGCACTCCAGCCTGGGCAACAGAGTGAGACTCTGTTCCCCTCCTCCCAAAAAAAAAAAATTTCTCTTTTCCCAAAAGCCCAAAACCTACCTCCATTTTAAGTTAGCATTCTGCTGCCTTTATTACATATTTGAATATATAATATAAACAAGTATATTATATGTTATATAGTATAATATTTAATATTACTATTTATATAATCATTACTTATTAGTTATTACAATCATGTCAATATAATACAAATATAATAATTACATGTTACAATGTCATATAATTATATAACATATTAATATATTATGTAAAACATGTTATATATATATATTCTATTATATTGCCTGTGCTTGCTCCCTCTCAGAGAAATAATTTCTCAGAATTGCTGGGTGTTTAAACTCTACCATGGTCAAATTCTCCACACCCCTGTTTAAGAATGTTGTCTATCTTTTTGGTTTTTTTGGTTCTAGCTTCTATACACCTAATGCTGTCTCTTTAGCTATCTGGTCCTCCTCCCAAATTTGAGAGGAGTGTGAGATGGGGTAGAAAGAAGGAACAGGGCTGGGCACGGTGGCTCACGCCTGTAATCCCAGCACTTTGGGAGGCTGAGGCAGGTGGATCACACGGTCAGGAGTTCGAGACCGGCCTGACCAACATGGTGAAAACCCTGTCTCTACTAAAAATGCAAAAATTAGCTGGGCGTGGTGGTGTGTGCCTATAATCTCAGCTACTCAGGAGGCTGAGGCAGAAGAACTGCTTGAACCCGGGAGGCAGAGATTGCAGTGAGTGGAGATTGCGCCACTGCACTCCAGCCTGGGCGACAGAGCGAGACTCAATCTCAAAAAAAAAAAAAAAAAAAAAAAAAAGAAAGAAGGAACAGGTGGTTGGCCATGGTGGCTCATGCCTGTAATCCCAGCACTTTGGGATTGATCCGCACCTTGATCTGCACCAAGGCAGGCGGATCACTTGAGGTCAGGAGTTTGAAATCAGCCTGGTCAACATGGTGAAACCCCATCTCTACTAAAAGTACAAAAAAATTAGCTGAGTGTGGTGGCAGGTGCCTATAATCTCAGCTACTTTGGAGGCTGAGGCAGGAGAACTGCTTGAACCTGGGAGGTGGAGGTTGCAGTGAGCCGAGATCACGCCACTGTACTCTAGCCTGGGCGACAGAGCAAGACTCTGTCTCAAAGAGAAAAAAAAAAAGGAACAGTTGTCTGCTCTTAGACTGAAAAGGCACTGAAAGGGTTACCAGGTACATTGCCCAATATGCTCTCCTTTTCGTTTTCCTCCACTGAGAAAGTAGACTTACTGCTTCCCTTAGGACCACTGTCTAGTGGTTGGGTTCATAAAGAATCCTCCCCGATAGTGCACATGAACTAAAGGAAAGGTGATTCCTGTTCTTTTTCTCTCCAGATTTTGTAGGGAGGCAACAAAGTTCAGCTCTGACCTTGCATTCAGCCAGTCTTTGGAGGGCTGCCATTACCTTTACTGGCGCTCCTGGTTACCATCTGATTAAATCATCCTCCTATCACAGTTATTCAAGCAAGGCACACCAACTGGACTTGTTAATATTTGAAAGTTTTCTTTCATGTTTCTTAAGTGTTCAAGATATTACAAGGTAAAAATCTTATGTGCACTACATGTTGAAATTATGTCAGTTAAAGTGTAAAGGTGTTTTATTATTGCAAATGTAAGTTATCATGACTAACAAGAGTCAACGCTGTTAATGCTCTGAACTAAAACAAGATCTTTCCGGCTGGGTGCAGTGGCTCATGCCTGTAATCCCAGCACTTTGGGAGGCCAAGGCGGGCAGATCACCTGAGGTCAGGAGTTTGAGACCAGCCTGGCCGACATGGTGAAACCCCGTCTCTACTAAAAAAATATTCGAAAATTAGCCGGGCATGGTGGTGGGTGCCTGTAATCCCAGCTACTTGGGAGGCTGAGGCAGCAGAATCACTTGAACCTAGGAGGCGGAGGTTGCAATGAGGCGAGATTGCGCCACTGCACTCCAGCCTGCGTGACAGAGGGAGACCCTGGCTCAAAATGAAAACAAAAAACAGAACAGAATGTCAACTTTGCCACCTGAACATTTTATGAGAAAGAAAAAAAAAAACAAACCCTGACAATCACGTACAATGTTGGCAATAGTAATAACAATTTATTTATTTATTTTTGCAATGGAGTCTCTGTCACCCAGGCTGGAGTGCAGTGGCACGATCTCGGCTCAGTGCCTACCGGGTTCAAGCGATTCTCCTGCTTCAGCCTCCCCAGTAGCTGGGATTACAGGCGTGAGTCACCACACCAGGCTAATTTTTGTATTTTTAGTAGAGACGGGGTTTTACCACATTGGGCAGGCTGATGTCAAATTCCTGACCTCAAGTGATCCACCCGCCTTGGCCTCTGAAAGTGCTGGGATTATAGGTGTGAGCCACTGTGCCCAGTCAGCAATAATTATTTTTGATGCAGTCAAAGAGTATAGTGGGGATGAAGAAAAAAAAATTGTTAAGGAAAAATTAGATCCTTCTCCAAAATCTTGCCCCTTCCCTGGCCTCAGCTGAAGGTGCTGATTAAGGGAGTACTGTGAACACCAAGTATCTTGACTGCAGGAGGACTCTAGCAAGAGACAGTGCTGAGGAAGTATTATTCCTATACTGTAGTCAGATTTTAAAAACTAATAAAAATTAATAACACTGTAATTGATTTTATCATGTATTTATTTAGAGACAGAGTTTCGCTCTTGTTGCCCAGGCTGGCGTGCAGTGGTCTGACCTTGGCTCACTGCAATCTTGGCCTCCTGGGTTCAAGTGATTCTTCTGCCTCAGCCTCCCAAGTAGCTGGGATTATAGGTGTGCACCACCACGCCTGGCTAATTTTGTATTTTTAGTAGAGATGGGGTTTCACCACGTTGGTCAGGCTGGTCTCGAACTCCTGACCTCAAGTCATCCACCCACCTGGGCCTCCCAAAGTGCTGGGATTACAGACATGAGCCACTGTACCTGGCCTATAATTGATTTTAAAATAAAGTTTCAGATTTACCAATATACTTCTGAAGTTCTATAACTCCGCAGAATACTTGTTTTAACACGTGACAATCATGCCAAAGCACGCAGTAGACCCCTCTAGTACTTAATCATCTCAGCCACTCATGGGTCTATCTGTGTGTGGAGGCAGTGAGGGCAGGTCAGCTGTTGCTGTGGTTTGAATGTTTGTCCTGTCTAAAATGCACGCTCAAATTTTATTGTAAATGTAATATTATTGGGAAGTGGGGCCTTTAAGAGGTGATTAGGCCACATCATAGATGGGATTGGTACTGTAATAAAAGGGCAGGTTCAGCCCCCTCTTGCTCTTTTGCCTTTCCACCTTCTGCCATAGGATGTCGCAGGAAGAAGGCCCTTGCCAGATGCCAGCCCTGGATATAGGACTTCTCAGCCTCCAGAACTGTGAGGAAATAAATTTCTGTTTTTATAAATTCCCCAGTCTCAGGTATTCTGTTACAGCAGCAAAAATCAGACTAAGACAGCTGTCTTACCTTGTATCAGTGGAAGGTAAAGGTGGTATTGATCAAGTTCTCCACTGAATACAGCAAAAGCCTGGCGCTTTAACAGCATGGCTTTCTGTTCAAAACTTGAGAATAGTTTCAAAGAACTGCTCTGCATGTCTAGAATAAATACAGCAAATATGTTTTACTTAGTGAGAAAACCACAATTGGAGGTAAGTGATGGGAAATTCATACTCGTGTAATTCTATATTCCCTGGTGAAAAATCATGATCTTTATTAAGTAAGGACATGAGATGGCTGTTCCCATGTATATTTAAAAAAATAGTTATTTCTCTTTTTATTTATTTGAGACAGGATCTCATTCTGTCACCCAGGCTGGAGTGCAGTGGTGGGATCACAGCTCACTGCAGCCTCGACCTCCTGGGTTCAAGTGATCCTCCTGCCTCAGTCTCCCAAGTAGCTGGGATTACAGGCGTGAGCCACCGTGCCCAGCCCAATACTGATTTCTTTAATGATACTTAATGATAGTGCATGAGAAGGGATCTGAGGTGTAGAAAAGTCCTCCTAGTAAATTATAGAAACTTATTACTTTCCACACAAATGTCAAGATGTGAAGCTGGATGCTTTCAGCAGTATTTCTCCACTATAAAACTATGAAAAAGGTTGTCATGGCATTCTTGTCAATAAATTGAAACTGGAAAAGACTCACTGATTTAGTCCTGCCATATTATGACATCACATTACAGTCTTTGTGGCTTAGACAGCACCATAAAAGTGTGAGTAGGGTTCAGAAATACATGATAAAAGCTGGTGATATTGGCATTGATCCTATCAAGTGTGAGTTATGCAAAAGTAACATAGAACTTACTCATTAAATCCTTAAACATTGTTTTCTCATGAGTCAAAAGATGGTCAATAATGGACTTCCAACTGGATATTAAAGAAAGCAAAATCAATTAAATTTGCAGTGGATGATAGTTTGATTCAAAACATTAAGAAAATAACATACCCTCTTAAGATATATTAAAAACTGCTTTCTGGGCCAGGTGCAGTGGCTCTATAATCCCAGCACTTTGGGAGGCTGAGGTGGGAGGATCACCTGAGGTTGGGAGTTCAAGACCAGCCTGAGCAACATGGAGAAACCCCGTCTCTACTAAAAATAGAAAATTAGCAGGGCGTGGTGGCGCATGCCTGTAATCCCAGCTACTCGGGAGGCTGAGGCAGGAGAATCGCTTGAACCTGGGAGGTGGAGGTTGTGGTGAGCCGAGATTGTGCCATAGCACTCTAGCCTGGGCAACAAGAGCAAAACTCCATCTCAAAAACAAACAAAAAAACTGCTTTCTGAAAACAGGTTAGTGACAGAAATAAATAGTTTACATATAAAAGAAAGCTACAAAAAAGCTTTTCATTTATAACCCTAACATAGGGAATGAATAATGACTTTTTCCAGTTTACCATAAAGAAACAAATTGACAAGGCACTCTGGCTTTTTCAAGGGTTATTCTTAAATATGTTCATACAGGATGATATTCACACAGTTGTGTTGATGAAGAGTGGGGTAGTGAAGACAAATACCACCCTTAGCTCTTCTTCCCAAATGGGCTACCCCAGCAGAGCAACAAGATCACATGGAGGGAGGCCACAGGGCCGCCAGCAGCCCTCTAGGGGTGGCCATGCTTTCATGCCATACAAAAAGGGTTCCCAATCTCTACCCTCTATCGCTGAGCCTTCCCGTCATTAATAAAGGAGTGGCTTTCTTTCTTTCTGGTTATTTTGAGATAGGGCCCAGGGTCGTGAGCTGTCGCCCAGGCTGGAGTGCAGTGGCATAATCACAGCTCACTGCAGCCTCAACCTCCTCGGCTCAAGCGATCCTCCTGCCTCAGGCTTCCATGTAGCTGGGACCACAGGCATATGCCCACATGCTTGGCTAATTTTTTTGATTTTTTTTGTAGAGATGGGGTTTCACTTTGTTGCCCAGGCTGGTCTCCAGCTCCTGGGCTCAAGCAATCCTCCTGCCTAAGCCTCCCAAAATGTTGGATTACAGGTGTGAGCCACCATGACCTGCCCTGAGTGATTTTCTTGATCTCAGGAAAAGGCCCAGGAGCACATCTTGCATCTGAGTCTCAGCGGATCTCTGCCTGACTGCTGCAAGATCTCAGTAAGAACTTGTGGAGTATCAGCTGAGAAGTGGGGTAAAGACACCCCCAGGATCACCCAGTGGGCTCTGTCATCTTAACACTGGCCAATTATTTTGTGATTACAAGACAAAGCAGTATTAGATAGAACAACTATCACTGGAACCCCAGGTTCTGCTATTTATTTATTTGAGACGGAGTTTCACTCTTGTTGCCCAGGCTGGAGTACGGTGGTGGGATCTTGACTCACTGCAAACTTCACCTCCCAGGTTCAAGCGATTCTCATACTTCAGCCTCCCAAGTAGCTGGGACTACAGGTGTGCACTGCCATGCCCGGCTAATTACTGAATTTTTTAGTAGAGACAGGGTTTTGCCATGTTGGCCAAGCTGGTCTCGAACTCCTGGGCTCAGGTGATCCACCCACCTTAGCCTCCCAAAATGCTGGGATTATAGGCATGAGCCACTGTGCCCAGTCAAGAAATAACATGCTCTCTGAATTAAGTGAAATTCCTCTTTGTACTTTCAAAGACTTAATCCCTTTCCCATGAACACATGGTCAACATGTGAGCCTGTGACAGGAACGTCCCGTTATTTGGTTTGATCCTATGGTTGTGCTTCTATTTCAGGAATGAGAATTATGTAAACCAAAATGCTGTTTCCACCTGAAGATTCAGAGCACATTGTTATCAGGACAGCATATCTTACTGAACACAAGAAGTATCCATCTGAAAGAAAGCGGGGTCGAGAAACAGCTCCAGGACCTCCTTTCTCCAGGCTCGCTTTGTGTAGGCATAGCCACTCAGGGAGCTCAGCAGCTGAGCGCCAGCCCGGAAGCTGGGAGCATTGTAGGCACTGAGTGGGAGTGGGAAGAGAGAAGGGTCAAGGTCAAGGACTGTCCAAGGAAAACCACTTGATTCATTTGTGAAAACATATTTTTCTGTGTATGGGTGGGAAGAAATGGCGAAGATGACATTACCTGTGGTTGCGTAAGTATGGAAAAACATAGTAAAGCAGACGGGAAATTAACGGCACAGCTTTCTCCTTCTCATCACTTCGATAAACCATGTCCAGGAGGGAAGCCAGTACCTAAAAGAACAAGACCCTAAGAAAACAGAAAGTGGCCGGGTGCGGCAGCTCATGCCTGTAATCCCAGCACTCTGGGAGGCCAAGGAGGGCGGATCACTTGAGGTTGGGAGTTTGAGCCCAGTCTGGCCAACATGGTGAAACCCCATCTCTACTAAAAATACAAAAATTAGCCAGGTCCTGTAATCCCAGCTACTCAGGAGGCTGAGGCGGGAGAACTGCTTGAACCCGAGAGGCAGAGGTTGCAGTGAGCCGAGATCACGCCACTGCACTCCAGCCTGAGTGCAGACTCCAGAGCACGACTCCGTCTCAAAAAAAGAAAACAGAAAGAAAAAAAAAAACCCTCGGAAGCAGGCAACAATAAGAAGAGCAGTCATGGCCGAGAGTGGTGGGTCACGCCTGTAATCCCAGCACTTCGGGAGGCCAAGGTGAGTGGATCACGAGATCAGGAGATTGAGACCATCCTGGCCAACATAGTGAAACCCTGTCTCTACAAAAAACTAGCTGGGCATGGTGGCGCACACCTGTAGTCCCAGCTACTCAGGAGGCTGAGGCAGGGGAATCGCTTGAACCTGGGAGGTGGAGGTTGCAATGAGCCAAGATGGCGCCACTGCACTCCAGCCTGGCGACACAGCAAGACTCTGTCTCAAAAAAACAAAAAAAAAGTGCAGTCCTTAAAGCAAAACCTAACCCAAAACTCCATGGTGCAGCTTGAGGCCAATGCTGCCTGATGGACGAGCTCACCTGGGAGGGTGTGGTCCACGCTCACTGGCACCTGAGAATGAACAAATGTCTTTGCAACAATTCGTGACGGTGCTCATTTCCACAAAGGATGACAGGTCAGGTGTGTATTTACCTCTGCCAGGAGAGAGAGGGCTTGCACGCTGTACACCGAAGGGGCGGATGAAGACACCATTGCTGAAGCTGCAGCAGCATCTGTGAACAGAAAGAGGCATTTGTGTGTTAACTATGATGGACGGGTCACCATTTACTGTCCCCAAAAGCACTGCATGAATGTGAGCCATCAGCTCCCACCTTTCATACCAATTGTGTCCATATGACTCAGGTATTCCTCTCTGTTAACATTCACCCTTTTTTTTTTTTTTTGAGATGGAGTCTCACCCTGTCGCCCAGGCTGGAGTGCAGTGATGTGATCTCAGCTCACTGCAGCCTCCACCTCCTGGGTTTAAGCAATTCTCCTGCCTCATCTTCCCGAGTAACTGGGACTACAGGCATGCGCCACCATGCCTGGCTAATTTTTCTATTTTTAGTAGAGACAGGGTTTTGCCATGTTGGCCAGGCTGGTCTCGAACTCCTGGCCTCAAGTGATCCTCCTGCTTTGGTCTCCCAAAGTGCTGGGATTATAGGCGTGAGCCACCGTGCCTGGCCAACATTCAACTTTTTATTTTTATTTTTGAGACAGGTTCTCGCTCTGTCACCCAAGCTGGAGTGCAGTGGCATGATCATGGCTCACTCTATCCTTGACCTCCCAGGCTCAAGTGATCCTCCTGCCTCAGCCTCCCGAGTAGCTGAGGGCACAGGCGCACACCACCACACCCAAGTAATTTTAAAATTATTTATAGAGACAAAGTCTTGCTATGTTGCCCAGGGTGGTCTTGAATTCCTGGGCTCAAGTAATTTGCCTGCCTTGGCCTCCCTAAGTGCTAGGACTATAGGCGTGAGCCACTGCACCCTGCCAACATTCAGTTTCAACAACTAAGAATCTGGATATTTTGATCAAATAAATTAGCACTAACTCACTGACATCCTCTCCATTTCCATTCTCGTTATCGTTCTTGAAACTTCACGACCCCTTTGGATGCTCCCTCCTACATCCCAGCCTCTAAGCCCCTGGCCCTCTTCTCTTCTAACCATCCCCCACTCCGCTCCAGCTCCACCACCGTCATACCCTTGACCTCACCAGCTTCTCAAATCTCCGTTTCCAGCATCCTCCTCTGACCACCCCCTGGCATTTTCCTGCATCCTAGGACAGCTTTCCAGTCCCTGAGTCCTACTGCCTAACTACCCAGCAGCTGCTACAGGTCCTCACCTCCCACCCACACCCAGCGTCAGTCATCTACCTGGGAAACACCCTTCATTCCTTTGCTTCTTTCCCTCGGAAGTACTCAACCAGAGGAATGCACTGCTGGGTACACCCAATGATCTGTCTGCGTAGTTATGTGTAGCTAAATGTTCCAGAGAAAACCAGATCACCAAGCTACTGATCTTACTTTATGTCATGACCATGAATCTCTCAAGAGACTTGATGCTAACACATGTTCCCAGGTGGGGTGCTGGCTTTCCCACTCTCCAACATAATTCTTTTTTTTTTTTTTTTTGTGAGACAAGGTCTCGCTTTGTTGCCCAGGCTGGAGTACAGTGGCGCAATCTCAGCTCACTGCAGCCTCTGCCTCCCACGTTCCAGTGATTTTCCTGCCTCAGCCTCCCGGGTAGCTGGGATTACAGGCACACACTACCATACCTGGCTAATTTTTGTATTTTTAGTAGAGACAGGGTTTCACCATGCTGGCCAGGCTGGTCTCAAACTCCTGACCTCAGGTGATCTGCCCACCTCAGCCTCCCAAAGTGCTAGGATTACAGGTGTGAACCACTGCGCCTGGCCTTTTTTTTTTTTTTTTTTTTTTTTTTTTTTGAGTCTTGCTCTGTCACCCAGGCTGGAGTGCAGTGATGCCATCTCGACTCACTGCAACCTCTGCCTCCCCTTTTGTAGAGATGGGGTCTTGCTGTGTTACCACGATAGTCTTTTTTTTTTTTTTTTTTTTTTGAGATGGAGTTTAGTTGCTCTGTCACCCAGGCTGGAGTGTAGTGGCATGATCTTGGCTCACTGAAACCTCCACCTCCCGGGTTCAAGTCATTCTCCTGCCTCAGCCTCCTGAGTAGCTGGGACTACAGATGCCCGCCACCATACCTGGCTAGTTTTTGTATTTCTAGTAGAGATGGAGTTTTGCCAAGTTGGCCAGGCCAGTCTCGAACTCCTGACCTCAGGTGATCCACCCACCTTGGCCTCCCAAAGTGCTGGGATTACAGGCCTGAGCCACCGCACCTGGCCTGATTTGTTTTTAAATGGAGTATATCCCAAAGTGTTGGGATTACAGCTGTGAGCCACCATGCCAGCTAACCAGGATAGTCTTAAACTCGTGGCCTCAAGCCATCCTCTCACCTTGGCCTCCCAAAGTGCTGGGATTACAGGTGGGAGCCACTACACCCAGCCCTGTTAACAATTTTCACAGAAGTCGTAATGAAACCTAACAATATTTGAACATTTACTCTGTGCCGGGTACCGTCACAGTTTACACTGAAAACTGAAATGTAGTTTCTTGTTCCTGTATTAAATAAAACTGGGACCAAACATCCTTTCTCATGTTGTATTAAGCTCTACTGGCACTGGGCATACTGTCCTGTCCCTTTTGTTAAATGATACTGACAGTAGCAAAGAAAATCACTTGCCCCAAGATATGCTTAATCCTGAGGAAAAAAAAAAAAAAAAGGATCATTTGTAATCACCTCAAGTGATCTGCCCACCTCAGCCTCCCAAAGTGCTGGGATTACAGGCATGAGTCACCCCTCCCAGCTTGATTTGCTAAATTTTCTTTCCATTGTTCTGCAAAAAGAAAAACACACGTTCTCATCATCTTTATCCCACACGGATTTCTATCACCACGTCCAGGTAAATGGTCTTGGGGTGTTACTTTCTGGAGCCCCACCGAGGCTCGGTAAGGTCAGCAGGGTGGCATACACATCGTGGGACACCAGGTAAGGCGTCCTGGTGTTTAGCACACACACAAATTATGTTGTAAGAAGTCAAAACAGACAGTTCAGTCATCTAGCTATGGATACAAAGGAAGAGTCTGGGCCGGGCACGGAGGGTCACACCTGTAATCCCAGCACTTTGGGAGGCCAAGGCAGGTGGATCACCTGAGGTCAAGAGTTTGAGACCAGCCTGGCCAACATGGTGAAATGCTGTCTTTACTAACCACAAAAATTAGCTAGGCATGGTGGTAGATGTCTGTAATCCCAGCTATTCGGGAGGCTGAGGCAGGAGAATGGCTTGAACCGGGGAGGTGGAGGTTGCAGTGAGCCAAGATGACGCCACTGCACTCCAACCTGGGTGAACTCCTACCCGGGTGACAGAGTGAGACTCTGTCTCAAAAAATCAAAAACAAAAAACAAAGAAAGAGTCTGGGTGAATGAACACAGACTTGAGAAGGTAGTTTGCTTTTTCCTATGCCTAAACTTTTTTTTTTTTTTTAACTTTCCAACATCTTTTCCCTTACCAGTTTTAATTAGATATAACTGACAAATAAAACTGGTATACATTTCAGGTTATAACATGATGTTTTGATACATGTTTTCTTTTTTCAATATTTCACCATCCCTGCTGATATATGCAGACATTGTGAAATAACCCAAGTTAAGACATGCATCACCTCATGTACTTTCTTTTTTTTTTTTTTTTTTTTTTTTTGAGGTGGAGTCTCACTCTGTTGCCCCAGGCTGGAGTGCCAGTGGCCGCAATCTTGGCTCACTGCAACCTCCGCCTCCCCAGGTTCAAGCCAATTCTCTGCCCTCAGGCCTCCCATGTAGCTGGGATTACAGGTGCCCACTACCACACCCGGCTAATTTTTGTATTTTTAGTTAAGATGGGGTTTCACCATCTTGGCCAGGCTGGTCTTGAACTCCTGACCTCAGGTGATCCACCCGCCTCGGCCTCCCAAAGTGCTGGGATTACAGGCGTGAGCCACCATGCCTGGCCTCAAAGTGATGTTTTCTAAAGTTTGACTAACATCGTGTCGCTGCTCTAAATACTTTTTTTTTTTTTTTTTTGAGACGGAGTCTTGCTTTGTCACCTGGGCTGGAACGCAGTGGCGTGATCTCGGTTCACTGCAACCTCCGCCTCCCAGGTTGAAGCCATTCTCCTGCCTCAGCCTCCCAAGTAGCTGGGACCACAGGTGCTTACCACTGTGCCCGGCTAATTTTTTAACTTTTAGTAGAGACGGGGTTTCGCCATGTTGGCCAGGCTAGTCTCGAACTCCTGACCTTGCTTTATCTGCCCGCCTCAGTCTCACAAAGTGCTGGGATTACAGGCGTGAGCCACCGCACCCAGCCTACCTTAAGTACTTTCTTTTTGTGGTGAGAACACTCAAGATCTCTCTTAAGGAAAAGCCAGAACCACCCACTGACCAGAGGCACTATCAGCCCACCCATCTCCACCTACCATACAGGTCCTCCTCAGCATCAGATTCTTCTAGAGAGGCCTGAGGTTGGGCCTTCACTTCCAGGTTTCTACTTAGCCAGCTGGTTTGTTCCAAAGAAGAGCCGGCAATGTTCCCCACAGCTTCTAGGATTTTCTGAGTGATTTCCTGAGAATAATCAGGAGCAGGGGGAAAGGAAGTTAATTAAGGAAAAGAATGTTAAGTGCCTAAAACAGCACTGTCCAGTAGAAATAAAATGCAGGCCACAGCTGTGAGCATATATGTACCATTAAGCTTTCTAGGAGCCACATTAAAGGTAAAAATAAACAGTTAAAGTTAAATTAATAATATAGGCTGGGTGCAGTGGCTCATGCCTATAATCCCAGCACTTTGGGAGGCTGAGGCGGGTGGATCACTTGAGGTCAGGTGTTTGAGACCAGCCTGACCAACATGGTGAAACCCCGTTTCTAGTAAAAATACAAAATTAGGTGGGTGTGGTGGATGCATGCCTGTAATCCCAGCTACTTTGGAGGCTGAGGCAGGAGAATCACTTGAACCCAGGAGGTGGAGGTTGCAGTGAGCCTAGATCATGCCATTGCACTCCAGCCTGGGCAACAGGAGCAAAACTTCGTCTCAAAAATAAAAAACAAAAACAAAACCTATTAATCAGATTTTGCATTCTCTTTTGTGTGTGCCCTAAGTCTGAAATCCAATGTGTATTTTGCACTTACAGCACATTCAATTCAGACTACCATATTTTTCTTTTTGGGAGGTGGTGGGCAGGACAGGGTCTTGCTCTGTCAACCAGGCTGGAGTGTAGTGGTGCAATCAAGACTCACTGCAGTCGGGTGCGATGGCTCACGCCTGTAATCCCAGCACTTTGGGAGGCCGAGGCAGGCGGATCACAAGGTCAAGAGATCGAGACCATCATGGCCAACATGGTGAAACCCCGTCTCGGCTAAAAATACAAAAATTAGCTAGGTGTGGTGGTATGCGCCTGTAATCCCAGCTATTTGGGAGGCTGAGGCAGAAGAATCATTTGAACCCAGGTGACAGAGATTGTGGTGAGCCAACATAGTGTCACTTCACTCCAACCTGGTGACAGAGTGTTGTGGGAAGTCAGGGACCCTGAACAGAGGGACCGGCTGGAGCCACAGCAGAGGAACATAAATTGTGAAGATTTCATTTTAATATGGACATTTATCAGTTCCCAAATAATACTTTTATAATTTCTTACACCTGTCTTTAATCTCTTAATCCTGTAATCTTCGTAAGCTGAGGATGTACATCATCACAGGACCACTGTGATAATTGTGTTAACTGTACAAATTGATTGTAAAACGTGTGTTTGAACAATATGAAACC
The DNA here is from genome assembly GCF_006542625.1 of Nomascus leucogenys. Lineage (NCBI taxonomy): Eukaryota > Metazoa > Chordata > Mammalia > Primates > Hylobatidae > Nomascus > Nomascus leucogenys. The sequence continues at coordinate 21,609,956 of NC_044405.1, read as the reverse complement.
AGTGCACCTTGAAGAAGAACAGAATAACAGTGATTTTTAGGGAACAAGGGAAGACAACCATAAGGTCTGACTGCCTGTGGGGTCGGGGAAAAAAGCCATATTTTTCTTCTTGCAGAGAGCCTATAAACAGACGTGCAAGTAGGGAAGATATTGCTAAATTCGTTTCCTAGCAAGGGGTATTAATATTAATACCCTGGGAAAGGAATGCATTCCTGGGGTGAGGTCTATAAACGGCCGCTGTGGGAATGTCTGTCTTAGGCGGTTGAGATAAGGACTGAGATACGCCCTGGTCTCCTGCAGTACCCTCAGGTTTACTAGAGTGGGGAAAAACTCCACCCTGGTAAATTTGTGGTCAGACCAGTTCTCTGCTCTCAACGCTGTTTTCTGTTAAGATGTTTATCAAGACAATACGTGCATCGTGCACCGCTGAACATAGACCCTTATCAGTGGTTCTGCTTTTGCCTTTTGTCCTGTTCCCTCAGAAGCATGTGATCTTTGTTAGACCCTCATCAGTAGTTCTGCTTTTTGCCCTTTGAAGCATGTGATCTTTGTACCTACTCCCAGTTCTTACACCCCCTCCCCTTTTGAAACCCTTAATAAAAACTTGATGGTTTGAGGCTCAGGCGGACATCACGGTCCTACTGATATGTGATGTCACCCCTGGTGGCCCAGACGTAACATTCCTCTCTTTATACTGTGTCTCTTTATTTCTCAGCCGGCTGACACTTATGGAAAATAGAAAGAACCTACGTTGAAATACTGGGGGTGAGTTCCCCCAATAACAGAGCAAGACTCCATCTCAAAAAAAAAAAAAAAGACTCACTGCAGCCTCGACCTCCTGGGCTCAAGCCATCCTCAGGCTCCCAGGTAGCTGGGACTACAGGCGCATGCCACCACATCTGGATAATTTTTAAATTTCTTGTAGAGACGGGGTCTCCCTATGCTGCCCAGACTGCAGATTAGCCACACTTCAAGTGCTCAACAGCCACCTGTGGTTAACGGCTACTATACTGGCCAATGTAGGTAAAATATACAGAGAACACAAGTCATCGCTGCACACTGATGAAAAAGCCATAAATTGTATTTAGTGGATTGGCTTTCTGGTTTCTCTAGGACCACAGGTTCTTCCTAGAAATGCATCTTTCAATAATACACAAGAACTAAAGGTCAGTAAGTTAAACTGACTTGGTGGGGTGAAGTGAGGAGTCATCCACTCTCAGGAGTATGATCAGTAAAGAATCTGGTTAGTAGCTGGAGAGACAGAAACTCGAAGCAGGCTTCTCAGCCAGTGTCATCAAGTGTCACCAGCTATGAGTGGCTATAATCCTTGACATCCAAGAATTTTATAATCCTGACCTCAACTGTGCCACAAGGTTCCTAGGCTCAGCAGTTGTGTTGAGGTGTGAAGCAGGGCACACCTGCCTGCTGGGTGAGAGAAGGGTGCGCTCGAGGGAACTGGCTAATCGGCTAACTTAGGCAGGGCTGGGTGTGAAGGGCACAAGGAAAGTCAGGAAAAGGGATTAAGGGCTTAGAGGAGTTCCCGTAGGACTGATGAAAGCACTGAGTGGACGGGTGTGATATTGTGGAAATGTTTTTGGCCTTTCTCCCCATTTCCCAGCTATAACTCCTAAATTCCTTGGATTCTCCAAAGTAATACGTGTCTTAGATGGCTGTGGCTGGGGGCCCCCAGAGAACTTCAGCTCCCCAACCTCCAGGAAGGGGAGAGGGGCTAAAGGTTAAATTGATCACCAATGACCAGTGATTTAATCCATCATGTCTATGTAATGAAGCTTCCACAAACCTCAAAGTAACTGGGTTCGGATGAGCTTCTCAATGGCTAAACACGTGGAGGTTCCTAGAGGGCGGTGCCCCAGGAGGGCATGGAAGCTCTGTGCCCCTTCCCACGTACCTTGCCTGATCATCGCTTCATCTGTATCCTTTCTAATCTCCTTTACAATAAACTGGTCAGCTGGGTGTGGTGACTCATGCCTGTAATCCCAGCACTTTGGGAGGCTGAGGCGGCCGGATTACGAGGTCAGGAGTTCGAGACCAGCCTGGCCAACACGGTGAAACCCTACCTCTACTAAAAATACAAAAATTAGCTGGCATGGTGGCGGGCACCTGTAATCCCAGCTACTCAGGAGGCTGAGGCAAGAGAATCGCTTGAACCTGGGAGGCGGAAGTTGCAGTGAGCTGAGATCGTGCCATTGCACTCCAGCCTGGGCAACAAGAGCAAGACTCCATCTCAAAAAAAAATAATAAATAAATAAAATAAACTGTTCAATGTGTTCCCTGAGTTTCATGAGCCATTCCAGCTAATTAACAGAACCCAAGGAGTGGGTAGTGGGAACCCTAGTTTAGAGCTAGTATGTCAGAAGCACAGATGAAACCACTTGGGGCTTGTGATTGGCATCTGAGGGGGTGGGGCAGTCTTGTGAGACTGAGCCCTCAACCTGCAGGATCTGAAGCTATCTCCAGGTGGGGAATGCCAGAATTGAATGGAATTGGACGGCGCCTATCTAGTGTCCACTGCAGAACTACTAGCTTGGTTGCTGGTGGGAAGAAATTCCCACGCATTTTGGTTACGAGGTCATAGGAGGATTCTATGTTATGAGAGTGTGGTAGGAAAATCACACTTTGTTTTTTTCTATATCCTCAGTGGGGAAGAAGCATAGGGTGTGGCTCAAAACAGTAGGAAGGAATTAGTGTCGGGGAGGCCAGGTGTCATGAGACAGAAAGAAGCAGATGCCACCTGGTCCCCGCAACCAAAAGGAGCAGAGAAGAGGCATGCCAGCTGCAACAACGGAGGGAATGCCTGTGGCCAGAGCCCTCTCCAGGCTGGCTGAAGACAGAGGGGCCTACTACAGGCAACAGGCCACAAAAGCAAGGACGGCTTAGGTGAGCAAGTGCTATCCCAGCACCTTGACGTGCAGCATCGGCGTTGTAACAACGTTTTCTTCTCTGGCTACAAGTCAAGGCCAAAGGAGGAGGCACTGGAATTTTCTAATTATGCTTTATGGTGTTTTTGTTTTGTTTTGTTGTTTTTGAGACAAAGTTTCATACTTGTTGCCCAGGCTGGAGTACAGTGGTGAGATCTCGGCTCACTGTAACCTCTGCCTCCCAGGTTCAAGCGATTCTCCTGCCTCAGCCTTCCGAGTAGATGGGATTATAGGCATCCACCACCAGGCGTGGCTAATTTTTGTATTTTTAGTAGAGGTGGGGTTTCACCATGTTGGCCAGGCTGGTCTCGAACCCCTGACCTCAGATGATCCGCCCACCTTGGCCTCCCAAAGTGCTGGGATTGCAGGCGTGAGCCACCGCACCCGGCCTACTGTACTTTATACAGTACTCTTGTGGTTCAGAACTGTGGACCTGAGGCTGTTTCTGGATATACCTTTCACAAATGCCAGGGATCATAAAGATTAGCAGTAGTACCGCCAAGGCTATAAATGTGATAGAAAAGCCAACTGAATCAATGTCTATAATGGTTTGCAAAACAGTGATTTTTCCAACTTCATCATAACTTCCGTATTTATTAGTTGGCATTCCACTCTGAGTTTTCCTTCTCCTATGATGAGTTTTATTTTTCAGTATTAAACAAATTTTTATGAGCATATATTACTGTTATAATGGGGGATAAGGCGTTTAAGGAAAGGAATCCATGTATGGAGGCTGGGCGTGGTAGCTCACGCCTGTAATCCCAGCACTTTGGGAGGCCAAGGTAGGAGGATCACCTGAGGTTAGGAGTCTGAGACCAGACCAGCCAACATGGAGAAACCCTGCCTCTACTAAAAATTCAAAAAATTAGCCGGGCGTGGTGGCGTGTGTCTGTAATCTCAGCTACTTGGGAGGCCGAGGCAGGAGAATCGCTTGAACCCCGGAGGTAGAGGTTTCAGTGAGCTGAGACCGTGCCACTGCACTCTAGCCTGGGTGATGGAGTGAGATTCTGTCCAACCCTACCGCCCCCCAAAAAAAAGAAATATCCATGTATGGAGATAGCTTCCTTTTTTTTAAATTTTTTTGAGACAGGATCTCTCTCTGTTGCCAGGCTGAAGTGCAGTGGCACGATCACAGCTCACTACAGCCTCAACCTCCCAGGCTCAAGGGATCCTCAGCCTCCCAAGTAGCTGGCACTATAGGTGTAGCTACCACACTAGGCTAATTTTTGTTTTTTTGTAGAGATGAGGTCTCACTATGTTACCCAGATTGGTCTCAAACTCCTGAGCTTAAGCAATCTGCCTGCCTCAGCCTCCCAAAGTGCTGGGATTACAAGTGTTTGCCACCGCATCTGGTGGGAGATAATTTCTTATTCCATTTATGTTTTACAGTGAGATCCACATACATCTGCATACAGTGTGGAGGGTGAGGGGTGCAGCTGTCAATTCCACAATCAATTGCTCAAGCATTACACAAGAACCTTCATCAGAAAACCCGGGCCCCGGGACTGTCCGAACTCTCTAGAGACAATGACGGCAGAAGTAAGACTTGAGAACAAGTGCAAAGCTAACCTCAGATTCTGTTCAACGTCTCTTGTCTATCGGCTATCTGATATCCCCTGAAGGAGGACAGCACTGCTGGGGTAATGTCATTTGGCTGAACCTCTTTCATATACAAACCTGCAGGTCTTTTTGATCCTTCTTGTTTTCCAAGTTGGGAGTTCTTGTTACAAAGTCATTCAGCATGCTGTTGGGAGACAATCAGCTTCAGATTAAAAATGCTGCAGAAATAAAATATGTGCCAAAAGAAAATATTACACAATGACAATGTGGTGACATGATACCTGAGAAGCAGAAAATACCCAGGTGGGGCTAGATTCAACTGTACAGACTCTTTCAATACTCCCAACAGTGAAGAAAAGTTCTCTTGCAAGGCTGGTACTGGGAGCCTGTTTTTTTAAAAGATAGGAAAAATACTCAACTACGAACAAGTCAAAATACAACATTTATTTATAAGCACATTTAAGATCCTGGCAGTTGGAAAGCAAAGGGTAAACAGCATACCTCACTGAACTTTTTCTTTTTAAAAACGTACAATGTACATGAGCTAAACTTTGGTATTCTGGCAAACACTCGGAGTTTGGGAACCTGAAATCCTCCTGCTGGCAGGTGAGATACTCCTGGTTTCCTTGTCTCTAAAATAAAAGCCTTAAACTATATGATCGACCTTGACCTCTCATGCCTTTCTTTTTTTTTTTTTTTTTTTTTTTGGTGAGATGGAGATTTACTTTTGTTGCCCAGGCTGGAGTGCAATGGCGCGATCTTGGCTCATCACATCCTCCACCTCCCAGGTTCAAGCGATTCTCCTGCCTCAGCCTCCCAAATAGCCGGGATTACAGGCATGTGCCACCATGCCTGGCTAATTTTGTATTTTTAGTAGCAATGGGGTTTCACTGTGTTGCCCAGGCTGATCTCGAACTCCTGACCTCAGGTGATCCGCCTGCCTCAGCCTCCCAAAGTGCTGGGATTACAGGCGTGAGCCACTGCGCCCGGCCTTTCTTCTATTTAATTAAATTAATTAATTTATTTATTTTTAAGATAGAGTCTTGCTCTGTCGCCCAGGCTGGAGTGCAGTGGCATGATCTCAGCTCATTGCAACCTTTGCCCCCCAGGTTTAAGCGATTCTCATTCTTCAGCCTCCCAAACTGGGATTATAGGTGCAGGCCAACACAATGGGCTAATTTTTTGTATTTTTAGTAGAGATTAGTAGGGTTTCATCATGTTGGCCAGGCTGGTCTTGAACTCCTGGCCTCAAGTAAATTCACTTGCCTCGGCCACCCAAAGTGCTGGGATTACAAGGGTGAGCCACCGTGCCCGGCTGATCTCTCAGGCCTTTCTAGTGCTAATAGTCTGCTTCCCTGAAGTGGCTGGTAACACAGCATCACCTGTCAGAAGGCTGCAAAGCATTAGGTCCCAGGACACTCACCAGGAAACTAGTTGGCCTACCCCGCTCTATAGCTCTCAGGATGAGGATTCTGAGATCACCGCTCCAAAGTGAGGCGGCACAGCCCAGTAAGTGAAAGCTCAGACTGCAGTCAGAGCGTCCCAGGTCCAAGTCCTGGTTCTCCAACTTACTACCTACTGTGTGACCTAGGCGGTTCCTCCTCTGCAAAAGGAGGATGACCAAATCTAACCTGCAGCTCCCGGGAAAGCTCAGCTATCCCTCAGGCCACTATACTCAACATTCGCCAGCAACACAATATATATTAGCTGTCATAGGAGGGAAGTGACCGGCTCATCTTTAACTCCTGGAGGAAAGAACAACAATGATGCTCACGAGGAAAGTGGTCTGAATTTAACCCCACCCTGGTCATCTACCAGGAAGCCTCAGTTTACCGTCCTGCAACTTCAGAATGTGGTGAGTGGGAATAACTACGTAATGTTAACTGTGTGAACCAAGGAACCTGTGACTGCTTGCTGGAGTTATTTATAGTGAGGCTCCTGATGGCAATGTAGGGATACTGAGGCTTCCCTCAGAAGTGGTCTATACCCGCCCCACCCCCAATTTTTTTTTTTTTTTTTTGAGATAGTCTCATTCTGTCCCCCAGGCTGGAGTGCCGTGGTGTGATCTCAGCTCACTGCAACCTCTGCCTCCTGGGTTCAAGTGATTCACCTGCCTCAGCTTCCTGAGTAGCTGGGACTACAGGCATGCTGCCACTAAGCCTTGGCTAATTTTTTTGTAGTTTTAGTAGATATGGGGTTTCACCATGTTGGCCAGGCTGGTCTCAAACTCCTGGCCTCAAGTGACTCACCCACTTCAGCCTCCCAAAGTGCTGGGATTACAGGCGTTGAGCCACCGCACCCAGCCACCTCACCCTCATTTTCTGCAACACAGAGCTGCACCTGAGATGCGGCCATTGTAAGATCTGAATGAGGTCCAGTAAAGCTTCTTTTTCATCCATGGGGAAAAACCTGCGGAATCCCCTTTAATGCTCTCTTAGCTAAGACACCTAATACATATATTAACTTAGCAAATCAAAGCAGAAACCTCTCCACATAAAACATGGGAAGGCACACTGAGAACGCCACCAGAAAGAATCATTTTGCCTTTTTTTTTTTTTGAGACAGAGCCTTGCTCTGTCACCCAGGCTGGAGAGCAGTGGTGAGGTCTTGGCTCACTGCAACCTCCGCCTCCTGGGTTCATGCAATTCTCCTGCCTCAGCCTCCCGAGTAGCTGGGATTACAGGCGCATGCCACCATGACCGGCTAATTTTTGTATTTTTAGTAGAGACGGGGTTTCACCATGTTGACCAGGCTGCTCTCAAACTCCTGGCCTCAAGTGATCCGCCTGCCTCCAACTTCCAAAGTGCTGGGACTGCAGGCGTGAGCCACCGGGCCCGGCCCATTTCTCCTTTTTCTCAGAGGTCTTTAACACTTCCCTACCTTTGGTTTTTTTCTTTTTCTGTATCAATTTAATGCAAATCCGAGCCTTTTAAAGTTTAACAGGCCTCACATAAAGCTTTGCTCATATAAAGTGTTCGAGATACACTGCACGGATTTTAAGATGTTAACTCTCTGGAGAAAGAAAACTATAGATCAATACCTCAGGAAGAAATTATGACAACTTCAAGATATTTTCTGAACTATGGCTCTCTAGTAGTCTAGAAATAAAACCAGAGATATTATGCAGGCTCACTGCAATAGCATCTGTATTTAAGGAAGTTTTTGGAGGACGGGGGACTGTATTACCTTTGGAGAAAAGCATAGCAAAACTGCAACACAGGAATGTCCACTAGGGGCGATTTCTGAAAATGAAAGTAAAACCAATTACTCCAAGTTGGTGGGAAATAAGGCTAAAAAGAATTCAGACACAAAATGAAAGAGATCTATAGCCTAACAAAGTGAAGGTTTTTGACTAAAGAATCTTTCAGATATAACAACAGACATGATAGTGCCCATCATGTACAATTAAAACAAGTGTGTCCTATGAGTCCCCAAATCATTCGCGCCCCCTTAGACTTCTACAGTGATCTCCCACCCTGTGTACCTACTTTACATTCCAGGCGTCAACAGGCATTTAGGGGAAATCAGCATTGTAACCGAACTTGCCCAAACAGAAAGCTAGGGCCAGTGCTGACTCCAGTGAATGCACATGATTACCAAGAGGCAAGAAAAAATTCTAATTCTTCTTTTGTTTCTTTCTTTTCTTTTTTTTCTCTGTTTCTTTCTCTCTCTCTCTCTTTCTCTCTCTTTGACACAAGAGTCTTGCTCTGTTGCCCAGGCTGCAGTACACTGGCGCAATCTCAGCTCACTGCAACCTCCGCCTCCCGGGTTCAAGCGATCCTCGTGCCTCAGCCCCTCCAAGTAGAACCACCATACCCCGGCCACAAAATTCTAATTCTTAGTTTAGAAGATGACTTCAAACCCAGCCCAGACAGCTTCCCCAAAAACCCTGTGGCTGGAACTACTTGGAAACAAGTAGTTTTCCCCCCTCCTTGCTTATAGAAAGCTATTTGCAGCTATTAATTAACTCAACTAACCACAAAATATAGTTTTGTTATTTGAACTGCCAAAACTCAGTCAGCTAGATAAAATCTGGTTCCTTTATGGCCCAGGAAAGACTAGAAATGGCAGGTATTTGTAAAAATTCAAGTAACGTGAAGGAACACAACCTAAAGACACTCGCTCTGGCGGTCATAGCCTCTGTAGAGCTGTCTTCAGGACCTTGAAGAACCCCTTGGTTCTACGGCGACCAAGCCTGCAGCAGCACAGACGGCCCTGTGGAGCGCCATTCCCACTCCTAACATTTATGGACAAGAGTGAAAGGAGGCTGGGCGTGGTGGCTCATGCTTGTAATCCCGGAAGTTTGGGAAGCCAAGGTGGGTGGATCACTTGAGGTCAGGCATTCAACACCAGCCTGGCCAACATGGTGAAACCCCATCTCTACTAAAAATACAAAAAAATTGGCTGGGTATGGTGGCGCAAGCCTGTAATCCCAGCTACTCAGGAGGCAGAGGCAGGAGGGTTGCTTGTACCCAGGAGGCAGAGGTTGCAGTGAACCAAGATCATGCCATTGCACTCTAGCTTGGGCAATAGAGCGAGACTCCATCTCAAAAAAGGAAGACCAGGCGCGGTGTCTCACGCCTGTAATCCCAGCACTTTGGGAGGACGAGGCGGGCGGATCAAGAGGTCAGGAGATCGAGACCATCCTCGCTAACACGGTGAAACTCTGTCTCTACTAAAAATATAAAAAATTAGCTGGGAGTGGTGGCGGGTGCCTGTAGTCCCAGCTACTCGGGAGGTTGAAGCAGGAGAATGGCATGAACCCAGAAGGCAGAGCTTGCAGTGAGTTGAGATCGCGCCAGCCTGGGTGACAGAGCAAGACTCCATCTCAAAAAAAAAAAAAAAAAGGCAACAGGATGACCATACATTCTTGGGAGAGTGGGAGACCTGGGCCAGATCCCCAAGAAATACTGTGGAAGTCATTGGGGTCCTTTTACATTTGAAGCCTTAAGCACTGAGCTGGCTCATAACCTGGCCTCGCAGTGTTGTGTTGTTATTTTTTAGGATGGCTTCTCTTCTCTGCCAAGCTAGAATATAGGAGGACTGAGGGCAGGAACTGTTTTTTCCACTATTTAGCCTCCACGACACCACTCAGTGCACACAGAGCATTGTCGATAAACACTGGAACGAACGAAGAGGCCAGGGGCTGAAGGATAACTGGCTGGGTAACGCCCAATGGCCAGGCTCTCAGGGCCTGGACATTTCTATAGGTGGCTGCCCTGTGTCATATGTGCGGCTGAAAAAAATGGCTGAAGAAAAAAGTCTTCCGATTCATCTGCAGTTCATGAGTGTGATGACTGGGTGTTCACGCGCATGCATGAGATGTGCCAACCTCAAACCTTGTTACAATGGTCGGCACATTACCCGTCTAATGTGAAAAAAAAACGTCTTTCGTTTTGAGACAGGGTGTTGCTCTGTACTGGAGTGCAGTGGCGTGATCCTGGCTCAATGCAGCCTCAACTTCCCTGGCTCAAGTGATTCTCCCACCTCAGCCTCCCAAGTAGCCGAGGCTACAGGTGCATACCACCATGCCTGGTTAATTTCTTTTTTCAGTTTTTTATTTTATTTTATTTTTAGAGTCAGTGTTTTACTTTGTTGCCCAGGCTGGTCTTGAACTTCTGGGCTCAAGCAATCCCCCTGCTTCGGCTTCCCAAAGTGCTGGGATTACAGGAGTGAGCCACCCTTTAACACTCTAAAATCATATCTATCTACCTATCTACCTACCTACCTACATCTATCTATCTATCTACCTACCTAACTACTATCTATCTATCTATCTATCTATCATCTATCTATCTATCTATCTATCTACCTACCTACCTACCTACCAACCTATTTTTTTACGTGTTTGTCCGTCTGCAGTTCTTGGTTCGTAACTCCTGCCCTCCTTTTACCTGCCCCAAGGCAGGAATCTAAACTGACTACGGTTCGTAAGACCCTCATTCTGGAGAGGGTCCTGTCCCCCACCCTGGAGGAAGGAGTGCTGTGCGGACAGGCCAAGAAGAATCTAACAGGCAGGCCCTGCTGGGTTTCCCCAGTCACTGTATTAAGTACTAGATCACACTCTTTTTGTCCAATCACATTTCAACACGGTTGTCCATGCTTTAGTTATGCCCATCCAATGAAGTTTCCATAAAAGGCCCAAGAGGACTGAGTTTGGTGAGCTTCCAGAGAGCAGAGCACATGAAGGTTCTGTGCCCACGGAGGGCACGGGAGCTCCGCACCTCTTCCCCCACACCTCGCCCTACGCATCCCTTCATCTGTATCCTCAGTAGTAGCCTTTATAATAAACCAGTGAACGTGTTTCTGGAGTTCTGCGAGCTGCTCTGACAAATTAATTGAACCCAAAGAGGGGGGTTCGTGGGAATCCCATCTTGAAGCTAGTCAGTCAGAAGTTCCAGAGGCCCAGACTTGTGACTGGTGTCTGAAGTGAAGGGTGCTCTTGGGGACTGAGCCCTCACCCTGTGGGATCTGACACTGTCTCCAAGCAGATAGAGTAGGAATTGAATTGGAGGACACCCAACTGGTGTCCACTGTGGAATCAATTGCTTGCTTGGTGGTGGGGAGAACTCCCCTCATATTTCGGGTAAGAGAAGTCTTTTGTGTTGATTTTTATGTTGTTGAGCGAGGACACAATTGAGTTGTTTTTTTTTTCCAGATACAGAACTATGTTAGTCCTCTTGTGACTGGCTTATTTCATTCAACTTAACGTCTTCAAGGTTCATCCATGTTGAGGATCTGACATCCATGTTGTGTAGCACGTGCTGGAATTTCATTCCTCTTAAAGCTGAGTACTAACGCACTGCACGCACAGATCTCACTTCGTTATCCGCGCACCCACTGATACACACATGGATTGCTTCTGCCTTTTGGCTGTTGTGAATAATGCTGCTATGAACATCGGTACACAAACATCTGTTCAAGTAAAGCTGTTTTTTAATAATCGCCTTTTCCATTGCACGACTTTTCTTTTTTTTGGACAGAGTCTCACTCTGTCACCCAGGTTGGAGTGCAGTGGCTCGATCATAGCTCACTGCAGCCTCAAACTCCTGTGCTCAACTGATCCTCCTGCCTCAGCCTCCCAAGTAGCTGGGACTACAGGTGTGCACTACCACACCCAGATAATTTTTTAAATTTATTGTAGAGATGGTGTCTCCTTGCATTGCCCAGGCTGGTCTCGAACTCCTGGACTAAAGTGCTAGGATTAAAGGCATGAGCCACCATGCCCGGCCCCCCTAATTTTCATTTAGATTATTCTTAAATTTTTGCTAACTGTATGATTTTAAATTGTTTGACAGAAGGCAATTATTTCAAGATTGAAATAAATCCCTGGTTTTTATTAAATTAGTTAATTAAGAGCAAAACAGCTCTGCTGCTTTCAATGATGAAGCCTGCTCTGGTAAAAACAAAAACAGAAGACACTAAGGGAACGCAAATTTTTTTTTTTTTTTTTTTTTTTTTTTTTGAGATGGAGTCTCGCTCTGTCGCCCAGGCTGGAGTGCAGTGGCGCAATCTCGGCTCACTGCAAGCTCCGCCTCCCGGGTTCACGCCATTCTCCTGCCTCAGCCTCTCCGAGTAGCTGGAACTACAGGTGCCCGCCACCACGCCCGGCTAATTTTTTGTATTTTTAGTAGAGACGGGGTTTCACCGTGGTCTTGATCTCCTGACCTCGTGATCCGCCCGCCTCGGCCTCCCAAAGTGCTGGGATTACAAGTGTGAGCCACCGTGCCCGGCAGGGAATGCAAATATTAAAGCACACAGCTTGCCCTGTTTTAAATCCACTGTGCATAATTGAAGAAGCGCTCTAGACAACATGGGCCCTCCAGGCTGCTGTAAGGAAACTGAGCAGAAAAATTACAAGGAACTTCTCGGTTCAATGACATCATCCTGAAGGTTTCTGTTTCACAGCAGCCAGATGAAATCTCCTCTTTCTCAGAGTGTCTATCATTAGTTATGTTCTCTGACATTTATTTTCTACTTTTATAAAAAAATTATGCGGCCAGGCATGGTGGCTCTCGCCGGTAATCCCAGCACTTTGGGAGGCCGAGGCGGGAGGATTGCTTGAGCCTAGGAGTTCCAGACCAGCCTGGGCAATGTGGCAAACCCCGTCACTACAAAAAATACAAAAATTAGCCAGGCGTGGTGGTGTGCATGTGTGGTCTCAGCTACTTAGGAAGATCACTTGAGCCTGGGGAGGCCGAGGCTATGGTGAGCTGTGATTTCGCCACTGCACTGCAGCCTAGGTGACAGTGAGATCCTGTCTTAAAAAAAAAACTTAAAAAAAAAATTATGCAAATTTTGGCCGGGCACAGTGGCTCACGCCTGTAATCCCAGGACTTCGGGAGGCCAAGGCAAGTGGAGTTCCAGACCAGTCTGGCCAACATAGCAAAATCCCGTCTCTACTAAAAAAAAAAATACAAAAATTAGCCGGGCTTGGTGGTGCGCACCTGTAATCCCAGCTACTCAGGAAGCTGAGACACAAGAATCACTTGAACCCTGGAGGCGGGGTTGCAGTGGGCTGAGATTGCACCACTGCACTCCAGCCTGGGCGACAAAGTGAGACTTCATCTCGACAAAACAAAACAAAACAAAACCAAAAGTTAGCCAGGAGTGATAGCATGCACCTGTACTCCCAGCTACCCGGGAGGCTGAGGCACAAGATTCACTTGAGCCCAGGAGGTAGAGGTTGCAGTGAGCTGAGATTGCACCACTGCACTCCAGCCTGGGTGACAGAGTGAGACTCTGTCTCAAAAAAAAAAAAAAAAAGTTACGCAAATTTTAATTTGCCCTTGACAAAGACTCTCTCCTTGAGCTGATTCTAGCTAGGCTCCTCTGAGCCCTCTGCTTGTCAAATGATTCTGTCCATCCCCCACAGCTCCAAACAACACTAGCATGGATCCCTAGAATGGGGACACCAGTCCTCTTCAAACACTTGTCCGAGAAAGCTCAAGGTTGCCAAATAATTTACTGTTTGTTCCTGCCAACACCTGCAGAGAGACCCCTGACCTCCCTTTCTTAGAGCATTTTAAGTTTACAATGATAAATACTTTCTCTGTCCCTTTGAGATATGTATGTGTCTCCCACAACCTAGGAATGTGTTTCTCAAGGACCTGGGAGCCATCTCTTTGAAATAGAATCATCAAGAAAGACAGAGTCTCGATCTCCCAGCCTCTGTGGGAGGGTACGAGCCTCATTTGGATAAGCCCCAGTTAGCAAACCCAGATGGCCTAATCACATCTATGGACTGAGCAGCCTCCCCACCTGCTCTTTTGTAATTTTCTACTTCTCCAACTCTCCATAAACCCCTGCTCCTTCCCCCTCCCTCCTCCCTCATCCTTTCCCAGTCATCTCCATACAAATCTAAACTGAACCCAGCACTTTCTCTTACGGCAGTGGTTATTGAATCACATCTGTCTTTACCACCTTTCACTAGCGTCTGGTTTTGTCTATCTTTGACATCTTTACAGCTGCAAGTTCCTTGAGGCAGGTGCCATTTCCTCTTTCTAAAGATTTTATTCCACTTGGTGCCCAGAAGGCGCTAACCCATGTAACCAGGCAGTGTCTTCAGCAGCAGGGTACAATGATGAGAGCCCCTGACCTCAGGCGGTTCCAATCTTAAAAAAGGAGCACCAAATCTTCACAGGTCTCCCCCAAAGCACAGCAAACAGCACCTCTACTTCACTACCCCAAGCATTCCCACTCGCTCTCGTTACCTATCTTTCCCTCCCAAACACTATTTATAAGGAAGCAGAGTTATGACGAATACCACCCACTCATCTGCAGAAGCCGAGAGGCTCCCCAAGGCTCCTCACCTCATTACCCCCTTTGACTTGGGGTGGCCTCTTCACCACCTCCTTCACCAGGTGCAGCAACGTGTCAGTCTGCAGGGTGCTGAGTGCACACACCAAGTCGACAAGGGTTAGCTGGGATGTACTCACCGCTGGGATAATCTGTCAAGAAAAAAAAACTCCTTGAAAGCTTAAATAAAGATGATGCACAAAAAGTATTCTATAGTCGTCGTCCCTGGAGAAATCAATCTGTTTTCATCTTTTTTTTTTTTTTTTTTTGAGACAGAGTCTCTCTCTGTCACCCAGGCTGGAGTGCAGTGGTGCAATCTCGGCTCACTGCAACCTCCGCCTCCCAGGTTTAAGCGACTCTCCTGCCTCAGCCTCCTGAGTAGCTGGGATTACAGGTGCCCACCACCATGCCCGGCTAATTTTTGTATTTTTAATGGAGACGGGGTTTTGCCATGTTGGCCAGGCTGGTCTCGAACTCCTGACCTCAGGTGATCTGCCCACCTGGGTCTCCCAAAGTGCTGGGATTACAGGCATGAGCCACCGCGCCCGGCCTGTTTTAATCTCTTTTAAATAAGCAGTTCCTGTTGAACTCGGTAAAGGACTCCACCCATGGGAACATCATAATTTGATACAAATTAGGAATAAAAGGTACAGTCCATGATGGGGCTGTTAATAGTGGTATGTTTGAATTTAGTAGAAAGCATTTTAGAAACAAATATACGAAATTTGAAGGAAACAAGAGATGGAATAAAAAATATGAAGACAGGAAGAAAAAACAGATAAATCAGGCTCCCATTTGCTGGCCTTGGAAGCAAAGTGCCGGTATAGGAGGCATATTTTTGATGACAGAAGTCTGCACACCCTGGTCATGGGCATGTGGAAGAAAAACAACTAGCGCTAGGTTCCTCACCAGGGAAGGAGACCACAGGCGCTCAGGAGGGTGGCCTCGGACACCGACCACTGACTCTTTCCCAGAGAACAGGTGCCCATGTCAGCCACAGAGGCTGAGCACTGGGGGAGTGTCCAGGAGGTACAGCAGCAGACCCTGAGCAGGGAACGGAGAGGGGGTGGGAGGGAACAAAGGAAGAGGATTGAGGTGGAAAAAGGTAAGCCAACCCCTGCAGGACTTCATGATGGACCAGTCAAGTGGATAAAGAATGGGTAAAATACAAACTGAAATTATCTTTGGGCTCACGCTTATAATTCCAGCACCTTGGGAGCCCGAGGCAGGCGGATCACGAGGTCAGGAGTTTGAGACCAGCCTGGCCAACATGGTGAAACTGTCTCTACTAAAAATACAAAAACTAGCTGAGTGTGGTGGCATGCGCCTGTAATCCCAGCTACTCAGGAGGCTGAGGAAAGAGAATTGCTTGAACTCAGGAGGCAGAGGTTGCAGTGAGCTGAGATTGCGCCACTGCACTCTAGCCTGGGCGACAGGGTGAGACTCTGTCTCAACAGAAAAAAAAAAAAAGAAATTATCTTTGGGCATAGAAATATGATTGGTGATTTCAATTTTCTTTATTATCATGGACAAATGTAATTTCCTTTTTTTTTTTTTTTTTTTTTTTTTTTACATGAGGTGTCAACTCTGTTGTCTAGGCTAGAGTGCAGTGGCACAATCATAGCTCACTGCAGCTTCAAATTCCTGGCTTCAAGTGATCCTTTCATCTCAACCTCCCAAATAACTAGGACTACAGGCGCGTACCACCATGCCCAGCTAACAAGTGTGATTTCTACACATTAAAAAAGCAGTAAGATGGTATTACAAATAAAGAAAGGCCCACAGTGCTAGGATAAGTAACCATTTCTTAAGCCAAATGGGTAGTAGTATGTTCTCAGGTAGTTTAAAGTTTTTTTTTTTAGATAGGGACTTGCTTTGTCGCCCAGGCTGGAATGCAGTGGCGCAATCATGGCTCACTGCACCCTCCACCTCCCAGGCTCAAGTGATCCTCCCACCTTAGCCTCTTGAGTAGCTGGGACTATAGGTGCATACCACCATGCCCGGCTAATTTTTTGCCATATTGCCCAGGCTGGTCTCAAACTCCTAGGCTCAAGCGACCTGCCCGTCTTGGCCTCCCAAAGTGTTGAGATTATAGGTGTGAGATACTGTGCCTTTTTTATTCTTTAAAAATGTTCATGCTATATATACTCTTATATGTATTTTAGATTTAAAAAGATTAAACACAAGTACTATATACTCGTTACAGAAAAATTAGAAAACAGAAGTCAGGTGGGCTCTTCCCTACCTGCCCAATACACATTTTACTTGTACGGAGACACAGCTATATTATCTCACGCATTTCAAATGATGAAATCGGCCAGGCATGGTGGCTCACGCCTGTAATCCCAGCACTTTGGGAGGCCAAGGTGGGTGGGTCACCTGAGGTCAGGAGTTCAAGACCAGCCTGGCCAACATGGTGAAACCCTGTCTCTACTAAAAAATACAAAAATTAACGGTGTGGTGGCGGGTGCCTATAATTCCAGTTACATGGGAGGCTGAGGCAGGAGAATGACTTGAACCCAGGAGGTGGAGGGTGCAGTGAGCCAAGATTGCACCACTGCACTCCAGCCTGGGTGAAAAGAGAGAGACTCCATCTCAAATAGATAAATAAATAAAATAAAATAAAATGATTAACTCAACTCAATAGTTTCCCATGCTGGCTTCCAATGTCACCTTTGATTCCACATGATTCTGTGGTATTTCTTTGTCACTGTAAGTTGAACCACTCCTCTAACTTTTTAAACTTTACCTTCATCTTACTGTGACGCTGGGATTTCTTTCTGCTCCACACTGCCGCAACAGCCGCTGTCAACTGAACCCCAAGATGGGCCGTTAAGGGGTTTAAGAAGTCTAAAATTTTTTGTCTTATGGTCTAGAAAATAGGAAAAAAAAAGTTACTGCAGAGTAATACTGGGGCTATGGCATCACATACATTGAACCACCACTGCTGTCCATACCGAGAGCAAGGACCCTGTCATGTTTGTGCCCAATGCTGTGCTGAGGCGCTTCCCTGATGGGTGGACCCCAGCAAAGGGAGGAATCAAACCCTTTCTGGAAGGAGTTGGATGTGTGATGCTGGCGTGTCATGCCGGGGGGAGGGGGCAGTGAGAGGCCAAGGTGGAGAGACGGATGGCCAGCTCGACTGGCCAGGAGCATCTTGGGAGACGATGAATATCACCCTTGCTGCTGTGGGCACAGCGGGGGTCCTACAGGAAGCCTGGCAAGGCTTTGCAGCACTGCTTCCATCTGGAAATCCCACAGCCTCAGCTTGACTCCATCTGCTGCGGACAGGCTTATAGTCATTAGGAAAGTTGTTGCTCAATTTCCAGAAATAAGCACCATTTAACTAATTTTATCAGGTAATCAATTTAAACCTGTAACATGGTCCTGCTGTCACTCAGCACCCTCTGTTTTGCTACTTATGAATTTCTCTGTGTTCCTGCCACGTTCCTCACTCTGTAAATCCTACTGGTCTCCCAGCCTGAAATGCCCACCCTAGTGAAATCCTCTCCACCTGGGGCCTCAGCTAAGCCGCGCTGCCTCAGGAACCCCAGATCAGGCCAGGCCTCCTGTTCACACACTCTCAGGAAACCCTGTGTTTCTCTGAAGCCCTGCTCACATCATTATTACACTGCCAGTTAATATCTGCCTCTGCCACAGGGGCAGGGACTTCATCTCTCTTGTCCACCGGTAAAGCAAGAGAGCCTGGTGCGTGGCGGCAGGCACAAAACATCTGTCGAAGAGACGGATTTACCCAGCACTTCCTGTGTCAACCGCCCATGTTTATTTCACATTAGATACAACTGAGCCAGCATGGAGCTGTCCCCTCCTTTCCACCATGGTTTCTGCTCTAGAGGGACTAATGTGGGGTCCCGCTCCTCAGCCCTGGGTTCCTCAGGGAGGGCTAGGAGTTAAGTGCCTGATGAGCATCGGCCTTTATCGTAATTACTCTTTCCATCAACCCATGAGGATAGGATGCTAGCCACAGTCTGGTTTAACAGCTCAGAGAGGCTGAGTACTACAGGAAGCTCCCCTAAAAAAGGTTTAGAAAATCTTTTTTTCTGAGTGAGAAAAAAGGTTTTCTGAATCTTTTTAAGAGCAGGTTCTTGTAGGAGCTTGAAATACGGAATTCCCTTGGCACCCGTGGAACCGACAGAATGTCTGGAGGCAATGTCCAGAGGCCAACAGTGCACTGTGGTACCTAAATGCAGGATGGCAAGGATCATCCCTGAGGCCACAGCTGGCACCTGGGGGCTCTCAACTGATGTCAGATGTGGCAGATAATTCTGAGATGCCACACACAGTAACACAGATGGTGAGCGACCGAGTCCTGTGCCTACAGCCTTCTGAGGCAGACACTGAAAACCGAAGAAGACTAAACTATATATAAATATTCACGGTTGTGCGTTTTTGGTTTAAGAACTCAAAGGCATCCTGACATTCCACTCTGATGGGGCCATATTTGACAGGCACCACTAAAAGCAGAACAGAGATGAGTTGTCTAGCAGAAATGCTTTAGAGACTCAAGACTTGGGTCTCTAAATCATTTAGAGGTGAGGATCTAGGTATCCCCGCCTTGAACCACTACAGACTATTTTTTTTGAGACAGGGTCTCACTCTGTTGCCCAGACTTGAGTGCACTGGCGTGATCTCGGCTCACTTCAACCTCCACCTCCCGGGCTCAAGCAATCCTCTTGCCTCGGCCTCCTGAGTAGCTGGGACTACAGGTGCCTACCACCATACCCAGCTAATTTTTGCATTTTTTGTAGAGACGGGGTTTTGCCATGTTGGCCAGGCTGGTCTTGAACTCCTGAGCTCAAGCAATTCACCCATCTTGGCCTCCCAAAGTGCTGGGATTACAAGCATGAGCCACCACGCCTAGCTCTAGAGACTTTATTTTTATTTTTTTAATTTTTTTTTGAGATGGGGTTTTGCTCTGTCACCCAGGCTGGGGTGCAGTGGTGCGATCTTGGCTCACTGCAACCTCCACCTCCCGGGTTCCAGAGATTTTGCTGCCTCGGCCTCCTGAGTAGCTGGGATTACAGACACGTGCTACCACACCTGGCTAATTTTTGTATTTTTAGTAGAGATGGGATTTCACCATGTTGGCCAGGCTGTTCTTGAACTCCTGACCTCAGGAGATCCATCTGCCTTGGCCTCCCAAAGTGCTGGGATTACAGGTGTGAGCCACCGTGCCCGGCCAAGACTTTATTTTTAACTACAAAATAAGGTGAATGCAAAATAAGAAGAAAACAGGCTGAAACCACTCAGACTCCTCCATTTCAGGTATAGGAAACTTACTGATAACAAACGAACTAGAGATTTCCACTTCTGACTTCTGACTTGGGTTTCATTGAGCACATCTGTTTATCATGCACACTTTCCTATACATATTTATTGTGGGTGGAACAATACAAGACCAAGTAAATGACAGAACTACAGAGACGTCCTCTTACTTTGGTGGTTTTAAAGTAAACGGAAGAGGATCCCTTCGTGGCCCCTAGGAGGTCGACAGGTCTCTTTTGAGTCTCCTCCTTTCTGAGAACATTCCAGAGAAGGGCCATGGTGTTAACAGTTCGAGGCAGCTCTTCCAAAATGGCATTTCTGGCATTCCTCAAGTTGGCAGGATCACCTGAGGCCATGGTCTAAAAATTAAAATGAATACATGAGGCCGGCTGTGTCTATGGAATGGTTTTTCTTCCCACGAGGGCAGCAGTGCTGGCGGGATTAGGTCTGGGCTGTTGGACTCTCTTCTAAGCAACTCATACATGTGGTGGTCTGGGAGCAATAAGCTTCTCTGTGCATTTCAACCCATGGTTCTCTTTCACAGAGACAGCTGTGAGTCTGATGTTCCAAATTACAAACTTTTCAACCATTCAACCAAAGTGTTAGATGTATTCTAAGACTTAATCCCAGACAGTGTAGAATAACCAACAGCTAAAATGTCTGCCTACTCAGATTTCATGAACACCATGACAGCAAGTAAAAAATACGTGGAAAAAAATGACTAGAAGCCTAAAATTAAACAAGTGGCTTTATACGTTATCTCATAGGCTACTGATGGAACAATGGGCAAAGGGCTGGCACAGGGAGTGCCAGCAGGAAGAAAACTATGTTTGCATGGCTGACATACATACTTATACACATGCATTTGCGTTAATTATAAACATGCATTTGCATACGCATTTGCGTAGGCACTTGCATTGCTAACACACATGCATTTGCATACGTGTGTACATGACTTATGTAATGTTTGCATACACATTTGCATCACCTCCATACGCATATTAGTTACAGATATTACATACATACGTTACTTATTTGAAACAGTCATAGCCCAAAGACAAAATAATACATGAAAATTGCCTTGAACTCAGGAAAAAAAATTTACCTTTTTGTTTTGATTGGCTTGTTCCAAAAGACAAAAATGACTAATGGTCGTTAGACCTTCTAGAAGGGTGAGTGGATAATCCGGAGAAATGTTTTCCCTCTTGGAGGTTGTGCTGTGGTGAAGAAAAGAGAAACTGGTTTGAGAATTTTTAAAGAATGAGGCCATAAGCTTTTCTAATCCTATATATAAACACAGGAACTAGAGAGAGATCACCATCTCAAATAAACTGGAGCTCTCGTCATGGAATATCATTATAATAATGTTAACCATCCTTTGTGCGATTTTACATTCATATAGTCACTTTGGAAAAATGGTTTCAAAGTTTTAGAATTTCTGTGAAGATGATTCACATTTTTATTTCTGTTTTGCAAAAATAGTAGAGAGTAGCTGACATGCCCTGCAACACTGAGCTAGACTGGGTACCTGTGTGAATTTAAAATAAAGGATCAGGGCTGGGCGCAGTGGTTCACTCTAGCACCCCAGCACTTTGGGAGGCCGAGGCAGGGGGATTGCCTGAGCTCAGGAGTTCAAGACCAGCCTGGGCAACACGGTGGAACCCCGTCTCTACTAAACTACAAAAAATTAACCAGGTGTGGCGGCAGGGGCCTGTAATCCCAGCTACTCGGGAGGCTGAGACAGGAGAATTGTTCGAACCTGGGAGGCAGAGGTTGCAGTGAGCTGAGGTCATGCCACTGCACTACAGCCTGGGTGACAAAGACTCCGTCTCAAAAATAAAATAAATAAAATAAAATAAAGGATCAGAACATTTAGTTGCTTGTTACCCCTCTTGACAATGCTAAACAGGCTTCTCACTGGAATGAAATTATCCTCCAACCGACATCCATGGCAAAACAGTCATTCATTATAAAAACCATCACTAAAGCAATAAAGATGTCACAGGAGCGCAACGCACCTGACAGAGAGCTTCACAGATTCGCTTTCATACTGCTTGACCAAGTCATCCAAGTTTTTGCAAATCTGGACAA
Source organism: Nomascus leucogenys (assembly GCF_006542625.1). Lineage (NCBI taxonomy): Eukaryota > Metazoa > Chordata > Mammalia > Primates > Hylobatidae > Nomascus > Nomascus leucogenys. The sequence goes on along the minus strand of NC_044405.1, from coordinate 21,588,282 downwards.
CAAAGGGTGTCACCGTCCAGCCCAGGGACTTTCCGAAGTAGGGCAAGGAATGCGTGACCAAGCTCACCCAGGCCGGATGCATGCCGTAGCCGTAGGCGGGCTGCAGACCCCTCACCACCGCAGAGACCAGCAGCCCCTGGGAGGTGAGGGGGTGCGGCTGCACGTACTGCAGGGCGCTGATGGCCTGCTGGAAGTTCAGGGCTCTCTGCCACTCCCGGGACAGGTCGGGCTGGTTTTCCACCTCCTCGTGGGCCCGACCCAGGTGGTGTTCCAAGACAATCAGCACCTGCAGCAGCTTCAGCAGCTCAATCTGCAGCGGGTGCTCACTCCAGATCTGGTCCTGACCCAAGTTAATGAGACTCTCCTCAAAGAGGCTGTCCTCCGGCAGGGCCCTGCCGTGGTGGGCGGTGGCCAGCCCGTAGCGCTTCTGGCTCGTGTACATGGACGCCGACAGGGAGAGCAGGACAAACTCCTGAACTTTGCACCTCTGCAGCAAGCTGTGGATGAACTCCACGTTCTTCCCTTCTGAAGACTTGGCCACCGAGACCAGCTGCATCATTATCCTGATCAAAACCTCAACACTTTTGACCTGCACGTCCCGGTTGCCGAGAATGTCTCGGTGCGAGACCTTCAAATAGCAAGGGTAGTAGGAGCGCAGGAAGCTCAGGCAGAGGTAGGTGAGCAGCTCCAAGAGCAGAGAGTGGGGGCACACGTTGGGGGCCTGGGTCTGGAGCTTTCCATAGAAACTCTGGCCAATGAGGGCCTCCTGGTGGCGAGCGAGGAGGTTGGAGATGAGGTTGAGGTGTGCAGTGGAGCTGGTGTCCATGCTAGTCCTGGACACAGCCTCGATGAATTCCTTAGGGTTGGTTTTGAGCACAGCCTCCAGCACCGAGAAGGCGTAGAGGACCCGCCGAGAGTCGTAGGGCTGCAGGTAGAGCAGGATGTGCTTGAACAAGGCCTCGACGGCCTCCTGCCTTTCCCGCTGCTGCTTCAGCAGCCTGGACGTGGTGAGGGCCTGGAGCTCCAAGTCGGCCTCCTCGTCGCTGGAGAACGACTCAGAAGCCTGCGTCTTGTCCGAGTCCACCCGCACCAGGCTTAACTTGGCCCCAGCCTTGAAGCTTTCTGACTGGAAGGCCGCCAGCAGGGCCGAGCGCTTGGGGTACGCCCTGCCCCCCATGGGGATGGGCGCACAGCAATTCTCTTCGTTGCTCAGCTCCTGCGGGTCGTGGGAAGGGGAGGAGAAGGAGGACGTGTTCTCGCTGTCCGTGTGGCCGGAGCTTGTATCTGCAGACTCGGTGTGCTCGCTGCTGTCCAGGGCGCCGTGGGCCGTCCTGTCTGGAAGCTCCACGTAATAGGGCAGCTCTTCCTCGCTCAGCTCGCCTCGCGGTGGGTACTTCTCGGGCTCCTTTTCCACTTCAGCCCAAATGGCTTCACGGTCCACTGTGGTGAACTGGCTCAGAGGCAGGTGCTCCTCAGAGCCGCTCTCCTGAGGCTCGGGCACTGCACATGCCTCCCTGAAAGAGGTTTTCTTCCTGTTAAACCAACGGTGCAAGTCATCTGAAAATTACAAGATGACAAACGACTTTAGAACAGAAGGGTCAGCTATGATACATTAGCTGTAGGGCGGTCTTTGTCTTAAAGCCAGACAGAAAGATCAATATTCCTAAAACTCTCACATGAAACACCACCACCAGAGTCCGGGTTACATTACAGACAAAAGTAGACAAAGGAAGGTGGATAGGTTTTACAGAATGTTCAAGGATACGATCATTTAGTTATATTGTTACAGTAAACTTAAGTATCTTAACTTTATGGGGAGAGCAATTTTTAAAAATACGTATTACTTTTTCCTAGGAATTCTCTTTCAAGAAATGTCTCCTGGCCGGGCGCAGTGGCTCACACCTGTAATCCCAGCAATTGGGAGGCCAAGGCAGGTGGATCACCGGAGGTCAGGAGTTCGAGACCAGCCTGGCCAACACGGAGAAACCCCATCTACCAGCGTGGCCAAAATGGTGAAACCCTGTCTCTACTAAAAATACAAAAAGTTAGCTGGGCGTGGTGGCAGGCACTTGTAATCCCAGCTACTCGGGAGGCTGAGGCAGGAGAATCATTTGAACCCAGGAGGCAGAGGTTGCAGTGAGCTGAAATTGTGCCACTGAACTCCAGCCTGGGCAACAAGAGCGAAACTCTGTCTCAAAAAACAAAAAAACAGGAATGTATCCTGCAGAAATGTCAGTAGAAGACTTTCAAAGCCATAAGGATGTGGATATTCACCGAAATGTCACGTGTGTATAAAGACAAACTGGAGGCCGGGTGTGGTGGCATGGTGGCTCATGCCTGTAATCCCAGCACTTTGGGAGGTCTAGGCGGGCAGATCACCTGAGGTCAGGAGTTTGAGACCAGCCTGGCCAACATGGAGAAACCCCATCTACTAAAAATACAAAAATTAGCTGGACGTGGTGGTGCGTGCCTGTAGTCCCAGCGTGGGAGGCTGAGACAGGAGAATCACTTGAACCTGAAGGATGGAAGTTGCAGTGAGCTGAAATCATGCCACTACACTCCAGACTGGGCAACAGAGTGAGACTCTGTCTAAAAAAAAAAAGAGAAAAAAAAAAAGAAAGGAAAAATCAGGCCAGGTACAGTGAATTATGCCTGTAATCCCAATACCGTGGGAGACCAAGGTAGGAGGATTACTTGATCCCAAGAGTTCCAAACCAGCCTGGGCAACATGGAAAAACCCCATCTCTATAAAAAATTTAAAAGCTATCTGGTATGGTGACACACACTTGTAGTCCCAGCTATTCAGGAGGCTGAGGCAGGAGGGTCTCTTGAGCCCAGGAGTTCGAGACTGCAGTGAGCTATGATGGTGTCACTGCACTCCAGCTTGGGCAACAGAGTGAGACCCCTGTCTCTAAAAAGAAAGGAAAAAAAATCAAGCAGCAGAAGAGTATTATATAGAATGAGCCCAATTAGGAGAGAGTATGTATAATACACAGCCACTAGGAAAGTCTGGGAGATGACCTGCCAAACCATTAACAATCCCTAGTTCTATCAACTAGCATTACAAAGGACTTCCACTTAGGTTTTTATGTCCTCATTATTTCCATTTTAAAAATAAGCATGTTAGTACTTCTATAATCAGAAAACGTATGACACTTTTAAACATTCAAGTCTCTTTTAGAAGTCAAATAGGCCACTGACCACTGCCTATTTAAAAAAAAAAAAAAGAAGAAAAGGAAAAAAAAAGAAGTGAGTCAAAAGTCTTTGATATTGCCAAACATTTTAAATAAGCAGTGTTCAATAAATCTATGCCATGAGCCAGGCATGGTAGCTCATACCTGTAATTCCAGCACTTTGGGAGGCTGAGGTGGGCGGATCACTTGGGGCCAGAAGTTCGAGACCAGTCTGGCCAACATGGCGAAACCCCATCTCTACTAAAAATACAAAAATTAGCTGGGCATGGTGGCGCATGCCTGTAATGCCAGCTACTCAGGATGCTGAGGCAGGCGAATGGTTTGAACCCAGGAGGCAGAGGTTGCAATGAAACAAGATTGCACCACTGCACTCCAGCCTGGGCCACAGAGCGAGACTCCGTCTCAAAAAAAAAAAAAAAAAAATCCATGCCATGTACATTAAGCAAGATCAAGAAATGAAGAAGAATGAGACATCAGAAATTGATGAGCTGCTTGAAGTGCATAGCAGTATTTTAAAAATAGATTTCTACAGGATTACAGAAATAGGGTGGGGTAAGCAGGACATTTATCATTTTTTTCAGAAAAAGAAAATGGCAGAGCAAAGATGTTCTCTCCTACTCGGAGGTGGCGGACCATTTCTGTGGTCAGCAGGAAACACAGATTCGAGGAAGCAGCAAGGTAGTGCTGGGGGACTTTTAAAGCTCAAGGAAGGCCAGGCACAGTGGCTCACGCCTGTAATCCCAGCACTTCGGGAGGCCGAGGTGGGCGGAACACTTGATGCTCAGGAGTTCAAGACCAGCCTAGCCAACATGGTGAAACACTCATCTCTATAAAAATACAAAAACTAAGGCTGGGAGTGGTGGCTCACGCCTGTAATCCCAGCGCTTTGGGAGGTAGAGGCAGATGGATCACCTGAGGTCAGGAGTTCAAGACCCAACCTGGCTAACATGGTGAAACCCCGTCTCCACTAAAAATACAAAAAATTAGCTGGCTGTGGTGGCCAGCACCTGTAATCCCAGCTACTCAGGAGGCTGAGGCAGAAGAATCGCTTGAACCTGGGAGGCAGAGATTGCAGTGACTTGGGATCACGCCACTGCACTCCAGCCTGGACAACAGAGTGACACTCTTCTTTAATAATAATAATAATAATAATAATAATAATAATAATGCCCCAAGGAACTGTGGAGATAGAGCTTTCCTCTTAAAACAGAAAGAAAAAGAAATACTGAAAAATGTAGCTGCCATGAATAGTAGCCAAACTTTTAAGAAGCTTCTTTGTTTATACTTCTTTCAGTTTTACTTTCTTACAATGTGGAACAATAAAATGTTTCCTATTTGATAGGGCAGCCAGCTTTTCCCCTAAAGGAAAACCAGAGGTTAGAGGTTTAGACCAGGAGCCTTATAAAGACAGGAAACCATTTCACACACCTCTGCTTACTTAGCTAATGGGCTGCTTTTCTCTGTAAGATAAGATTGAGATAGCCGGGCAGTGGTGGCTCATGCCTGTAATCCCAGCAATTTAGGAGGCTGAGGCGGGAGGATCATTTGGGGTCAGGAGTTCGAGACCAGCCTGACCAACATGGTGAAACCCTGTCTCTACTAAATATACAAAAAAAAAAAAAATTAGCCGGGCATGGTGGTGCATGCCCGTAATCCCAGCTACTGAGGAGGCTGAGGCAGGAGAATCACCTGAACCCGGGAGGTGGAGGTTGCAGTGAGCCGAGATTGCCCACCGCACTACAGCTTGGGTGACAGAGCGAGACTCTGTCTCCAAAAAAAAAAAAAAAAAAAAAAAAAAAAAAAAAAAAAAAAAAAAAAAAAAAAAAGATTAAGATAAATACAGGATAAGAAAAAACAAGAACTGGCTAACTGGCTAAATACAGACATTTGTCCTTTTTTTCCTTCACCCTTGCCCCGGATAGGGGGGTGTCTGGAGCTTATTCCTTTGGTTTCAACTTCTCAAACAGCGTTAGCTTATAACTGTCCTTGAAGTGAGCTTGCTAGGCAGAGGAAAACTTGTTCTTCTTTTCCTTCTTTCTTTTTTTGAGATGGAGTCTCACTCTGTTGCCCAGGCTGGAGTGCAGTGGCACGATCTTGGCTCACTGCAACCTCTGCCTCCTGGGTTCATGCCATTCTCCTGCCTCAGCCTCCCGAGTAGCTGGGACTACAGGTGCCCGCCACCACGCCCGGCTTATTTTTTGTATTTTTAGTAGAGATGGGGTTTCACCGTGTTAGCCAGGATGGTCTCGATCTCTTGACCTCACGATCCGCCCACCTCGGCCTCCCGATCCACCCGCCTCGGCCTCCCGAAGTGCTGGATTACAGGGGTGAGCTACCGTCCAGCCCTTCTTTACTTTTTAACCCTTGTCTTGCCACATTCTGGGCCCTGGTTTTTACTTCTTAGACTAGGTCACTACAACCTTTTTACAGCCTTATCTGTTACTTTTCTTGGAGTGAATGAATGCAGTACTTATTATTATTTTTAAATTTCTGCCTCAAGCTAAACAAACTCACTCAAAGTTTGCAAACCATCCCTTAGAAAATTGTGAAGTCATTAAATACAGCTATTGTAGGAAGTAATGTTAGTTCATAAAATGCATTAGATATTAATCATTGAAGTTTAATTGACTCATCAGGCTTATTTAGTTTTTCTTTCCTTTCCTAATTTCTACCTATATTTTTTTACGTTTGTGTTAAAGATGCCTCTGGAAGTTCTCTGAACTGAAAGGTTTATTTCTTCTTCATTTCTGATAATTTGATTAACAAGATTTTATAGTCTAAAAGAATCTTAGAGCACAGACAGAAAATAAACCACTTACCTTGTAGTTGAAGGTTCACAAATAAAAGTTATTTTATTTATTTATTTATGTATTTATGAATGACAGAGTCTCTCTCTGTCACCCAGGCTGGAGTACAGTGGCACCATCTCAGCTCACTGCAATTTCTACCTCCCGGGTTCAAGAGATTCTCCTGCCTCAGCCTCCCGAGTAGCTGGGATTACAGGCATGTACCACCACACCCGGCTAATTTTTGTATTTTTAGTAGAGACATGGTTTCACCATGTTGGCCAGGCTGGTCTTGAACTCCTGATCTCAGGTGATCCACCTGCCTCAGCCTCCCAAAATGCTAGGATTTCAGTTGTGAGCCACCATGCCTGGCCAATTTTCCTTTATTAATAGCAAAATAATCTGGTTTTTCAGTGAAAACAGCAAACCCACTCTGTAATAGTTCTAAATGCTAGATCACTGGGTCCTTAAATTGTCAAAGTCCTCACAATTTACAAAGTACCATTTGCATCTAACAAAACCACCTAGTGGGCCTCAGTCCCTCAACTATCACTGCTGAGGTCCAGTCCCCCCACCCATTCCTCCCTCACCCTCGGGTCCTGTGCAGGCTGCTCACCGGCCGAGTTCTCTTGCTTGAGGCAGTGGATGGAGGTTCTCTGGGTTTTTGGCTGCAGCAGGAGCAGGAGCAAGGGTTCAAGGATGCGAGCCACGTCCCCGAGGGAGAGCGCACGCACCAGCCAGCCCTGGGCTGCTGCGCCGATGGCGCCATCCGTGCAGGCCAGGCTGTCCAGCACAACAAACAGGGACCTGCAGTAGGAAACACACCAGTGAGTTCACTCGCAGCCACCCCTGTGCGCCTGGCACCATGGCAGACACTGGGCAGAGGGCGCCACCCAACACAGGTACCCCAGGAGCTCCACCCAAGCTGGACTTCCAGACCCAAGTGGATGAGGACAAGGGGGACTCAACTTTGGTTTCACACTGGAATCACCAGTGGGAGCATTTAAAATCCCAATGCTCAGGCCTCACCCCAAATGGGTTATATATCTGAGTCTGGGCCTGGGCCTCAGGCATCAGAATCAGCTGGCGTCTCTAAGGCCGAGTGCCTGGCCTCACACCTAGAGCTTCGGAGGCACTCAGGAAAAACAAGGTGGAGTAAAATGGGCTGCAATCAAGTTCACCTCTTAAGCATGAGTCAGTGATGGGACAAGCACACACACCAAGTGTGGTCACTGCTCCAGGGGAGGTCTAGGCCATCTGACCTCCCTGCAAAGTCCCCTCGTAGAGGCATGCTGTAAAAGTTGCACAGGTGATTCCGGGGCATGCCAGGATTCCTCACATCCCAACCAAATTAAGAAAATTCCTAACGTGTTCACATGTGTCTGGCCTAAATTCACTTAGGGGTTTATGGGAACCACTGGCTGTGCTCGGACGGGTCATGTGCACGGGTCAGCTTTTCTTTTTTTGAGATGGAGTTTCGCTCTTGTCACCCAGGCTGGAGTGGAGTGGCACAGTCTCGGCTCACAGCAACCTCTGCCTCCCGGGTTCAAGTGATTCTCCTGCCTCACTCTCCCAAGTAGCTGGGATTACAGGTGCCCACCACCACGCCCAGCTAATTTTTGTATTTTTAGTAGAGATGGGGTTTCACCATGTTGGCCAGGCTGGTCTCTAACTCCCAGGCCTCAAGTGATCTGCCCGCCTCCGCTTCCCGAAGTGCTGGGATTACAGGCGTGAGCCACCACACCCGGTCACATGGGGTCATGTTTTCAACTGCACGCTCCTCTCCCTCCCCAGCCCCACACGCTGGGCAGAAACCTCTGTGGAGTTTCCTCGTGAGTTAACGGTAGATCATAACGAAGGCTGCCTCACCTATCAAAGGAGCGATTGTGAGATGTTACTCGACTGCCTTGGATCTCTCTTGTCAGGTGCCAGATCACGGAAAATCTAAACAGAGCTTCCAGCCTTGTTCCCTTGATGAGGAAATACATGGGAGTGAGGAACTTGGTTTTGTAACTGACCATAAACCCCATTTAAACAATAGATCAAAGACTTCAGCAGAACTGACAGCAACCACAGCAAAGATGCTGCATTCTCCTTTGACTGATTTGGCCAGAAGGAAAAGGAGAACCTGCATCCTCTCTCTCTGATTGTTCACTTTAACACAGCGGCACATTCAGAACTCAGTATTAGGGTCCAGGGTCACCCCTGTGGTCTGCAGCCAAAGGAAAACACAAAGGAGAATGGCTTCCTTGCAAGCGTCAGGCCCAAGTGTCTTAAAGAACGAGGACACACAACAGACTGCAAAGGAGACCCAGGACAATAAATTCTCAATAAAATACATATTTTTTAAAAAATTGGTTAATTATTATTTTTATTTTTATTTTTTGAGACGGAGTCTCACTCTGTCACCCAAACCACAGTGCAGTGGCACGATCTCGGCTCACCGCAACCTCCACCTCCCAGATTCAAGTGATTCTCCTGCCTCAGCCTCCCGGGTAGCTGGGATTACAGGCATGTGCCACCACGCCCGGCTAATATTGTATTTTTAGTACAGACAGCGTTTCATGTTGCCCAGGTTGGTCTCAAACTCCTGATCTGAGGTGATCCGCCTGCTCTGGCCTCCCAAAGTGCTGGAATTACAGGCATGAGTCACTGCACCCGGCCTTATTTATTTATTTATTTTTGGTAGAGATGGATCTCACTATGTTGCCCAGGCAGGTCTTGAACTCCTGGCCTCAATTCCTCCCACCTCAGCCTCCCAAAATGCTGGGATTACGGGTGTGAGCCACCATGCCCTGCTTCAATAAGTTCTTAAAGGGACAATAAATTCCCTACAACTGCCTATTTTGCCAACACCTGCAGAAGCCCTGCAAGTCCTTCTAGCAAGTTTGGGCAGGTTTCCCTGGTGAGCCTCAATATGGTCACAAACCACATTTCCAGGGCTGTAAAAAGAATGGCTCATGCTTCTAGTGGCCTTCCAGTACTGAAATCCTAGAACACCTCTGCTTATTTTGTTAATCATGATGTCCACTCAGCCCTAGAAAGACTTCGACCGAATGGATGTCAGTTGGCCAAGGGCAAGTACAGCAGGGGCCGGGGCGCTGCAGGATGGAGGTGGTGACCAGAAAGGCTCACCTTGTCAGGGTCCAGGAGGGCATGGCAGATGATGTCCTCGCAGATGTTGGCCGTCGGGGCCAGGCAGTGCAGCCGATAGAACAATTCTACGCAGGTGACGTGATGCTCCCGGGTCTCTTTGTTCAGCTGATTCCAAAGCACACGAGCCACCCTCTGGGACAAGGAAAAGGCAGGCGGTGGGGGACCATGTCAACACAGGCAACATCCGCTCACATCCTCACTCAGTCAGTCCCAGCCCCGACATACTGGCTCTCACCTATATTTACCATGTGAGAATCCTCTATGCCCAGAGACAAATCACCAACAAATAAATCAAAGCAAGAAACCTACCAAAGGCTGGGAGCGGTGGCTCACGCCTGTAATCCCCGCACTTTGGGAAGTCGAGGTGGGGCAGATCACCTGAGGTCAGGAGCTCAAGACCAGCCTGGTCAACACGGCAAAACCCCAACTCTACTAAAAATACAAAAATTAGCCAGGTGTGGCAGTGGGCACCTGTAATCCCAGCTACTTGGGAGGGTGAGGCAGGAGAATCGCTTGAATCCAGGAGGCGGAGGTTGCAGTGAGCTGAGATCCTGAGATCATGCAACTGCACTCCAGCCTGGGCAACAGATTGAGACACTGTCTCAAAAAAAAAAAAAAAAAAAGTAAGAAAAAAAAGAAAAACCCACCAAAGTCATCCGGGCAGCAGGCAATGTTATAGGAGGTCAAACCTGGAGGTTTCTGGCTGACTAAGAACACTGCAGCTCTTGCCTCAACCTCAACATTACTTTCAGAAAGGGAATTAACTGGAAACTGGACCAGAGGAGTTGAAGCATTCTTTCAACAGGCAGGTACCGAGCCTCATTCTATGCAGGCGCTGGGGAATGCACAGATGCGCCCTCTGGGGAGTTCGGTGAATTTACAGTGGTTGTCAAAATCACTCACTCTGGGGTTCAGCTCCATAGCACTTGGTCACCCCTGGGGTTTGCTCAAATTGGTTACCACGCAGCATGGATAAAGAGCCACGCCTGCCAGCTTTAATTCCACTAACTTGACTCTTCCCTTTTCCGTGCACAACGCTGTGGCAGGTGCCTGCCTCACTTTCAAAACAATATTATACCCCCAAATCGCGTCCTCCATCTTCCCAGCCCTGAACTGAGCTCATTAAACATACATGGTCTGCAAAGGGCCACAGCCCCTTGCCAAGTGGCAGGGAGCAGGAGCCAGTGTGCCTGCCCCAACAAGGGTGAGACCCAGAAGGAGGGCTGGTCCCCACTTCCGGGAGGGAAATTTCTAAATTTCTAAAGACATTCGTATACTTTATAGACTATATGAAGTTTATATCTCATAGACTGGAGTATTTTAGGCATAACTTACATCAAATAACTTTTTTGGCCCATTTATTTCTACTCAACAAAACCGTCTTTCTCTGCACAGATCAAGTTAACCACTGACTGGCTCAAACTCCTAACTATTATTTTGTTACTTTTTCTCTAAGGGAAAGTGATTTCCAACAATCACATTACAATTGAATTCTGATATAAAACTTTTTGACTAAGTAGACCCCCCCCCACTTCCTTGCTGTCACTATGGCAAATATATATGCAAGAGACTCCCTTCTGGAAGGTTTAAAAAATTTTTTTGCAAGGTTTTTGAGAGTTGATGCCGATCACAAAACCATACCTACTCCCTCATATATATTCTTTTGAGACAGGGTCTCACTATGTGCCCCAGGCTGGAGCGCAGTGGCACGATGTTAACTCACTGCAACCTCTGCCTCCTTGGCTCAAGTGATCCTCCCGCCTCAGCCTCCCAAGTAGCTGGGACTACAGGTGTGTGCCAACATGCCAGGTTAATTTTTGTATTTTTTTTTTGTAGACATGGGATTTTGCCATGTTGGCCAGACTGGTCTCGAACTCCTGAGCTCAAGCAAGCAGCCCTCAGTCTCCTAAAGTGCTGGGTGCTGGGATTACAGGCGTGAGCCACCGCGCCGGGCCTTCCTTCACATGTTTAAACCTTACTCTACTCCTCTGTCCTGGGTGTTGTCTTAGTTATCTGAAATCTGCCAACACTACCTGATAAGAAAGGCCAGGGCACCCTTGGGCTATCTGACCTTTTCTTGTTTGCACTGTGGGAAGCAGGAACTCTGGTATGTGAGCTGTTCCTCAGGATTAAGAAAAGGCTGACAGATCAGACAACAGCCCTGTCTGGAGTCTGAGAATTGGGGGCACATCCTGGCTATGGGTAAGATTGCTGTGTCTCTAGTTCCAGCATCTGCAACAGGGACAGGCACTAGCTGCCGCTGTCCTCAACTCTCAAGAACTGTAGAGTACATAAAAGTATGCTCCAAGGAATAAATCCTGGTACTCTATTGCACAGTAGGGTGACTACTGCTAACAATAATGCATTGTGTATTTCAAATTGCTAGAAGAGAGGGTTCTGAATGTTTTCACAACAAAGAAATGATAAATGCTTAAGGTGATGGGTATGCTAATTACCATGATTTGATCATCACACAATGTATAAATGTGTCAGAATATCAAATCGTATCCATAAATATATACAATTATTACATGTCAATAAAAAAAGTATGCCCTTGGCCGGGTGCGGTGGCTCACACCTGTAAGGCACTTTGGGAGGCCGAGGCGAGAGGATCACTTGAAGTCAGGAGTTTGAGACCAGCCTGGCCAATATGGTGAAACCCTGTCTCTACTAAAAGTACAAAAATTAGCCAGGCGTGAGGGCGTGCATCTGTAGTCCCAGCTACTAGGGAAGCTGAGGCAGGAGAATCGCTTGAATTCAGGAGGCAGAGGGTGCAGTGAGCCAAGATGATGCCATTGCACTCCAGCCTGGGCAACAGAGCAAGACTCTGTCTCAAGAAAAAAAAAAAAAGAAAAGTATGCTCTAGTGCCAGGCAAGTGGTAAGTACTTGAATATATACTACCTGAAAATGAAAGTAAAAATCAAGGCTTCAGTAAGAACTTGGAAAAGCTTCCCTCACTGCCCCAAAATAAAAGGAATGTATTTAATGCTGTCACTTTTATTCTATGAGTATCTTTCCAAAGCTTCATGGTCTCAATTTTTTCTTCTTTTTTCTTCCCTGTGTCTATATATAGTGTAAATATGCCAAATTTTCTGATCTCTGATCTATGTAGGGCCAAGATGACACTTGCTTAATCACTGCTGCTTATAGCGGTTGCAGTCCTGGTTTCAAGTTCTATCTATTCAAGATCTAATGTGACTCAACTCTAGCAGGAAGAAGAAATGTGGTACAAAAGTCAATGAGCAGCTGGGCACAGTGGCTCATGCCTATAATCTCGCCACTTTGGGAGGCTGGGGCGGGCCTCCCAAACTCCTGAAGTCAGGAGTTTGAGACCAGCCTGGCCAACGTGGTGAAACCCCATCTCTACTAAAAATACAAAAATTAGCCAGGTGTGGTGGCAGGTGCCTATAGTCCCAGCTACTCGGGAGGCTGAGGCAGGAGAATTGGTTGAACACGGGAGGCAGAGGTTGCAGTCAGCTGAGATCGCGCCACTGCACTCCAGCCTGGGCGACAGAGCGGGACTCTGTCTCGAAAAAAAAAAGTCAATGAGCAATTAAGTAAAAGCTCCCCCAGGACCTGACACCGTAGATGGTGTCCCACATGGAACCAAAGCTGAGAGGTGTGAGGAGTTCCACAGACGGACCCTCTCCTCAGCAATGCAACCATAACTGGTGAAAATTATTTTAAAACCAACACCAACCAACCATTTAGAGTCTGGAAATTATCCAAAGGACATTCAGGAAATAAAGAAACATTTATTCCAGAAAATCTACGACATTTTGGTCAAAGCAGCAAGAGTCATGGCACTTGAGCCATGACCTGCTCATCATCTCCTTCCTTCCCCAGCTCAGCTCCATGGAAATGTCACTATCCACTCAGTGCGTGTGGCCAAGAAAAAGGGTGCTGTCTTTCCCCAGCTCCCAGTCAAGGGCTTTTGCACCTCCTGGGAGGGGCAGGCCACCAGCACGTCACCTTCCCACCCCTCTGCTGGATGTGGCAGAGGCTAAATCCAGGTGAGTGCAGTGGAGGAGTTATGGGCTCCCTGCCTCCATCCAGACCCCACTCCCAGGCAGGGATTCCACTCAGTCATGGCAGGCCCAGAATACTGGGGCCCCAGTTGTTCTCACTGTAGCTTTCCTGGAGGGTGAAAGTTACATGCTGGGAGAGGAAGAACAATGGCTACTGCCTCTGCCCAGTGCCCTACAGAATATTACTCTCAGAGAAGTGGGCCACTGCCCCCATCCCCAGCAATACGGTTCTGAGTTCTGCTTGGGGGGAGAAGGAGGCCCTAAGAAGAGTGTTCCCAGTGGGAAATACCTGATAGAAATCTGTTTTCTCTGCAATGACTTTCAATATCCCGGGAGCAATGGGAGGAACCGTCACCATCTGCAGCTTGCCAAAAAAAGGGTTGTGTCCAGAGCTCTTATAGCGTTTCATCTTGTCTTCAATGACAAGTGCCAGGGACTGGGAATGGTTTATCACTTCCAGCAGAGTGGAAATGGCCACGTCCTGGAGGTAGCAGTCAGTCACACAGCAGCAAATGGTCATGAGGGACTTCAGCCAAGATGGAAAACTGGAATCACCGGCTCCTGAAAGGAAGCCAGCCGGAGAGGCAGAAACAAGCAGAACCACGTGAGAATGCGTCCCCAGTCTGCAGATTCTACAGCACCCTAGATCTGGGAAGTTACCTGAGAAATGCACCTGCACAGCAGTGTGCTAACCTCCTGCTGGTGAGACTTATTTGGAAATAAGGTCTTTACAGAGGTAATCAAATTAAGATGAGGTCGTTAGGGTGGGCCCTAATCCAATATGACTGGTGTCCTTATAAGAGGGACATGTCAAGGGAAGACACGACATACAGAGGACACCCTGCGAAGACAAAGGCAGAGACAGGACTGATGCAGCTGCAAGCTGAGGAGCCCTCCAAGGGTTGCCGGCCAGCACCAGAAGCTGAAGAGGCCAAAAAGTATTTCATCTGGGGTCTCAGAAGAGGAGCATGGCTCGGCTGACACCTTGATCTTGGACTTCTGGCTTCCAGAACTATGAGACAAATTTCTCAGTTTATGGTACTTTGTTAGAGGAGCCCTAGCAAACCAATATATAAATATCGGCCAGGCACGGTGGCTCATGCCTGTAATCCCAGCACTTTGGGAGGCCGAGGCGGGCAGATAATATGAGGCCAGAAGTTTGAGACCAGCCTGGCCAACATGGTGAAACCTCATCTCTACTAAAAATATGAAAATTAGGGAGCCAGGTGCGGTGGCTCACGCCTGTAATCCCAACACTTTGGAAGGCCTAGGCAGGTGGATCACGAGGTCAAGAGATCGAGACCATCCAGGCCAACATGGTGAAACCCTCTCTCTACTAAAAATACAAAAATTAGCTGGGCGTGGTAGCATGTGCCTGTAATCCTAGATGCTTCGGAGGCTGAGGTAGGAGAATCACTTGAACCCAGGAGGAGGAGGCTGTAGTGAGCCAAGATTGCGCCACTGCACTCCAGCCTGGCGACAGAGCAAGATGCTGTCTCAAAAAAAAAAAAAATTAGTTGGGCATAGTGGCACGTGCCTGTAGTCCCAGCTACTGGGGAAGCTGAGGCAGGAGAATCACTTGAACCCAGGAGGCGGAGGTTGCAGTGAGCTGAGTTGGTGCCACCATACTCCAGCCTGGGCAACAAAGCCAGACCCTGTCTCAAAAAAAAAAAAAAAAAAAAAACTTTATCAACAGGTATCATGAAATAGTCTGTTTATTATCCCTGAACGCCACTCATGTTTTAGGTCTTCTGATGGGCTGTGCTGGACACCCAAGGCTTAAAAACATAGACCCCACCCTTACCACTTTGCCATGTTGTGAGACACAAGTCAAAAATGTACTAATTACAAATGAGGAAGGGAACAAATGAGGCCAATAGCGCCTTCTTGGCTGACACGATGTGAGCTAGTCTTTAAATACAGGTTGAGAATCTCTAATCTGAAAATCTCAAATCCAAAATCTGAAACCTTATTAGCACTGACATGATGCTCAAAGGAAATACTCACTGGAGCATCTTGGATTTTGGATTTCTGGATTAGGAATGCTGAACCAGTAAGTGTAAGGCAAATATTCAAAAAATCTGAAAAAAGTCCGAAATCCAAAATACTTTTGGTCCCTAGCTTTGTGGATAGGGGATATTCCACCCGCATCAATCGCCTCATCGTGTGATTCCCGAAGAGGGACTTCGGCAGGACTGCCTCTCACCTGGCAGCTGGAAGAGTGTTGCACAGAGCTGCTCGGTCTCTTCCTCGGACAGGTAGACAGGGAAGGTGGCACAGTCCAGCAGCAGGTGGCAGGCAGCGGCAAAGGCCTCCCTGCATTCCTCCCTGGAACCCCCCAGCTCAATGACCACCTGCTCAACATCCCATTCTCCCCCATTTTTCCTGGCAGGGCTGCTGGGCGAAGATGACGGTGACTCCGAACTTTTCATCTTGAATGGAGACCCTCTTGCCATGAACAAGTCTGAAAGCATTTGCTTGAACTGAGGTACGGTGATGGGCTTGGGCTCCCAAGAGTTCTTCCTGCTGGAATCACTGGCCGCCAGGCTCTGCGTCCCATCCCTGTCCCTCTTCCCTGCAGGCTCCTCGGACTTGCTTTCTTCTCCTGACGCTGTCAGCTGTACTCCAAAAATGTTCTTGCTGGCAAAGTTGGCGATTAGCTCTTGGATGCAAAGAAACGTCCTCTGCATGCTCCCGCCCTTCTTCCAAATGTCGTCCCTTTCCAGAGAAACTCGAGGAACCCTCAAGTGCTCAGAGAGCTCCGGTGACGAGGCACTGAGCCCGATCCCACTGTCCTCAGACTTCAGAGGGGGAAACGAAGCATCTTCATCACTGGGAATCACTGCCTTTGTTTCCAAAATTATTTTGCTGTTTTCACCTTTTACTGGACTCTGTAAAAAATAAAAAGATGTGAATTGTGCATCTCTTAACACCAAGCTATTCAAGTATCAGTTGAAATCATGAATGTATTTCAATTCTGTTTTTCAAAATAATCACTCTCTAGATTACAGAATCCCTGTGTTAAGTGTATAATGAAATTTAGGAGGCACCCAAAGCAGGGGAAGGAGAGGGGTGGGTGGCAAAGAGGAGGCTGGTGCACCCACATGCTCTCTGGGGAGGCTGACTTTTGGGCCTATTTCTCTTGTGTTTTTGTCTAAATATATAACCCCTTTAGAATTCAAAAAAGTTGTTTAAAAATTGTTTCTGCCGGGTGCAGCAGCTCAAGCCTGTAATCCCAGGACTTAGGGAGGCCAAGGTGGGCGGATCACCAGCCACAATTCTCTGGACAACTGAGCGAGAACTGTTTCTGACAAATTAACAAATATGAATGAGGAAACTGAGCTGAGGGTAAAATAAAGGTATGAAGAAATAAAATAAGGCCAGGTATGGTGGCTCATGCCTGTAATCCCAGCACTTTGGGAGGCTGAGGTGGGTGGATCACCTGAGGTCAGGAGTTCGAGACCAGCATGGCCAACATGGTGAAACCCCGTCTCTATTAAAAATACAAAAAATTAGCCAGGCTTGGTGGTGGGTGCCTGTAATCTCAGCTACTTGGGAGGCTGAGGCAGGAGAATCGCTTGAACCCATGAGGTGGAGGTTGCAGTGAGCCAAAATCACGCTATTGCACTCCAGTCTGGGTGACAGAGAGAGACTCTGTCTCAAAAAAAAAAAAAAAAGGGAAAGCAAGTCAGAGAATAGGGTATGTTATGGGTTGAACTGTGTCCCCAAAAATATGTTGATGTCCTAACTCCCAGTACCCGTGAATGTGACCTTAATTTGAAAATAGAGTCTTTGCAGATGATCCAATTAAGATGAGATCATTAGGGTGGGCCCAAATCCAGTAGGACTGGTGTCCTTATAAATAGGGGAGATCTGGACACAGAGACAGACATGCCTACAGGTTGACGGCCAAGTGAACATAAAGGCTGAGACTGGGCTGATGCTTCGACAAGCCGAGGAATGCTGAATATCGCCAGCAAACCACCAGAAGCTCGGGGCAGGCATGAGACAGACTCTTTTTCCCCAGTGCACTCAGGGGGTGCCAACCTTGCTGACACCTTGCTGTCAGGCCCTGGCCTTCAGAACCATGAGAAAACAAATGTCTGTTGTTGAAACCACCCAGTCTGTGGTATTTTATTATGGCAGCCCCAGTAAACTAATCCAGTACCTCATCCTCATCTCGCTTATATTCAAAATAACCAAAATCACATGCTACAAACACACACATAAAACAGTCTGCAAGGCTAGTTATAACTAGCCCATTAACTGTAGTTACATAGTTCTTAACTATATCTAACCATTAACTGCAGTTACAGAGCAGGCAAGTATCATGAGAGTGGGTGAAACAAAGGGTGCTAAAACTTAAAAAATTTTTTTTGTAGAGACAGGGTCTTGCTCTCACTCAGGCTGCAGTGCAGCCATGCAATCATGGCTCACTGCAGCCTCAACTTCTTGGGCTCAAGTGATCCTCCCACCTCAACCTCCTGAGTAGATGGAACTACAGGTGAACACCACCATGCCTAATTTTAATTTAATTTTATTTTTTTTGAAACGGAGTCTCGCTCTGTCGCCCAGACTGAAGTACAGTGGTGTGATGGCTCACTGCAACCTCCGCCTCCCAGGTTCAAGAGATTCTCCAGCCTCAGCCTCCCAAGTAACTGGGACTACAGGCATGCACCACCATGCCTGGCTAATTTTTGTATTTTTAATACAGATGGGGTTTTGCCATGTTGGTCAGGCTGGTCTTGAATTCCTGTCTTCAGGAGATCCACCTGCCTCGACTTGCCAAAGTGCTGGGATTACATAGGTGTGGGCCACTGCACCTGGCCTAATTTTTATTTTATAGAGAGATGAGGTCTTGCTATGTTGCCCAGGCTGGTCTCAAACTCCTGGGCTCAAGCAATCCTCCTGCCCCAGCCTCCGAAAGTGTTGGTATTACAGGTGTGAGCCATTGCACCATGCCAGGTGCTAAAACCTTTTAAAGTGAGGGTTTTACAAGCATATTTGACATATCACCTGGGTATCTTCTCGTCTTTATTCCTATCCTAACCAACCCTAAAGATTTTCTACTCCCAGGAAGGCATAAGCTGCTTTTAGCCCCCAGGACCATTTCTGCCCCTCAGGGTACACACCGAGGTTCCGCTGGTGGACTCCGTGTCGAGGTAGGAAGGCGGCATCTGGACTTTGCTGAGCACCTTGAAACACGTCTTCAAGGCATGCGTGAGTTCAGGTAAACTTAAGGCCTCCATGTCCTCAGCAAGAGGCTGCACCAGGCAGCCAAGCACCTGAGGGAGATACTGGGTTTGCACCTCAGAGTAAAGTTCCTGTGAAATAAACACATAGGTTAACCCCACATTGTTGGTTCACAATCAGAAAAACAATGCATCTCAAAATGGCATCTAATTCAATTTTTTAGGGCATAAATTTCACACTAATTTTATTTCTTTTTTTTTTTTGAGACAGAGTCTTGCTCTCTAGCCCAGGCTGGAGTGCAGTGGCACGATCTCGGCTCACTGCAAGCTCCGCCTCCCGGGTTCATGCCATTCTCCTGCCTCAGCCTCCCAAGTAGCTTGGACTACAGGTGCCCGTCACCACGCCCGGCTAATTTTTTGTATGTTTAGTAGAGACGGGGTTTCACCACGTTAGCCAAGATGGTCTCGATCTCCTGACTTTGTGATCCGCCCACCTCGGACTCCCAAAATGCTGGGATTACAGGCGTGAGCCACTGTCCCTGGCCCACATTAATTTTCTTTTTTATTTTATTTATTTATTTATTTATTTATTTGAGATGGAGTCTCGCTCTGTCGCCCAGGCTGGAGTGCAGTGGCGCGATCTCGGCTCACTGCAAGGTCTGCCTTCTGGGTTCATACCACTTGCCTGCCTCAGCCTCCTGAGTAGCTGGGACTACAGGCGCCTGCCACCATGCCCGGCTAACTTTTTGTATTTTTTTTTAGTAGAGACGGGGTTTCACCGCGTTAGCCAGGGTGGTCTCGATCTCCTGACCTCGTGATCTGCCTGCCTCGGCCTCCCAAAGTGCTGGGATTACAGGCGTGAGCCACCATACCACATTAATTTTCAAATCAGAAAACAAAAGAAGACTAGGCGCAGTGGCTCATGCCTATAATCCCAGCCAGCACCTTGGGAGGCTGACGCGGGGAGATTGCTTGAGCTCAAGGAGTTCGAGACCAGCCTGGGCAACACAGTAAGACCCCATCTCTACAAAAAATACTAAAATTATCCAGATGTGGTGGCACATGCCTGTGGTCTCAGACACTTGGGAGGCTGAGGTGGGAGGACTGCTTGAGCCTGGGAGGATGAGGCTACAGTGAGCTGAGATCATGCCACTGCACTCCAGCCTGGGTGACAGTGAGGCTCTATCTCAAAAAAGAGAAAAGAGGATGGGCATGGTGGCTCACATCTGTAATCCTGGCACTTTGGGAGGCCGAGGCTGGTGGATCGCCTGAGGTCAAGAGTTCGAGACCAGCTTGGCCAATATGGTGAAACCCTGTCTCTACTAAAAATACAAAAAATTAGCTGGGCGCAGTGGCGGGTGCCTATAATCCCAGCTACCTGGGAGGCCGAGGCAGGAGAATCACTTGAACCCCAGAGGCGGAAGCTGCAGTGAGCCGAGATCACGCCATTGTACTCCAGCCTGGACAATAAGAGCAAAACTCTGTCACAGAAAAAAAAAAAAAAAAAGAGAGAGAAAAGAAAAGAACATTTCTATTGTTTTTGTTTGAGACTGGATCATGCTATGCTGTCCAGGCTGGTCTCAAGTTCCTGGGCTCAAGCAATCCTCCAATCTCAGCCTCCTGAGTAGCAGGGAATTACGAGCACATACCACAGAGCTAGGCTACTATTTCAATCTGATCTAGACAAATCAAGGATGTTATTCCTCTCCTCGCAAGTGGCTTTATACTTTCTAATAGAAAATAAAATTGGCACATGTTTCTATATTAAGGAAATTAGTTTCCTTTGAGAAAATTAGCCAACACACAATTTTAACTAGGAAATGTATTGACTCTTTCCCTAAAGTAACTGTAGTACAGGAATGATACCCAGTTCATCAGCTGGTTGACCTAACTTCAGCTTTGCCCACTTACAACTGACCCAAAAGTTATAGCCCCTTTTAAATAAGACATTAAAAATACAAGAGATTACATCCAGCTATATCTGTTATGCCAAAACAAACATCAAAACAGTGTTGCATATTTATGTAAAACATTTTCAGTAATGTGAGGTTGATAAAGCAGGCCATCACCACCAGTAAGAATGTAAATAATAGCAGGCATTGAGCTGTCTCTTCCCCAGCACTCACCAAGGGAATGACATCCAGCAGGAAGACCAGGAGGGTGCAGAGCTCCGAGACCGTTGGGGGAGGGCTGACGCTGTTCCTCACGCTGTAACGCTGCTTCACTGGTCTATAAATCACAGCAAAGAAAAATCCATTCTTCGGCTAGGCATGGAGGCTTACGCCTTGTAATCTTAGCACTTTGGGAGGCCGAGATGGGTGGATTGTCTGAGCTCAGGAGTCTGAGACCAGCCTGGGCAACATGGTGAAACCCCATCTCTACTAAAGTACAAAAAAATTAGCCAGGTGTGGTGGCCCACGCCTATAGTCCTAGCTACTTGGGAGGCTGAGGCACGAGAATTGCTTGAACCCGGGAGGCAGAGGTTGTAGTGAGCCAAGATCGCACCACTGCACTCCAGCCTGGGTGACAGAGCAAGACTCAGTCTCAAAAACAAACAAACAAACAAAAAAAACAATTCTTCTTCCTGCAGTAAGTCCAAGCATTTCTTACAATTTCCAGTAATGTTATTCTACTTCAAACATAATGGAAGACAGCTTTTGTAGTTCTCATAACTAAATTTTGGTGACTAAAAGTATCTAACATGTAGAAGTGTCAATAAGTGTCTTGAATCTGTTGGTGTCCAAACAGGTTCCCTCTGACTTGAACTCTACCAATTCAGGTGTCTCCCAGGAGACCCGGAGTACCATTGACAGATGTAATCCCAGGTCCCCAGTCCAAGCCCAAAGGCACGATCCAAAGGAACGAGGCTGGGCTGGAGAACATCAGTCTACATGGCTGTTCACCCTGCTGTAGGAGTGGCCTGGGACTACTCCTCTCCAAGTAATACCAGGAGTTTATCAGCACCTGAGTTGCTTAGAACGTTTCAGCTTCTGTAGAGAAGTGTAACACCACCAATCAACTATTGTTAGTTGCTTATCTCATACTGAAATTCAAGACTTCTTTTAAAATAAACAGGCTACTAGATAAATGGGTAAGTTAAAAAGTATCTGTTGCTTTTCATCTCATAACCCTGGGATGAATAAATTAACTGTAATAGGATCCACAGGCAACAGCAAAGCCACGTTCTACTGAAGACAGACATTAATCTCAAGACAGTGATTAACTCTGGGATGAAAAGAGGACAAAATGTTGCGAAGGTGGAGAGTCAGCTCTTTCTGGGTAGAAACATTTTATTTTATTTTTTTAAATAACCAGGATGGCCGGATGTGGTGGCTCATGCCTGTAATCCCAGCACTTTGGGAGGCCAAGGCGGGTGGATCACTTGGGGTCAGGAGTTTGGGACCAGCCTGGCCAACATGGTGAAACCCTGTCTCTACTAAAAATACAAAAATTAGCTGGGTGTGGTGGCGTGCACCTGTAGTTGCAGCTACTTGGGAGGCTGAGCCTGTAGTCCCAGCTATTTGGGAGGCTGGGATGGGAGGATCCCTTGAACCTGGGAGGCAGAGGTTGCAGTGAGCTGGGATCGTGCCAGTGAACTCCAGTCTGGGTGATAGAGAGAGACTCCGTCATAAAATAAAAAATAACATAACAACCAGGCTGACAAAAGCATACTCTAACCTCAATACAATATGGCCTTGCTGTTGCCTGTGGATCCAATTGCAATTAACTTATTTTTCCCAGGGTTGTGAGCTTATTTGGGCAGAAAAGTGTAGTGGTAGCAGCTGAGAAGTAAGACTGAGACAGCCAAGAGCATTACAGTGGAGATGAACAAGAAATAAGTTTTACAGCATGCCTCATAGGACAAAACAGGGTTTGAGACATGACCTTATTCCTCCCGTAAAGAAAATGGCATGGGAAAGGGCTCTCCAGGAAAGCTCGGTATTCCCGGGGTATGCCACTGCAAACAATTTAGAGATGGTGCAATTCACCCGGTTAAAAGAGATGGTAAAGCTGATTATAGTAGCTTAAAACATTAATGCTTTTATCTGACCAGTTATACATTCATTTCAGTAAGAATTTCAGAAACACTCTATCCAGTCACAAAGCCACAAAACTAAGCTGCTTTCAATAGATCAGGCAGCCAGGAGAGGAAAGCTGATTTGATGAATGTAACCAGAAAATGCACTGAGGATTTTCTAAAGTTAGACTTTTAAAGCAGCTTCAGAATTACATGGCAAAGATTATGTGAACCTTCTTATTGGAGATGTTTTTATTCTGCTAGAATCTTAAGTGAATTCTTTCCAATCTTGTTTTAGTTGAATTTTAAAACTCAGAAAAGACTACTCAGCTTCAGCTACTTATATATAATCTGATATTCTAAGCAGCTACAAAATCATTAAACCCTCTCATGCTTCCTAAATATTCTGCATTCTTGAACTGCATACTTACCTAAAGCATTCCTCAAAACACCTCGTCATATAATCCCAGAGAAAGTCTGTGCTTAGAGAAGTGATCAGCAAATTTACTGTTTTGACAATCTCAGAGGCATTTCTGTTTTCTTTGATTGCACTGTAAAAGGGGAGGACATGAATAAATATGTCTGTAAAAAAATCCTGAATTACAGAAAGTGTCCAAAAAACTGTAATTTCACCATCTGCAACTTATTTCTAGAGAAGCTGACACACCCTGATAAAAATGAAAATATTACTGTTCTTATGTGTTTGCATAATGCCATTGTAAACAATATTTATATTGATACAGTCTCTTAAAAATAAATTTCAGAGCTGGGTGCGGTGGCTCACGCCTGTAATCACAGCACTTTGGGAGGCTAAGGTGAGTGGACCAGCTTGGCCAACATGGTGAAACCCTGTCTCTACAAAAATACAAAAATTAGCAGGGCATGATGGTGGATACCTGCAATCCCAGGTACTCAGGAGGCTGAGGTGGCAGAATCGCTTGAGCCTGGGAGGCGGAGGTTGCAGTGAGCTGAGATTGCGCCACTGCACTCCAGCCTGGGTGACAGAGTAAGACTCTGTCTCAAAAAAAAAATAAAAAATAAAAAAACAATAATTTCAGAGCTACTGTAAAAAGAATTTATACAGAAAATCAGTTTTAGTCCAAACTCTATTGGTGGAATAACATGGTACATGGATATTCAGCATGGAAATTTAGTCAAGATTTTAAATGTTTATCTTTCTTTTTTTTTTTTTTTGAGACAGAGTCTCACTGTTTCCTAGGCTGGAGTGCAGTGGCATGATCTCGGCTCACTGCAATCTCTGCCTCCCAGGTTCAAGCAATTCTCCTGCCTCAGCCTCCCGAGTAGCTGGGATGGATTACAGACATGCACCACCACGTCCAGCTAAGTTTTGTATTTTTAGTAGAGACAGGGTTTCACCATGTTGGGCAGGCTGGTCTCGAACTCCTGACCTCAAGTGATCTACCTGCCTCAGCCTTCCAAAGTGCTGGAATTACAGGCATGAGCCACAGTGCCCAGCCTTAAATGTTTATCTTCTATGGCTCAGGAAATTTATTCAAGAAATTTATCCTACCAAAATCCTTGCACAGGTACATAGATGTGTGCAGAAGCGTACCACTAAAAGGCCATTAACAAACACTGAAAAAGGCCAGGTGTGGTAGTTCACACCTGTAACCCCAGCACTTTGGGAGGCCAAGGCAGGTGGATCACTTGAGGTCAGGAGTTTGAGACCAGCCTGGAAAACATGGCAAAACTCTGTCTCTGTTAAAAACATAAAAATTAGCCAGATATAGTAGTGGGCATCTGTAATCCCAGCTATTCGGGAGGCTGAGGCAGGAGAATTGCTTGAGCCCAGGAGGTGGTGGTTGCAGTGAGCCAAGATGGCGCCAGTGCACTCCAGCCTGGGTGATAGAGCGAGACTCTGTCTCAAAAACAAACAGGCCATGCATGGTGGCTGACGCCTGTAATCCCAGTGCTTTGGGAGGCTGAGGCAGGCGGATCATGAGGTCAGGAGTTCGCGACCAGCCTGGCCAACATGGTGAAACCCCATCTCTACTAAAAATACAAAAAATTAGCCAGGCGTGGTGGCAGGTGCCTGTAATCCCAGCTACTCAGGAGGCTGAGGCAGGAGAATCACTTGAACCTGGGAGGTGGAGGTTGCAGTGAGCCGAGACTGCATCACTGCACACCAGTCTGGGCAACAGAGCAAGACTCCGTCTCAAAAGCAAACAAACAAACAAACAAACAAAACTGAAAAAGCAGAAACTGTCTAAAAGTCAATCAATAAGAAATTGGTCAATCAGTCAGGATTTATTATTTTATTTTTTGAGATGAAGTGTCGCTCTGTTGCCCAGGCTGGAGTGCAGTGGTGTGATCTCGGCTCACTGCAGCCTCCACCTCCTGGGTTCAAGCGATTCTTGTGCCTCAGCCTCCCAAGTAGCTGGGACTACAGGCATGGGCCACCACGCCCAGCTAATCTTTGTATTTTTTTGTAGAGACCAGGTTTTGTCATGTTGCCCAGACTGGTCTTGAACTCCTGACCTCAAGAGATCTGCCTGCCTCGGCCTCCCTCGGCCTCCCCAAGTGCTGAAATTACAGGCGTGAGCCACTGCACTTGGCCTTAAATAAATGATAAATCCTTAACAAAAAATCTAAGGCAATTAATCCCATAGGAGAACAGTGTAGAGCTACTCACAACTTGCATTTAAAAAAAAAGCAGTGGCCAGGCACAGTGGCTCACACCTGTAATCCCAGCAGTTTGGGAGGCTGAGGCAGGAGGACTGCTTGAGGCCAGGAATTCAAGACCAGCCTGTGCAACATAGCAAGACCTTGTCTCTACAGAAAAACTAAAAATTAGTCAGGTGTGGTTGTGTGTGCCTATAGTCTTAGCTACTTGGGAAGCTGAGGTGTGAGGATCACTTGATCCCAGGAGTTCAAGGCTGCGGTGACCTTTGATGGTGCCACTGTGCTCTAGCCTTGTCATGCTAGAGAGTGACACTCCAGAGAGTGCCAGGCATGGCGGCTCACACCTATAATCCTAGCACTTTGAAAAGCTGAGGTGGGTGGATTGCTTGAGCTCAGGAGTTTGAGACCAGCCTGGGCAACATGGTGAAACTCTATCTCTACAAAAAAACAAAAAACAAAAAAACAAAAATTAGCTGGGCATGGTGGTGCATGTCTGTAGTCCCAGCTACTTAAGGGGCTGAGGCGTGAGGATCACTTGAGCCCAGGAGACTGAGGCTGCAGTGAGCCACTGCACTCCAGCCTGGGCAACCCTGTCTCAAAACCAAACAAACAAACCAACAACAAGAAAACAAAAAGAAAACCCCAAGCAACTACATAACTGGTGTAATTCTACCTTTAAAATAAAAGACAGGCATCTATGTATTTATGTACGTAGTAGAAATCTAGAAAGAAGTAAAAATGTTTTATGGTTTTCTCTGAAGAGTGCTAGGATTACAGGTGACACCTTTTTTCTTGATCTTTCAAATATCAGTAAATTCGACAATGAGCATGTATTACTTCCATACACAGAAAAACAATAAACCGCTTTCATGCTGGGAGAAAAAAGCAAACACTAAGAACTCTTGGTACGCTTACAACTAACAAACCAGAAAAATATTAAAATTGATTTAAATTTTCAATGTACCCAATGCTAGTTCAGGCAGAAGGAAATTACATTAAGAGTAAAGCAAAAAGGAAAAGGTTGTATCCCCTTACAAGGAAAAAACTAAACAAACAAAACAGGGTTTGTGTGTAACTGCGCACGTGAGGCCGATGTGCCTGCTGTCTTCCAAACACCACTCACTCTGCCTCTGGGGCAATGGAGCCTGTGCTCTCCAGTGCCCTGCCTGGGTCTCCCCCAGTCTCCCCAACACCCCCTGGACTCCTGTCCTGAAGACTCACATCCCCTTTCCACTTGCCAGGTGCCCTCCCCTCCATTTTCCCTGTTCTCTCCGCCCTGTAACTCACCACTTGGGTATACTAGATCAAGCTGCCTTTGTTAAACAAGTTTCATACTTGATCAATACATACATTTCATTGTTTCATACTTGATCAAAAATACACTTCATACTTGATGAAAAAATCAATAAATACCTGTCCATCCCAGGCTGGGGAAACTACATCAAACTCCCTTTAAACTCTTCACAGTACTCATTAGGGAACAGTCAATTCCCATGGACTGACTTCAACGCATTGATTATTTTAACCCAGTGGTCTCACCTGCTGCATCTCCACTTTCTCTACCACTTCACAATTTATAGTAAGCAAGAGAGGAAAAAAAAAATCATAGTACCAGGGAGGGAGAGAGATGCGTGACGTTCAAGGCCAAACCCATACCTTATCAGCGAATTTCCACTCTGGGTGTAGCTAAGTTTAAGATCAGAGCCAAGGGCATCTCTGCAGTAAGAATAAAAGGCCCTGATGACTTCGAGAAACAAATTCCCAACCACTTGAGGCCCTGCAATTAGAAGGAAGATGGTCAGAGACAGATGAACAATCCCCCTTAAATCAGTAAGTGACATATATATATATATATACACACACATAAGACATATATACAGTAAACCTGTGCATACAGACATTTTATATAGTCTAAAATATATAGAAACTTAACTTTAGTGGTGACAACTTTAGCTGGGGAAACAACATTCATGAATATAGCCAACATTTTTGTAGAACTTCCTGTGTGCCAGACACCCTTCTAAGCATTTTACATCTATTAACGTATTAAACCCTCGTAACACCCATGCGGACAGATCCTGTACTGCTGATTACACATAAGGAGACGGAAGCACAGAGAGCTTAAGTAACTTGCCCAAGGCAGATTCTGCTACGTGGAGGCAGAGCGCAGACTACGTGTGTTAAGTGTGCATAAACTGCTGGCCAGGGACATTACTCAACAGACATATCCAGAGAGCAGGGCAACTTCTTCAATTCCTTTAGTCATGAGCTGGAGCAACACGAAAGAAATGATGGCCATCCTGAAATGCTGAGAAAGATGGCACAAAAGAACTGGACCAGCTGCACGTTAGAGAAGCTTCACTGCAATCAGGCAGGGGATGGGCAGGGCATTTCTGCTCTGCAAAACGCAACCCTCAGGCAGCTGAGGTCCTGACTTCTTACCCATGTATACAGAGGGAGAAACATACAATCAATTCAGAGAAAGTGAAAGCTCTGTCAACACTGGCAAAAAAGCAGATTAGGCCGGGCACGGTGGCTCATGCTTGTAATCCCAGCACTTTGGGAGGCCGAGGCGGGCGGATCACGAGGTCAGTAGATCGAGACCACAGTGAAACCCCGTCTCTACTAAAAATACAAAAAAATTAGCCCGGCGTGGTGGTGGGCGCCTGTAGTCCCAGCTACTCAGAGAGGCTGAGGCAGGAGAATGGCGTGAACCCAGGAGGCGGAGCTTGCAGTGAGCCGAGATTGCACCACTGCACTCCACCCTGGGCGACAGAGCGAGACTCTGCCTCAAAAAAAAAAAAAAAAAAGCAGATTAATCCAATCTTTTACACTTTCTTTTCACAAAACCAAAAGATGTGCCTCTGAGAGAACTATTTTCATGCTAAGTTTCCTGTTTATTTTTTTTTTAAGATAGAATTTATTATTTTTTTGGAGACAGAGTCTTGCTCTGTTGCCCAGGCTGGAGTGCAGTGGCGTGATTTCAGCTCACTGCAACCTCCGCCTCCCGGGTTCAAGCAATTCTCCCGCCTTAGCCACCCAAGTAGCTGGGATTATAGGTGTGTGCCACCACGCCTAGCTAATTTTTATATTTTTAGTAGAGGTGGGGTTTTGCCATGTTGGTCTCGAACTCCTGACCTCAGGTGATCTGCCTGCCTCCGCCTCCCAAAGTGCTGGGATTACAGGTGTGAGCCACTGCACCTGGCCTTGGCTTCCTGTGTATTTTATCTACAGCATAAGAAAGCTAAATGCTTGTTACAAAAATGAAGAAAATTTTCTTGCCTTGATTGACGGGGAGGAAATTAGGTATGGCTAAAGCCCAGACACAAAAAGTATGGACAGGACTGAATGGCCGTCCTGTGCCTTCTAGTTCTGTATAATCACCTCCTTTGCCTCCTGAGTGTATTTCTTGCAGACAGCTAAAAAATTATAAAGAGTAAATTAAGTGACTGTTATGATTGGGCAGGAGTGTGATATTCATTTGCTTCCAGAAAATATGACCTGGAGCCCAAGTTAGCAGCAACATTTACTTGGCTCACCAAGGTGCATGGCTTTGACATAAAACACACATCTCCAGAATGCTAAGTTATATTTTCTTCTTTTAATACTTCCCTGAAGTTACACAGCAAGCTCCCAATACATTTATATAACTGTTCCACTTTTTGAACTAAATCATGATTTTTCAGAACTGCAGTTACTTTACACTAGCAGGAAAATCTATTTGGTTTGAGGTGGGAGCTTGGAGATGGGAAGAGGAATCTGAACAAGTGCAGACACCTTGAGGCAGCACATCAGGGGCAGAGCCTGGAAGAACAAACGCTTCATACTTGGACTTTGGTTAAGAACGACGAGAGCTGCACAACTCTTGGAATAAAGTTCACCTGGTGACAGAAGCAAACATCTCGGGTAGGGCTTCTCTGAGTGCAATCAAGTAAGCATCAGGGAGCGCTGACAAACCGAGCTTAGGCTCCTGACTGGCCCTGGGCAAATGACCTACTCCCACCCAACTTTAGTCTTTCCATCTGTAAAATGGGCATAGTGGGAGCACCTACCTTGGGGTTGTTGGAGGGACGGAGGTGTGAGTGCAGACAGATATAAAAGGGTGTATGCAAATCACTTGGCACAAAATAATTGCTCAAAAAATGTCAGCCGTGGTTATTATTAATGAACAGTGAAAACACTCCAGGAACACGGAGTCTCCCCTTCCCTCTAACTTCACGAGAAGCTGTTCCCCTTTTGTCCCCCTAGAGCTGGTACCATTTCTGCCACACAGCAGATGCTCTGTGCTTTTGAATGGATAAGTGAAGGGCCTCCATCCCAAGGCCAGAGAGAGGCCACTTCACTAATGCCCTCAGCTCTCTTTTTTTTTTTTTTTTTTTGAGATGGAGTCTTGCTCTGCCACTCAGGCTGGAGTGTAGTGGTGTGAACTCTGCTCACTGCAACCTCTGCCTCCCAGATTCAAGCGATTCTCGTGCCTCAGCCTCCTGAGTAGCTGGGATTACAAGTGTGCACCACCATGCCTGGATAATTTTTGTATATTTAGTAGAGATGCGTTTCACCATATTGGCTAGGCTGGTCTCAAACTCCTCACCTCAAGTGAGGCCCAACTTAGCCTTCCAAAGTGCTGGGATTACAGGCGTGAGCCACGGCGCCCGGCCAGCCCTCAGCTCTCTTGTTCTCTGCAAACAGCTACCAGGAGGCAGGTACACCTGGAGCACTGAAATGACATTCTTAGGCTTGTAATCCAATGGAAGAGATGGGGATCTTTTCCCTGGTGTAGGGCTCACATATGCAGATGTAGACCTTAAAGTGAGCTGATATGGTAGCAAATTTCTTTTTTTTTGAGATGGAGTCTCACTCTGTTGCCTAGGCTGGAGTGCAATGGTGCAATCTCAGCTCACTGCAACCTCCACCTCCTGGGTTCAAGCAACTCTCCTGCCTCAGCCTCCCGAGTAGCTGGGATTACAGGTGTGCACTGTCATGCCTGGCTAATTTTTGTGTTTTTAGTAGGAATGGGGTTTCACTATGTTGGCCAGGCTGGTCTTGAACTCCTGACATCAGGTGATCCACCTGCCTCAGCTTCCCAAAGTGCTGGGATTACAGGCATGAGCCACCACAACTGGTCGCAAATTTCTTTTCTTTTTGTGATGGAGTCTTGCTCTGCCACGAGGCTGGAGTGCAGTGGCGCAATCTCGGCTCACTGCAACCTCCATCTCCCTGGTTCAAGCGATTCTCTTGCCTCAGCCTCCCGAGTGGCTGGGACTACAGGCACGTGCCACCATGCCCAGCTAATTTTTGTATTTTTAGTAGAGATGGGGTTTCACCATCTTGGCCAGGCTGGTCTCGAACTCCTGACCTCGTGATCCACCTGCCTCGGCCTCCCAAAGTGCTGGGATCACAGGCGTGAGCCACCACGCCTGGCCGCAAATTCTTTTTAAAGTGAGAGAGAGGGCTGGGCGTGGTGGCTCACACCTGTGATCCCAGCACTTCAGGAGGCCGAGGCGGGCGGATCACTTGAGGTCAGGAGTTCGAGACCAGCTTGGCCAAGATGATGAAATCCTGTCTCTACTGAAAATACAAAAATTAGCCAGGCGTGGTGGCACATGCCTGTAATCCCAGCTACTGGGGAAGCCAAGGCAGGAGAATTGCTTGAACCCAGGAGACAGAGGTTTTAGTGAGCCGAGATTGTGCCACTGCACTCCAGCTTGGGCAACAGAGCGAGACTCTGCCATTCTTTCATTCGTTAATTCATTCATTCATAAATAAATAAATAGTGAGAGAAGGTCACTTTTCTCAACCTATGTTCATAGGACCATAGTATCTAAGAAGGGAGCCTTTGGTGACCAGAGTCTAGTTCAACCCCCTTCATTTTACAGTGAAAATGTCAGTGAAAAGAAGTGGCTTGCCCAGGATCCCAGGGCAAAAACATGGAGGGGGTCCCCTACTTAATTGAAAATCAAACCAGAGCTCATTTTATGTATGACATTGAAAAAACAGTCTTAAAAAGGAAATACCACGTGTTCTGTACACACTACAGGAGCTCAAAGGTATTTTCCTAACAAAAATGTTCAAATTATTGTGCAAAACTTTTTTTTCAGACTGGGTCTCACTCTGTCACCCAGGCTGGAGTGCCGTGGTGCAATCGCAGCTCACTGCAGCCTTGACCCCCTGGGCTCAGGTGGTCTTCCCACCTCAGCCACTTGGTAGCTGGGACTACAGGGAAGCACCACCACGCCTGGCTAATGTTTTTGTATTTTTTTATAGAGATGGGGTTTTTCAACATGGCTTTTCAGCCATATTACCCAGGCTGGTTTCAAATCCATGAGCTTGAGTGATCTTCCTTCCTGTACCTCCCAAAGTGCTAGGATTAGAGGCATGAGCCACTGCGCCCAGCCATGCAAAACTTTTAAGTGACCACAGATATGATCACTGAACCATGTAACATGACTTCAAAGTTGTGAAATTCCAAAGATTAAATTATATTCAAAGTAACGCTTTGGTTGTATCTCACCATGTTGTATTTCCCTGAAAACAGGTAATCTGTATTCAGCATAGGATGGTAGCAGTATTTCTAACATTACCTATTTCTGGCTTGTCAAGCAGACTGATGAGGACACGAAAAGGCTTCAGGTATGCATGATGGCGTTCCTCCACGTCAGCATCTATGAACTTCTGATGCAATATCTCAGCCAAACCCTATTTATTTAAAAAAAGCCAAATATTAGAATATCGTATATCATAAAGTGTAACAACACTACTGGCTATTCTAATTGTTAAATACTCTGGGACAGAAGGAAAACCAGTCACCCAGCATGCAACAAATACCCTGCAGTTCCCCAAACCAGGGGCCAAGGAACGTGCTCACTGCCTACGTAGAAGCCTCCCAAAGAAATCCACTGGAGAATCGTCACCAAGGATGCCCTGAACTTTCCAGAAATGCTCCTTTACCTCAACTAAAAGATCCTTGGAGTATTTTTCAAAAAAATAAGACGACTGGTCTTCATAAGAATTTGAGATTTCAGATTCTGGCACAACGGTATTTCCTTTAATGTCTGAGCCTATAAAAAAACAAGCGCCGAGCTGTAAAGAGAGCTTTGCTTTTAAAGGACATCATATCGTGCAAAAGTCTCATGCTCCAATATTTTTAAAAATATCATTCCTCTGACGGAAAACCAAAATCAGATCCAGAAAGACCACGTCAGATTTTCTTCTTCTGACAGTGGTGTGGCTAATGATCAGACAGGCAGAATTCCATCTTAATAGGTATCAATTTAGTTTGTTCTGAGAATTCACCCTGTTGGCCGGGCGCGGTGGCTCACGCCTGTAATCCCAGCACTTTGGGAGGCCAAGGCAGGTGGATCACCTGAGGTCAGGAGTTCGAAACCAGCGTGGCCAACATGATGAAACCCCATCTCTACTAAAAATACAAAAAAATTAGCCGGGCGTGGTGGCACACACCTGTAATCCCAGCTACTTCGGAGGCTGAGGCAGAAGAATCACTTGTATTTTTTAGTAGAGAAGGGGTTTCAGCATGTTGGCCAGGCTGGTCTTGAACTCCTGACCTCAGGTGATCCACCTGCCTCGGCCTCCCAAAGTGCTGGGATTACAGGCATGAGCCACCATGCCTGGCTGAGGATCACTTTTTAAAACCAGTGTTTTTTTGTCCAGCATTATGTGAGATCAAGGTATTCTCATGCACATGCTCCCATCAGCTGGAGCCCTGGATAAGTCTGCAAGGTTCTCAGGGCAAGGAAGTGCATCCTCATGGTATGGGCAAAGAATATGGGGCTCCTGGGACCGCAACTAAGTGAGTCAGAGCTGGCGCTGTGGTCAGGCCCAGTGTCTTCCACACAGCATATCAAGTCCCATAGGAGCAGAGCTGTGCCTTTAACAAAATCATCCTTTACATACAAATCCTTAAAGGGCCTACAAATAGTCTTCTTAAAATCCTTAGTAAGCTTCCATGCAATGACTTTTTAAAGTTTTATAACTAGGGAGAAGAGCAGGAAGGACTGAAGAGGACTTCTTGACTTTGGTAAGATTTTTGGTACAGATCTTTGATAAGATCTGAATGCTAGGCTGAGTGCGGTGGCATGTAATTCCAGCACTTTGGGAGGCAGAGGTGGGCAGATCACCTGAGGTCAGGAGTCCAAGATCAGCCTGGGCAACAGGGTGAAACCCCATCTCTACTAAAAATACAAAAATTACCCAGCCGGGGTGGTGGGTGCCTGTAATCCCAGCTACTTGGGAGGCTGAGGCAGGAGAACCACTCGAACTTGGGAGGCAGAGGTTGTAGTGAGCTGAGATTGCACCACCGCACTCCAGCCTGGGCGACGGAGTGAAACTCCATCTCAAAAAGGAAAAAAAAGATCTA
Organism: Nomascus leucogenys; assembly: GCF_006542625.1. NCBI lineage: Eukaryota > Metazoa > Chordata > Mammalia > Primates > Hylobatidae > Nomascus > Nomascus leucogenys. The sequence continues at coordinate 21,554,890 of NC_044405.1, read as the reverse complement.
AATGTTGAGAGTTAATCAGAGCTGTAAAGTCCTGTCACAATCATTTTGCATACCACGTTTTCTTAGGTACGCGAATATGGGACTTTAGAAAATTCATGAACATGTTATCTTTAAAGTTGCAATTTCCTAGACTCTGTCCCTGGGAGGCCTTCCAACCAACAGTCAAGGGCCCTTTGCCAACAAATTTATAGGCAGTCCACACACTCTGACACACAGAAACATGGCCCAGGGGCTCTCGTGATCTCCAAAGTTATCCAAATGTCTACCAAAACATTTCCACTTACACAAAACCTCCTCCTTTATTTACACATCTTCCACAATATTTGTAAGTTTTCTCCACAATACACCCTCATCCCATGAAACTTCTCCATAGCGATAGGCTTCTACTTGAATAAGGTTTCGCTACCATTTTTTGGTGGTATTTCAAGCTCTTAAATGGAATTCAGTTGGCATTTTAAAAATCCCACTTATTACTTCCCCTTTTTTAAAAAGAAACTGCAAAATAACCAAGCTATCTGTAGGCAGCAGACCTCAACTGACCAGTGCCATATTTAGTCATTGTGGTATCTTTCCATACTCCATGATTCAGAGATACATCACCAAGACCAAATCTTATTCCAGAAGTCAGCACTAAAAGGTTTCACATTAACTTTGACTTTAAAAGGGTGCATACTGCTCAGTACCTAGTAACCACGCATACAGTCTTCTGTTCAGGGACATGTCCCTTCTCAGTAGGGTCTGGGTGGCAGCTGAGAGAATGTGCACGATGTCAGATCTGAGGAGGGGGATGGCTCTCTCATTGGAATCCTATTAGAAGAACAGAGAAATTTACTGCAAGGGAACAATAGGGTAGATTGCTGACTTTTTGACACGCAGCCCTTCCTTGCTGGTCTACAAAGCTCTATCTCAAAAAGGGCTGGTTCCTTACACATTACCCATGGAAAGAAGCTATTCAATAGGTGCAATGAAAATGCTATCCTTGCAAAAATGAACAAGGACTTTTCACTGGCTACCAGCAAATAACGCCCATGAGTGGCTGAGCTGTCCTTGTACGACAAAACGGCTTGAGATCTATATCCCACCCCTTGGGAAACACCAGTGACTTACCAGAAGAGTACAAATGACTTACCAGACAGGTATAAAATGGGAAGAAAAACAGAACGATTTCCAGATTATTTCTTTGCACAAGAACATTTGAGTCCAACAGGGAGGCACATAAAGATTTCACCTGTAAACGATCAAATGGCATTAGCATTTTCAGGCTACTCTTTATGGTCATAAAAATGAAAGTAACCTTTCCCAGGAATCTTGAACCTCCTGTGTTATATCACTCAGAAGAGAACCAGTAGCCACAGGTCAGGAGGGCATGGGTTCTAGCTCTCGAAGCCACAGGCTGTGTGACATCGGAGAAGACATTCAGCTGCAGACCTCACTGTTCCATGTGAGAGCCGGAGGGGTTTGGACCAGATGGCTGGGTTCTATGATCTCAAATTCTACAAGAAAGGATCCAACAGGAACCTTAAACTAAAGCTCTGAAGACACACGGGAAAATAATTCCTGATCAATTCAGTAGACATTTTGAGTGTCTTTTCTAATACAGATAGGTAGACTAGAGATGCATAAGAAATTAGAGCCACAGACAAATGCTCAGAATTTAGAAGAGAACTCTTTCAACTGCAGAGAACACTGATGCTCCACGGGAAAGCTGGGCTTGAAGGACAGGAAGGAGCTACACTGAGACCGCGAAGAAGGGCAGGAATGGACGGCCAGTGGGACAGAAGGGAATGGCCAGGAGCAAAGGCACTGTGAGGCCAGGCCCCGTGGCAGTCGTGTGGGAGCACAGGGCCTGCAGGGAAGAGTGAGGTGCTGTGGCTGGGAGCAGATGGTTAGAATGCTCTTGAGCTTGGACTATAGCTGTTGGCAATGGGAAGTCAGATATATATATATTTTTTTCTTTGAGACAGGATCTTGCTCTGTCACTCAGGCTGGACTGCAGTGGTATGATCTTGACTCACTGCAACCTCTGCCTCCTGCGTTCAAGCGATTCTCGTGTCTCAGACACCTGAGTAGCTGGGATTATAGGCGCCCGCCACCATGCTCTGCTAATTTTTGTTTGTTTTTCAGACAGAGTCTCGCTTTGACACCCAGGCTGGAGTGCAGTGGTGCAATCTCAGCTCACTGCAACCTCCGCCTCCCAGGTTCAAGCGATTCCTTTGTCTCAGCCTCCTGAGTAGCTGGGATTACAGGCGCCCATCACCACACCCAGCTCATTTTTGTATTTTTAGTAGAGACGGGGTTTCACCATGTTGGCCAGGGTGGTCTTGAACTCCTGGCCTCAGGTAATCCACCCGCCTCGGACTCCCAAAGTGCTGAGATTACAGGCATGAGCCACTGCGCCCAGGCTAATTTTTGTATTTTTAATAAACGTGGGGTTTCACCATGTTGGCCCGGCTGCTTTTGACCTCCTGACCTCAAGTGATTCACCTGCCTCAGGCTCCCAAAGTGCTGAGATTACAGGCATGAGTCACCACACCCAGCTGGGAAGTCAGACATTTTTAAAGCACAGGATACATATGAGCAAAGCTAGGCTTTCTCCCCATCCCAAATCTCTTAGCAGATTTGGGATGGGGGAAAAACCAGTCAGATCCAAGAGTAAGAGACAAGGAGCCAGAGCAAAGCTGAGACGATGGAGAGAAAGAGACAAAGGGGATACTGACGGGGCAGGAAAGGGACACGTTCATCAGGATCTCCCGTGTCCTGATCATTGCATGAGGCGCTTTTCATCCATTTTTCCACCTTGTCCTCAGAGAGATCCTGTGAGGCAGGTCTACAACCCCCATTTTGCAAGGAGAAATGGAATCAGAGGGTAATTCACACTCAGCTGCGGATCTCGCCTGCGAATTCAATCTGAACACTTTAAGATCAAAGTGTGGCAACACCACCAGGTGGCGAAAGACAGCAAGCCATAAAAGCACAAGAGGCAGGTTTGGGGAAAAGAGACAAAGATCTGGGAGGTTACCATTTCTAATGGCACGAGAAGGGATGTCGTTACCAGGGAAGAGAGCTTCCCCTGAAGGGCCTGGAGATGGATACCTGGGGAACACCAATAATTCAGGTTTGACAGCAGCCAACGGAGACAGGAGAGCAGGGGTAGGACGCCAAGGGAGGAGAGGGTTTCCATGTAGGAGTGGGCAGTGGCCCCCGTGACACAGGCCAGAGGAAGGAAACAAAGACCTGCCAATGCAGCAGACCCCCTGAGTGCAGAGGCCATCTGAGCGCCGTGTGCAGCTAAGCACATTTCTGCAAAGCCGGGGGCCTCCAGAAGGGACCTCTGAGGGTGTGAACACTTATTTGAATGTATGAATCTTAATGCCACTTTGGGAGGCTGCAGTGGGTGGATCACCTGCCAGGCAGGCAGTTCGAGACCATCCTGGCCAACATGGTGAAACCCCATCTCTACTAAAAACACAAAAATTAGCCGGGCGTGGTGGTGGGTGCCTGTAATCCCAGCTACTCGGGAGGCTGAGAGAGGAGAATTGCTCGAACCCGGGAGGCGAGGGTTGCAGTGAGTCGAGGTTGTGCCACTGCACCCCAGCCTGGGCGACAGAGCGAGACTCCATCTCAAAAAAAAAAAAAACTTAATGCATATGTAAAAAAAGCCACCACCAGCCTCAACTGCACAAGGCCTCCTTCTCGCCTTGCTCAGCCGTTCGTTACCCAGACTCAAGCTTGGTGCACCTCCCTTTCCTGGATGTCCCTTTGCAGCTTCAGTGACAACCTGCCCATGAGGATGCTGTGCCCACGTGTCACCTCCTCCCCATGCCCCATGAGGAACACAGCACCCACCGTGAGTTGGTGATTGTTCCCCAGCATGTACTTCTGCTCCCGGACGGGGGCATCCCTGTTGATGTGGCCCACCACGAAGACTGAGGCAGGGAGGCGGATGGACGGGCTGGCCAGGATGCTCCCCCAGAGGGCGGTGTAAAACACCTCTTTGCCAACCACCAGCGACAGTCTCAGGAGCAGAGCATCCGTTCTGTTGATGAGAGAGGATAGGGTTCAAGGGCTCGCCCCGTCTTCCCGAGTCCCACTGCACACTGCTCTGTGAATGCTGCATGAAGAACCACAGCGGATTCGCCTGGCTGGGGAAGCCCCACCTTCCTCATCGCCGGGAGCTGCTGCCATCTCTCACTCTGCTGTGTGTGTCCACCTGCTGGCTGTCACACTGATCCTGGATTTGCTAAAACCAATGTCACTAGGCAGCGCAGTGTCTTGGCCAATGGAAAGTGTCTAAGCAGTCGTGCGTGGCGGGGCAGAGACTCATCTCCACCCTGGCCGCGCCACGGATGCCTAGGTGCTCACGGAAGGGAGGTTCCACCATAAGAGGGATGGGCAGGTCAGCCACTTCACAGAAAGGTGGAAGGAGCCATTCGTGTATCAAAAACAAGCATATGCTGAGGAGACTGATCAAAGACTTAAGCAATTAGATGCCACCAACCTGAGCACAGCCAAAAATGTGCCAAGTGACATCTGCCTTTAGAAATACTAGGGGCAAATCTGCCTGGGGCCTCCCACGACCCTGCAAATTCCATCAGCCTGGAGTGGTGTTTCCTTTCAGTCTGCCCACAGCACCTGCATGTGCTGACTCCCGCTCCCAGGGGCCCTTGTGCTGAGGCCGGGCATTTGTTCGCCTCTTATCTTTATCTAGGTCTCCCACGATACAAAGTCAGCACCTTCTCACGCATCCTTTAAGAAAAGCAGCGTCACCAGTGGATCAGGGCTTGTTTTTCCAGATGCTGACCAAGGCCAGGCCCATGTCTGCTCGGTGGTGTCCCTGCAGCTGACTGCGGCCCTTTCCCTGTCCGCAGTGCACACAATCTGCAGGCTGGGTGACAGCATCTACCAGTAAAACAGCAGAGGCACATTCCCCCTAAGGGATATCACCCCACGAAGGATCTGACTCATTACCTGAAAGGATTCAGTTTCTCACATGCTTCCTATCTGCAAAGACCACAGAAAACAATGACAGAAAAACCAACCCGGTGGAATGTGTTGGTTCACCGAGCTTGCCAGAGTTGGCCCTCCCGTGTCCAGATCCTGGTTGTGATGCTTTCTAGCTGCAGGACCTAGGACAAGTTTAACATCTGCGCATGCCTGTGCTCAGCTAAAAGACAGGGGAAGGAGCCTCGACCTTGTGGAGATGTTGTGAGAAGGAAGCCAGAGTCCCCTCGAAAAAAACCAAAAAAACAGTTCGGCTGGGCACGGTGGCTCACCTGAGGTCAGGAGTTTGAGACCAGCCTGGACAAGATGGTGAAACCCTGTCTCTACTAAAAATACAAAAATTAGCCAGGCATGATGGCAGGTGCCTGTAATCCCAGCTACTGGGGAGGCTGAGGCAGGAGAATTGCTTGAAGCCGGGAGGCGGAGGTTGCAGTGAGCCGAGAGGGCTTCACTGCACTCCAGACTGGGCAACAGAGTGAGACTCTGTCTCAAAAAAAAAAAAAAAAAAAGAAAGAAAAGAAAAAAAAAAAAAACACTCAACCCAGGAGAACAGACCTAATGCTTGGGCCATGCCGCCTGCAATTACTAGGTCCGCTCTGTTTGCTGTCACAGCCCCAGTGCCTATTTGAGCATCTGACTCCAGGCTGGCACTCAAAAAACCCCTCAGATAATTTTTTTGTATTTCCTTCAAAAATATCTACCATCGTGTTATATTAAAAGTGCATTTTGTTCTCCTTAAAATTAGTCTGAACTTTTTGGGGTCCTGTAAAATATTGCAGGAAATAATGCATGGTACCGTCTTCTTAGAAAAAATAAAAATGAAGAGGCATAAGTAATGGCTAAGTGTACAGAAGAAGTACACAGGGCAATTTAGTGGCTGAGGTTATTGATTGGTCTTCTATTAAAGGCTGAGTAAACAAATAGAGCTTGTCTTTGCCCAACTCTGAAATCATCACAAACACTACAATGTACACACCGTGGTGTCACAGTCCCCCTTTACTTAGAACTGCATATTCCCAAAGTATGTTCCATGGAACACTGGCCACTAGAGATGTTCCACAGAAGAGGGGTTCCACCCTCAAAAAGTTTGGGAAATGCTGCCTATGTTATCTCTTCAATATTCTGAAAACTGGCTACTAGCTTTCTATTAAAGAAATAAATTTTTTTTTTCTTTTTTGAGGCAGGGTCTTACTCTGTCACCCAGGCTGGAGTGCAGTGGCACGAACACAGCTCACTGCAGCCCTGACCTCCTGGGCTCAATCAATTTTCCTCGCTCAGCCTCTGAGTAGCTGGGACTACACACCCATGCTGCCACACTGGGCTAATTTTTACATTTTATATATAGACAGAGTTTCATCATGTTGCCCAGGCTGGTCTTGAACTTTTGGCTTCAAGTGATCTGCCCTGCATGGCATCTCAGTGCTGGGACTACAGGTGTGAGCCACTGTGCCCAGCCAGCTTTATTTTTTAAGTATCATTTTATTCTAAAAAAAAATGGATGCATACTAACAATTTAAATGACATCACAGTAGAAACAACGGCAACTATGACAAACCTTTGGTATGAGAGAGCAAAATAACCGGGGTTAAAAACGAAATAACTTCCTACTCAACAAGAGTTACTATGATCATCTCGGTTGTTAAATTCCAATATTAGTGTGCAGTTTACAGTCCAGAACCCTAAACTTTTTTTTTTTTTTGAGACGGAGTTTCACTCTTGTTGCCCAGGCTGGAGTGCAATGGCACGATCTTGGCTCACTGCAACCTCCGCCTCCCAGGTTCAAGTGATTCTCCTGGCTCACTCTCCTGAGTAGCTGGGATTACAGGCAGCCGCCACCATGCCTGGCTAATTTTTGTATTTTTTTTTTTGGTAGATACGGGGTTTCACCATGTTGGCCAAGCTGGTCTTGAACACCTGACCTCAGGTAACCCACCCACCTCGGCCTCCCAAAGTGCTGGGATTACAGGCATGAGTCACCATGCCCCGCTGGGAACCCTAAACTTTTAATTCAAAACCAACAAATGGGCCAGGCATGGTGGCTCACACCTGTAATCCCAGCACTTTGGGAGGCCAAGGCAGGTGGATCATTTGAGCTCAGGAGTTCAAGTTCAGCCTGGCCAACATGGTAAAACCCCGTCTCTACTAAAAATACAAAAATTAGCCGGGCATGGTGTTTCACACCTGTAATCCCAGCTTCTCGTGAGGCTGAGGCAGGAGAATTGCTTGAACCCAGGAGGTGGAGGCTGCAGGGTGCCAAGACTGCACCGCTGCACTCCAGCCTGGGCAAGAGAGTGAGACTCCATCTCAAAAAACAAAACAAAAACAAACAAAAAACCAACAAACATTTAAAAAAAAAAACAACCTAACTTCCACACCCCAAGTATTTCCATCCTTCCTAACTCATCCCGGCTTATGCTTTCTCATGCCTCCTGCAAACGCAGCTCCTTCAAATGACACCGGCATGCTCCACTCTTCACAACTGAGAGCAGGTGAGTGGCATGGGCCGGGCACTGCAAATCCCAAGCACTCCACAACTTTGGATCTGCAGCTGCTTGCCGAAAGGACAACCATGGAAAGCCAAGCTGTCACAAGACAGCACCGCTTTGGTACAATCATCTGAAACTGAAGAGGCAGGGCAGTGACGACAGCACCCTGTACCATAAACTGCAAGTCAGAAACAGCGCTAAAGAGGGGGTAAAAAAAAGCCTCGAACCAGCACAGACCATCATCACAGGGCCTGAAACCAACCAAAAGAAATGTTGGTGCTGGGTGCAGTGGCTCATGCCTGTAATCCCAGCACTTTGGGAGGCTGAGGCAGGTGGATCACTTGAGGCCAGGAGTTCAAGACCAGCCTGGCCAACATGGTGAAACCCCATCTCTACTAAAAATACAAAAATTAGCTGGGTGTCATGGTACGTGCCTGTAGTCCCACCTGGCTACCCAAGCACTTTTGGGAACAGTTACCAAACCGTCTCAGACTAAAATGGATACAGCAACCAAAAAATCTTGCACAGTCACTTCAATTACTGTGGCTGCAACACACTGGCTCAGAGATTATTGTATAACCTTTCACCGGCATCCACCTTGGAGAGCTGATAACTAATCACTTCTGGGTGCCACATTGCATTTGGTTTTCTGTCACAGCTAAATAGATTCAGTGATTCATGAAGCTTTACTTGGCTCTTGGTTCGATGTCAAGAAATCATGATATTCGGAAAAAAACATCAGTGTTAAGCAACTTTAACAACTGTTCAAATGAACCTTCATTTATCAACTAAGAAAACAAAAACACTCCAACTATTTACACTTCTAGTGTGATTCACACAGATTTAAAAGATCACAGTAAGCTTTAGAGAACTAATGTGTTCATCTGTCCAATGATGGAAAAATCATGTAGGACATATACTCACCTATCTGTCATCAGAACACAAACATAGCAGAACTTCTAGAAAGGGCCTGGGATTAGGAGTCCATTGGCATGGAGTCTGGTAATGTCCTCCAGCTGCCTCCTATGTGACCTGGACCACTCATTAACTCAACACACACTTACCAAGTCTTACCGTGTACCAGCCACAGGGCCTGGCGCTGGGCTTAAAACCGCAACGAGACAGATTCTGCCTCCTAAGGTAGAAACTGTAAAGGTGGATTCTCCTTTGGGAAATGGAGAGCCAACACCTGGTCTATGTGAGAGCTTGAAATGGTTAAAGCGCAATGTTTTGGTTACATCTGTCAAGTCCTGATATTAGAGCTCATGAAATGCACCCTTGGCGACTTCCTAACTAACCCTTCAAACCATTCTGATTACTTGGTTTACTTGAGGCTGGGGGAGCCGTGCAAATGGACCTTAGATTGATTCCTGGGTTCCACTCCAGCCTCCTGCACCCCTCAGTCACAGCTACTACCACAGGGAAGGGTGACCTGACTAGGGCCTCCAGCACAGGGAAATATGAGCAGTGCATTGTGTAATCACATGGAAGCTTTTACAAGCACAAAAGTCACCAGTGACTGAACATGGGCTCTTAAAACAGGTCCCATTAACAGAGGTGAATCACTGTGGCATCTCTCAGAAGAGTTAATAAGCTGGAAGTGAGTTCTTACTTTAAACTTCTCCAGAAACAAAAGCCACTGTATATACTCAATAGTCTGGTTGGTTTGTTTGTTTATTTCCAAGACGTAGTCTTACTCTGTCGCCCAGGCTGGAGTGCAGTGGTGCAATCTCGGCTCGCTGCAACCTTCACCTCATGGGCTCAAGCTATTCCCCTGCCTCAGCCCCCTAAGTAGCTGGGATTACAGGTGCACACCACCATGTCCGGCTAATTTTTTTGTATTTTTAGTAGATATAGGGTTTCACCATGTTGGCCAGGCTGGTCTTGAACTCCTGACCTCAAGTGATCCACCTGCTCTGGCCTCCCAAAGTGCTGGGATTACAGGTGTGAGCCACCGTGCCCAGCCATACTCAATAGTCTGAACAGATACACACTTTCTCCCATTCCTAAGCAGTGACCACAAAATAAAAAAAAAGCTACATGAACTTTTGTGCATATGAGTGTTATAGATTTCTCCAAGGTGCTACTGAAATCTGTCAAGATATTCTGCTTCGCATCACACTAAATTGCGTTTTCAAGCCCTGCCCTGGCTTTGCTTTTTAATTTAGAAGCAGCCTAGTTTAATGGAAAGAAGAAGGACTTTAGAATCCGATATGGGCTGGGTGCGGTGGCTCACGCCTGTAATCCCAGCACTTTGGGAGGCTGAGGTGGGCAGATCACTTGCAGTCAGGAGTTTGAGACCAGCCTGGCCACCAGAGGGAAACCCCATCTCTACCAAAAATACAAAAATTAGCTGGGTGTGGTGGCACGTGACTGTAATCCTAGCTACTTGGGAGGCTGAGGCAGCAGAATCACTTGAACCCAGGAGGTGGAGGTTGTAGTGAACCGAGATCGCACCACTGCACTCCAGCTTGGGTGGCAGAACAAGACTCTGTCTCAAAAAAAAAAAAAAAAAAAAAAGAATCCGACAGATACAGTAGAATAGAATCCCAGCTCTGGGGCTTGCTGACTGTGCGACTGGGAAACCTTCTTACCCTCTGACCCTCACCTGTAAATGGAGGTAACTCCTGGAGCAGAGGAATTCATTACACAATGTGATCATGTGTGTAATGCACGCTGCAAGTGCCCAGGAAAGGGTCCATTCATTTCCTCCACACTAGGCGCCCTAAGAGGGTATGTCTTCCCCTCTACACATGGTGACTCCGTGGGTAACTCCGTAACGGGACAGGAGATCATGGGAACCCTGCACTATGGTGTCCCTTATTAATGAGCTACATTTCTCTCCGTGTAAAGGATCTCATCTCTCCAGGCTCGGGACTTCCCCTTTGGTAAAGAGACACAGAGAGATTCCCGGGAGGAATTTGAAATCACAACCACCAAGGAAATGTGAAAGAGCAACCCGACCTCCACACCTACTACTGCTTCCCATGTCTCTGCACTTCCTTCCCCGTGTCCTTTTTTTTTTTTTTTTTTTTGAGATGGAGTCTGTTGCCCAGGCTGGAGTGCAGTGGTACAATCTCAGCTCACCACAAACTCCGCCTCCCAGGTTCACACCATTCTCGTGCCTCAGCCTCCCGAGTAGCTGGGACTACAGGCGCCCGCCACCACGCACGGCTAAATTTTTTTATTTTTAGTAGAGACGGGGTTTCACCGTGTTAGCCATGATGGTCTCGATCTCCTGACCTTGTGATTCACCCACCTCGGCCTCCCAAAGTGCTGGGATTACAGGCGTGAGCCACCGCACCTGGCCCCTTCCCCGTGTCTTATAAAGCAGTGGAGTAAACACAGCCTGGACAAGACACCCACGCACCTGTCGGAGATCTCGGAGCCCTCTTCGAGGCCGGGCAGCAGGCCGACGATGAAGGCCTGCAGACTGGGCAGGAGCAGCTTCTGCAGTGGGAGGAAGTACTTCTCGTACAGGGTGAGCAGCACTGGCCTCACCGACACCGCCGCGTGTGCCAGGAGAGGAAATAACCCGCAGCTTCAAGAAAGAACGAGAGGGAGCGGGGCAGAAATAAGATACCCAGTCAGAATTCCCAGGTGACAAGCCAGCCAAGGGGAGTTTTCACAAGCAAACAGCTGGCCATTTAAACTGCTGGTTTCGATGTGTGTGTATGACATGAGATGGTCACAAAACACTGTTACGTAACGAGCCGGCAATGAAGCTGTCCGCACATTCAGATCCTAAAGTTCCCTTATAGAAAAGTCAAAACGGGGTGCTGGAGAGGATGTGGAGAAATAGAACACTTTTACACTGTTGGTGGGACTGTAAACTAGTTCAAACATTGTGGAAGACAGTGTGGCGATTCCTCAAGGATCTAGAACTAGAAATACCATTTGACCCAGCCATGCATTACTGGGTATATACCCAAAGGATTATAAATCAAGCTGCTATAAAGACACATCCACACGTATGTTTATTGTGACACTAGTCACAATAGCAAAGACTTGGAACCAACCCAAATGTCCATCAATGATAGACTGGATTAAGAAAATGTGGCACATATACACCATGGAATACTATGCAGCCATAAAAAAGGATGAGTTCATGTCCTTTGTAGGGACATGGATGAAGCTGGAAACCATCATTCTCAGCAAACTATTGCAAGGACAAAAAACCAAACACGGCATGTTCTCACTCATAGGTGGGGACTGAACAATGAGAACACTTGGACACAGGAAGGGGAACATCACACTCCGGGGCCTGTTGTGGGGTGGGGGGAGGGATAGCATTAGGAGATATACCTAATGTAAATGACGAGTTAATGGGTGCAGCACACCAACATGGCACATGTATACATATGTAACAAACCTGCACGTTGTGCATATGTACCCTAGAACTTAAATTTAAAAAAAAAAAAAAGTTAGGACGGATAGACTCCAGAAGGCGCCCAGTGACGTCTCCTGGTGATGGCTTTATGATTAATTGTTGCACATAGAGCCCTACGCTTATTTTGCCTGTTTGTCATTTTCTCATCTTGTGAGCTGAAATACCAGTTACTTGGGTAATAAAAAGGAACACAGCAGAGAAGCAATCGCACCTGTACAGAAATAAGTCCTTGGCCAGCCATTTGGTCCCCACAATTTTAAAGATAATCTCGTAGGTTTCTAGAGCTTTTAAGTGCACACCACTGGGCAGGGCAGGATGCAAACACTGAGCCAATCTTTTGCTGATGAGGAGCCGTCTTGGCAACAAGGAGTACCTCAGGTTACTCTGAAGAGCCTGACAAACAAGAGAAAAAAACACATGAGGAAGAAGGCAGTGATATTTACAATGGAGAGTGAATCTGCTGAAGCCAGAGAGACTGCAGCCATGCCCTGGTGTGGCTGTAAGAAAGACACATACACAACAAAGGGGCAGAGGGACTACATGGCGAGAGTCCACAGCAGCTCTGGCAGTGCTGGAGATGAGGCAGGCACAAAGACTTTCTCAGTACGTGGCCAGCTTCTCGGTCACACCTCGGAGCCCGTGATGGGTGAGGGCCGTGTGCTTCTCTATCGCAGGAAGCCATGAGTAGGGGCTCACTCAGAAGATATGGATTGGGATTAAAGCCTTCCAGGCTGTGACTCCTGACATTTCTACCAGTTGGAGATGGTGCTGGGAGAGATCCGTGTTCCCCAGGAGGAAAATGGCACCATCCCACCGGGCTGGAGCAATGCTAGTCCTGAGCTAGGCTTCCATAAGCAGGACACACAACACATCTGCGAGAAACATCCCAGAGTGCTTGCTGTACCTGAGAAGCAAGGTCGAGAGTGTGGAGATCGATGCCGTCCTTCGTGGCATCGAGTAACCATGGGCAGAGCTTTGTGCATGGGAGGCCCCTCATGGCTTAATCTTTTTTTTTTTTTTTGTGAGATGCAGTCTTGCTCTGTCACCCAGGCTGGAATGCAGTGGCGCGATCTCAGCTCACTGCAACCTCTGCCTCCCAGGTTCAAGTGATTCTCCTGCCTCAGCCTCCCAAGTAGCTGGGACTACAGGCGCCTGCCACCACGCCTGACTAATTTTTTGTATTTTTAGTAGAGACAGGGTTTCACCGTGTTAGCCAGGATGGTCTTGATCTCCTGACCTCGTGATCCACCTGCCTCGGCCTCCCAAAGTGCTAAAATTACAGGTGTGATCCACTGCGCCTGGCCAGCTTAATCTTGTAACAGAGTGTCTGATGTTATCAGGGAATGATCCACATAAGTAGCTCATTTGCTCACACAAATATTTACTGAAAGCCTACAGGGTAAAGTTCACGCTTCTTTTTTTTTTTTTTTTTTTTTTTTTTTTTTTTTTTTGAGATGGAGTCTTGCTCTGTTGCCCAGGCTGGAGTGCAATGGTGTGATCTTGGCTCACTGCAACCTCCACCTCCTGTACCTCCTGGGTTCAAGCCATTCTCCTTCCTCAGCCTCCTGAGTAGCTGGGATTATAGGCACACACCACTACATCCAGCTAATTTTTTATATTTTTAATAGAGATGGGGTTTCACCATGTTGGCCAGACTGGTCTCGAACTCCTGACCTCAAGGGATCCACCCGCCTCGGCCTCCCAAATTGTTGGGATTACAGCCGTGAGCCACCACGTCCAGCCAAGTTCACGTTTCTTAAAAGGTCTCCCAAGCACAGCTCCTGCCTGTTCTGCCTGCAATCCGTGGCTCCGGCCTTCCTTTCACTGCCCCTTGCCTAAATGCCCTTCCGGCCACCTTGCTAACTCTTCCTCACGTGTGATTTAGCTCAGTGCCCCCAACTCAGGGAGGCAGAACAGGCCTTCCCTCTGCAGTGCGAGGGCAGGGACTATCTCATTCTTCTCTGCTGTCTCCAGCACCTTGCACAGTGCCTAGAACAAAGCGGGCAGTTGGGAAGAGCATCTAAGACATGTGCAATGCCAGCTGCATTCCATCCACATCAGAATCGTTGGCCCTCAGCCTCATGACCGCAGGGCCATGACAACTTTCCTCTTGTACGCAAACACTACGATCCCATCTCTAAAGCACACTCAGGTTATGCAGGACATAAAAGGAAGACAAGGAAAACAAGAATATTTTCCATCAGATACCTGTGGTCTAAGTGAATTCTCAAATTCAATAAAGTGACATCTTTAAAAAAAATCAGATATGGCCAGGCGCAGTGGCTCACACCTATAATCCTGGCACTTTGGGAGGCAGAGGTGGGTGGATCACAAGGTCAGGAGTTCAAGACCAACCTGGCCAACATGATGAAACCCTGCCTCTAGTAAAGATACAAAAAATTAGCCGGGCGTGGTGGCACGTGCCTATAATCCCAGCTACTCGGGAGGCTGAGGCAGGAGAATTGCTTGAACCCAGGAGGCGGAGGTTGCAGTGAGCCAACTGCACTCCAGCCTGGGCGACAGGGCGAGACTCCATCTCATCTCAAAAAAAAAAAAAAAAAATCAGATATAACTAGTGGTCATCAAAAAAGGGTTGCACTCTGTTACAGAGGCTGGAGAGCAAGTGTGCGATCATGGTTCGATGCAGCTTCAACCTCCAGGTTCAAGTGATCCTCCCACCTTGGCCTCCTGAGTAGCTGGGACTGCAGGTGCATGCCACCAAGCCTGGCTAATTTAAAAAAATTGTTCTGTAGAGACAAGGTCTCCCTACATTGCCCAGAATGATCAACTGGTCTCAGACTCCTGGGCTCATGCAATCCTCCTGCCTCAGCCTCCCAAAGTGCTGGGATTACAGGTGTGAGCCACTGCGCCCAGCCCTTAAAACATCATTTATGAAGAATGTGATACCTTAAAACAAAGGGAATGCTAACAAAATAATGTGAAAAAATGTGCTTATGTTCCAAAAAGGAAAAAAAAAAAAAGAACAGAGGAGAGGCCACTTAACTTCCACACTGTCACAAAGGATGAGAACAGACTGACGGTAGCAGCAGAGAAGGAATGAACGTGGATAATGGACAGGAAATAGTACATTTGCTCACGGGCAATTTCAAACACATAGAACGGTCAGGCAGCCAACACCCAGCTTCACCACCAGCAATGCCCGGCCAGCCTGCAGAAAACATTTCCACGACTCTCACAGCTTACTGATCACAGGCTAACAAGCTTTCTCCATGGATTCAAGAGTAGGAGAGCTAAAAGCTGTCTTGACCTGTACTATTATTTTTGTCAAGGCAGAGTTTTCTCTTTTTAACACTACCAAATCTCATTTTTGCTCAGTAGTATACTCTAAGACTTCTGCTATTTGGGGCAAAAAAAGATGTTAAGTACTTCCCATGGGGAGCATCTGGGATTCCTAAGGGGTTCCCTTAGTCTGTGCACATAGCAGGATCCCTTTCTTCCGCTCTTTTGAGTATAGGCATGGCAACATGACATATTTGGGGCCAACAAGATGAATAGAATTACAGGAGTCACTTCTGGCACAGATCTTCAAAGCCAACTCATAGCTTATCACTTCTCTTTTCCCTGCCTCTAAGATTATGGAAACGCAGGTTGAGATAAAGCCCCTGAGAAATTTCAGAGAGCAGAAACCACTTTCTGATCCAGTAAGGCAGAAATAAACCATGTTGTAAAAGTCACCATGATTTGAGGATTGTTTGTTACTGTGCATAACTTTCCCTATCCTGACTGATACATCTCTTTTCACATGAACACAATTTCAAGGAACCACAACCACTCATTTCAAATTAATAGAACTGATTGCTATTTTTTCTCATTTACATGTGTTACCTCACTTCATTTAATGTGAAAAAGACATAGAAAAAGACACATAACCCAGAACTGAGGCTGTAACCAGTATAAGTGGAATGAACTTGTTCACTGTATGTTGATCATGTTTATCATGTTTTGATTTTTTGAGACAGGGTCTCACTCTGTCACCCAGACTGGAATGCAGTGGTGTGATCGCAACTCACTGCAACCTCTAACTCCCAGGCTTAAGCAATCCTCCCACCTCAGTCTCCTGAGTAGCCGGGATTATAGGCATGCACCACCACATCCTGCTGATTTTTTTTTGTTTTTGGGGGATTTTTTTTTTTGAGCCAGAGTCTTGTTCTGTCACCAAGGCTGGAGTGCAGTGGTGCAATCTCAGCTCACTGCAACCTCCACCTCCCAGGTTCAAGTGATTCTCCCACCTCAGCCTCCCAACTAGCCGGAATTACAGGCATGTGCCACCACACCCAGCTAATTTTTGTATTTTTTAGTAGAGACAAGTTGAGCCACATTAGCCAGGATGGTCTTGAACTCCTGGCCACAAGTGATCTACCTGCCTTGGCCTCCCAAAGTGCTGGGATTACAGGCTTGAGCCATCATGCCCAGCATCTTTGTTATATTTTGTAGAGATGGGATTTCGCCATGTTGCCCAGGCTGGTCTCGAACCCCTGGGCTCAATCAATCCACCTGCATTGGCCTCCCAAAGTGCTGGGATTACAGGTGTCAGCCACTGTACCCAGCCCACGTGAATAATGTGAGCAAGGCCCATCTGAGACAGGCAACTGATTTCTGTTGAAGAAAAGGTGCACTAAAGGCAAACTCATACTGCTTCAAGAGAGACAAGCTGCAGTTGTCTTCTTTAAAAATGCAGCAAGAAGGCCGGGTGTGGTGGCTCACGCCTGTAATCTCAGCACTTTGGGAGGCCAAGATGGGCAGATCGCCTGAGGTCAGGAGTTTGAGACCAGCCTGGCCAACATGGTGAAACCCCGTCTCTACTAAAAATACAAAAATTAGCCGGGCGTGATGGCACATACCTGCAGTCCCAGCTACTCAGGAGGCTGAGGCAGAAGAATCGCTGGAACCTGGAAGGTAGAGGTTGGAGGGAGTCAAGATTGTGCCACTGAACTCCAGCCTGAATGACAGAGTGAGACTCTGTCTCAAAAAAAAAAAAAAAAAAAAAAAAAAGAGAGAGAGAGAGAAATGCAGCAAGTGCAAAGGCAATGAACCAATAGGACTTAGAAAAATGAAAAGATACCTTTCCTTTGTGATAAGAAAAATAAAATTAATATAACAGTGAAGTATCATTTTCTTCACCCATCGGAGAGGTAAGCTTGACTCAAGCATACAGGTTCAAGCATAGAGCAGAGTGATCTAGAGATCATGAACAAAGTTAATCAAAACCAGGTCTGGATTTGGCCAGACAGAACTTGCTAGACTGCTCCTTGGAGCTGTCATCACACAAAGATTGAGTGTTTATACACTCCACATGGAGGCTCGCACTTAGCAAGTGCTTCAAAACTAAGGCTAAACAAACCAATAAACAAAACTGAGGCTATTACTAATGCCTGGTCTAAATATGCAAGCTTGGGCACCTGAGCCGCCAATTCCAGTTTCAGAATTTGCTGGTTGGGCAAACTACCTTTCTGGGCTGAAATTTCATCTGTAAAAATGAGGACTGTGATATCTCACCAAGTTACAAGCATAAAGAGATCTCATGTATAAAGAATTTAGCATACTGCCCGGCACAAAGTAAGTAATCCACACATATGACCTCTTAGTATAGTGACAAATTGAAAAATAAGCAGAATATTTAAAGATGAAGACTCTACCCTTTGTGCAGAAGCTCAGAGCTCTAGCCCAGTGGAGAAGGCAGAACCAGTTGCTTGGATCAGCGGTAAAGGCCACCATGGAGGTTCCCACTTGGGGTCCCTGCAATTCCACCTTACGAGACTTTTCCGTGATGCCCTTCAGTCTCACTGAGGGCCAGCACCAGCCACAAGAGGGACAGCACATTTTTAGGGCAAACTTCTCTGGTGGATACTAATGGGGTGCAGGAAATGCTACCCCAAAATATGGTACCTGGGAAACTGAGAAAACAGCAGAAGCAGGAAGGATACTCTCACCTTCCTCCCTGTGGCAGTTCATAAAGCCTAGGGAGGTCTCTGACCTTCTCCCTCCCTTCTCCCCTGAACGCTCTGTGACAGGTGTCCTGCCCTATACCCAGAAGGAAGGAATGTCTTGCAGAGGCACCAAGAAGAACCTGAACAAACAGGCCTTGCTAAATTCCCCCCGGGGTATTCCTGAATCATCACACCCCGCATCCAGTCATTCTACGCGACTTCATCAAACCCAAGCATAGAAACACAGACTGGAATCCCTGTTTCTTCAAGTCTTCATTTCTGAAGGTTCTCATGCCATGTAAAACTTAATTTGCATGCTTTTCTCTCGTTAATCTCTCTTTCGTTATAGGGGTCTCAGCCATGAACGTCGCAATGGATGAGGAAAAGATACTACTTCTTCACCCCTTCAACACTGTTCTTTACAACTGCTAATGCCCTGTACCCAAAGACAACACCGGTGCCCTCTTCCAAGTACAGGACTTAGGAAAGCTTCTTTCTTAGATAAAACAGTATGAATTTCCTTGTTCTAAAGAATGAAAGTGGGGCCAGGTGCGGTGGCTCATGCCTGTAATCCCAGCACTTTGGGAGGCCAAGGTGGGCAGATCAGAGGTCAGGAGATCAAGACCATCCTGGCTGACATGGTGAAACCCCGTCTCTACTAAAAAAATACAAAAAAATTAGCCGGGCCTGGTGGCGGGCGCCTGTGGTCCCAGCTACTCGGGAGGCTTAGGCAGGAGAATGGTGTGAACCCAGGAGGCGGAGCTTGCAGTGAGCCGAGATCGTGCCACTGCACTCCAGCCTGGGAGACAGAGCGAGACTCCATTTCAAAAAAAAAAAAAAAAAAAAGAATGAAAGTGGCTGGGCACAGTGGCTCACACCTGTAATCCCAGCACTCTGAGAGGCCAAGGGCAGATCACTTGAGCCTAGGAATTGGAGACCAGCCTGGGCAACATGGCAAAACCCGGTCTCTACTAAAAAAATACAAAGAAATTAGCTGGGTGTGGTGGCGCATGGCTATGGTCCTAGCTACCTGGGAGGCTGAGGTGGGAGGACCACCAGAGGCCAGGAGGTTGAGGCTGCAGTGAGCTGTGATCATGCCACTGTACTCCAGCCTGGGCGACTCTGACTCAAAAAAAAAAAAAAAAAAAAAAAAAAAGAATGAAAGTTAGTTTTTGGTAGTTTTTTTTTTTTTTTTTTTTTGACAGTGTCTTGCCCTGTCACCCACAGTGGAGTGCAGTGGTGTGATCTTGGCTCACTGCAGCCTCAATCTCCCAAGCCCAGGCAATTCTCCCTCCTCAGCTTCTTGAGTAGCTGGAACTACAGGCGTGTACCACCACGCCAGGCTAATTTCTATATTTTTTGTAGAGATGGGGTTTCGCCATGTTGCCCAGGCTAGTCTCAAACTCCTGAGCTTAAGCAATCCACCCACCTTGGCCTCTCAAAGTGCTGAGATTATAGGCATGAGCCACCATGCCCAGCCAAGAATGAAAGTTATCCTAAGGAGTTTGAGACCAGCCTGGGCAATTCTGTAGGACTCCATCTGGAAGTTTCTGTTTGGGAGGATGAAAAGGTTCTGGAGATGGATGGCAGGGTACACAATATGAATGTACTTAATACCACTGAACTGTGCACTTAAAAATGGTTAAAATGGTCAACCTTAGGCCATGTGTATTTTACCACAATAGCATAAAGAGAAAAGAAATAATGCTGTTTCATGGCAATTGCTCTCGCTGGCTAAGGCTGCAAGAGCCATGAACTCTTTTTTTTTTTTTTTTTTGAGACGGAGTCTTACTGTCGCCAGGCTGGAGTGCAATTCTCCTGCCTCCGCCTCCCAAGTAGCTAGGATTACAGGCACGTGCCACCAAGCCCGGCTAATTTTTGTATTTTTAGTAGAGACAGGGTTTCACTATGTTGGCCAAACTGGTCTCGAACTCCTGACCTCAAGTGATTCACCTGCCTTGGCCTCCCAAAGTGTTGGGATTACAGGCGTGAGCCACCGCGCCCAGCCTAGCCATGAATTCTTGAGTGACACTCGCACGCCAGCCCCTCCTGGAATGAACTGACCAGAGAACAATGGGACTCATTTCAGCAAATCCTGAGGAAGCCCAGGGATTCAGTCCAGCTCTCTTGAGAGTGAGCTTTCAATCTTTAATTAGCACAATAACCACCTTCTAGGGCTTGCAAACTCCTGATTTCCTCTTCAGGGTGTGTGTGTGGGTATGTGTTTTTTTTGTGTTTTTTTTTTTTCTGACTTGTTTTTTAAAGTTCTAGTGGGGTTTGTCTTATTCTCTGACAGCGTCTTCACCCTTCACCAAACAACACGCTTCAGTTCCCATTTGGCAATGTCGCTGACACTGTGACCCACTAGCCACAGCTAGGAAAACTCCAAGATAAGGAGTATTTGGATCCCAAGAAGGAAGCCCTGCTCTCAAATTCCTTCTAACTCTCATCTAGGAGGAGAAGCAAGAGCTCCTGCGCTCATGGCCGGTCTTGGTGACTTTTCCTTCTTTGAGCTAAAACTGGGCCACATGTCACTCTCATCCCTCTCCCAGCAGGCCCAGGGCTGCCAAGACTGGAATTAGCACAAATCGGGTGTGCCACCCTCACACTACCTTTCTCATCTCCATCCTCCATCCAGGCTTTGCCAAGAATCTTCTCCAGCAAGAAAAGCTCAGCAAACACTTCCAGGGCAGTTTCACTCTCCAGAAACCCAAACTGGCTGGCCAGTAAGCTTAATATACGTATCATATGAGAAATATTCTTCTGCAACTATAGAATAAATATCACAGAGAAACAGATGAACTGAGGTCGGGCACAATGGCTCACGTCTGTAATCCCAGCACTTTGGGAGGCCGAGGCAGGTAGATCACTTGAGGTCAGGAGTTTGATATCAGCCTGGGCAACATGGCAAAACCCTGTCCCTAATAAAAATACAAAATTTAGCCTGGCGTAGTAGCACAGGCCTGTAATCCCAGATACTTGGGAGACTGAGGTGGGAGGATCACTTGAACCCGGGAGGCAGAGGTTGCAGTGAGCTGAGATTGCGCCACTGCACTCCAACCTGGGTGAGAGAGCGAGACCCCATCTCGAAAAGAAAAAAAAAAAAAGAAACAGATGAACTGGCCAGGAAAAATGGCCGTGTTTTCAAAATCACTTTTAATTTAATTAATTAATTTATTTAGAGACAGAGTCTCACTCTGTCCCCCAACGCTGGAGTGCAGTGGCGCAATCTCGGCTCACTGCAACCTCCGCCTCCTGGGTTCTAGCGATTCTCCTGCCTCAGCCCTCCCGAGTAGCTGGGACTACAGGCGTGCGCCACCACACCCAGCTAATTTTTCTATTTTTAAGTAGAGACGGGGTTTCACCATATTGGCCAGGCTGGTCTCAAACTCCTGACCTTGTGATCCACTGTCTCAGCCTCCCAAAGTGCTGGGATTACAGGTGTAAGCCACTGCATCCGGCCTTCAAAATCACTTTTTAAAGTGCCAAAAAAAAAAAAAAAGGAGAAACTGATTAAACAGGAAATTAAACTTTCTTATTTATTTCACTCAGGAACTACACTGTTCCAAAAGCATTCCTTGAGCTATAATTAGGACATAATTGTAACATTTTTGACCTTATTATATGCATAGGCTAGGTAGGCTGATCCTAAAAGAAAATACTAAAATGTTAAGTATAAAGTATGTTTGAAAAAAAAAAAGATTCAAACTACATCCAAGCTTAATAGAAATCAGGAAGTGTCACCATTGCTCCACCTAAGAAAATATCTTTGTTTTCCTTTGACTTTACACAACCTGACAGTATGACAGTCCCCAGGACGTGGCATGATTTAGAAGCATTCTGTGTAGGCAACACGATGAAAAATTCCAAAAGGCTACACCATGGACACAAGTTAATATGCTTAAAAATGGTTAAGATGGTAAATTTTGTTACATGTATTTTACCACAATTTGTTTATATGTATTTTACCACAATTTAAAATGCTTTAAAAAAGGAGTAATTTAACCATATGGGTGGGGAGTGGAGAGAATTATGTTTCATTTTTAAAACGCTTTATTTAGCCTGTAAAATAAAAATGTTAAATGTTTCCTTTAAAAGTTCCTAGAAGAGACAGTCACCCTACTTTTGCACAGAGTACAATGCTGACTTCAGAACGCCAGATGTCTTTGTCTAGAAAGAAATGTAAGTCAGCCAATTTAAAAGCACGTCTCCCACCAAGCAAACGAGGAGTTGCATTTTTCACGGTGAAACACCGACATGTCTTCCTTCTGGAAGTCAGGCATCTTTATAAGGGTGTTCTTTTCATGCCACTGAAAGGAAGCTGCACAGTGGCACAGTGAGTCAGGGAGGCCAGGTGGCACAGGCTTGAACGCTCAGTGAAGCACCTGCCAGGGGGCACTGTTAGTGCCCTTTAGACAGGACGAAAATGGAACAGGCCAGCACTTGGCCGGGATTTCCCAAGTGCTCATGGTGTGGCATTCCACCTTGACTGAAATGGCATGACCCGGTTGCTTTGCCAGCTTGAGGGAGTGGCGGTAGCAAGAGATAAGCTGGAGAAACAGGCACAAGGCAAGGCTGCCGAGAGCCATCTCAGGCAGTCGGGATTCTACAGGTAACCAGTGAGACCAGTTTTTGTTGAACTGGGAGAGAGCAGTGCTGCTATAACTCCTATGTAAACAAGCAGCTTCCTTCTCTGAAAGGTCACAGCTGAAATATCATTGTGTTGTATTTACCTAAGTCAGCTGAACCCTAACAGGGCCATGCACGTGATTAATCAGCTCTCAGCATGAGTTATCCACATCCCCAAATCCCAGCTTCCAATAAAGCTGCTAGCAAGGAATGGGTCACTCAGGCTAACTCCATCTTCTGCATCAGGTAAGAAGACACATTAGAATATGCATTTTTTTTCCTTTTAAAATTTTCTTAAAATTACCATGCTGCTTGAGTAGGAGTAGAACTGAAGGCTGAATATATCACCAAAAGAGGCAGGCCGGGCGCAGTGGCTTACGCCTGTAATCCCAGCACTTTGGGAGGCCGAGTCGGGTGAATTGCTTCAGCCCAGGAGTTCAAGACCAGCAACATGGCAAAACCCTGTCTCTATAAAAAATACAAAAATTAGCTGGGCATGTGACGTGCACCTGTAGTCCCAGCTACTTGGGAGGCTGAGGCAGGAGGATCACTTGGGTCTAGGTCAAGGCTGTGGTGAGCTACGATCGCACCTCTGCACTCCAGCCTGGGCAACAAAGTGAGACCCTGTCTCAAAAATAAAATAAAAAATAAAATAAATAGGCTGGGCACAGTGGCTTATGCCTATAATCCCAGCATTTTGGGAGGCGAAGGCAGGCGGATCACCTGAGGTTAGGAGTTCAAGACCAGCCTGGCCAACATAGTGAAACCCCGTCTCTACTAAAAAAAATACAAAAATTAGCCAGGTGTGGTAGCGGGCTCCTGTAATCCTAGCTACTCGGGAGGCTGAGGCAGGAGAATCACTTGAACCCGGGAGGCAGAGGTTGCAGTGAGCCGAGATGGTGCCACTGCACTCCAGCCTGGGCAACAGAGCAAAACTCTTGTCGAAAGCCAGGCCTTGGCTTCAGCAATGTCATTCTCCCCACAGACGATGAGTGGGTGCTGGCCACAGTCAAGCAGCCTCCCCCAGGAGGGGAGGGGAGGGGTGGGGCAGGATAGCCAGCTCACCCATGCCAGGCCTTGGGGGAAGAGCACAGTGGGTGCTTGACTGTGGCGGGCACCCACTCACCGTCTGTTGGGGGAATGACATTGCTGAAGCCAAGGCCTGAGCCCTGGCACCTTGGCAGGTTCAGAAGCTCATTTTTATCAGTTTACCCAGAGGTGGCTCTGCTGTGGAGGGAATGTTTTGCTGGCCACTGGTCGAGCTCCTAAGACGAGCTCCGAAAGTCAATGGGAGGGGAACTGTGACAGAGGCCAGGCTCTGAGTGGCAGGCCTGGGTCCAAGTCCGGGCTCCAGCTCTCATCTGAGCAAGCCTGTCACAAGCCACCTGATAGCTCTGAGGCTCTGCTTTCTCACCCATTATTTCTGAAACCTGGAATCCTCCAAAGTCAGCACCATTCAGCCCCTTTTACTGAAGAACGAGCTGGAGCTCAGAGGTCTGCCTGCAGCTTCCCAGGTGTGCAGAGTATTTCAGGTCCGCCAGCGCCCTGCAAAGCCCACACTCCGGGGGTGGAGGTGGAACATGTAGACATGTCAGGGGAGGCTGAGGAAGTGCTATAGGTGACCAAAAATATACCATCACCTACTCATAAGCTGGTCGTGCAGGATAAACTCAAAAAGGAGCTGAAACATACAGGGTATTCATTCTATTTCCACTTCCCCAGTGTGTCAGGGTTAACACTGGATATGCGTACACATGTCCACACATGCAGGCACACAAATACATACACACATACTTCCCATACATATACACACACCCTCTACACATGCATACATGTACACACATGCACATACACACTCCACACATATACACTGCATACATATACACACATGCACACACATCCCACACATTCACACATACACAAGTCATGAGCAATAGGGCCTGTCAGCCACACAGGCTGCTCCCAATCTCTTAGTTAAGATGACTCAGGAATCCACATGCTAGATCAGAAAATCACTTTTTTTTTTTTTTTTTTTTTTGAGACAAAGTCTCGTTCTGGTGCCCAGGCTGGAGAGCAGTGGCGCAATCTTAGCTCACTGCAACCTCTGCCTCCTGGGTTCAAGCAATTCTCATGCCTCAGCCTCCCAAGTAGCTGGGATTACAGGCGCCCGCCACCACGCCCAACTAATTTTTGTATTTTTAGTAGAAACGAGGTTTCACCATGTTGGGCAGGCTGGTCTCAAACTCCTGACCTCAAGTGATCCACCCGCCTTGGCCACCCAAAGTGCTGGGATTACAGGTGTGAGCCACCACGCCCCGCCCAGAAAATTACTTTTTAAAACACAAGGCAACAAACTCACCGCTGACTCACAGCAGGTAAGCTGCAGCACACATGTGCAAATGCTGCCCCTTATTTTTCCCCGTCAGAGTTTATTATGACACTTAGACTCAAAGCCACTCTGTCTTGCCACTAATGCCTACTTTCCCTGTCTTCCCACAGAGGAAATTTAGGTAGCTGTGATGCTGTACAGTGCCTTCCGCATTTCTAGATTTATATTTTATTCTTTTGTGATGGCACAACACTTCGTCAGCCTTCCCTGACATTGTTACATGTTGCCCTCAACCCTGGAGTGTGGGCTTCACAAGGCGCTGGCCGACCTGAAATACTCGTCATACACCTGGGAAGCTAAAAGCAAGCCTTTGAATTCCAGTTTCTTCGTCAGTAGAAGAGGCTGAGTGGCACTGAGTTTGGAAGATCCTAGGTTTGAAAAACAATGGTGGCAAGCATATAATAGGGGCTCACAAAGGAAACTGTTCTATTTGGGGGGTCTAAGAGCTAACAGTCTCAGAAGTGATGAAAAATGGCAGGAGGAGGTGAAGGCAGCTGAGTTCTGTAATAAACCACAGGAAAAGAAGGTAAGGATGTGGGGCCGACTCGCCCTTCAGAACACAGTCTACACCTTGAAATGCACATGATGCAGAGAACACTGCCATTCTTATGCATTTATCATCACAAACCAGAAAATCAAATAATAGTAATCATACCATTAAAAATATAAAATGACATAGTATCGGGAAATGTTATTTTTCTAATTTTTAAACATATTTTATTCCACATACAAATGATCTGTTTAACAAACAGCAAAGCTTATAGGGAAACCTGCTTGTTAAAGTCAGAGACAGAAGAAAAGAAAGAACACCTTCGGGACAGAGTCTTACTACAAATCCTCAAAAGGTTTCAGTCCCCAAAGTTCTACTGGTAGAACTAAATATTCTTCAAAAATCACACCCAGAACAGAACTGGCATGCTCTAATGAAATGAGATGTTATCTCCTCCTCCCCAGTGCCGCCTTCTAGAGAACTCCCAGAGGCCTTCCTGACCCTCAGCGCTACAGCAGAGTGGGTGCAGAGTGGCTGTTCAGAGCTCCAGGCTCAACCTCCCACAGCGATCCGGCTCCCTGTGGCCCGCAGAGCCTCCCACACCTGAAGTGCACGTGGGCTGCCTGCTGGGTCAGCACTTGTTGAGTATGCCGGGCAGCCTGAGCACCAAGGAGGGGAACGCAGAGCCTCAGGCCGGCAGCGAAGCACACAGCTCTCCATGATGGCCTGTTCTGAATCCAGTCTGTGGTCTTCCTCCTCGTGCTTTTTCCTCCTGCTTCCCTGTCCCTGGAATAAGCCATCTGCATGGAAGCAGGAGATCTGTGAAAGAACCAGCTCTCGGCAGCTGGGTGGGAAGGGGCCATAACAGTGTATACAGGGGCTGGGCGCGGTGGCTCATGCCTGTGATCCCAGCACTCTGGGAGGCCAAGGTGGGTGGATCACTTGAGGTCAGGAGTTCGAGACCAGCCTGGGCAACATAGCGAAACCCATCTCTACTAAAAATACAAAAATTAGGCTGGGCGCAGTGGCTCACACCTATAATCACAGCACTCTGGGAGACCAAGGCAGGTGGATCACCTGAGGTTGGGAGTTTGAGACCAGCCTGACCAACACGGTGAAATCCCATCTCTACTAAAAATACAAAAATTAGCCAGGTGTGGTGGTGCACATCTGTAATCCCAGCTACTCGGGTGGCTGAGGCAGGAAAATCACTTGAACCCGGGAGACGGAGGTTGCAGTGAGCCAAGATCACGCCACTGCACTCCAGCCTGGACGACAGAGTATGACTCTGTCTCAAAAAAAGATAAAACAGAAAAAGCGAAAAACAAAAATTAACCAGGCGTGGTGGCACGCGCCTGTAGTCCCAGCTACTCGGGAAGCTGAGGCAGGAGAATAGCTTGAACCTGGGAGGCAGAGGTTACAGTGAGTTGAGACTGCACCACTGCACTCCAGCCTGGGCGACAGAGCGAGACTCCATCTAAAAAAAAAAAAAAAAAAAAAAAGAAACCACGTACACAGGAAATGTGAAGATGGCATGAAAGCTGGGCTATCTCCAGATACATTCAAGACTAAAGCTGACTCCTCTCTCCAAAAGGCAGCAGCTATACAACCCTGTCCTGGGCACTCAGAACAGAGGCAGAGTGCTGTGGCTGGCAGAGGCGGCAGGTGCTGGAAGCACACGACCCCCCTCCAAAACACAACAAAGGTTCCGTACTTGGAATGGTGCCTCCGCCATGGGGAGACAGAAGGTCCTCCGCAACTGCTATGTAGGTGTCCTGCTCCCAGCCAGAAACCACTCCAACAGCTGCAAGACACTACATCTTTTAAGGATGCACAAAAAACCTTTACTGTCAGCAGACAAGTAGTCCACGTCAGCCTGCAGAAAAAACAGGCTCTGGCTCTGGGGTTAAGGATGGTCCAGGGTTGTGAGCTCAGCTAGGACATGTGCTGAGCTTTATACCCGTAAAGAACAGACCATCAAGCCATACAGGTTTAAATGAAGCCATGTATTGCCTCACAAAACCAAAGGTCTACAGCAGTGGTTCTTAACTGGGGAAATTTTGCCCCCAGGGGACATTTGGCAATATGTGGAAACATTTCTGGCTGTTACAACTTTGGGTGGAGGAGGGGGTGATACTGGCATCTACTGGACAGAAGTCAGGAGGCCAGGATGGGAATAAGCATCCTACAGAGAGCTGGGCACAGTGGCGCGCGCCTCTGATCCCAGCTACTGGGGAGGCGAAGGTGAGAGGATTGTGTGAGGCTGTAGTGAGCTATGACTGCATCTGTAAACAGCTCCTGCACTCTGGCCTGGGCAACATAGTGAGACCCTGCCTCTTAAACAAAACAAAACATCCTACGGTGCACAGACCACCACCCACCCGCAGCCAGAATGTCTGCCATGCCACAGCATGCCAAGGCTGGGAAACCGGGGCTAAAGGAGCTCATTTCTGCATTTGGTTCCTGCAAGGGCTCAGTGCCATCCCCCAAAGATCCAAGCATTCTGGTGCCTTACATGCTGCCAATGATGAGTTGACTCTTCTTTTTTAGACAAGGTCTTGCTCTGTTGCCCAGGCTAGAGTACAGTTGTGCAAACACGGCTCACTGTGGCCTCAACCTTGTGGGCTCAAGCAATTCTCCTGCCTCAACCTCCCAACTAGCTGGGACCACAGGTACACACCATCACACCTGGCTAATTTTAACTTTTTTTATAGAGATGGGGTCTGGCTATGTTGCTCAGGCTGGTCTCAAACTCCTGGCCTCAAGCCGTCCTCCCGCTTCAGCCTCTCAAAGTGCTGGGATTATAGATGTGAGCCAGTACGCCCTGCCAGTGAGTTGACTCTTAACCTATCTTTCCCTGTCGTGGCAGTGTGTATTCCTTTTTATCTTTTTGTATGAGAAGAAAACCTTTCCAGAAGCCACCCTGCAGCCTTCCTGCCATATCTCATTGGGCTAGAGCAGGTCATGTGCCCACCTCGAAATTAATCCCTGCCAAGGAAAACAGGATTTTTAGGATGAAGTCCTAGAACAATAACATTTACTGCTGGGGCCCCCACCCTGCAGCACATGACCACCTGATCCCCAAATATAACTGGGGTTCTCTACTGGCAAGAAAGAAGAGGGGAGAATGGTTATCAGGTGGGTAACCAGTGCGTCTGCCCCAATCTCAGAAGTAAGTGGTGAGTCTGAACATGACCCCAGGTGCTCCAATTCCAGGCTCCTTCCTGAATTCCACAAATCTGAATTAGACTATCCTCCAACATATTTGCTTCCCAGGCATGTCTTAGGCGTTGGGAAAATCTAGCCTAAGTACAAGAATGACCCCGAAACACAAGAGTAATACGTAAAGCAGAACTGTGATGTTTGGCAAAAAGCAATTCAATACTTTACATGCTGATCAGGTAATGAAATGACATGCCTTTCTTGCCATATAAAGATAAGTAGTTATTAAAGTTAGTAACCAAGGAATAAGCTGATCCTTTACGAGACAAGAAACAGAGGGAGGTCACAGGGTAGAGATGAAGGTGAAACACTACAGACCCTTCCATTAAAATCAGTGCGTGCCAGGTGAGTGCAGGCACTGGGCCTGGCCCACCCAAATCACGGCTCCCTTCTTCTTCGGTTAGGGCTGCAGCTGGGCCATGGCTGCCTAGTCCCCCTGGGAGGCATGGGTGGACATCACACGTGCCATCAGGACCTGGCTGGTTAAAACCTCAGTATGTGTGCTTCTCTGTGTCCTTCTCTCTTCCTGTGGGACAGAATGGCAATGAACAGAGAAACTGAAAGCCATGTGTTCAAGAAGAGTCCTGGGCCAGGCGTGGTGGCTCACGCCTGTAATCCCAGCACTTTGGGAGGCTGAGGCAGGTGGATTACCTGAGGTCAGGAGTTCATGACCAGCCTGGTCAACATGGTGAAACCCCGTCTCTACTAAAAACACAAAAATGAGCCGGGCGTGGTGGCACACGCCTGTAATCCCAGCTACTCAGAAGGCTGAGGCAGGAGAACTGCTTGAGCCTAGGAGACGGAGGTTGCAGTGAGCCGGAGGTTGCAGTGAGCCGAGATCGTGTCACTGCACTCTAGCCTGGCTGACAGAACAAGACACTCTCTCAAAAAAAAAAAAAAAAAGAAGACAGAGTCCTGGCTTGAGTTTCTGGAATGACCATGTAGAAGAGAGCTGCCCACCCATCTGAATAACATGCTTAACTGATACACGAGTGAGGATAAACTTCAATTATATCAAGAACATTGATTTTGGACTTCTTTGTTATAGCAGCCAACATTACTGTGGTTAACACACTGATAGTAACATTGCTATTCAACACTGTTCCAGGAAATGCTAGCAAAATATTAGAAAAAAATACAAATCAGTATTGGCTGATGGTACACCTGTCTACCTGAGGAAAATAATCCCATTCACAATAGCAAAAACACATGTATAAAATACTTAATATACTAGAGGAACAGGAAGGTCTTATTTAAGAAGAACTCTTAAGGACATAAGTGAATACTTTTTTTTTTTTTTTTGAGACACAGTCTCACTCTGACAACCCAGGCTGGAGTGCAGTGGCATGATCTCGGCTCACTGCAACCTCCACCTCACGGGTTCAAGCGATTCTCATGCCTCAGTCTCTCTAGTAGCTGGGATTACAGGTGTGTGCCACTATGCCCAGCTATTTTTTGTATTTTTAGCAGAGATGGGGTTTTGCCATGTTGGCCAGGCTGGTCTCAAACTCCTGACCTCAGGTGATCCCCCCGCCTTGGCCTCCCAGTATGCTGGAATTACAGGCATGAGCCACTATGCCCAGCCACATTTTTTCTTTTTCTTTTTTTGAGACTGAGTCTCACTCTTGCCCAGGCTGGAGCACCGTCTATTGCCCAGGTCTGATCTCAGCTCACTGTGACCTCTGCCTCCTGGGTTCAAGTGATTCTCCTGCCTCAGCCTCCCAAGTAGCTGGGACTAACAGGTGTGCGCCACCACACCCAGCTAATTTTTTGTATTTTTGGTAGAGATGAGGTTTCACCATGTTGGCCAGGCTGGTCTTGAACTCCTGACCTCAGGTGATCTGCCTGCCTCGGCCTCCCAAAGCCCTGGGATTACAGGCGTGAGCCACCGCGGCCAGCAAAGTGAGTACATTTTAATGAATGATGGAAACTACCACATTTCTATATGGAAGGGCCCAAGTGTGTAAAGATGTCACTTCTTCCCAGAATAATCTAAATTGTTATTACCTATAATGGTTAATATCAATAACCCCTTCTAGTTTTTTTTTTAACTTTATAAATTATCCTAATGTTCCCAACATGGGAATAGTGGAGAAATTCTGGAATCAGAAAAGTGACAAGATTGGGGTAGAGAATGTGGTCCTGCTGGATAAACACATGACAAAGTACAGCAGGTGACAGGCTGTGGCTCTGGCATCTGTGCAGACAGAGGAGAGGGGCAAATAAAGGCCAGCACATACCCCTGTGTCCAGAGGCTTCACTGTATGTCCACTGACCCAGCTACTCCACCTCTAGCAATTTATCTTGACAAAAATAGCCACGTATGTAAAGATGTTCATTACAGCTTTATTCAGAGTCATGAAAAACTGGAAATATACTAGTCCTACAATAAGGGGCTTTGAGATCTTGCCCACTCCTATACAGTGCCCCCTCCCTTTCTCTCTCACACACACAAGATTGAGTGGGCTATATGTAAACTGTTCGCCTGTCCTTTTTTCCCCCTTATTTATAAAAAGCATTTTTCATGTTAGTAACTACCAGTCTACTTGGTTCCATGGCTGTGTGCATTATATTGTCGTTCCATGACTCACTTCACAACTACTCCCCTACCAGGGGTGGCCACTCCCAATTTTTTGCTATTACATACAATAAAACAGTGAAGATTCTTACAGTGATCTTTATGTTATGTGTCTACGGAATTAAACCAAAGTTACAATGACCACTTACTGACTTTCTAATCATCTGTCATGTACAAAATGCAAAAGCCACGATAAGAGAGTATTACACTGTCATTAAAATGACCAAAGTGAAAAAGACTGACCACACCAAGTGTTGAAAAGTATGGGGGAGAACTGGAGCTTTCATACACTGCAGCTGGGAATGTAAAATGATACAACCACTTTGGCAAACAGTTTGGCAGCTTCTTAAAAAATTAAACATACACCTACTGGAAGCAACCCAAATGTCCACTAATGGGAAATGGATAAATAAATTGTATATATCCATGGAATCTCACTCAGCAGTAAAAAAGAAGGAAACTTTGATGTACACAACAGCCTGAATGACTCTCAAAATAGCTTTGCTGAGTGAAAGAAGCCAGACCAGAAGAGGAGAGAGAGGGCACATACTGTGGGATTCCATTTATATAAACTTTCAGAAAATGCAAACAAATCTATGGTGACAGAAAACAGATCAGTGGTTGTCTGGGGACAAGGGAGGGAGGGAGAGGACAAAAGGACAGGAGGAAACTTCCACGCTCATTGTCTTGATTGTGGTGATGGTTTCACAGGGATAAATGTTATGTCAAAACTCTTTAAATTATACACTTTTAAATGCTTGCAGTTTATTGTATGTCTAATAAAGTTGGAAAGAAATTTAAAAGGAAAAGACTATTTTTAAAGGATAGGTAAATGGGAATGCCTGTATGTGACTCAAATACAAGCTTGAATGTTGGTATTCCTGTTCAAACAGTTGCTTTTTTTCTGAAAAATACAAGTTTAACTTAGTTCCTTCTGTATTAGTTGGCCCAGGCTGCCATAACAAAATACCACAGAGTGGGCGGCTTAAACAACAGAAATTTACTCCTCCCAGTTCTGTAGGTTGGGAGTCCGCAGTCAAGGTGCCAGCAGTTTCGGCTCTCTTCCTGGCTCGCAGACAGCCATCTCCTCACTGTGTCCTCACATGGTGCGAGGTGGGAGGAAGTCTGTCCCTTCCTCTTCTTTTTTTTTTTTTTTAGAGACTCCTGGGCTCAAGCAAACCTCCCACCTCAGCCTCCCAAGTAGCTGAGACTAGAGGTGCATGCTACCACATCAGGCTAATTTTGTTTGTTTGTTTGTTTGTTTTTGTAGAGATGGGGTTTCCCCATGTTGTCCAGGCTGGTCTCAAACTCCTAGGCTCAAGTGATCCACCTGCCTTAGCCTCCCAAAGTCCTGAGAGTACAAGTGTGAGCCACTGTGCCTGGCCTCTTCCTATTCTTATAAGGCCACAGTCCTATTAAATTAGGGTCTCATCCTCATCACCTCATTTAACTTAAATCATCTGCCAAAGATCCTACCTTGATATACAGCTACACTGGGGTTAAGACTTCAGCATATGAGTTCGAGGGGGAGGAGGAGAAACACAATTCAGTCCACAGCACCTTCCACACCAAGGCCTGACACGGAGTTTCTAGCTCATAACTCTCTTGGCAGAATTTATATAGTGTAGCTGGGTTACAAACCCTTTCCCTTATCTATAAACTCAATTCTGTTAGGTTACTGGATGTTTTAGTCTATTTTCTGTTGCTTATAACAGAATACCTGAAACTGGGTCATTTATAAAGAAAATAAATTTACTTCTTAGTTACAGAGGCCCAGCTCAAGGGGCTGCATCTGGTGAGGGCCTTCTTGCTGGTGGAGACTCTCTGCAGAGTCCCGAAGTGGTGCAGGATATCACGTGGCAAGGAGGCTGAGCATGCTAATGCTAGCTCAGGCCTCTCTTCCTCTGCTTATTTAGCTACCAGTTCCTCACCCAGGATAACCTATCAATGCATTAATCCATACATCGAGTAACTCATTTATGAGAACAGAGCACTGATGATCTGATCACCTTTTAAAGGCCCCCCAACCCCAATATTGTCATATTATTTTTTTATGACAATATTGTCATAAAATGGGGTTTCACCATGTTGGCCTTCCTGAAAGGAAAACTTCCTGAAAGGAAGAATGGCAAAAATATTCCTTCACTCAAACACAAAGTAAATAGACTATCCTGGCTACAAATTATTGAAAAGCATATCAGACTCTTCAGCAAAGAGAAATGCTCTTTTCAAAAAGACCACCTCGAACTTACAGTGTGAGTGGCCCTCACTGAGGCTGCTGTGAAGCCTGGGGTAGCAGTGCTCTCGAACATCCTCAGCTCCTTCAGATAACCTGGGGGAAGGGGCGAAGCTGCAACGTCATCAGAGCCCCAGCACGGCACCCACAACAGAATGACAGCAAAAGATTCAGCAGCCTTTGCCACACCTTAGAAATGGGAGTTAGGACTGGGCACAGTGGCTCACGCCTGTAATCCCAGCACTTTGGGAGGCCGAGGCAGGCGGATCACCTGAGGTCAGGAGTTCAAGACCAGTCTGGCCAACACAGTGAAACCCCGACTCTACAAAAAATACAAAAAAAATTAGCCAGGTGTGGTGGCACATGCCTGTGATCCCAGCTACTCGGGAGGCTGGGGCAGGAGAATCACTTGAACCTGGGAGGTGGAGGTTGCAGTGAGCCAAGATTCGGTCACTGCACTCCAGCCTGGGCGACAGAGTGAGACTCTGTCTCAAAAGGAAAGGAAACGGGAGGGGAGGGAAAAAAATGGGAGTTGGATCTGCATCTTCTAAATCCCGGTGCCAAGAGCATCAGGACACTGCCAGAGACAAATGGATGCTGGGCTGGCCCCTCTCCTGCAGAGGTGCAGGATCTAGTTTAATGTGAAGCCAGTCAAGAATTCCCATCAACAGCATCCTTTCCATTTGGTCTCTTCTCAGAAGGCAATTCAGGCCCTTATCATTCCACAATGACCCTGGCCCTGCACTTACCTGACCACCTCCACCCTCATGGTCATAGCCACAGAGATTAACAGAACAAAGGTTGCTGGAAAATGGCTAAAATCATAGCCCCAAATTTAGGTGTCATGCTCTAACAGATGATGCCCTACAAGTGAGATGCTGAGATGAAACCAGGCACCCTGCAGGCTGAGAGATGCAGCTCATACACGAGGAGGCTGGCAGGGCTCGTGGCCTTGTTCTAGGCCACTGAGCATGCAGGGTCTGGCCAGCAGGGATAAGGAGTGCAGAGTTAACTGTGGCAGCAGCACCAAGGCTCCAGTGGGGGAGGAAGGCTGAAAGGACCATCCCCAGCAGACATGTAGGATACCCCCACAACGCAGTGCCCCATGAATAAGCTGGTGCAGAGCTCTTGGCATGCGGTGGAGGGGGCACAAATCACCTGGAAGGCTTTCCTGACTCAGCAGTTCTGGGTGCTTAACTGTATCACCACACACACACACACACACACACACACACACACACACACACACACCCCAAAGTCGAAGCTCCTCACCGGGCTCCTGGACCACGAACAAGACTAAAGAAATCACACTTCCTCTGTTCCTCCACAAGGTGTGTGATAAAGGCCATCTGGGCTTCCACCAGAGATCAGCTTTGTAAATAGGTGACAGGTGGAGAGACAGCCTGCACCTCCTATCACACTCTGTCATGGCTGAACTGTATCCCTCTCAAACTCCTATGGCAAAGCCCTTCCTGATCTCCACCTGAGACTGGGACTGTATTTAGAGACAGGCTTTTTTTTTTTCTTTTTTTTTGAGACAGAGTCTCACTCTGTTGCCTAGGCTAGAGAACAGCGGTGCCATCTTGGTTCATTGCATCCTCTGCCTTCTGGGTTCAAGTGATTCTCCTGCCTCAGCCTCCTGAGTAGCTGGGATTACAGGCATGCGCCACCACACCCAGCTCATTTTTGTATTTTCAGTAGAGACAGGATTTCACCATGTTGTCCAGGCTGGTCTTAAACTCCCAACCTCAAGTGATTCACCCATCTTGGCCTCCCATAGGCCAAGGGATTACAAGCATGAGCCACCACACCCGGCCAGAGACAGGATTTTTAAAGAGGTAATCAACGTAGAATGAAGCAGTTAGGGTGAGCCTTAATGCAGTCCGACTGGTGCCCTTGTAAGAAGAGGAAATCTGGGCCAGGCACGGTGGCTCACGCCTGTAATCCCAGCACTTTGGGAGGCCGAGGCGGGTGGATCACTTAAGGTCAGGAGTTCGAGACCAGCCTGGCCAACATGGTGAAACCCCATCTCTACTAAAAATACAAAAATTAGCTGGCTGTGGTGGCAGGAGCCTGTAATCCCACCTACTTTGGAGGCTGAAGCAGGAGAATCACTTGAATCCGGGAGGTGAAGGTTGCAGTGAGCTGAGATCGTGCCACTGCACTCCAGCCTGGGCAACATGGTGAAACCCCATCTCTACTAAAAATACAAAAATTAGCTGGCTGTGGTGGCAGGAGCCTGTAATCCCACCTACTTTGGAGGCTGAGGCAGGAGAATCACTTGAATCCGGGAGGTGGAGGTTGCAGTGAGCTGAGATCGTGCCACTGCACTCCAGCCTGGGCAACAAAGTGAGACTCCATCTCAAAAAAAAAAAAAAAAAAAGAAGAAAAAAAAAATCTGGATACAGATACACCCAGAGGGATGATCCTGTGAGGACCCAGGGAGAAGACACCATCTCCAAGCCAGGCAGAGAGGCCTCAGAGGAACCAACCCTGCCGACATGTTGATCTTGGACTTCTGGCTTCCAGAACTGTGAAAAAAAACAATCTGTTGTTTAATCCACTCTGCCGGTGGTATTTTGTTATGGCAGCCCTAGCAGACTAACACAGACTCCAGGCTGAAGAGGATGTATGTGAACTAATACCAGTCAACAGAGAAGAGGAGCTGATTCAGGCAGGGGTAAAAAATCAGGATCCCAGCCAGGCACGGTAGCTCATGCCTATAATTCCAGCACTTTGCGAGGATCACTCAAGCTCGGAATTTGAGACCTGCCTGGGCAACATAGTGAAACCCTGTCTCTACAAAAAGAAAATACAAAAATTAGCCAGGCATGGTAGTGCACACATGCCTGTAGTCTCAGCTACTTGGGAGGCTGAGGCAGGAGGATGGCCTGAGCCCAGGAGGCAGAGGTTGCAGTAAACTGAGATCATGCCATTGCACTCTACCCTCAAAAAAAGAAGGATTCTGTTGGACTCGCCCAAGTTTTTATTAATTTATTTATTATTTTGGTTTTTGGTTACCCAGGCTGGAGTGCTGGAGTGCAGTGGTGCAATCTCGGCTCACTGCAACATCTGCCACCCAGGTTCAAGAAATTCTCCTGCCTCAGCCTCCCAAGTAGCTGGGATTACAGGTGCCTGCCATCACACCAGGCTAATTTCTGTATTTTTAGTAGAGACGGGGTTTCGCCACGTCAGCAAGGCTGGTCTCAAACTCCTGACCTCAAGTAATCCACCCACCTCGGCCTCCCAAAGTGCTGGGATTACACGTGTGAGCCACCACGCCTGGCCTCTCACCAAGTTTTTAGCTAAAGAGGTCTTGCAGCCAATCTGTAAAGGGCTGGAGTAGTTCACTAGGTCTCCAAGCTCCAGCCCATGTTCTTCCCACCACACTGCAGCACTAATTCTGAAACACACCATCAGGAGGCTCTGCTTTAAACAGGAGGTGCTTGTAGCCAACTGATGAAGACTCCGGAAGCTGAACTGTGTGACACCACAGACCTCATGCTGCCCTTCCTGTTCATGGCTGCTCTGTGAAACCGTAGTGTGTCATCAGATAAAAGTAGCGAAAAAAAAAATAGTTCATTTAGGACCATTATGAGTTTTTTTTTTTTTAAAGAGCTTTAATGATAAGATTTTTAAATCTAGAGTTAATTTATTTCTATTAGCCTTCATTTCCAAAATCAAAGCTGTAAATCACGCTTGGTAGAGCACTTGGATTCAGGGCTCAAAAGGCACTTGATTAAAATATTTTTCTTGGGCTGGGCAAGGTGGTTCACGCCTGTAATCCCAGCACTTCAGGAGGCCGAGGCAGGTGGATCACGAGGTCAGGAGATCGAGACTATCCTGGCTAACATGGTGAAACCCTGTCTCTACTAAAAATACAAAAAAAATTAGCCAGGCGTGGTGGCGGGCGCCTGTAGTACCAGCTACTTGGGAGGCTGAGGCAAGAGAATGGTGTGAACCCAGGAGGCGAAGCTTGCAGTGGGCTGAGATGGGGCCACTGCACTCCAGCCTGGGTGACACAGCAAGACTCCATCTCAAAAAAAAAAAAAAAAAAAGATAAACTATTCTCTAACACAGAAAAATTCTAAAAATGATGCTGAAACATTGAGCAAGTTTGAAAATGATACCATTAGAATCTGTCTACAGCTGGACATACCAAGACCTTCTGGAAACCAGTTTTCTTGGTTGAAAAAAGGGTTGACTGGATGAGTCTTCTCCTCCAAATCTAAGGTTTATGCATTATAACATTTAGTTACCTACCTTAAAAAAAAGAATGTTGACCCTAAGCTTTTGTGTCCTATATCATTGTTTAAACCTGTATTATATTTTCCTAATTCAACTCTCAACTCTTTTTTTGAGACAGAGTCTCGCTCTGTCCCCAAGGCTGGGGCGCAGTGGTGCAATCTCGGCTCACTGCAACCTCTGCCTCCCAGGTTCAAGCGATTCTCCTGCCTCAGCCTCCCAAGTAGCTGGGACTACAGGCATTCGCCACCATGCCTGGCTAATTTTTTTTATTTTTAATAGAGACAGGGTTTCACCATGTTGGCCAGGCTGGTCTCAAACTCCTGACCTCAGGTGATCCACCTGCCTTGGCTTCCCAAAGTGCTGGGATTACAGGTGTGAGCCACTGTGCCCCACCCAACTCTCAACTCTTACTCACTGAATTTCTGTGCATAAGTCCAAGAAATGTGACATCACCAAAGTCTTAAAAAAATTCCTTTCTTTTTTTTTGAGCCAGCGTCTCACTCTGTCACCCAGGATGGAGTGCAGTGGTGCAAGAGCTCCAGGCTGAGGCTCCAGGGATCCTCCCGCCTCAGCCTTCTGAGTAGCTGGACTACAGGTGTGCACCATCATGCCCAGATAATTTTTGTATTTTTGTAGAGACAAGGTTTCGCCATGTTGCCCAGGCTGGTCTGAAACTCCTGGGCTCAAGTGATCCTTCTGCCTTCAGCCTCCCAAAGTGCTAGGATTACAGGCATGCACCACTGCACCCAGTGAAGAAAATTCTTTATTCATATCAACTCCTATCAGGGACTCTTGAATACAGAAGTTGCAAGTTTCATAGAACCAAGTATTCCTGATGCTGATCAAGATGTGCTCCCTCCTCCACATCCAGTAATGGCAGGAACTGATCTCAGGCCTAATGGTGCGGGCATCCACACTGGCTCTTGTGCTTGCTGACGGCCCGGGGGATTCTTGCAATGGGTGAGGCAGAGGTTCCCTTGCTCACAGCCTCCCTGGGAGGAAGCTCAGTGGCTTCCCCTCCCCGCCAGAGCAAAATTCTATCAGTGGCCTGACCCTGCTGTATCTCTGGTCACTCTGTCCTCTGGCTACTCCTGTCCCCTTCCCATGCCTTGGACACAGGCCCATGCCCCAGATTGCCCTTCCCGCCAGCTTGCTCACTTCACCCTGACCTCTGCTTTAAGGTCACGCTGTCAGTTCCCCCTCTGTCTAAAATAGCACTCCCTCCTCCTTCCTCCATACCCCACTTCCCCAATTTATTTTTCTTCTTAGCATTCAGCATCTGACATCACACAGTCATCTGTCGTCTGTCTCTCGCCAAGAAAGCGTCGTTTCTTTCCATGAGAGCAGGGGCTTAGTGTTCAATGCCTTATCCCCAGCACTGAGGTGTTAATAGATCTTGTCCTACCACTGTCATAGCATTCTAGGGCTGCTATAATAAAGTGCCACACACCAGGTGGCTTCAACAACAGAAATGTATTCTCTCATGTTAAGTCTGAAATCAAGGTGTCAAGAGAGCGGCTTCCTTCTGAAGGCTGCATAGACAATCTGTCCCGTGCCTCTCCCCCCGCTGCTAGGAGTTTGCTGTCACTCTTTGGCACTCTTTGGCTTGTAGACGCATCTTTCTGGTCTCTGCCTTCATCCTCACGTGGTGCCTTCCCTCATGCATGTCTGCGTCTACATTTCCCCTTTTTCATCAGGACACCAGTCACACTGGATTAGGGCCACCCCCTAATGACCTCCTCTAGCTCGATTAGCTCTGTAAAGACGCTGTTTCCAAATCAGGTTACATACTGAGGTACTAAGGGTTAAGACTCCAAGGTTTCTTTTAGGGAGGCCAAAATTCAATCCATAATAACCACTCAGTTGCCGTAAGACACTGGGTAAGTGGGTTAACCTTCACCGGTAAAACAGGCCTAATAATTGCACCTACTGCATTTGGGTGATGGAGACAGGGTCCCTGGCAGCAAAGAAGCACAGCCCTTTCCCCTTACATGAGCTATACAGATATTGACATGAAGAAGGCTGGAGGCTCTGCTCATAAGCATGGGCTTTGGAACCAGGCTGGTCGGGGTCTGAGCCCTCTCTCTGCCACTGGCTGGCAGTGGCCTTGCACAAGTGGTTGAACCTGAGACGGATCTCAAGATACATTTTAAG
This sequence comes from Nomascus leucogenys, assembly GCF_006542625.1. Classification (NCBI taxonomy): domain Eukaryota; kingdom Metazoa; phylum Chordata; class Mammalia; order Primates; family Hylobatidae; genus Nomascus; species Nomascus leucogenys. The sequence continues at coordinate 21,515,119 of NC_044405.1, read as the reverse complement.
TATTATACAATAATGCACATCAACTCCTTAGCATGCAGTGAGCTCTCCATGAATGTCAGCCGCCTCAGGCAAGGCAGAGGTAGGGACTGACAGCATCACCTTTGTCCCAACCATATATTGCAAATTCTTCAAGGTGGCTGCTTGAACTCAACAGTTAATCACAGCAGCAGGGAACAAGAAATGAGATCCAAGAGGAGACCGTGGTGGGATTCCTCAGGTAACAACCCTAACAAAAGTTGTGTCTTTTTTTTTTGAAACAGGGTCTTGCTCTGTCACTCAGGCTGCAGTGTAGTGGCACGATCATGGCTCACTGCAGCCTTGATCTCCTGGGCTCAAGCCATCCTCCTACTCCAGCATCCTGAGTAGCTGGGAGCACAAGCAAGCACTACCATGTCTCATCATTTTTATATATATCTAAAAAATATATATATATATATATATATTTTTTTTTTAGACAGAGTCTCACTCTGTCACGCAGGCTGGAGTGCAGTGGCATGATCTCAGCTCACTGCAACCTCTGCCTCCTGGGTTCAAGCAATTCTCTTGCCTCAGCCTCCCGGGTAGCTGGGACTGCAAGCGTGTGCCACCGTGCCCAGCTAATTTCTGTATTTTTAGTAGAGACAGGGTTTCACCGTGTTGGCCAGGGTGGTCTCGATCTTTTGACCTCGTGATCTGCCGGCCTCGGCCTCCCAAAGTGCTGGGATTACAGGCATGAGCCACCGTGCCAGGCCTAGAATAGAAATTTCTTCCAAAAAGATACACAAATGCCCAACAAGCATATGAAAAGATGCTCAAAATTATTAGTCATTAGGGAAATGCAAATCAAAACCACAGGGAGAGCTCTACCGGTGGAATTTGATGGCGTGATCTCTCACAGAAAGTTCTCCACTCCCAGACATAGGTCCCTCTGCTTCCTGCCATGGGAGCGGAGAAATAGGCATCGTGGGAAGGTGAAGAGCTTCCCTAAGGATGACCCTTCCAAGCCGGTCAACGTCACAGCCTTCCTGGGATACAAGGCTGGCATGACCCATATCACACGGGAAGTCGACAGGCCAGGATCCAAGGTGAAAGAGAAGGAGGTGGTAGAGGCCGTGGCTACTGTGGAGACACCACCTTTGGGGGTTGTGGGCATTGCGGGCTATGTGGAAACCCCTTGAGGCCTCCGGACCTTCAAGACCATCTTTGCTGAGCACATCAATGATGAGTGCAAAAGGCGTTTCTCTAACAACCAGCATAAATCTAGGAAGAAGGCCTTTACCAAGTACTGCAAGAAATGGCAGGATGAGGATGGCAAGAAGCAGCCGGAGAAGACTTCAGCAGCATGAGGAAGCACTGCCAAGTCACCCGCGTCGCTGCCCACACCCAGACATGCCTGCTTCCTCTGCGCCAGAAGGCCCAGCTGATGGAGATCCAAGTGAACAGAGGCACCATGGCTGAGAAGCTGGACTGGGCCCAGGAGGGGCTAGAGCAGCAGGTACCTGTGAACCAAGCGTTTGGGCTGGACGAGATGATCGACGTCATCGGGGTGACCAAGGGCAAAGGCCACAAAGGGGTCACCAGTTGTTGGCACACCAAGAAGCTGCCCCACAAGACCCAACGAGGCCTGTGCAAGGTGGCCTGGATTGGGGCATGGCATCCTGCCCATGTGGCCTTCTCCATGGCATGCTCTGGGCAGAAAGGCAACCATCACTGCACTGAGATCAACAAGAAGATCTGTAAAATTGGCCAGGGCTACCTTACCGAGGACAGCAAACTGATCAAGAACAATGCCTCCACTGACTATTCCCTGTCTGACAAGAGCATCAACCTTCTGGGTGGCTTTGTCCACTATGGTGAAGTGACCAATGACTCTGTCGGGCTGAAAGGCTGTGTGGTGGGAACCAAGAAGCGAGTGCTCATTCTCTGCACATCTTTGCCGGTGCAGACCAGACGGTGGGCTCTGGAGAAGACTGACCTTAAGTTCACTGACACCACCTCCAAGTTTGGCCATGGCCGCTTCCAGACCATGGAGAGAAGAAAGCATTCATGGGACCACTCAAGAAAGACCGAATTGCAAAGGAAGAAGGAGCTTAACTCCAGGAAAGTTTTGCACCTGGTGGGGTCTCAATAAAAGTTATTTTTTTTAATTATTAATTTTAAAAAAAACCACAAGGAGAGACCACTTCACACCACTAGGATGGTTATCATTTAAAAAAAACTGAAAATAGGCTGGGCACAGTGGCTCATACGTGTACTCCCAGCACTTTGGGAGGCCGAGGCGGGCAGATCACCTGAGGTCAGGAGTTTGAGACCAGCCTGGCCAACATGGTGAAACCCCATCTGTATTAAAAAATAAAAATAAAAAATTAGCCAGGCATGGTGGCTAATGCCTGTAAACCCAGCTACTCAGGAGGCTGAGGGATAAGGAGGTGGAGGTTGCAGGAGCCAAGATTGCACAACTGCACTCCAGCCTGGGTAACAGAGCGAGTGTTAAAAAAAAAAACAAACTGAAAATAAGTATTGGTGAGGATGTTAGGAAATTGGAACACTCACGCATTGCTTTTACTGGATATGTAAAATGGTGCAACTGCTGGGAAAAAAATTTAGTGGCTCCTCAATAAGTTAAACATAGCGTTTCTGTATGTCCCAGCAATGCCACTCCTAAGAATGCACCCCAAAGAACTGAAAACTGAGGTTCAAACAAAAGCTTGTACACGAATGCTCATAGCAACACTATTCACAATAGCCAAAAGGTAAAAATCTAAATGTCCATCAACTGATCAAGGGATAAAGAAAAATGTGGCTTGGCGCGGTGGCTCACGTCTGTAATCCTAGCACTTTGGGAGGCCAAGGCAGGCAGATCACTGGAGGTCAGGAGTCCAAGACCAGCCTGGCCAACATGGTGAAACCCTGTCTCTACTAAAAATACAAAAATTAGCTGGGTGTGGTAGTGTGCACCTGTAGTCCCAGCTACTTGGGAGGCTGAGGCAGGAGAATCGCTTGAACCTAGAAGGTGGAGGTTGCAGTCAGCCGAGACTGTGACCCTGCACTTCGGCCTGGATGACACAGTGAGACTCCATCTCAAAAAAAAAAAAAAGAAAAGAAAAGAAAATGTGACTTACCCATATAATAGAGTATTATTCAGCTATAAAAAGGAAATTCTAACACATACTATAACATGGATGAACCTTAAGAACATTATGCTAAATGAAATAAACCAGTCACAAAAAGCCACATATGGTATGATTCCATTTCCATGAAGAGTCCGTAGACAGGGAAAGTAGATTCGTGGCTACCAGGGCTGGGGGGAGGGAGGAATGGGGAGGAACTGCTGAATGGGTGTGGGTTTCCTTTTGGAGTGATGAAAATGTGTGAACTAGAGAGTAGTAATGGTTGCACAACATGGTAAATGTACTAAAGGGCACTTAACTGTGCACTTTAAAATGGGTAAACGGTGAATTTTGTGTTATGTGAATTTTATCTCAATAAAGAAAAAGAAAAAACAGAAATAATGGAGACTGTGCCCTCCCCAACAATAAATATGCTGTTCGGCTGGGCGCAGTGGCTCATGCCTGTAATCCCTGCACTTTGGGAGGCTGAGGTGGGCGGATCACTTGAGGTCAGGAGTTCGAGACCAGCCTGGCCAACATGGTGAAACCCCCATCTCTACTACAAATACAAAAAAATTAGCCGGGCCTGGTGGCAGGCACCTGTAATCTCAGCTACTCGGGAGGCTGTGGCAGGAGAATCGCTTGAACCTGTGAGGCTGAGGTTGTCGTGAGCTGAGATCGCGCCACTGCACTCCAGCCTGGGTGACAGAGCAAGACTATCTCAAAAAAAAAAAAAAAAAAAAAAAGTAGGCTGTTCTTACACTCCAGGAGGGCTGAGTACTGAAACAGTGAAACATCCAGAAGAATGTGGGACTCAAGGCGGTTCTACTGCTTCTCCCTTTCCCCTCAAAAAGCAATCTACCTTCATGCAAGTCTGCGAATGCAATCTGCATTCACCTAGAGAATTCCTGAGATAGAGCTGTACAACCAAAGAATTTGCAAGCTCTTATTTCCTGTTTTAAAGGCCTTAGGAACATTTATCCACCCCAGCCAGCACGGAGCCGTGACATTTACATGTCGTAAATATGCCTTGCAAAAGATCAGCAGCTTACTGGCCACGAGCTGTAAGAACTGCCTATCTGCAGTGTGCCTGATAGCCATCTGTCAGGGCTGGAGGGTCAGGCTGCTGAAATTCTTCACTCACCCCAATTCCCCTGGTGTGTTTGACCTGGGGAGCTGAGATCTGAAGAGTAGAGTTAGACATCTCCTAACTCCCACCTAGCACTTGGGCTCCAAACTCAGGTCCTGTCCGAACAGTAACAGAGCCAGGTACAGCTTCTCTAAGCCCAGATATCACCTACCTACATGTTGTAGTGGTCATCTGAGCGCTTGAAAGTCCCTGTGTCACTTTCTTTCTGGGAAAGAAAGGATGGGAAAATATAATGCTCCCATCTATACGTCACTTATATAGAGGTGTGGTTCCCAACCTTTTTGGCACCAGGGACCAGTTTCGTGGAAGACAATTTTTTTTTTTTTGAGACAGAGTCTTGCTCTGTCGCCCAGGATGGAGTGCAGTGGCGCAATCTCGGCTCACTGCAAGCTCCGCCTCTCAGGTTCACGCCATTCTCGTACCTCAGCCTCCTGAGAAGCTGGGACTACAGGCGCCCGCCACCACGCCTGTCTAATTTTTTTGTATTTTTAATAGAGACAGGGTTTCACCGCGTTAGCCAGGATGGTCTCGATCTCCTGATTTCGTGATCCGCTCGCCTCGGCCTCCCAAAGTGCTGGGATTACAGGCGTGAACCACCGCGCCCGGCCACGTGGAAGACAATTTCTCCACAGATGGCGTGGCGGACGGGTGGGAGGGCAGATGGTTGGTTTTAGGATGAAACTGTAGATCTGCTGTTGTGCCACCTCAGATCATCAGGCATTAATTAGATTCTCATAAAGAGTGGCCAGGCATGGTGGCTCACGCCTGTGACCCCAGCACTTTGGGAGGCTGAGGCGGGTGGATCACTTGAGGTCAGGAGTTCGAGACCAGCCTGGCCAACATGGCGAAACCCAGTCTCTACTAAAAATACAAAAATTAGCCAGGCATGGTGGCGCACGCCTGTAATCCCAACTACTCGGGTGGCTGAGGCAGGAGAATCGCTTGAACCTGGGAGGTGGAGGTTGCAGTCAGCCGAGGTTGCGCCTTTGCACTCCAACCTGGGCAACAGAGTGAGACTGTCTCAAAAAAAAAAAAAAAGATTCTCATAAAGAGCATGCAACCTAGATCCCTCGCATGTGCAGTTCACGATAGGGTTCATGCTCCAGTGAGAACCCAGTGCCACCACTAATCTGACAGGAGGCAGACGGAGCCCAAGCAGTAATGCTCGCTCGCACCGCTCGCTCGCACCGCTCACCTCCTGCTATGCGTCCCGGTTCCTAACAGGCCACGGACTGGTACCGGTCAGCGGCCTGGGGGTTGGGGACCCCTGATATAGAGTACAAGGTGAAGCCCACGTTTGACCAGTTTTGGTTTTCCTAGATCTGACCCCATACACACACACACACACGCACACACGTATGCACACACATGCACACACACACAAGTTTTGGGCAGATTTCAATATTTATTTCACCTTTTATTCTTCTAGGAGTTACCAGACAGCAGTAAAAGGATCAAAAAAGTAGATCAAAGAAGAAAAATAAATAAAAATCCTAAGGAGTCTACAAAGAACAGTCTCTGAATACCTAATTTGACAATTTTAAATTTTACCTTGTCTAGACATTAACATTGTTAAGAAGAAGACTTCAACTGTATGAACGCTATATATATTTTTATGCTCAGAAAAAGCTGGAAGGAGGTAATACATTGATAGGTTAACAGTGGGTAACACTGGAGGACAGAATTACGAGTGGTTTTTTTCTTTTCTATATTTTCTAATTGTTGTAATCATCATTGTATATATAATGGTATTTCCTTGAAATAATATAAACATTATACTGTATAATATGTAATAATATAAAGGTTATAAAATACGAATAATATAATCATGTAATTTCTTGTAGTAGTAAAAAGACAATTACGTCCCCACCTCCATGCAATCCAAATAGGATACACCCTACATACCTTGTTGAGTTTGCCAAGTGAAGATATGAGATCCGCCCATTCACTCGAGGACTCAAAATTTCTCAAAGCCTTTTCAATCACTGAAGAGTAGCTTCTGTATCTGTAATCATTTAAGAGCTCCTGCTCTTCTGGATCCATCTTACATTCTCACAGCAGAAAAGTTATCTAAAAGCAAATCAAAAAATAACCAAATGAGAGAGCCATTCAGGGATACAAATCATTCCCAACCCAGGGCTACAGAAGACACGCGTCCACAAAAACAACTGTGCACAAACTCACTGGGCAATCCTGTTCAAATATTTAGCAAGGCTTCTGGGCCAGGCACTGTGGGAGATGAAAGATAAATAGTTCCCGCCCTCGTGGATTCTGGGAGAAAACAGGAAACAGGAGCAGACAGCATAAAAGTGCTAGGGCTCCAAGTAATTTACAAAATTAATTCCAGGATCAAAGCTCCAAAGCTGCTAGACTATATGTTGCTGCCAGCTGGTAATTTTGAATGAGTACGGCCCCTCCCATCATATGGCATTTTTAAATTTTTTATGTTTTTTTGGAGGCAGGGTCTTACTCTGCCACCCAGGCTGCAGTGCAGTGGCACGATCACGGGTCACTGCATCCTCGACTTCCTAAGCTCAAGTGATCCTTCCTTCCACCTCAGCCTCCCAAGTAGCTGGGACTATTGGGATGCATTACCATGCCTGGCTGTTTTATTTAAAGTGTGGCAGGCATCTACCCAACATGCCTTGTTCTCCTTTTCTGTACTAAGGGAGCACTGGTTTTGTTCACGGTAACACTGTAATTCCCAGACTCCCTTGCATCTAGGTGGCCATGTGATAGCTCTTGACAATGAGATGTCAGTAGAAGCCGTGGGTCAAAAAGGCTTTTGGAAAGGAGGCAGACTTCCTGGCATAAGCCTTTTGTCCTCCATTGTTCTTCTTTCTGCCTAGAACAAAGGCATGATGTTGGAGTGAAGCTACATCTTGCACCTGTCACGAAACATGCACGAAAGCCACATACTAACGATGGCTGAGTGGAACGACAGAGCCCCTGCGGCCCCAGATGGCATGATGAAGGCATCACACGCCAACCCCGGATGCTGTAATGTCTGGTGTATGTTTTCTGCACATAACAGCTAATTTGTTTAAGTCGCTGTTCAATCAGGTTTTCTGTTACAGCCAACCACAATCCTAATTGATATATGAGGACAAATGGTATTTCACCAGTACTGCTCAGTCTGAAAGGAAAGACAAATACAGAGCAATGCTATAAACATGAGTGAACGCGGTTAGCTGGGTAGATTGCTAAACAAGTTGGATGTAGTCAATCAAATAAAAAGGCAAATATGGTAAACGGAAGAAACTGAACTGAAGGTACAACACGTTCTTTAAGCTTGAGTCTTTCATTTACGGGCCAGTACAGTTATAAAAATTTCATGAAATCTCATACTTCAATTTCCGATCACTCCAGACCCAATCCAGTCTTCACCAGGCCACCACTACTTTCTTTCTTTCTTTTTTTTTTTTTTTTTTTTTGAGACAGAGTCTCACTCTTGTTGCCCAGGCTGGAGTGCAGTGGCGCAATCTTGGCTCACTGCAACCTCTGCTTCCCTGGGTTCAAGCAATTCTCCTGCCTCAGCCTCCCAAATAGCTGGGGCTACAGGCACGTGCCACCATGCCCAGCTAATTTTTGTATTTTTAGTAGAGATGGGGTTTCACTGTGTTGGTCAGGCTGGTCTTGAACTCCTGAGCTCGTGATCCACCCACCTCAGCCTCCCACAGTGCCGGGATTACAGGCGTGAGCCACTGCGCCTGGCAACCACCACTACTTTCACGTCACCGATGGCAGAGGTCCTTTCTGTTTCCTCACTTTACCTCTCAGTAGCACGCTGCGGCAGACCACTTCTTTAAGCAGCCTAGCAGCCTCCGCTTGGCCCACACACTCCTCCGGCCCCTCCAGCCCCAGAGCTTGTTTCCCACCTACCTCTCTGAACTTCTTTCCTCCTCCTCTGCCAACTGCTAAATACATTCCCTGGCGGCTGGGCATGGTGACTCACACCTGTAATCTCAGCACTTTGGGAGGCCAAGGCGGGCAGATTACTTGAGGTCAGATGTTTGAGACCAGCCTGGCCAACATGGTGAAACCCCATCTCTACCAAAAAATAAAAATAAAAAATAGCTGGGCATGGTGGCACACACCTGTAGTCCCAGCTACTTGGGAGGTGGAGACATGAGCATTGCTTGAACCCAGGAGGTGGAGGTTGCAGTGAGCTGAGACTGCACCACCGTACCCCAGCCTGGGTGACAGAACAAGACTCCATCTCAAAAAAAAAAAAGAAAGTGAAGACTTTGGGAGGTGATTATGTCATGGGATTAGTGCCCTTTTAAAAGGGACACGAGCTGAACACAGTGGCTCCCATCTGAAATCCTGGGAGGCCAAAGCAGGTGGATCACTTGAGTCCAGGAGTTTGAGACTAACCTGAGCAACATGGTGAAACCCCATCTCTACAAACAATACAAAAATTAGCAGGGTGTAGTGGCACATGCCTATAGTCCCAGGTACTCAGGAGTCTGAGTTGGGAGGATCACTTGAGCTTGGGAGGTTGAGGCTGCAGTGAGCCACGATCATGCCACTGCACTCCAGTCTAGGCAACAGAATGAGACCCTGTCTCGAATAAATAAATTAAATTAAAGAGACCCAAGGGAGCCTGGCTGTTCATTCCACTGTGAGGATACAGCAAGCAGGCCCCACCAGACACTGAATCTGCCAGCACCTTCATCTTGAACTTCTCAGCCTCCAGAACTATAAGAATACACTACTGTCACTTATAACAGAAATACCTAGTTTACACTATTTTGTTGGAGCAGCCTAAATTAACTAAGACAAGTATCCATCCACAAAATATGGTCTATCCACAAAGGAACGCTGAGGCAATGGAAAGGAACCAAATACTGATACATGCCGCAACATGGATGAACCATGAAAACACACACTTAGTGGAAGACGCCAGACACACAAGACCAGACACTGTATGATTCCATTGATATGAAATGCCCTCCACAGGCAATCTAGAGAGAAGGCAAGTAGGTTAGTGGCTGCCTGGGGTGCGGTGAAAATGGAGTAATGGCCACTGGGCATGGCGATCTTTCTCAGGTAAGGCAAATGTGCTAAAATGGGATGATGGCGATGCTTGCACAACTCTGTAAATGTATGAAAAATCACTGAAAGTATCTGGGCACAGTGGCTCATGCCTGTGATCCCAGCTACTCCAGAGGTTGAGGTGGGAGGACTGCTTCTGCCTCGGAGCTTGTGACCAGCCTGGGTAACATGGCAAGATCCTGTCTCAAAAACAACACTGAATTATATACTTGAATGAATTTTACGAGCTGCAAATTATAGTGCAATAAAGCTGTTTAAAAAAATAAAACTAGGCCAGGTGTAGTGGCTCATGCCTGTAATCCCAGCACTTTGGGAGGCCGAGGTGGGTGGATTACGAGGTCAGGAGTTCGAGACAAGCCTGGCCAACATGGTGAAACTCCATCTCTACTAAAAATAGAAAAATTAGCCGGGCATGGTGGCTGTAATCCCAGCTATTCAGGAGGCTGAGGCGGGAGAATCACTGGAATCCGGGAGGCGGAGGTTGCAGTGGGCTCAGATCGCACCATTGCACTCCAGCCTGGATGACATAGTGAGACTCTGTCCCCACCGAAAAACAAAAAACAAAAACAACAGTAAACTCTCAATTCCATCTGCTCAACATGCTCCTTCTCCCATCTTTCCCTTCTCAGAAAGTAGCCCCTTCACCTGTGGGATCATTCTAGACTCTTCCTTCTCTTCATCTGCCATGCTCAACCCCAGTCCTGTTTGCCTCTTCTTCCTAAACACCTGTTGACTCAATTGCTCTCCATCGCCACACCGCAGTGTGGGCTGCCTGTTGCCTACATGTTTGCAGAAGCTTCCCAGTGATTCTCCCACACTTGCCCCTTTCCAGTGCCTTTACACACAGTGCTCCAAGAATCCTTTTAAAACATAGTGCATACAACTGCCATGTTTAAAATTGTTTCCATAAAGCTTAAAATAAGGCCAGGTGCAGTGGCTCATGCCTGTAATCCCAGCACTTCGGGAGGCTGAGGCGGGTGGATCACCTGACATCAGGAGTTCGTGACCAGCGTGGCCAACATGGCGAAACCCCGTCACTACTAAAAATACAAAAATTAGCCAGGTGCGGTGGCACATGCCTGTGATCCCAGCTACTCGGGAGGCTGAGGCAGGAGAATCGCTTGAACCTGGGAGGTGGAAGTTATAGTGAGCTGGGATTGTGTCACCGCACTCCAGCCTGGGCGACAGAGTGAGACTCTGTCTCAAAAAAAAAAAAAAAAAAAAAAAAGAAAAGAAAACTTAAAACAGAACCAAACAACCCCTTTTCCAACTTACAAGACTCTACCCACCTGTCACTGCACCCTCCAACCCCAAGACAGACCCATCCTGCCACAGAGCCCCTGCATATGCGTGCCTCTCTGCAAAAATATACTGCACCTTGCACACCCACCCACAAAATAAGACCGCCTACTCATTCCTGGGAAAGCCTGTCCCTTTTTGTGAAATAACTGCCTTCACACATTTTGAAAATATTAAGGAAAAGATGGTAATGAGAGCTGGTAGTTTGTTCCTTTTGCCAAGTAAAGACTAAGAAGTTGATATATCCAAATGGTCCATACTATTTTTTTTTTTCAGAAAATTCAGTTCTGAAACCCAGCATCTCTAAACCACCGCAATACTCCAATGGTGCACAGTCTGTTCACTCTACTAAGTGTCTAAACACGGGGGAAAGAAACATAAATAAGACAAGGTCCCTACTCTCATAGTTCATAGCCTAATAAAAGTGGAAGTACCTAAATACCTAATTTCAGTTTAATGTGGCACACATAAGTGTCAGAGGGTGGACAAAGTGGCCTTGCTCCTTTTAACACACATAAGTGACAGAGGGTGGACAAAGTGAGAGTCTGATGATACCAAGAGGAAACTCAGCCACCGGCAGCGGAGTCCTCAAAGTCCAGAAGTGTGGACGGCTAGAGTTACCAGGAAGAGAACTGTGATAAGGTGTGTATTGACGATAAGGTGTGTATTTAGAAGGTGGGGTGGCAAGGGACGCCACTGCTCATGGCAAGGAGGGCATCAGCCAGGTAAGAGCAGGCAGCTGGAGCAGTTCAGTGTTATGGTTGGCCACATGAAGAAAGTGCTATTTGGTGTAACTACCAGCACATGTGAGAAGTTTGGAAATCGTCATTCATGCAAGCTCCTTTATTTCAAAATATGGGGCACGTGCTATGCTACCAAGCAAGTCTTCTGGGTGAGCTTGGTAAACTCACCATTTATGAATGCATTTGTTTTTCTTCTTTTTTTTTGAGATGGAGTTTCGCTCTTTGACCAGGCTGGAGTGCAATGGCGCAATCTCAGCTCACCACAACCTCTGCCTCCTGAGTTCAAGCGATTCTCCTGCCTCAGCCTCCTGAGTAACTGGGATTACAGGCATGTGCCACCACGCCCGGCTAATTTTGTATTTTTAGTAGAGATGGGGTTTCTCCATGTTGGTCAGGCTGGTCTCAAACGCCCAACCTCAGGTGATCCGCCCGCCTCGGCCTCCCAAAGTACTAGGATTACAGGCGTGAGCCACTGCGCTCGGTCTCTTTTTTGTTTTGTTTTGGTTTTTGATTTTTGAGATGGAGTCTCATTCTTGTCACCCAGGCTGGAGTAAAATGGTGTGATCTTGGCTCACTGCAACCTCTGCCTCCCGGATTCAAGCGATTCTCCTGCCTCTGCCTCCCGAGTAGCTGGGATTATAGGCGCCCGGCACAACGCCTGGCTAATTTTTAAAAATATTTTTGGTAGAGACGGGGTTTCACCATGTTGGCCAGGCTGGTCTCAAACTCCTGACCTAAGGTGATCCTCCTACCTCGGCCTCCCAAAGTGTTGGGATTACAGGCATGAGCCACCGCACCTGGCCTTATGCATGCATTTCTTATCTTCTTCTTTTTTTTTTTTTTTTTGAGACAAAGTCTCGCTCTGTTGCCATGCTGGAGTGCAGCGGCGCCATCTCGGCTCACTGCAACCTCCGCCTCCTAGATTCAAGCGATTCTCCTGCCTCAGACTCCCGAGTAGCTGGGACTACAGGCGTGTGCCACCACGCCCAGCTAATTTTTGTATTTTTAGTAGAGACACAGTTTCATCATGTTGGCCAGGATGGTCTTGATCTCCTGACCTTGTGATACGCCCCCTCGACCTCCCAAAGTGCTGGGATTACAGGTGTGAGCCACCGCACCCGGCTGCATGCATTTCTTTGATGCAATACACGAGTCCTGTGAGATGGGTATTAGGCCCAAGATGAGGATATTGGAAGTCCGGCCATTCGGAAAATTGCCCAGGTCACACACCCAGCAGTTAGCAGAACCAGATTCGAGCTCAGGTCAGTGAGATAGTACAGGGTCTCCACTACATTATGCTAGTGATAAAATTATTGGTTCAGTCCTTAAATAGCTCTTTTGCCAATGATCTTGCAATCTATCCTGGATATGTCTCCTGTGAGAGATTGAACAGTTCAGTAAAACCGACAGTTATACAGCCTATAAATAACTAGAGACACAAAAAAGTAATCACATAAGAAGTGTATCTGCTCAGATACCTTAAAATCGAAAATGTCGGCAAGAAATCTCTCACTTTACCCATTTTTAATTTCATAGAAAATCAAATTCAGGGTTGGGCACTGTGGCTCATACCTGTAATCCCAGCACTTTAAGAGGCCGAGGTGGAAGGATTGCTTAAGCCCAGGAGTTTGAGACCAGACTGGACAACATAATGAGACCTTCGTCTCAAAAATAATAATAATAATAATATAGAAAAAAAACAAGTTCAAGAGAAAAACCAACTGCCAGATCCCAAAAAAGTTCACTGTAAATACGTTTATATGAAGGAACATTCCTCAGTTCGATGAAAATGAGGATACAGTGACCCTACCACACAAGCAAAAACATTAAGCAACAGATAACAGATATGTACTATTAGTAATAAAACTGATAATGATCCTTAGTCCACAGCACAGAAACACTCATCACCAATGGGCTTAATCAACTCTGGGACACACTGTTTTGAATTTGGTCTTTCAAAGTGGTAATTAAATTGTTCTGGAAAAAATTTAAGCCACCTAATGGCAGTAGGCTTGTGGGGCCGGGGGGACGGTCTTCCCTCACCTTACCAAAAAAATCGTAGCAAAGTCTTCCCAATTGCGGGGCTGCAGTCGCGAGTGTAAGGCAACACTGCGGGTAACAGTCCCCGTGAGCAGCCGGGAACCCGGCAGGGCGCAGGGAACAGGCTGGCGGAGCGCGCACTGCGGCCCAGATCCCTTCTCCTGAGGACTGACTGGAAGACTAGGGTCTTCCCCGACGAGGAAAGCCCTCAGTTCTCACAGGTCCGCGTCCCCAGCCTCCTCCCCAGCCAGGACCTCACGAGCAAACAAAGGCTGAGCGTCTCGCCGTGGGCCGGCCCCGGGAGGGCGCTCGGGCCGCCACCCACCCCTGACCTGCACCTGCCGCCCCTCTCTGCGAGGGCGTGGCAGGCATCACATCCTCCGCGCCAGGGTCGGGTAACCCGAGGGGACCCCACCCAGTCTCCCCGCTGCCCTCCCGGTCTCCGGCCCCGAGCTCCCCGCCCCCGCACTGCAGCAGCGCGCGCCGCGGGCCCGGGCCGCGCGTCAGGAAGCCACCTGCACCCCGGGCCGCCCTACGGCGTCGCCCAAGCCCTCTGGACCCGGGGAAGGCCGGCGGGGAGGAGACGCCCGGCTCCTCCGGCTTTGCCCAGCGGCTGAGGACTGGACGCCGGGCAGGGCGCGGGCACGACTTACCGCGGCAGCGGCCCTGTTGGCGGGCGCGCTCACGTGCGGCGCGGAGGAGCCCTCCGGGCTGCGGGAGAGAGACTGGGCAGGGCTGCGGCGCGGCCGGGAGCCACAACCGCGGAGGAAGCGCCGCGCCGGAGAACCAGCGGCAGCGGCTCTTCTCCACCGCGGGGGTCGGGGCGGAGCCCGGAGGCGGGGCCTCAGGGCTTGGGGCGGGGCTGGAAGGCAGGGCTGGACGCCTGGAGGCGGGCTCAGGGGCGGGACCTGGAGGTGGGCCATAGGCGCGCGGGGGCGGGGTTTCCGCTGGCGGGGCGGAACTAGAAGACGTTGCCTGCCCGATGGAGGCGGGATCAAGGGCGGGGCCTGGAAGTGGGCTGTACGTACAGCGGCGGGGCCTGGACGGGCCGGCTCGGTTGGAAGGCGGGGCCTGACTCATGAAGGCGGGATCAAGGGCGGTGCCTGGAGGCGGGCCATAACAACAGGGGCGGGGCCTCGAAGGGCCGGGCTGGACTGAAAGGCGAGGCTTGACTCCTGGAGGCGGGATCAGGGGCGGGGCCTGGAGGTGGGCCATAGGCGCGGGGGCGGGGCTTCAGCTTGGGAGCAGGGCTTGGGGAGGGCCCCGGCGTGCTGGGGCGGTTCAGTCGCCGCAGCGGCGGAGTGAGGGAGCGGGAGTTTTCCTTAGCCTCCCCGCCATGGGCGTCGCTTCGTAGCCGGGCTGCTCCGGGAAAGGCCTCGTACAGGTGAGCGGGGCGGCGTTCGCGCCTCACCTGGGGACCCCCGACACAACCGAGTGGAAGGGGACATTGGTCAGTGCCCGCCCAGGGTCGTCCGCGCGTGTATCGGCCCTCGGAGGTGCTTTGGAGTCACTCACAGAAACGAAGAAGCGGGGGCTCCTCGAAGGGTGCGCGGCACCTGGTTCACCCCATCTTTTCCCTCTGGGCCATGTCCAGCCCAGAGGGAAAACGTGTCCAAGCCCTCCACACACGTTTGGAGCGCAGGGGGCGCGGCGGGCTTGGGACCCCCGCTAAGTTGCCCCAGCCCGCACGGGCCTCAGGTTTCCGACCCTGGGCGACAGGAGAGATGAGATCATTTCTACCTGGACGGAGCTTGTCACGTGGACTATGGCTCAGGAAAGAGACCTTGACGTCAACCTTAGAAAGCATTCATGTCTCCAGACAATCCCCAGCCCCTGCCTGCCATCCTCTCGAGCGCTGGGACCTGGACGGTCCAGTCCGACCGCTTCAGGGCAGGACGCACCTGAGCACAGGCCCTGTCCCCACCCAGCTGCGGCTCCAGCCAACCCGAAGTGGGCCACTTGTGGATGAAGGCTGTCATTTCTGCAGTGGCCTCGCTCCTTTTAACCCCCGAGCGTCCTTTAGAAATGGATCAGACCGGGGCTGGAGTTCGTGAAGGCGAGGCGGTGGTCAATGAGCTTGGGAGGTGGGGGAGCTCATGAGCACCTGGAACTTGTTTAGAACACTTGGTGTATATACGTGTTTCTAGGGAGGGGTATATTATCAGCTTCCAAAGTGGATCTATCACTTCCCTGGAAACACTAAGAATATTTTAATAGTTTGGGATGCTGGACCTGTGGCCCAGCCAGGCTGCTGATCCTGATTTTGTCTCCATTTGGCATATACCAAGTGCCCCAGATGTAAATCCTCTCATGGTCAATTTGAGGAATAGTCTTAAGATAGAAGCAGAGAGAAACGAGAAGATTGAGCCATAGTTAGCAGGAAAAAAAAATTAATTTCATGAAAATTGATTTCTTAATGAGAATATGATAAACTGGTTTTACAAAAGCAGCAAACAAAAACAGCAAAAACAAAAAACAAAAAACCAAGAAGATAGCAAGCAGGTGAGTTTTTTTTTTTTAGGTTCTTCAAATCCTAGTCACACTCAACACTGCACTGAACAGAGATGAAAGAACGCTTTACACTTAACATTGAAAAGAGAACCAGTCTATTTGTGCCAAAGCCACCATGCACATACAATCTGTGCCTTGTATTCATATACTACCTATCTGTAAAGGACTCCAGGTGTGTGTGTATGGGGGGGGGTTAATTTAATTTTGACAAATTCATTTGTAAATCATCATTTAAACTCAATTTATAATTGACAGTATACTGTCAATTACTGTATACTGTATACAATATACTGATAGTGACAGGATTGACAGTAAATGTACAACATTGAGGTTTGAGTATTCTGGCCGAGCGCAGTGGCTCACGCCTGTAATCCCAGCACTTTGGGAGGCCAAGGCAGGTGGATCACCTGAGGTCAGGAGTTCGAGACCAGCCTGACCAATATGGTGAAACCCTGTCTCTACTAAAAATACAAAAATTAGCTGGGCGTAGTGGTGTACGCCTGTAGTCCCAGCTACTGGGGAGGCTGAGACAGGAGGATTGCTTGAACCTGGGAGACAGAGATTGCAGTGAGCCATGATCGCACCACTGCACTCCAGCCTGGGTGACAGAGTGAGACTCCATCTCAAAGAAAAAAAAAAAAATTAGTGTATTCTGACAAGAAATCTGTTTTCTTGGATCAAGTTGTCTTGTCACACTTAAAAGTCTACTTAGGTACGTTCATCAGTTTAAGACATGCAGAAACAGCCATGGTCCTTGCAAAATAATACTCAAACCAAGTAAAGCATTTCAACTTTAATTTAAACCTGAACTTTAATCCTTACCCCTCTTGACGGTAAAGAAGGCATTATAAATCAGAACCCACTGCATTATCTGGCTCAGGCTGTTGCACCCAGTAGAGAGATTGGCCAAGTAAATTCATTCTTAGTTTTGATATGCAGATATTGGTGACCCTCTAAGCCAGTGTCTTCTTTTTTCTTTCTTTTTTTTTTTTTTGAGATGGAGTCTAGCTCTGTCACCCAGGCTGGAGTGCAGTGGTGTGATCTCGGCTCACCACAACCTCCGCCTCCTCCCAGGTTCAAGCGATTCTTCTGCCTCAGCCTCCTGAACAGCTGGGATTACAGGTGTGCGCCACCATGCCCAGCTAATTTTTTGTATTTTTAGTAGAGATGGGGTTTCACCATGCTGGTCAGGCTGGTCTTGAACTCTTGACCTCAAGTGATCTGCCAGCCTCGGCCTCCCAAATTGCTGGAATTACAGGCGTGAGCCACCGCACTCAGGCCTAAGCCAGTGTTCTGGCTTAGAACATAGAAGTTAGTTCTATAAACTAACTTCTGCTCCACCCATCTTGATAGTAACCACTGTTCTCTGTTGGCTTCTGCCTCCTTTCCCAAAATATCCATTCCCTTTGCTCTCCCCATGTTCTTAGTGGAGAAGTCCTGTGCAGTTCTGTACTTGATACCGCACCCACTTTGCAGCTGACTTGAAATAACAACTAAACCTTTGTCATTGACACCTGTTTCGTCTCCACACTGCATCCTTCTTCAGATTCTTGGTCTGTCACAATCCTTGTTGCTGTTCAGTAGGTGAAGGAAAAGTCAAAGGGTTGAGTCTAAAGCTGATATTGTATGTAGGTGTACCACACATGCAACAGTCTAGAAAAATCTATCACAAGGCTGGGCCTGGTGGCTCATGCCTGTAATTCCAACATTTTGAGAGGCCGAGGCGGGCTGATCACCTGAGGTCGGGAGTTCAAGACCAGCCTGACCAACATGGAGAAACCCCTTCTCTACTAAAAATACAAAATTAGCTGGATGTGGTGGCACATGCCTATAATCCCAGCTACTTGGGAGGCTGAGGCAGGAGAATCCCTTGGACCCAGGAGGAGGAGGTTGCGGTGAGCCGAGTTAGTGCAACTGTACTCCAGCCTGGGCAACAAGAGTGAAACTCTGTTTCAAAAAAAAAGAAAAATGTATCACCGAAAAGCTGATGTGGAAAGAACCACTGGCTCCCTCTGGTGTCTAAAAAAACACATTGTATTAGCCAGGTGTGGTGGCATGCACCTGTACTCCCAGGTACTTGGGAGGCTGAGGCAGGAGGATCACTTGAACCAGGGAGTTGGAGGTTGCAGTGAGCCAAGATCCTGTCACTGCATTCCATCCTGGGCAACAGAGTAAGACTGTGTCTCAGAAAACAACAAAAACAATATGAAACAAAAAAAACCCACATTGTATGAGATAATCCATTTAAAATATGCTGCATTTAAACCATGTTTCATTTCTCTACGGAAAAGTTCACATATAGGCTAACTTGGGGATCTATTAATAATAACCATATGACTTATACTTTAAGCGTAGTCTAATTTTTTTTTTTTTTTTTTTTTTTTTTTTTGAGACGGAGTCTTGCTCTGTCGCCCAGGCTGGAGTGCAGTGGCGCAATCTCGGCTCACTGCAAGCTCCGCCTCCCAGGTTCACGCCATTCTCCTGCCTCAGCCTCTCCGAGTAGCTGGGACTACAGGCGCCCGCCACCACGCCCGGCTAATTTTTTGTATTTTTGGTAGAGACGGGGTTTCACCGTGGTCTCGATCTCCTGACCTCGTGATCCGCCCACTTCGGCCTCCCAAAGTGCTGGGATTACAAGCGTGAGCCACCGCGCCCGGCTGCGTAGTCTAATTTACACTTAGATTTAATGTATCATCTCCCTTAGTTTTTACACCAAGAGAGTTACTACTCTCTAGACCCATCAGTGAAGCTGGACCTGCCAAGCACTAGAGACCACAGGACTTTGTAGTCAGTCCTGGATATGATCCTGGCTTTAGCTCTGAGATCTTGGGCAAGTTAATTAACCTCTCCAAGCCTTTATTTCTTCGTTTGAAATATGATGTTGATTCCTACCTTAAAGGATGCAGTGGTTTCAATGTGTCCCCTAAAGTCATGTGTTGGAAACATAATCCCCAAGGCAACAGTGTTGCCAAGTGGAACCTTTAAGATCATGAGTGAAGACTCTGCCCTCATAAATGGATTAATACCTTTATCAGGGGAGCGGATTCCTGATAGAAGGATGAGTTTAGTTTGTACCTTGTGAGCATTCTCTTGCCCTTCTGCCTTCTGCCATGGTAGGAACACAGAAGCAGGCCCTTGCCAGATGCTAGTGCCATGCTTTTGGACTTCCCAGCCTCCAGAATTGTGAGAAATAAACTTACTTTTTTTTTTTTTGAGACAAGTGACAGAGTCTCACTCTGGTGCTTAGGCTGGACTGAAGTGGCATGATCGTAGCTCACTGCCGCCATGAACTCCTGGGCACAAGTGATACTCCCACCTCAACTTACCAAGTAGGTAGTACTAAAGGTGAACATGATCACACTTGGTCAATTTTTATTTTTTGTAGAGATAGGGTCTCTCTATGTTGCCCAGGCTGGCATTGAACTCCTGGCCTTAAGTAATGCTCCCACTTTGGCTTCCCAAAGTTATAGGATTATTGGCATTAGCTACTGTGCCCAGGCAAATTTATTTTCTTTATAAATTACCTAATTTGTGATATTCCATTATAGTAACACAAAATGAACTAAGGCAAAGGACTGTAGTCAGAATTACCTAAAACCATGCTGGGAAAGCATTAAGCAGGACATATGGTCTAATTTGCCATAGGTTCTCAATTCCTGATTTTTTCTCCTTTTGATTCCAAGCGCAATTGTTTTTTTTTTTTTTTTTTTTCCTACAGCATAGGGTGAACCCCCAACATCTGAGACAGGTCTCAGTTAATTTAGAAAGTTTATTTTGCCAAGGTTGAGGATGGGCAACCATGACACAGCCTCGGGAGGTTCTGACAACTTGTGGCCATGGTGATAGGGGCACAGCTTGGTTTCATACATTTTAGGGAGACATGAGACATCAATCAATATGTGTAAGATGTACATTGGGTCAATCCAGAAAGGTGGGACAAGTCCAGGTGAAGGCGGGACAGCTGGAAGCCTGGAGGGGACTTCCAGGTCATAGGTAGGTAAGAGAGAAATGGTTGCCTTCTTTTGAGTTTCTGATGAGCCTCTCCAAATGAGGCAATCAGATATGCATTTATCTCAGTGAGCAGAGCGGTGACTTTGAATAGAATGGGAGGCAGGTTTGCCGTAAGCAGTTCCCAGCTTAACTCTTCCCTTTAGCTTAATGATTTTGGGGCCCCGAGATTTATTTTCCTTTCACAATACTGTAAAACATGTTAATACACTTCTATTAGTTAGGTTCCTTTTGATTGCAAGCAACAACTACCCAATTCAATATAGCTTATGAGAAAGAAAATATATTTTAAGGATACAAGGGTATCTTGGAGCATCTCTGAGAATTCAAGATTTCAGGAATGATCTAAGGACAGGGAAGGGAGTTTCTCTTTGGGCCACTTTTTTTCCCCGACTAAGACAGGGTCTCGCTTTGTCATCCAGGCTGGAGTGTACTGATACAAACACGGCTCACTGTAGCCTCCACCTCCCAGGCTCAAGCAATCCTCCTGCCCCAGCTCCCCAAGTAGCTGGGACTACAGGCATGTACTGACACACCTGGCTAATTTTTGTATTATTTTGTAGAGACAGGGTATCACCATGTTACCCAGGCTGTTCGCAAACTCATGAGCGCAAGCCATCCACCTGCCTTGATCTCCCAAAGTGCTGGGATTGTGCTGGCAGGAGCCACCACACCTGGCTTAAATGCTCCTCTTGATGGTTGGCCTCCTTCTCTGGCAATGGCTGGCTCCCTCTGCTCCTTAGGCACATGGGGTGGGAGGCACAGTAACAACTCTGATCCAATCCAACTGGTTCTTTTTAGAGGAAGGACCTATAGCTGGAGCAGTCAGCAGAGGCAAGGTCACCTTGTGGCTGCTGCAGCTGCAAACATGGGAAGGAAGCCGGGGGGGTGGGGGGCAGGGGAGGGCAGGAGATCATATTTTGGAAGAGGGTGCTGGGCAGACCATCCAATAAGGGCCAATGGCAGCCCTTCTCTAGGAATGAGAAATGTCATTCTGACCAGCAGTTGACAATTAAGGGTCATCCAAATGAGCTACGTGCTTATCCTAAAAGGATTGGCTAGAGACAAAAGAGGAAGTGAGTTACACACTTACCCAAAAAGGATTGGTTAGAGACAAAAGAGGAAGAAGAAATAAAAAGGACTGGCTTATTTCCTCATGCACTTCCTGTCTGTAACTTTGTCAGGCAGAGCCTGAAGTGCTCTGTGGTTCCTGGGCTATTGCCCATCATTAGCAGGACTGGAGTTTGGCTGCAAAGGGAGGCCAGAGTACAAAAGATACTCAGGAAGCTGATTGAAAGCCATTAAAATGTTTTTAGAGCCAGGAAAGGAGACATTAAAATGTCTTAGGAGCTGTAGCCTGAGATGAATACTATAAGAGCATGTTGGATTTAATCAGTGACATACAAATAAGCTAAAGGAAGTTTTCGTTGTTGTTTTAGGTTTTTTTTTTTTTTTTTTTTGAGACAGGGTCTTGTCCTGTCACTCAGGCTGAAGTGCAGTGGTACAATCGTGGCTCACTGCAGCCTTGACCTCCCAGGTTCAAGTGATCCTCCCAACCTCTGCCTCTGAGTAGCTGGGACTACAGGTGTGCACCACGCCCTACTAATCTTTTTTGAATTTTTGTAGAGAGAGCGCTCGCTATGTTGTCCAGGCTGGTCTCAAACTTCTGGGCTTAAGCAACCTGCCTGCCTTGGCTTCCCAAAGTGCTGGGATGAGAGGCATGAACCACTCCATCTGGCCTGAAGACGTTAAATGCAATCTAGGTGGGATTCAGATTTCCCCCTACCCCAAGTGGATAAAAAAGTGGGTGCAGGCTGTGAGAGTTAAACTGACATTTGAGGTGCCACCATTGTAAATCAGAGAGGCAAGAAAAACAAATAGCTACACACTGTGATGAACCAGAAATAACCAGGTCATCCCGTGCAGTTCAGTTCCCCCAAATAAAAGAAACTTGAGCATTCCCATACTTCACTGATTCCCTAAAGAAAAACAGCATTATCTCTAATGACTGCAGTGCTTACCTATGTCAGGGGATATGATGTGACCTTTGTGGATTTGATAATCAAGTGACAACATTTCTAATTTCACACAGTGAGCAGCCTATCATAAACTTGGTAATCTTGGCAAATTTGTAGTTATTTCCCTCTGTGTTTTTTTCCATCGTTCAATGGATTTGTTTTCTTTTTAAGTAGAGACAGTGTCTGGCTCTGTCACCCAGAATGCTGCAGTGCAGTGGTACGACCATAGCTCACTGCAGCCTTGAACTCCTGGGTTCAAGTGAACCTCCCACCTTAGCCTATCAAGCAGCTAGGACTACAGGTGTGTGCCATCATGTCTGGCTAATTTTTGTTTGATTTGTTTGCAGACATGGAGGCCTGCTGTGTTGCCCAGGCTGGTTTCAAACACCTGACCTCAGGTGATCCTCCTGCCTCAGCCTCCCAAAGTGCTGGGATCAGAGATTTGAGCCACTGTGGCCAGCAGGAATTTAAATTCCACTGATTTTTTTTGTTTGATTAGCCATTCTTGCCAAAGCCTTGACACTCTTGCAAACCTTTGCGAGTACATTTCTTCTATTTCAGAAGACTCCTTGGTCTCCAAGTCTTTTTTCTACAGGGTGTAACCAGAAGCCAGGAGGCCTGTTGCAAAACCAATCCCATTTGAAAGCAGGGAATGTGAACTCACCTATTGTCATAAAGATTATAAAAGAGGCTGTGGCTCACTCCTGTAATCCCAGCACTTTGGAAGGCCAAGTCAGGCGGATCACCTGAGGTCAGGAGTTCAAGACCAGCCTGGCCAACATGGCAAAACCCCATCTCTACTAAAAATACAAAAATTAGCCAGGCATGGTGGTGCACGCCTGTAATCCCAGCCACTCTACTCAGGAGGCTGAGGCAGGAGAATTGCTTGAATCTGGGAGGTGGAGGTTGCAGTGAGCCAAGATGGCACCACTGCACTCCAGCCAGGCGACAGAGCGAGACTCTGTCGGAAAAAAAAAAAAAATTATGAAAGAGGATGAGTGTGGTGGCTCATGTCTGGAATCCCAGCATTTTGAGAGGCAAGGGAGCGAGGATCACTTTAGTCTAGGAGTGCAAGACCAGCCTGGGCAACATAGTGAGACCCTGTCTCTACCAAAAATTAAAAAATTATTTGGGCATGATGGCACATGCCTGTAGTCCCAGCTACTTAGGAGGCTGAGGTGGGAGGATCACTTGAGGTTTTAGTCATGGAAGTCTCTTGCCCTGGAGGTCGAGGCTGCAGTAACCCATGATCGTGCCACTGCACTCTAGCCTGGGCAACAAAGCAAGACCCTGGCTCAAATTAAAAAAAAAAAAAAAAAAAAAAAGGCTTGGGGAGTTACTGAAGAATCACCCTGGGCTGTATGTAGTTCACAGCAGGTGTGCATAGGTTAAGGAGAAGACATCTGCATGTGTTTTAGCAAAGAGAGAAAGTTGCGTGGCTGGGCAACCTTGTAAACATTCTGGGAAGGAATGCAGAATGCAAAACCCAGCTGAAAAATCTAGAAGAAATCATGTCTCAATTAAAGAAGGTATTCCTCCTGAGTCCGTCAAGCTCTACTACTTTTAAGTGTAAGAACCAGCCGGGTGTGGTGGCTCATGCTTGTAATCCCAGCACTTTGTGAGGCTGGGGTGGGCGGATTACTTGAGGCCAGGAGTTTGAGACCAGCCTGGCCAACATGGTGAAACCCCATCTCTACTAAAAACACAAAATATTAGCCGGGCGTGGTGGCGGGCGCCTGTAGTCCCAGCTACTTGGGAGGCTGAGGCAGAAGAATTGCTTGAACCCAGGAGGCGGAGGTTGCAGTGAGCCGAGATTGTGCCACTGCACTCCAGCCTGGGCGACAAACAAAAAAAAAGTATAAGAACCAATAAAAAATACTTAAAACAGAATGAGATGCAAAGAAAGCTTGCAGAGCTAAGGAAATAGAGGATAAAGCATCACCCTTACAGAATCAAAAAACTGGAAACAGCAAGGAACAGCTGGAAAATGGCTCCATAGTTCTAAAACCACTGGATATGCCAGTGGTTCTAAGTGCAGTCCCAGGACCAGCAGTGTCAGCACTACCTGAGAACTTGTTAGAAATGCAGTGAATTGGTGTGGGGAGGGGAACCAGCAATCTGTTTTAATCAGCCCTCCAGATGGTCCCGATGCCCATTAAAATTTGAGACTATGTTATTCTCCATCTCAGGCTAAAGAGTTGGGCATAGCAATGTTGTTCAGCTCCAGATTCCAGAACTAGACACCTTTCTCCCCGGGAGATTCTTAGGAACATTCCTTTTCAAGAACAGAAAGAAGCCAGGTGCGGTGGCTCACGCCTGTAATCCCAGCTCTTTGGGAGGCTGAAGCGGGTGGATCACCTGAGGTCGGGAGTTCGAGACCAGCCTGACCAACATGGAGAAACCCTGTCTCTACTAAAAATACAAAATTAGCCAGGTGTGGTGGCACATGCCTGTAATCCCAGCTGCTCGGGAGGCTGAGGCAGGAGAACAGCTTGAACCCAGGAGGCAGAGGTTGCAGTGAGCTGAGATCATGCCACTGCACTCCAGCCTGGGCGACAAGAGCGAGACTCTGTCTCAAAAAAAAAAAGAACAGAAATAATCAAACCACAGCATCAATTCATTCATTCATTCCACCAACATTTATTAAGCATCAAGCTCCGAAGCAGACGTTTACCAGTTTTGCACAACTTTATCATGGACCAGCTGGCCTTGTGGCTCAGTGGCATCTGGAGGCAAGAGGGCCAGGTAGACAGGGGTCTCAGCCCCCTCCTCCACAGTCCTGATGCTGTCTTTCCCATCCATGTCTGTCTTCACTTGTCCTGGGCAGCATGCATTCACCAGAATCCTGTCGGCTTTCCTCTTCTCATCCAGACGCCTGGCCAGGATCCTCGATAAGACCGTGACCCCCAACTTGGACACCCCATAAGGTGAGTTAGGCCAGCCTTCCCTCTCGTGCACCTCATTTTTTGTGTCCTCCACAAACTTTTTCATGAGATCTACCAGGTCTCCTTCTGTGAGTGTCTCACTGTGGAACTTTTCCTGCAGATCTTCAGTGCAGTTTTCAAAAGCCCTTAAACACTGTAAACTACTGATATTCACCACTCTCCCTGAAACAGAATGACAAAAATATGAAAGCATATCACAGAGATACAACCACTGGTTTAATATACCAAACATATAATTGAGTCTTGGTGCAGGTTTTTTTTTTTTTTTTTGAGACAGAGTCTCGCCCTGTTGCCCAGGCTAGAGTGCAGTGGTGCCATCTGGGCCCACTGCAAACTCTGCCTCCCGGGTTCAAGCAATTCTCCTGCCTCAGCCTCCCGAGTAGCTGGGATTACAGGCATGAGCCACCACATCTGGCTAATTTTTGTATTTTTAGTAGAGACAGGGTCTCACCATGTTGGCCAGGCTGGTCTTGAACTCCTGACCTCAAGTGATCCGCCTGCCTCAGGCTCCCAAAGTGCTGAGATTACAGGCGTGAGCCACCGCGCCCGGCCATTGTGCAGGTTTAATTGCTGATTAAAAACAAAAAAGTGACTGGACACTGTGGCTCATGCCTGTAATCCCAGCACTTTGGGAGGCCGAAAGGAGTGGATCACTTGAACCCAGGAGTTCAAGACCAGCCTGGGCAACATGGCAAAACTCTGTCTCTACTAACAATAGAAAAATTAGCTGGGTGTGGTGGCGTGTGCATGTGGTCTCAGCTACTCAGGAAGCTGAGATAAGAGGATCACCTGAATCCAGGAAGTAAGAGATTACAGTGAGCCATGATCACACCACTACACTCCACTACACTCCAGCCTGGGTGACATGAATGAGACCCTTTCTCAAAAAGTAATAATCAAATTTAAAAAAAATTAAAAATGTGACTATTAAAAGCATAAAATCTGTGCACCCATGGGCTTTAATATTTTTTTGGCCCTATTCTCCGAAGGGGAAGAACACACCTCCATCAGCGAGAGGGGCTCCCTTTCTCAGGGATTCTCTGAGAGATGGGTGAGGTAGTAAATTTGTAGATTCCCCAGGCAGTTTTATTTTTACTTTTACTTAAATTTATTTATTTATTTTTCAAGACGCAGTCTTGCTCTATCACCCAGGCTGGAGTGCAGTGGCACAATCTTGGCTCACTGCAACCTCTGACTTCTGGGTTCAAGCAATTCTCTTGCATCAGCCTCCCAAGTAGCTGGGACTACAGGTGCCCACCACCACGCCCAGCTAATTTTTGTAATTTTAGTAGAGACAGGGTTTTGCCATGTTGGCCAGGCTGGTATTGAACTCCTGACCTGAAGTGACCTGCCCACCTCGGCCTCCCAAAGTGCTGAGATTACAGGCGTGAGCCACTACACCCGGCCTAAAATTTTTTATTTTGTTTTGTGAGACAGAGTCTCATTTTGTTGCCTAGGCTGCAGTGCAGTGGCACAATCTCGGCTCACTGCAACCTCCACCTCCCAGGATCAAGTGATTCTACTGCTTCAGCCTCCCAAGTAGCTGGGATGACAGGTGTGCACCACCGTGCCCAGCTAATTTTTGTATTTTTTTAGTAGAGATGAGGTTTCACCATGTTGGCCATACTGGGCTTGAACTCCTGACCTCAAGTGATCTGCCCGCTTTGGCCTCCCAAAGTGCTAGGATTACAGGTGTGAGCCACCATGTGCCCAGCCCGCTGGCAGTTTTATAAAACTGCTCCTCCCCAGCACACACACTCCAAGTACTTATAAACCTGCTTTCCAAGGGACAGTGCTCTCACCCTAAGGACTAACGCTCTCAATTTCCTAGGCACACCCAATTTCCTAGGACCGTGGGCAGCCACCCCAATTCCTTAGTGCCACAACCAGCAGTAAGGAATCCCTGGGGATGACTCTGTCCTTCACTATGGACACCTCACATGTGGAATGGGCTGTTTTTCCATCCTGGTTTTTATTTCATTACTTTTTTTTTTTTTTTTTTTGAGACAGAATCTCGCTCTGCCACCCAAGCTGGAGTGCAGTGGCATGATCTCGGCTCACTGTAGCCTCCACTTCCCAGGCTCAAGTGATCCTCCTGCCCCAGCCCCACAAATAGCTGGGACCACAGGCACACACCCCCACGCCCGACTAATTTTTGTATTTTTCATAGAAACGGGGTTTCTCCATGTTGGCCAGGCTGGTCGCAAACTCCTGAGCTCAGGAGATCTGCCTGCCTCGGCCTCCCAAAGTGCTAGGATTATAGGCGTGACCCACTGCATCCGGCCTGATTTCATTACTTTTTAGTCCCTATTTGATAATATTAATATTCATTAAATTATGAATTAATATTCATGTTGATCATAATTCACAGCTACTAAAGAGACAATTGTGCCCATAGAAACAAATATGTAGGCCAAAAATTTTACAACAATTTGAAGTACTGGTGGAAATCCAAAAACCAGTAAATGTGTTAATTTACACGTTTCATCAGCATTAAACCCCACTAATTTTAGTGAGTTCTTTTATTATATATTATTCTGAATGCATATTCTCTGTGTCCAATAGGGTCTGTAGTTTTTGTTTTTGTTTTTTTTTTTTTTTTTTGAGATGAGTCTTGCTCTGTCATCCAGGCTGGAGTGCAGTGGCGCAATCTCGGCTCACTGCAACCTCCATCTCTCGGGTTTAAGTGATTCTCCTGCCTCAGCCTCCCAAGTAGCTGGGATTACAGGTGTGTGCCACCATGCCCAGCTAATTTTTGTATTTTTAGTAGAGATGGGGTTTCACCATGTTGGCCAGGCTGGTCTCAAACTCCTGACCTCAGGTGATCTGCCTTCCTCGGCCTCCCAAAGTGCTGGGGTTGCAGGCATGAGCCACCACACCCGGCCGGATCTGTAGATTTTATTTCATTTTCTGAATGGCATTCCCCACAGCTTCCCATCGTAGGGGTGCTGCACATTCTTGTGGACCCCAATCCCACAAGAGATACCCTCACTCTGTCCTTGGAAGCTAGCACCTCACTCATCCCTCCAGGTACCTAGTACTGTTCAGTATTTTTTCCTTCCTTCTGTCTCTCACTTTCAAAGATGAAGTGTATGTATGTATTTCCTAACTGTTACAGAGAAGTTGCAAGAATAGTTCGATAAATACCCTATGCCCATCACCTAAGTTCACTAATTGTTAATATTTTGCTATGTTTGCTTTTTCCCTCTCTGTCCCCTTTTCTCTCCAAGTTGCTGATATAAACCTTCATCTTAAACACTTTAGTATTATATATGGTAACAAGGGCATTCCCCTACGTTACTACAGTTGTGACCACATGCGAGGCATTTATCATTATACAACACTATTATCTAAAATACAGCCCATATTCAAATGTGTCCAAATTGTCCCAGTAATGTTCCTTTACAGTTTTTGTTTGCTTTAATCTAGGGTCCAAAGTAGGATCATGGATTGCATTTTTTTTTTTTTTTTTTTTTTTTTGAGGTGGAGTCTCACTCTGTCCCCCAGGCTGGAGTGCAGTGGCGTGATCTCGGCTCACTGCAAGCTCCACCTCCCAGGTTCATGCCATTCTCCTGCCTCAGCCTCCCAAGTAGCTGGGACTACAGGCACCCACCACCATGCCCGGCTAATTTCTTGTATTTTTAGTAGAGACGGGCTTTTACCATGTTAGCGAGGATAGTCTCAACCTCCTGACCTCATGATCTGCCCGCCTCGGTCTCCCAAAGTGCTGGGATTACAGGCGTGAGTCACCGCGTCTGGCCCATGGATTGCATTTAATTGTCACATCTCTTTCATATATTTTAATGTAGAGTAGTTGGCAATGACTTTTTTGAAAACTGTAGACCATTATTTTGTAGTATTTCTCTCCAAGTAAATTGGTCTGATTTTCTCATGATGAGAGTCACATCAATATTTTGGCCAGGAATACTACATCAGTGATGTTGCATTCTTCATTGCTTTCTAAACAGCTTTGTTCTCAAAAACTTGGTGGCTACAAGGAATTAAATGTAAAAGGGAAAGGAAGAAAGAAAAACACAGATCATAGAAGCTGTGCCTTCGAGGAAATAAATCCTCTTAAGGGGAGGAGGTGTCCTCTTTGATCTGAGGGCACACCTCTGGGAGAGAGGCCAGAGGCTGACAGTCAGCCTCGTCAGCCAGATGGGTCATCAGCCCTGGGAAGGGCTGCACCCACACCACCCTCCACTGAGGTCCAAGTGGCCCCACCAGTCCCGAAACTCCTGCTGCCTTACTCTAGAAAGAGTAGGCAAGTAGCGCCCTCTAGTGGCTTAGTAGTTACTTGGCCTATTTACTCAGAACTTTGAACAAGCAAGCAAGTCAAATACAGATGGTCCCTGCCTTCTGATGGTTCCACTTAGGACTTACTGACTTCACTGACGGACGAGGAAACGATATGCATTCTGCAGAATCTGTACTTGGAGCCCCCATACAACCATTCTGCATTTCACTTTCAGTACAGATTCAATAAATTACATAAGATACTCAACATTTTATGATAAAATAGGCTCTGTGTTAGATGACTTTGCCAGACTGTAGGCTAACGTAAGCGTTCAAAGCACCTTGAAGCTAGGCGAGGCTGACCTATGGTGTTTGGTACGTCAGATGCGTGAAATGCATTTTTTGTTTTTTTTTGAGACAAGGTCTTGCTCTGTCGCCCAGGCTGGAGTACAGTGGCACAATCATAGCTCACTGCAGCCTCAACCTCCTGGGCCCAAGCAATCCTCCCACCTCAGTCTCTCGAGAAGCTGGAGCATGCCGCTATGCCCAGCTAATTTTTAATTTTCATTTTTTGTGTAGAGATGGGGTCTCCCTATGTTGCTCAGGATTAAGTCCATTCTTATGATTTTTCTCTTTCTTTCTCTCTCTGTCTCTCTCTCTTTCTTTCTTTCTTTTTTTTGAGATGGAGTGTGGCTCTGTCACCCAGACTGGAGTGCAGTGGCGCGATCTCAGCTCACTGCAAGCTCCGCTTCCCGGGTTCACACCATTCTCCTGCCTCAGCCTCCCGAGTAGCTGGGACTACGGGCGCCCACCACCACGCCCGGCTAATTTTTTTGTATTTTTAGTAGAGACGGGGTTTCACCATGTTAGCCAGGATGGTCTTGATCTCCTGACCTCTTGATCTGCCTGCCTCGGCCTCCCAAAGTGCTGGGATTACAGGTGTGAGCCACTGTGCACAGCCACAAAAACTTCTTAACCTAAAAATGTGAATGGTGAGAATTGCACTTGTACTCTTGTGCTTGCTCAGTTTCTTAGTGGGATGGGATCAGAGAAAGCCTGCAGGGAGAACTGCAGATGCTCTGAAGGGGGATGGAGTTTTAAAGGTATCTTTAATACCTTGCAGCTGTCAAGTTCCCATTCAAAAATTTATCTGGAGAAAACTTCCCAACACTGGGTAAAAGACATCCCTATAATGGCTGCATCCCTATGTAGCCACAAAAAAAGATAAAAGCTTTCTGACCAAATCTGGAGAGAGCCCCAGACATAAGGAGTAAAAAAAGCAAAGTGGCAAACATTGTATGAAATGTTACCTTTTGTGTAAAAAGGAGAGTTTTTAAAATGTGCATTTATATTGGCTCAGATTTGCATTTAGAAACTCCATCCCCTTTCAAAGCACCTGCAGTTCTCCCTGCAGGCTTTCTACAATCTCATCCCACTAAGAAACTGATAGAGTACAAGTGCAACGCTCACCATTCACCTTCTTAGGTTAAGAAGTTTTTGTGGCTGGGTATGGTGGCTCAAGCCTGTAATCCCAGCATTTTGGGAGGCCGAGGCAGGTGGATCACCTGAGGTCAGGATTTCAAGATCAACCTGGTCAACATGGTGAAACCCTGTCTCTACTAAAAATACAAAAAAATTAGCTGGGTGCGGTGGTGCTCGCCTGTAACCCCAGCTACTTGGGAGGCTGGGGCAGGAGAATCTCTTGCACCTGAGAGGCGGAGGTTGCAGTGACCTGAGATTGTGCCACTGCACTCCAGCCTGGGCGATGGAGGGAGACTTTGTCTCAAAAAAAAAAAAAAAAAAAAGTTTTTGCATCCAGAGATAATTTTGTTTGTTTAAAGGGACGAGAGTCCATGTTTTCCAGCCTGGTCTTAAACTCCTGGGCTCAAGTGATCCTCCTGCCTCAGCCTCCCAAAGTGCCGAGATTACAGGCATGAGCCACCACACCCAGCCAATAATCCTTATTCAAAATGTTAAATTAAGAAAAGCACACACTGCTTCTGGCCAGGTGCAGTAGCTCACGCCTGTAATCCCAGCACTTTGGGAGGCTGAGGCAGGTGAATCACTTGAGGTCAGGAGTTCAAGACCAGCCTGGCCAACATGGCAAAACCCTGTCTCTACTAAAAATATAAAAATTAGCCGGGCATAGTGGCACACGCCTATTGTCCCAACTACTCAGGAGGCTAAGGCAGGATAATCCTTTGAACCCAGAAGGTGGAGGTTGCAGTGAGCTGAGATCCTGCCACTGCACTCCAGCCTGGGCAACAGAGTGAGACTCTGTCAAAAAAAAAAAAAAAAAAGGGCACATTTTTAATAAGAACCACAGTTCTAAGAATCCACAGTTAACTTCTTGGGGAAGAAAATCCTCAAGGAAGCAACTTCCCTGTCCCCCAGCACAGCTGTCATTTCACACTTCAGATTATTTGCTAATGGCTGTCCCCCCCACTAGACTCTCAGTTCCACAAATGAACTGGTTCCTGTCTGTAATGCTCACCATTGTACACCCAGATCCCAGCATAATGCCTGGAATATGGCAGGCACTCCAATATTTGTAGGAAAAGTATAATAGTAACATTTATTGAATACCTGCAGGTATAGGCAAGATGTTTCCTAATAAAGAAAATTTATTTAGGGCACAGTGGCTCACACCTATAATTCCAGCATTTTGGGAGACAGAGGTGGGCGGATCACTTGAGGTCAGGAGTTTGAGACCAGCCTGGCCAACATGGTGAAATCCCATCTCTACTAAAAATACCAAATAAGCTGGGTGTGGTGGTGCACACCAGTAATCCCAGCTACTTGGGAGGCTGAGACAGGAGAATTGCTTGAACCTGGGAGGTGGAGACTGCAGTGAGCCGAAATTGTGCCACTGTACTCTAGCCTGGATGACAGAGCGAGACTCTGTCTCAAAAAAAAAAAAAAAAAAAATTTCTTTTGGATTTTCTGAATCAACTTGAGAAAGTTTGGTACAAGAAGAAAGGAATATAGGAAAAGTCGTAATGTTAAAGCAGATACCAAGGTCCAGAGATGAGCTAGATGTGGGCCCATCACCTTGGAGGGCTGGAGGACTCATGAGATTGACCAGACGCAAGAGGCCTTTGGGGACTCACAGCATTCTATCATTCTAGGATTGAGTTCATGACATGGATCCCAAAAGCATTGTGATATGTCACACTTATCTTTGGAACTTAAAGCTAAGGCTGGGCATAGTGGCTCACGCCTGTAATTCCAACACTTTGGGAGGCCAAGGTGGGTGGATCACCTAAAGGTCAGGAGTTTGAGACCAGCCTGGCCAACATGGTGAAACCGCGTCTCTACTAAAAATATAAAAAATTAGCCAGGTATGGTGGTGGGTGCCTGTAATCCCAGCTACTCGGGAGGCTGAGGCAGGAGAATTGCTTGAACCCGGGAGGTGAAGGTTGCAGTGAGCCGAGATCACACCATTGCACTACAGCCTGCACAACAAGAGCAAAATTTCTTCCCACCACCCAACCCCCGCCAAACAAAACAAAACAAAACAAAACAAACCTAAAATGTTGGAGTGAGAAGCCAAACACTGTGGGAAAATGAAGCAATTTTCTATTTTTTCCCCCTTCAGAGAAATAGCAACCCTGAGTGATTTCTGCAGGGCAGCCCTGCTCCGGGAAGCCTGTGGCCCACTGAGGGATGCAACCCAACTGTCCATACATTGGGCTTACCATGAGGTTTCATTATTGGCAGTAACTCGTTGCACATGTTTCTAGTGGCAAAAAAATTTGTCTTCAGTGTCATCTCAGCTTTAATGTCAAAGGGCATTGGATCATCACCTTTCAAAAAGAGAAAGAAACAAAAAGAAAGTCATATTTTTCCCCCTGAAACTCACATGACAAAGTGGATCCTAACTCCTAACAACTAAAGGAAAAACAAGTTAATTTTAAAACAATTTTTAAAAACGAGGTCGGTGATTCTCAAACTTTAGTGTGCATCCGAATCACTTGTAGAGCCTGTTAAAACACAGCTTCCTGGGCCTCGCCATTGGAGTTTCTGATTGCAAAGGGCTGGAATAAGGGCTCCAGAATTTGCATTTTTCTTTTCTTTTCTTTTCTCTTTCTTTTCTTTTGTTCTTTCTTCTTTTTTTCTTTCTTTCTTTTCTTCTTTCTTTCTCCTTCCTTCTTTCCTTCCTTTTTTTTTTTTTTTTTTTTTTTTTTTTTTTTTTTTTTTTTTTTTTGCAGTCTTACTCTGTCACCCAGGCTGGAGTGCAGTGGCGCAATCTCGGCTCACTGCAACCTCCACCTCCTGGGTTCAAACGATTCTCCTGCCTCAGCCTCTGGAGTAGCTGGGATTACAGGCATGTGCCACCACACCCAGCTAATTTTTTTACTTTTTGCAGAGACGAGGTTTCGCCATGTTGGCCAGGCTGGTCCCCAACTCCTGACCTCAAGTGATCCACCCGCCTCGGCTTCCCAAAGTGCTGGGATTGCAGGCGTGAGCCATCGCACCTGGCCTGAGTTTGCATTTCTAAGTTCCCAGATGATGTGACAGCTACTGGTCTCCAGCCACACCTTGAGAACACTTGGCTTTGACTACCACTTCTTAAACTTAAAGGTGCATAGGAGGGAGCTGGGGATTCTGTTGAAATGCAGGGTTTTTTTTTTTTTTTTTTTTTTTTTTTTTGAGACAGTCTCGCTCTGTCGCCCAGGCTGGAGTGCAGGGGCGCAATCTCCTCTTCCTGCAACCTCTGCGTCCTGGGTTCAAGGGATTCTTGTGCCTGAGCCTCCCGAGTAGCTGGGATTACAGGAGTGAGCCACCACGCCCAGCTAATTTTTGTATTTTTAGTAGAGTTGGTGTTTCACCATGTTTCCCAGGCTGATCTTGAACTCCTGACCTCAGGTTATCTGCCTGCCTCAGCCTCCCAAAGTGCTGGGATTACAGGCGTGAGCCACCGCGCCCAGCGGAAACGCAGATTTTGATTCAGCAGGTGTGGGGCAAGGCGGGAGATTCTGCCTTGCCGTGAGCGCCCAGGTTTGCAGCTGCTGGTGGTCCATTCCCCACACCTTGGAAGGCAAGGGGAAGTCCCTCCGCCTGTCGTCCAGGAAGCCGCGTATTTATCCACCAATCTCTCAGCCCATGGCTGAGGGCTGCGTTGGGGGTGTTAATCCCCACTCCTGCACCCCAGCTCCCAGAAAGCCGGCAGGCTGAGTTGCCGATGCGGGTCAAAGAAAGTCTCAGGTCCCCATGCACAACAATGCGGAGTGCCTAGGGCCAAAGGGATGGGTGGAGACTTCTGCTCCCCCATCCTTCATTTCACTCCCTCTTAGGCTTTTTTTCCCCACTAGGCTGGAGGTGAAGCCGGCCTGTTTATTTCTCCATAGAATCTTTTTTTTTTTCAGACGGAGTCTTCGCTCTGTCGCCCAGCCTGGAGTGCAGTGGCGCGGTCTCGGCTCACTGCCTCCGAGGTTCAAGCGTCTCTCCTGCCTCGGCCTCCCAAAGTGCTGGCATTACAGGCGTGAGCCACTGCGCCCGTCCTGTAATTTTCTTCAGTAGTAGTTAGAATAAGTAATGTCTTGATCCCCGCCCCTCTCCTTAAGGAAGTTGCTTTTAAGACCACACGCACGTATTTTATAACAAACATAAGCTCCCCGGGGGGAGGGAACGAGAAGGCTCGCTTCCTTTTTGCCAGAGCCTCGCAAAGCTCTGCATTACACAAATTGTCAAGTCCACCAAGTGCAAGTGCGTGCTAATCCTGTTTTAGCGATTCATTTCCTTTCCCGAGCAAATGCCTCCGGGCATCTATGAATGCACCCTTTCAAGGAAAGCGAAAGCCCAAAGCGAGCGGAGACCTTTTCTTTGCAGAGAAAATGTTTCTCGCGTTGGAAGAAAAGCTGATGAACTCTAGCAGGGCGTTGCCCCCTCCCAGGAGGCCAGTTTTCCTGCACACAGCAGTGGCTGACAGTTCGGGGAGGGCCCCGGGCCGCGCACAGGCCCGCACAGGCCGGCGGGCGGGGCGCGCTGTGTCTGTCGCCCGGGCCCGCCTGGGGCTCAGCGAATCACGGAAAGCGAAAACCGCCTCGCGGGAGGCGTGGGCTGAGCGCATCCCTAGGGGCCGGCGCCACCCTCCTGGGTCACTCAAGTGGATGGGTGGAGAGCCTGCGTCTGGCCGCCCCGCACCCTCGGAGCGCTCCAGGGGGCCCCAACCCAAGCCCTGCACCTACTCTTGAAGGCGACGGCCGCGTTGTTGACCAGTACATTGAGCCCCCCGTACTCCTTGCGCAGGAAGTCGCGCAGGGCGCGGATGCTCTGCAGGTCGTCGATGTCCAGTTGGTGGAAGCGCGGGCTCAGGCCCTCCGCCTGCAGCTGCTGCACGGCCGCCTGGCCCCGCGCCACGTCCCGCGCGGTGAGCACCACATCCCCCGAGAACTGTCGGCACAGTTCGCGCGCGATGGCCAAGCCGATGCCCCTGTTGGCTCCGGTCACCAGCGCCACGCGGCTGCAGGACGACATGGCTGAGCGGGGCGCTCGGGGCACCTGCGTGGAGGGTGGACCGGGCTTCGGACCACCTGGGGCGCGCCCCGAGGAGCCCAGCTAGTGTCAATGCCGCCGCGCAGACTAAGTTCTGGGATCCAGTGCTGCGAGTCTTAAAGAAAAAGGCCCCGGCTTCGGTCCCTCCCCTCCTAGGAGGGGCCGTCTGTGCCTTCTGTTCCAACTCCCGGGCCCGCCCCCTGCCCACGCTGCGCCCTTCAGGATCTGGGCTCTGAGCCGCGGGGTGATCTGCGAGGTGTCCGAAGCCAAATCGGACCTTGATGGGTCAGTCGGGGGCTCCAGATTCATGACAACTGGACTGAAGAAATTATTTTTGGAAAACCCCAAAGTGAGAAAAACAAGTACTGAGTAATTTTCTTGGGTGTGCGCCCATCATGCACTGCAAAATGCGAATGTTTGCTTTTTCCTAAGATGCAGTGACTTACTTAGACACAGTAACTGCTTCTCTGGACATAGGTTGCCTTGCTTGCTTAAAAGGAACTCAAGGAGAGGGAATTAGATGCCCTGTGAGCGCACTTAGCAGGTGTGGGCAGGCGACATCGCTCTGGGATTCCCAGTGAACGTGCCCCCAAGTGGGAGGGAATGTTTTTATTTAATCCTACCTAACTCCTATGGGTGCTAAAAGTGTCTGCATTTAGGTTTGTCCAAGGAGGATATAGATCTATAAAGATCTGGATTGATCGTATAGTCTCACAGTGAGATCTGTGTACCGGCAAAGAAAGTTAAACTGAAACCAAATTCCCAAAGGTGTGTCAAGCTGTGGGCACAAAATTAGAGTCTCGTCCATCGTCTTCAGTGTAAACTGAGTTGTTTGATCAGTGACTTTGAGATTTGGGGAGAACTATGACATCATCACAACTCAGCCTTTTCCATGCAGAGCTGGCTAACCCGCCTGTGCCTCTGTTACTCTGACTTCACCTTCTCTCTGAAGTCCTTACTTGAGGTTCCGGAGGTGGGCCCCTGCTGTGATCTCCTACTGCGCCTCCCCCAGTATTTCCTTCTTTTTTCTCCTAAAGATCATTTGGTCCGGGCGCGGTGGCTCACACCTGTAATCCCAGCACTTTGGGAGGCCGAGGCTGGTGGATTATCTGAAGTCAGGAGTTCGAGACTAGCCTGGCCAACATGGTGAAACCCCATCTCTACTAAATATACAAAGATTAGCTGGGTGTGGTGGCATGTGCCTGTAATCCCAGCTACTTAGGAGGCTGAGGCAGGAGAACTGCTTGAACCTGGGAGGCGGAGGTTGCAGTGAGCCGAGATTGCACCATTGCACTCCAACCTGTGCAACACAGTGAGGCTCCTTCTCAAAAAAAAAAAAAAAAAAAAAAAAAGATCATTTGGAACGTTGTTTTAAGGATACGGGGCTATTTAGGCTTTCTATTTCTGTGGGGTTTTTTTTGTTTTGTTTTTTGTTTTTTGAAATAGGGTCTTCTCTGTTGCCCAGGCTGGAGTGCAGTGCTGCAGTCATGGCTCACTGTAGCGTCAATCTCCTGAGCTCAGATGATCCTCCCCTTTAGCCTCCTTAGTAGCTGGGACTACAGGTGTGCCACAGTCATGCCTGGATAATTTTTTTAATTTTTTTTAGAGATGGGGGTCTCACTGTGTTGCTCAGGCTGGTTGAACTCCTGGGCTACATCGATTCTCCCTCCTTGGCCTCTCAAAGTGCTGGTATTACAGGCTTGTGTCACCGTGCCTGGCCTAGTTCTTGAGTGACCTTAATTTCTGTTTTTCACAATTTCATTTTTTTAAATAAAGCATTGATCCTGTTTTATCATTTGGCAGGAAAACTAGACAATCCACCAGCCCAGGAGGGGACATGCAGGCTTAATCCTCCTCCTCGTCATCTCTGGCTCCAGCCCCACCCTGGCCCTTCCTGGCGTTCTTCCTCTTCACGTGGCTGGGGTGGCCACCCCAATAGAGAAGCAGAGGGAGAAGTCGATGTGCTTCTGGGAATCCAGGTGGACAGTGAAGAACAGGATATTTACCACCTGCTCACGGACACGGATATGACACTGTTGGATCAGCACATGAGTGTGGCGAATGGACTTAGCCAAGTCAAGCTTGAAGACCTGGGTCTGTAGGCATCTCTAAGAAATCATCGATCTTCAGGCCCAGGCTGTAATCCAGCTTCATCTTGCCCTTATCCAGCAACCCAGTGCGGACCAGCCACTGCAGCAGGGCAATGCCTTCGAACAGACGCCATGGGTCCTTCTCGTCAAGCGTCAGCAGCTCCCGGGCAGCCTTATGGATCTTGACCAGGGTAAATTTGACCCTCCAGACCTCACATTTGTTCTGGAGCCCATACTCACTAATCAGCTTCAGCTTTTGGTCGAGATGAGCTTTCTCGAAGGGTCTCTGCGGGGTCACATAAGTTTTGCGACAAACCCAGCTCTGGGCCACTGGCATGTTGGCTCCACTTGCCCATCTATGCCTAAGCGCGGGCCCTGGTCACTGAGAAAGAGCTCAAATTTTTTATATATTTCATCTAAGGTGTTGAATCTATTGATACCCTTATCCTTTTAATATGCCCTTATCCTTTTAATGCTGGTAATAATGCTACCTGTCATTTCTGAGACTGGTTTGTGTCTTTCGTATTTGTTTCTGATCTGTCTGGCTAGAGGTTCATCAATTGTTTTGATTTTCCTCAGACTTTTGGTTACAATGATTCTCTCTCTCACTCTCTCTCTTTTCCTGATTATATTAATTTCTGTTCTGATCTTTGTTTCCTTTCTTCTGCTTACTGGATTTTATTTGCTCTTTTTCTAGTTTCTTACTGTAAAGGCAGAAGTCATCGATTTGCATTGATTTGAGACTTCTTTTCTAATGTAGGCAGTAAGTGGTGTAAATTCCCTTTTAGTATGACTTTAGTGGCATCTCACATTGATATGTTTTCAATTTCATTCAGTTTATTTTTATTTTTATTTTTATTCTTATTTATTTTTTGAGACAGTCTTGCTCTATCACTGAGGCTGGAGTGTAGTGGTGCGATCTCAGCTCACTGCAGCCTCCACCTCCTGGATTTAAGCGATTCTTGTGCCTCAGCCTCCTGAGTAACTGGGATGCGCCCGCCACCACACCCAGCTAATTTTTGTATTTTTAGTAGAGATGGGGTTTCACCATGTTGACCAGGCTGGTCTCGAAGTCCTGACCTCAAGCAATCTGCCTGCCTTGGCCTCCCAAAGTGCTGGGATTACAGGCGTGAGCCACCGCCCCTGGCTAGAAGTGTATTTTTTAAGTTTCTAACTTACTTGGGGATTTTTCCAGCTATCTTGCGATTGATTTCTAACTTAAATCCACTGTGGTCAATGAACTGACATTGCACAACTTAACTCCTTTTTAAAGAATTTCAAAAGCTGAGAGAGATATTAAAGCATGTTTTATGTAACGACAATAATCTGAGAGAGAGAACAGTTGAAGAACAGGAAGAACTGCAAGAACAAAATGTGTGGGAAGACCAAGCACGGGTGGATCCAGGAATCAGGTGGGGGTGTGGAGGGGGAAGCAGCACACCTCTTCTCTTGTAACAGAAGGGAAGGCAGAGTGTGTGGGTTTAGACCCAAGCATGTTGGGGAAACTAAGGTCTTCCTGAGGGCATCTGTTATTGTGTCCGGAATTGGTGGATTCTTGGTCTCACTGACTTCAAGAATGAAGCAGCGGACCCTCGTGGTGAGTGTTACAGCTCTTAAGGTGGCGCGTCTGGAGTTTGTTCCTTCTGATGTTCGGATGTGTTCGGAGTTTCTTCCTTCTGGTGGGTTCGTGGTCTCGCTGGCTCAGGAGTGAAGCTGCAGACCTTCGCAGTGAGTGTTACAGCTCATAAAAAGCAGTGTGGACCCAAAGAGTGAGCAGTAGCAAGATTTATTGCAAAGAGGAAGAGAACAAAGCTTCCACAGTGTGGAAGGGGACCCGAGCGGGTTGCTACTGCTGGCTTGGGCAGCCTGTTTTTATTCTCTTATCTGGCCCCACCCACATCCTGCTGATTGGTAGAGCTGAGTGGTCTGTTTTGACAGGGCACTGATTGGTGCCTTTACAATCCCTGAGCTAGACACAAAAGTTCTCCACGTCCCCACTAGATTAGCTAGATAGAGTGTCCACACAAAGGTTCTCCAAGTCCCCACCAGAGTAGCTAGATACAGAGTATCGATTGGTGCATTCACAGACCCTGAGCTAGACACAGGGTGCTGATTGGTGTGTTTACAAACCTTGAGCTAGATACAGAGTGCTGATTGGTGTATTTACAATCCCTGAGCTAGACATAAAGGTTCTCCAAGGCCCCACCAGAGTAGCTAGATACAGAGTGTCTTGGTGCATTCACAAACCCTGAGCTAGACACAGGGTGTTGATTGGTGTATTTACAATCCCTGAGCCAGACATAAAGGTTCTCCACGTCCTCACCAGACTCAGGAGCCCAGCTGGCTTCACCCAGTGGATCCCGCACCGGGGCTGCAGGTGGAGCTGCCTGCCAGTCCCGGTGCCCTGCGCCCGCACTCCTCAGCCCTTGGGTGGTCGACGGGACTGGGCGCCGTGTAGCAGGGGGCGGCCCTCATCGGGAAGGCTCGGGCTGCACAGGAGCCCACGGAGGGTGGGGTAGGCTCAGGCATGGCGGGCTGCAGGTCCCAAGCCCTGCCCCGCCAGAAGGCAGCTAAGGCCCGGTGATAAATCGAGCACAGCGCCGGTGGGCTGGCACTGCTGGGGGACCCAGTACACCCTCCGCAGCCGCTGGCCTGGGTGCTAAGCCCCTCACTGCCTGGGGCCGGCAGGGCCGGCCGGCTGCTCCGAGTGCGGGGCCAGCCAAGCCCACGCCCACCCGGAATTCCAGCTGGCCCGCAAGCGCCGCGCGCAGCCGCGGTTCCTGCTCGCGCCTCCCTCCACACCTCCCTGCAAGCTGAGGGAGCTGGCTCTGGCCTTGGCCAGCCCAGAAAGGGGCTCCCACAGTGCAGCGGTGGGCTGAAGGGCTCCTCAAGTGCAGCCAAAGTGGGAGCCCAGGCAGAGGAGGCGCCGAGAGCGAGCGAGGGCTGTGAGGACTGCCAGCACACTGTCACCTCTCATTATCTCTTTGGAGGATGAGAGATTTGAGGTCATAATTGGGAGGGATCAGTTTGGGGAAATTGAGGACAGTAGCCATTCTGCAGATTGGGAGTGATTTTTTTTTTCCTCTGGCTCATACCTGTAATCCCAGCACTTTGGGAGGCCAAGGCAGGCAGATCACCGGAAGCCAGGAGTTCAAGACTATCCTGGCTAACACGGTGAAACCCTGTCTCTACTAAAAATGTGAACAAATAATTGGCCGGGTGTGGTGGTGGTCGCCTATAGTCCCAGCTACTTGGGAGGGCTGAGGCAGAAGAATGGTGTGAACCTGGGAGGCGGAGCTTGCAGTGAGCCGAGATCAGGCCACTGCATTCCAGCCTGGGTGACAGAGACAGAGTGAGACTCTGTCTCAAAAAAAAAAAAAAAAAAAAAAGCAAAACCAGGTGTGGTGGCGTCCATCTGCAGTCTCAGCTACTCAGGAGGCTGAGGCAGGAGAATCGCTTGAACCCAGGGGGTGGAGATTGCAGTGAGCCAGGATCACACCACTGCACTGGAGCCTGGCAATAGAGTGAGAGTGTCTCAAAAAAAAAAAAAAGAAGAAAGAAAGAAAAAGAGAAAGAAAGAAAAGAAAAGAGGAAAGAAAGAAAGAAATGGCTCCGGTTATTGCCGTCGACAGAATAACGCCCCTCCCCCAAGAGGTCTGCATTAGAATCCGCAGAGCCTGTGAATTTTGCTTTCCTTCACAAGAGGGACTTTGCAGAAGTGATTATGGATCTTGATGTGGGGAGATTAGCCTGGGTTACCAAGGTGGGTCCAGTGTAGACACAAGGGTCTTTATGAGAGGGAGGCAGAAGGGTCCGAGACGAAGATGTGGTAGAAGCAGAGGTCAGGAGAGATTTGGAGACGGAGGAAGAGCATGTGCCAAGGAACACAGCCTCCAGAAGTTGGCAGGACAGTAGAGGGGTTCCTCCCTCAGGGACTCTGGAAGGAGCACAGCTCTGATACCTTGACTTGAGGACTTCTAACCTCCAGAATGGTAAGATCATAAACTTGTGTTGTCTCACACCCCTCAGTTTGTGGTAATTTGTTATAGTGGCCATAGAAAGGACTGAAGTTAGAGGAAGATTCCTACCTTCTGTCCTGGCTGAGAGGAAACACCTTTCTCTTGTACTTAGCACAGCATTGTGCAAATAATTGGAATTGTGAGCAGATCTTTTAAGAAAAAGAGTGGGCCGGGCTCAGTGGCTCACGCGTGTAATCCCAACACTTGTGGGAGGCTGAGGAGGGTGGATCACAAGGTCAAGAGATTGAGACCATCCTGGCCAACAGGCTGAAACCCCATCTCTACTAAAAATACAAAAATCACCTGGGTATGGTGGTACATGCCTATAGTCCCAGCTACTCGGGGAGGCTGAGGCAGGAGAATTGCTTGAACTCGGGAGGCGGAGGTTGCAGTGAGCCTAGATTGTGCCACTGCACTCCAGCCTGGCAAAAGAGTAAGACTTCGTCTCAAAAAAAAAAAAAAAAAAAGAAAAGAAAATACTGGTGGCCAGGCATGGTGGCTCATGCCTGTAATTCCAGCACTTTGGGAGGCTGAGGTAAGCGGGTAGCTTGAGTCCAGCCTGGGCAACATAGTGAAACCCTGTCTCTACCAAAAATACAAAAAGTAGCTGGGTGTGGTGGTGTGTGCTGGTAGTTCCAGCTGGGAGGATTGGGTGAGCCTGGGAGATGGAGGTTGTGGCGAGCTGAGATGGCGCCATTGCATTTCAGCCTGGGCAACAAGAGCAAAACTCCGTCTCAAAAAAAAAAAAAGTTGTCAGTTCTGGTGGTTTACGGCTGTGATTCTGTTTAGATTGGCTTTGCTATCACTTAATGCTGTTGTCCCTTTGTGTTTACCAAATCATTGGGTAAGAAACCAAACCTTTGCCAGTAACATGGCATTTTTCCAGGGTTCTTCTCCTTCCAAAGTCCTTTTGTGGTCTGAGGGACTGAATGTCCACAGCCATTCCCTCATCTGCGTCCAGCGACTGTCTGAGCACCTGTTAGGTACCAGTCATGCTCAGGAGTGAACAGAGGGCTGGGGAGGGCAGGAGTGGAGCTCCCTGCCCTCATGGCTCCTTATTGTAGCTCCTACTTACTCACTGTGTGATCTTGGGCAAGGTTCCCAATCTCTCAGTGTCTCAGTTTGCTCATCTGTACAATGGGAATAGTTTTAGTGCCTAGCTCTTATGATTGCTCTAAGGAGTACAGCATGAATGTTTAATATTATAAAAGTGCTTAGAGCAGTACTGACAAACGGTAATATATAGATGTTTGCTGTTCTTACATTTTTCAGCAAAGGCAGGCAGACACCATCTAAAACCATACATTCTTGTCTTTACAGCCATTGATTGATGTTCTCCTGGGTAACAGGCACAGTCAGACTACCATTATTTGCTAGAGGCAGATAATGTGGGCAGAGGCGGGAGGTGAGGGGAACCTGTCTACAGCTTCGCCTTAAAGAAAGTGCTCTTGACTCCCATCGCCTTCTAAGAAAGTCTGGGTTGCAGAAGGCAAGCTTGGGCAGGAATGGGGCCCAT
Organism: Nomascus leucogenys; assembly: GCF_006542625.1. NCBI lineage: Eukaryota > Metazoa > Chordata > Mammalia > Primates > Hylobatidae > Nomascus > Nomascus leucogenys. The sequence goes on along the minus strand of NC_044405.1, from coordinate 21,471,899 downwards.
TGTTTTTCTGGAAGCAAGATTAAGGTCAGGTTCTGAGTCAAATGAAGAGGTCAGCAAACAGCTTGGTAACTCCCACCTCCTCTTCTCTATCCCTAGTTCTTCACTGCCTGCCCTTCCCAGGGGTGGGTCACAAAGTGGTTTAGGGTCAGGACAGTGAGGCTGTTGAGTGCCATGGGCGGTGTCAGGGAGAAGACAATTCCTACGATGCCACCTCATGTAGCTGAAACCTTGCCTTCATCTCCTAAGTGTTCTGTGCCCGAGCGCTGTGGTCAGGATTATGACCAGGCAGGACAAGCAGGTGTGTGATTTGTATGCTTGAGCTCACCATGGTGGCTGTCCGTTTGCTACCCTGGAATTGGTTTCTGGTCTCTATATTCAGAGTGACTCAGGGAAAAGCGTACTGCTTATTGTAAACACTGCTGACTTGGAGGAAGAGATTCTCCTTGCAAATGTGGTAGGAACCAGTTTAAGTGTGATGTCTGGAAGGCTGGGCTCTGTGCCTGAAAGGAAATCTGCTACACCCTTGCTAAACTGGATGGAGAAGGGGCCATGGCAGGCTGGTGAAGCACCTGTGCTGGTAAATGTGGGTCCGAAGGCCCCAGTCCTCTCCGTGGGAACTGCATCTGGGTTTGTTTTAAAGCCTGTTCTTATCTCTTAGCTTGGCAAAGTATTGCCAAGGCTGGGGAAAACCAGCCATTCATGTATATTTCTGGCGAGTGTAATGTACCTCCTCTTTGGAGGGTAATTTGGCTGTTGTCTATTGAAATTAAAAATATGCATCTCTTCTTGGAAAGGGAATTGTTGGGGGAATTTATCCTACAGATACCCTCTCGTGTGTGTAATGATAGCTGGACCAGGATGTTCTTTGAAAGTGGTTCCCAGCCAGTTTGTTACATAGGTCAAAAATTATTCAGCAAGATGATAATGGTTTTATGTTTTTAAAAATGATGAATTGTAGCCTGTTGATCATCGTTAAAAATATTTGAATGCTGTTTGTATGGTTTTCTCTGTGAACTTCAGTAATTATTTTGGACTGTTTGTGTTTGTGGAACTTGCTGCCAGACAGTGCCCCTTGTGGTTGAATGGCTGCACTACATGGCATATGTATCAGTTTCCTGGGGTCACAGTAACTAAACACCAAATACGGGTGCAGAGGTTCATTCTCTTATAGTTCTGGAAGCCAGAAGTCTGAGATGAAAATGTTGTCAGGACCATGCTCTCTCCAAGCGCTGGGAAAGAATCCTTCCCTGCCTCTTCCACTTGCTGGTGGTTGCTAGCAATCTTCGGCGTTCCTTGTCTTGGGACAGCATCATACCAATCTCTGCCTCTGTCTTCATACAGCTGCTGTCTCTGCTGGGCATCTGTGTATGTCTTCTCCTCTCCTCTTCCTTTTTTTGTTTTTGTTTTTTTCCTGAGACAGTCTCACTCTGTCGCCCAGGCTGGAGTGCAGTGGCATGATCTTGGCTCACTGCAACCTCAGTCTCCTGTGTTCAAGCGATTCTCAAGCCTCAGTAGCCAGGATTACAGGCTCCCAAGTAGCCAGGATTACAGGCGCCCGCCACCACGCCTAGCTAATTTGTATATTTTTAGTAGAGACAGGGTTTCACCATGTTGCCCAGGCTGGTCTCGAACTCCTGACCTCAAGTGATCCACCCGCCTCAGCCTCCCAAAGTGCTGGGATTACAGGCATGAGCCACCATGCCTGACCCTTCTCCTCTTCTTATAAGGATATTAGTCTTCCAGCATAATCTCATCTTAACTAATTACATCTGTAAAGACCCTATTACCAAAAGGGCACATTCTGAGGTGGCAGGTGGACATGAATTTTGAGGGGACACTACAGAACTAACCCACTATAGAATCTTTCTTTAATGTTTCTATTGATCCCTTTCAATTGGTCTAATATATTACTTAGCCTGAATTTTTTTTTTTTTTTGAGACAGTGTCTTGCTCTGTTGCTCAGGCTGGAATGCAGTGGCATGATAATAGCTCATCGCAGCCTTGACCTCCCAGGCTCAAGCGATCCTTTGTAGCTGAGACTACAGGGGTGTGCCGCCATGCCTGGACAATTTTTTATTTTTATATATGTTTTTAAGAGGTGGGGTCTTGCTATGTTGCCCAAGCTAGTCTTGAAGTCCTGGGCTAGAGCAATCCTCCTACCTTGGCCTCCTAAAGTGCTGGAATTACAGGCATGAGCCCTTGCATCTGGACAGCCTGACTTGTTTATCATACATTCTTTTTTGAGATGGAGTCTTGCTCTGTTGCCCAGGCTGGAGTACAGTGGCACGATCTCAGCTCACTGCAACCTCTGCTTCCTGAATTGCAGGAGAATTCTGCAATTCTCCTGTCTCAGCCTCCTGAGTAGCTGAGATTACAAGTGTGCACCACCACACCTGGCTAATTTATATATATATATATATATATATATATATATATATATATATTTTTTTTTTTTAGTAGAGATGGGATTTCGCCATGTTGGCCAGGCTGGTCTCGAACTCCTGATCTCAGGTGATCCTCCCGCCTCGGCCTCCTAAAGTGCTGGAATTACAGGCATGAGCCACCGTGCCTTGCCTATCATAAATTCTTGTCTGCATGTCTTAGTCCATTTGTGTTGCTGTAACAAAATACGTGAGACTGGGTAATTTATAAACAATAGAAATTTACTTCTTGTGGTTCTGGAGACTAGAAAGTCCAAGGTCAAGGTTCTAGGAAGTCTGGTGAGGGCCTGGTCTGTGCTTCCAAGATGATGCCTTGTTGTTTTGCCCTCCAGAGGGGATGGATGCTTTGTCTTCACATGGTGGAAGGGCAAAAAGGAGGGGGGCAGCTCCCTTATATATCTTTTATAAGGTCATTAATCCCATTTGTGAGGACAGAGCCCTCATGACGCAATCACCTCCCCAAAAGCTCCACCTTCTAATACCATCATCTTGGTGATTAGGTTTCAACATATACATTTTGGGATGACACATAATTCAAACTATAGCAGCATATATAAAGCTTAGTTTCCTTTTGGTACAGTTTGCTCTTATATTTATTTTTCTATCATCATAGGAGTTTGCTATGGTTTGAATGATTCTCCCCTCTGAAACTCATGATGAAACTTAATCCCAAATGTAACAATATTGACAGGTGGAGCCTGTACAAGGTGATTGGATCATTAGTGCACTGTCCTCACCAATGGATTAATATATCATGGACTAATGGTTTCCCATGTTGGCCAGGTTGGTCTCGAACCCCTGACCTCAGGTGATCTGCCCACCTCAGCCTCCCAAAGTGCTGGGATTACAGGCATGAGCCACTGTGCCCAGCTAAATATAACTTTTAAAGTTAAGTCTGTATGTTAGTAACTTATTGCTGCATAACAAGTTACTTCAAACTTTGGTGGCTTAAAACATTTATTTTCTCAGTTTCTATAGATCAGGAATGAGAGTAGCTTGGCTGGGTAGTTCCACCTTGGGGCCTCTTGTGAGCCATCTTGCTGTCAGCTGGGGCTGCGGTCATCTGGGGACAGAAAGCTCGTGGCTGGAGGCCTCAGCTCTTAGCCAAGAGGGCCTCTCTTTGGGTGGCCTCAAGACACTGCAGCTGGCTTCCTCCAGAATGAGTGACCCAAGAGAGTGAGAAAGATGAAAGCCAAACTGTCTTTTATGACCTAGTTACTTCTACCATTCCTTCCGCATGTCTGCTGGTCACACAGAGCAAGTCTGATCCAGTGTGGGAAGGGCCTACACACGGTCTGAAGAACAGAAGGCAGGGATCATAGGATGGTCTTGGAGGCCGGCCACCACAAGCTGGGCAGTCATCTGACTCCCTAGACGGGCAGTCAAAAAATCACGTACATTTCCCAGTAGGTAATACAGAAAGATTAGGGAGGTGGAGCGCGGTGGCTCACACCTGTAATCCCAGCACTTTGTGAGGCTGAGGTGGGAGGATGTCTTGAGGCCAGGAGTCTCAGACCATCCTGGGCATCATAGTGAGACTCCATCTTCACAAAAAATCTTAAAAAATAGCCATCTCCACAAAACATTAAAAAAATTAGCCGGGTGTGGTGGTGTGCACCTGTAGTCCTACCTACTTAGGAGGCTGAGGCAGGAGGATCCCTTGAGCCCAGGAGCTTGAGGCTGCAAGTGACCTATCATCACACTACTGCATTCTAGCCTGGGTGACAGAGTCAGACTCTGTCTCTAAAAAAAATTTTTTTTTTTTTTTTTTTTTGGTTTTTTTTTTTTTTTTGAGACGGAGTCTCGCTCTGTCGCCCAGGCTGGAGTGCAGTGGCGCAATCTCGGCTCACTGCAAGCTCCGCCTCCCGGGGTTCACGCCGTTCTCCTGCCTCAGCCTCTCCGAGTAGCTGGGACTACAGGCGCCCGCCACCACACCCGGCTAATTTTTTTTTGTATTTTTAGTAGAGACGGGGTTTCACCGTGGTCTCGATCTCCTGACCTCATGATCCGCCCGCCTCGGCCTCCCAGAGTGCTGGGATTACAAGCGTGAGCCACCGCGCCCGGCCAAAAAAATTTTTTTTAATTAATATTGCCAAGCACGGTGGCTCATGTCTGTAATCCCAACACTTTGGGAGGCTGAGGCAGGCAGATAGCTTGAGCCCAGGAGTTCCAGACCTGCTTGGGCAACATAGCAAAACTCCTTCTCTTTTAAAAAGACAAAAATTAGCCAGGTGCAGTGGTGCACGCCTGTACCAGCTACTTGGGAGGCTGAGGTGGGGGTTGCAGTGAGCCAAGATCATGTCATATCACTGCACTCCAGCCTGGGCTATGGGAGTTAGACCCTGACTCCAAAAAAATAAAAACAAAAGCAAGGAAGAAAATAAAAGAAGGAAAGAAAGAAAAGAATACTGCATGGATCATGTGAAAATATCTCATATGTATGTACAGATACAAATGTGTATTGAAAAAGTGTGTGCTTTCAAAGCAAAAATTCAACTTTGGAAAAGTGAGTTTAGGAATTTTTTACTAGTAGCTACTAGTCAGTATTATTAATATAAATTTAATTCTAAAAAATTATAGTTACTAGAATAATATTTACATGTACTTGAGGAATGGCTTGAGTGTTATTTTTGAAGTAAAACTGTGCTGTTCAATGAGGTAGTCACATTGTGGCTGGTGAGCACTTAATGTTACCAGCCTGAATGGGATGTTGCCATCAGCATAAACTTTCAAAGACTTAGTACAGAAAATTGTTAAGTACCTCACTAATATTTTTCATGCTGATCATACTGCAAAATACATCATTTTCCAATGATATTTTGTGTTGGGTGAAATTAAATGTTAAAATGTTAGTTTCACATGTTTTTTTCTACTGTAATGTGCTACTACAAAATTTGAAATGACATGTGATTGCATTCGTAGCTGAAATTCTGTTTCTTTTGGTTAGTGATGATTTGAAATGGAAAAGTTTGACTGGACTCAGAATTCATTGACAGTATCACAAGACGATGTCAATTTGTGAATGAAAAGAAAAGCTATTAGATTTAAAGACTAGACTATTGCTTTGAACTAAGAATTAAATAGATTAAATTATCTGAAATCTAGTTAATGGCAAGAACAGAAAATGTTTAAAAAATAGGGATAAACAGTCTCCTGTTTGTTCCCACCTACTTGAGCAAACATATTTCCTTTTTTTTTTTTTTTTTGAGATGGAGTATCACTCTGCCGCCCAGGCCAGAGTGCAGTGGCGCGATCTTGGCCCACTGCAAGCTCCGCCTCCCGGGTTCACGCCATTCTCCTGCCTCAGCCTCCCAAGCACCCGCTGCCATGCTCGGCTAATTTTTTGTATTTTTAATAGAGACGGGGTTTCACCGTGTTAGCCAGGATGGTCTCGATCTCCTGACCTTGTGATCTGCCCTCCTTGGCCTCCCAAAGTGCTGGGATTACAGGCGTGGGCCACCGCGCCCGGCCTGCGAACACATTTTCTAATCAATGGTAACGCTAAAAAAAAAAAAAAAAATGGAAGCGATCATCTTTAAAAAGTTACCTTGATCAGAAATTGCATCTAGAGAGTCCTCATTATTCATGAACTCCATTTTGTGAATTCAACTACTCACTAAAATTTACGTGTAACTCCAAAATCAGCGCTCCTGGCACTTTTGCAGCTGTTTGCAGATATGCACAGAGTGGCAAAAATTTTTATCACCTAACATGCACGTTCGCAGATGAAGTCAAACGGGGACACCCTGCCTTCTTGTTTTGCTCTCATATTGTAAATCAGTGTCCTTTTTGTGGTCTTAGTGCCACATTTTTCACATTTTTGTGCCTCTTGGTGGTGATTTTTTTTTTTTTTTTCAAGACAGAGTCTTGCTCTGTGACCCAGGCTGGAATGCAGTGGTGCAATCTCTGCTCACTGCAACCACTGCACTCTGGGGTTCAAGCAATTCTCCTGCCTCAGCTTCCCTAGTAGCTGGGATTACAGGTGCACACCACTACTCCCAGCTTATTTTTGTATTTTTAGTAGAGATGGGGTTTCACCATGCTGGCCAGGCTGGTCTCAAACTCCTAACCTCAAGTGATCTGCCCACCTTGGCTTCCCAAAGTGTTGGGACTATAGGTGTGAGCCACTGCGCCTGTTCAAAATGGCTCCATGCAGAGGGGGCTGTCCAGCATTCCTTGGCACAGGAAGGCTGGGATGGGCCTTCGATAGGCTTCGATTCAGGCATGAGTTGCAGTGCTTTTGGCTGTGAGCTCAGCGTGAATGAGTAACAATATAGTCCATCCAGAAAAAGGAAGAGGAAGACTGCCAATCTGTGATGAAGCTATGGAGAAGTGGCTACATTTGTGGATTCCTGAGATGACGACCCATTTAATAAAACCAACCAACCATAGCAGATAGCACTGTGAAGCTGAAAAGCCCAGGAAACTTCCAGTCACGCAATACAGGATCAGAACATTGTTAAACCCTTCTCAGCCATTGCTGGTCACCAAGCATGTTTCAGAAGGTGACATGGAGTGAAAAACATCAAGTTGCAGGTGAGGCATGTTCTGTAGATCTGGAAGAATTTTTAAAATACCTGCTGAGTGGTATTTTAAAAGAGTCCTGTGGAAGAACAGGTTTTCAATGCTAATGAAACTGGTTTGTTATGCAAGGAAGTTGGCAAATGAACCTATACCACAGGTGGCATTTCAGTTTACAAAAATGTGGCCAGAGGTTCATAGGAACTTAACCCTGTATTTCCACTAGGAACAATAATTTAGTATTAACAGATTCAGTGTTTGCAGTGACTTTATAGAACATAACTGTGGTGAATAATGAGAATCAGCTATTTCAGGCATAAAGCCTGATATTTAAAATATTAAATATTATAAAGCCTGATATTATAAATAAAAAAATAAAAAAAATCAACGTCTTCAGAAAAATTAAAGACTTAGAAGTTTTGTATAGGCCAGGTGTGGTAGCTCATGCTTGTAATCTCAACACTTTGGGAAATTGAAGTAGGATTGCTTGAACCCAGGAGTTTGAGACCAGCCTGGGCAGTAAAGAGAGACTCTAACTCTAAAAAAATAAAATAAAATTACATGGGTGTGGTGGTGCATACCTGTAGTCCTAGCTACTTGAGAGGCTGAGGTGGGAGGATCCCTTGAGCCCTAGAGTTTGAGGTTGCAATGAGCTAGGATCACACCACTGTACTCTAGCCTGGGTGACAGAGTGGGACCCTCAGTTAAAAAAAAAGTTTTATATAAATTCAGTATCAATATCTTCTCCTGTATGTGTGTTTGTGTGTTTAATAACTGTATGTCAGGTGTGGTGGCTTACACTTGTAATCCTAGCACTTTGGGAGGCCGAGGCAGGTGGATTGCTTGAGTCTAGGAGTTTGAGACCAGCCTGGGTAACATGGTGAAACCCTGACTCTACCAAAAGAATACAAAAATTAGCCAAGTGTGGTAGTGCATGTCTATGGTCACAGCTACTTGGGAGGCTGAGGCAGGAGGATAGCTTGAGCCCAGGAGGTGGAGGCTGCAGTGAGCTGAGATCATTTCACTGCACTCCAGCCTTGGTGACAGAGAGAAGCCTGTCTGAAAAAACTAACAAAACTGTATAATATAAAGAATATAGGCCGGGCATGGTGGCTCACGCTTGTAATCCCAGCACTTTGGAAGGCTGAGGTGAGAGGATCGCTTGAGCCCAGGAGTTCCAGACCAGCCTGGGTAACATATAAGACCTCGTCTCTACTAAAAATAAAAAATTAGCCAGGTGTGGTGGTGTGCACTGATGGTCCCAGGTACTTGGGAGGCTGAAGCTGCAGTGAGCCGTGATCATGCCACTGCATTCCAGCCTGGGCAATAGAATGAGAACTTGTCTCATTAAAAAAAAAAAAAAAAAAAGAACAGAAAAAGAAAATGTATTATTAGTAACCTTTTCCATCAAGGTCCAAGGTAAATGACCTCAGTACCTTCAATTCACTTCAGTGTGTTATATAAATATTAACATATTTGTGTGTGCTATGAGATGAAAATAATTGGGAAGTATGACATTACAGACTTATTTGTAACTTATTTATATGTCTCAAATAGCCCCGTGACCATCCTTAATAGAATGATTAAATACTCATATGATGAGATGCTATGCAGCCATTAAAAAGAATGAGGCAGCTCTAAATATTGTAAAAGGGAAGAGGCTTCAAAATGTATTAAGTGAAGAAAGGAGGTGGGACACGGTGGCCCATGCCTCTAATCCTAGAACTTTGGGAGCCTGAGGTGGGATGATTGCTTAAGGCCAGAAGTTAAAGACCAGCCTTGGCAACACAGACCCCATCTCTACAAAAAATTTTTAAAAATTAGCTGAGTGTGGTGGTGTGTATCTGTGGTCCCAGCTACTCCTGGGGCTGAGGCAGGAGGGTCGCTTGAGCCATGGAGTTTGAGGCTGCTGTAAGCCATGATTGCACCACTGCAGTCAGTCTGGGCAACAAAGCAAGACCTTATCTTAAAAAAAAAAAAAAAAAAAAGAAGAAGAAGAAGATGATGCTGGGCACAGTGGCTCATGCCTATAATCCCAGCACTTCGGGAGCCTGAGGTGGGTGGATCACTTGAGGTCAGGAGTTCCGGACCAGCCTGGCCAACGTGGTGAAACCATGTCTCTACTAAAAATACAAAAAAAAAAAAAAAAAAGCCAGGTGTGGTGCTGTGCATCTCTAATCCTAGCTACTTGGGAGGCTGAGGCAGGAGAATTGCTTGAACAGGGGAGGCAGAGGTTGCAGTGAGCCGAGATCATGTCACTGCACTCCAGCCTGAGTGACAGAGTGAGTCTCCGTCAAAAAAAAAAAAAAAAAAAGGAAAGAAGGAAAGAAAAGGGTACTAGTGTATTTATTAGTTTTCTATTGTTGCTGTAGCAAATGGTCTCAAATTTAGGGGCTTAAGACACAAACTTACTACCTTCTGATTCTGGGATAGGAAGTCTGACACAGGCCTCACCTGCCTGAGATCAAGGCACCAGCAGGGCTGCATGCATTTCCAGGGGGCTAAGCAGAGAATCAGTGTTTTTGCCACCTGCATTACTTGGCTTCCTCCATCTTCAGTACCAGCAACTTTGCGTCTCTCTAACCCCAAAGTCACATCTTCTTCTGACTACATCCTGGGAAGGTTCTCAGCTTTAAGGATTTGTGTGGTTACATGGGGCCCACACATGGGGCCCACCTGGATAATCTGCCTTCTCAAGGCCTTTAACTTTAATCAGCTGCCCCGTCCCTATTGCCATATCACATATTTACTGATCCCAGGCATTAGGACATGGACATCTTGGTGAGGAGGCTTTATTCCGGCTACCGTGGTGTGCTATTATTTGTATCAAAATATTTGCTTACTTAGACTGTCTCTGGAAGGGGACATGGGAAGCTGGTAACAGCAGTTGCTTCTGGGGAGGACTGGGTAGCTGGGGGATATGGAGGCTGACTTCCCACTGTATCTAGCTTTTGTTCATTTGGGTTTTTAATCAGTGTGCATATATTTACTTGAAAAAGTGAAGAATTGGCCGGGCACAGTGGTTCACGCCTGTAATCCCAGCACTTTGGGAGGCTGAGGTGGGTGGATCACTTGAGGCTGGGCGTTTGAGATCAGCCTGGCCAACATGGCAAAGCCCCATCTCTACAAAAAGTTGGCCAGGTGTGGTGGCACATGCCTGTCATCCCAGCTACTTGGGTGGGTGAGGCAGGAGAACTGCTTGAACCCCGGAGGTGGAGGTTGCAGTGAGCCAAGATTGTGCCATTGCACTCCAGCCTGGGTGACAGAGGGAGACTCCATCTCAAAAAAAAAAAAAAAAAAAAAAAAGGAAAAGTGAAAGTTTAAGGCTCTTAAGCTACATGGTGGTGGTTCATTGATGTGGTATGTTTGCTTTCTTGCTAGTAGTGGAAGTTATCTGAGATACCGGCAGCGAATCTGTACAAGTCTGCAGCAGCCTCAACTCTTCCTTCCTCAGAAGAAAAAATTAGACTGTCATAAGGCAAGAAAAGAGACCGAGGCAAGTTTTAGAGCGGAGTGGAAATTGATGAAAAAGATTTAGAGCAGGAATGAAAGAAAGTACACTTGGAAGAGGCTTAAGGGGGCACCTTGGAAGTCAAGTGCTCTGTTTGACCTTGGACCTAGGATTTTACATGTTGCCCTGCTTCCGGCGTCTTACACCCCTTTCCCTTCATTCTTCCCTTAGGGTGAGCCACCCGCATGCGCAGTGACCTGATTGCGCTTGGGAGGCAAGCATGTTTACCGGAGTTACGTGTGTTTACTGGAGCTGCAGGCATGCTCACCTGAGTCGTTCTTCCCATTTCCGGTGGAATGGCTCCCAGAAGGTTACCCTCCGCCATTTTGCCTGTGTGTGTGTGTGTGTGTGTGTGTGTGTGTGTGTGTGTGTGTGGTTTTTTTGTTTTTCGTGGTTTTTTTTTGAGTCAGAATTTCACTGTTAGTTGCCCAGGCTGGAGTGCAATGGTGCAATCTCGGCTCACAGCAACCTCTGCCTCCCAGAATCAAGTGATTCTCCTGCCTCAGCCTCCTGAGTAGCTGGGACTACGGGCACGCGCCACCATGCCCAGCTCATTTTTGTACTTTTAGTAGAGATGGAGTTTCACCATGTTGGCCAGGCTGGTCTCTAACTCCTCACCTCGCGATCCGCCTGCCTCGGTCTACCAAAGTGCTGGGATTACAGGCATGAGCCACTGGGCCCCACCGCCAGTGAAATTTTTTTAAGGTGCTTAGTACTGTATTCCAGATACCCAAGAATGTTACAGTAGGTAGCTAGTGGGGCATGAGCAGGGCAGGAGACAGCTCCCCTTACCCACCAGAAATGTCAGGCGACCATCACGTGATGGGCCGGAGGTTGTCATACTGCCTCTCTAAAATGATAATTGGTTGCAGCTGGCACCAGGGAGCGGCAGTTTCTCAATAGATAGAAACAACTGAAATTGGTAGTCCGCAGTTGCGCTCCAGCCTGGGCAACAAGAGTAAAACTCTTACACAAAAATCAACCCCAAAACAACAACAAAAAAACCCACGAAAAAAAACCACTGGCTTCCAGCCTCTACTGCCAACCACCATGACAGTCACTAGATGGCGCCCTTTCACTCTTTCTGACACCGCTGGTCACAGGGCTTTCTCCTTGCCTGTGCCGTTCATGTTGAACCCAGCAAGTATGGGTGATAGGCAGGCTTCACTGATTTCCGTACACATATTGAAGCCTGTTTCCTCCTCTGTAAAATGAGGGTTATAATAGTACCAGCTCATTATGAGCTGTATTAAGACTAAATGAGAGGGTACATAAACGTCTCTAAAAAGAGCATACCTAGTAAGTAACCATTGACTAATGTTAACTATGGACATTAATGTCTACCTTCCTGGTTAGAAAGTTTTCCCAGGCCTCTCTTCTTCCTGTTGAAAGGCAACTCGACCCAGCTTTAGGGGACCCTTTCCTAACACTATCTTAATTCTGTCCCAACCTATCAGTCCTTAGATGCCGCAAACATTTGTTTCAGGTAAGAAAGAACTGCATTTTGTCTACTTAGCTTTGTAGGCAATATTTAAATTCCAGATCTACATTCTGATTTTCCCAAATGGGGCCAACTCCAAAAAAAAAAAAAAAAACAAAGTTTATACCAAATGAAGTTAAGTTACATGATAAATCTATGGCTCTTGTGAACAGATCTCAAAGCGATTGCCTTAGGGTTATGATGGGATTTGTAAACTTTTTTTTTTTTTCTTTGAGACGGAGTTTTACTCTTGTTGCCCAGGCTGGAGTGCAATGGCACAATCTCAATTCACTGCAACCTCTGCCTCGCGGGTTCAGGCGATTCTCCTGTTTCAGCCTCCCGAGTAGCTGGGATTACAGGCGCCCACCACCACGCCCAGCTAATGTTTTGTATTTTTAGGAGAGTTGGGGTTTCAACATGTTGGCCAGGCTGGTCTCAAACTCCTGACCTCAAGTGATCCACCCACCTCGGCCTCCCAAAGTGCTGGGATTACTGGCGTGAGCCATGGTACCCGGCCAGTAAACCCATTTTTGATGGAACGCAGGCTAGCACCACATTAGAAATGCTACCCCACCCTGTCCTATGGGACATTTGTCATTTTGGGGCTTTGGTCCTCATTGATCCTTTCTCAAGGATGTATCCTTCCTTCCTTTCCTTCTTCCCTTCTCCTTCCTTCCTTCCTTCCTTCCCTGAATTCTTGCCTCCTCAGAAGAATTTGACTGAGGGGCATAAGGCAGAATAAGACACCAAGGCAAGTATCAGAGCAGAAGTGAAAGATTATTAAAAAGCTTTAGAATGGGAATGAAAGAAAGGAAAGTACACTTGGAGGAGGCCCAAGTGGGCAAGCTGAAGGACAAGTGCCCCACTTGACCTTGGATTTAGGGATTTAGATGCTGGCATACTTCCAGCATCTTGTGCATCTTCCCCTCATTCTTCCCTTAGGGTGAGGGTGAGCCGCGTGCATGAGCAGTGGCCTGCTAGGCTCGGCAGATGAGCATGCGCAGTGTGTTTGCTAGAGTTGTATGCATGCTCACCTGAGGTAGGTGTTCTTCCCTTTTCTGGTGGAATGTACCTGGAAGGTCATATGCCAGTTTTGCCTGTTTTGCCTCTTAATGTACATGCTTGAGCCCTCTGCTGTTTTGCCTCTTAATGTACATGCTTGAGCCCACTCACCCAATTCCTGAGATCTTATCGGGAAGCTGCCAATCACCAGTTTCAGGTGTTTTTTAATCTGTTGGGAAACTGTCTTTCCCTGGTGCTGGCTCAGACCAGTTATTATTTTAGAGAGGCAGCGTGACAACTGCTGGACTATCACCTGACATTCCTGGTGGGGTGTGGGGGCCTTCTCCTGCCCTGTTCATGTCTGACTACTACCCTCTGTAACATTACCTGGCATAGATTCCAGCTAAATGTGAGTTCCCTTCTGGTAATGACCAAAATGAGTGATTGAGGCACTAAGAAGAAGAGGGCAGGAATCACCGTGTTTGGGTGGACCCAGTTTTTAATGGCCTGCATTTGCATATCAAAGTTTGCCGGCCTGGCTCTAAGAGCCTGGGCTTTCCTGCTAGACAAGAAATGTTTCTGGAGCTGCTTTAAGAGAAACAAAAACTTTCCAAGGACCCCTTTTCCTCTCTATCTGCCTAAAATAATTTCTTAATAACTCCTATAACATTCCCCACTGTGGAAAGGTCACCCTAATTGCTGTTAGGGGGTTTTGGGTAACGACTCTTTCTGGCTGCTTCCTGCTGAAAAGGGGCGTTGTATGGGGAACAGCAGTGCGGGCTCCTCGTGGGGTCAATCTAAAGGTCCTCAGAAGAATGGCCTGTCCATGGGTGGCTCAGTTTGCAGGACCATTTGGAGTATGATCGCTTCTAGGTAAGAGGAAACAATTCAAGTTATAGTATTGAGTATACAGGGTCCAATTATTAATACAAGACATATAAGCAAGAGGGGGCTTATTAAAGGGGTTAACCAATTCCATAAAGAAGACTGGAATTCATTAAAGAGGGATTGTAGCCACCTGGGGCTGAAGTCTACATTTTCCCTGAGCCTGTCAGTAATTTTGACTTTATCTTTAAGCCCCTGTAGATTTTGTTTATTATAATAAAGTTTTGGTGCCGCAAAAGACATAGCACTCAAATATAAAATTTTCTTTTTAATTCTCTTAAGGCAATGTACTTCTATAGAAGGGTGCGCCCTTACAGATGGAGCAGTGGTGAGCACACACTTGGTCAAGGGAGGGGAAAGGATTCTTATCCCTCATGCACATGGCCCCTGCTGCTGTGTCGTTCCCCTATTGGCTAGGGTTAGACCGCACAGGCTAAACTAATTCTGATTGGTTAATTTAAAGAGAGCGATGGGGTGAGTGGTTTGGCGGGAAAAATGGTTATGGCAGAGCAGGAAATCAGAATGAGTCAGGGTAGAGGATGAGTCAGGGCAGTGCAGGTAATCGGAATGAGTCAGGGTGGAGCAGGTAATTGAAAATGGTTGCTTTACAAGGAAGTTAAACTTAAAAGTAGAAGGCAAAGAAAGGAACATACTGACATATTGATTCTATGAAAAGAAATTTAGAACTCATATCTAACAATCTCTCCTCTTGCATTTCCTTACAGCTCTTTCTCTTCAAACTTCTTTAACATGTCTTGGCTTAGTTGTTCTGCTTGATTTTCCAAAAGAAGAAGCTTCTCTGGATAAGGTGGAGGACAGTTAAGGGAGGTTTTAGTAAGTGCCGTTTTTATAAGCCTCTGCACCAACACAGACAAAACTCCTCAGACATTGGATTAAAGAAGGAAGAGGTTTATTCAGCTGGGAGCATCGGCAGACTTGTGTCTTAAGAGCCGAGCTCCCTCAAAACTAAAATTCTTGGCCTTTTTAAAGGCTTACAACTCTAAGGGGTCCACATGAAAAGGTCGTGATAAATGAGCAAGCATGGGGAACGTGACTGGGGGCTACATGCATCAGCTAACAGAACAGAAAGTTTTGCAGTGCTTTTCATACAATGTCTGGAATTTACAGGTAACACAAGTAGTTTAGGTCAGGGGTTGATGTTATTGTTATTACTTTTTTAACTCCTAGGGCCGGGTGGTGGTGCCAAGGTTGTCTGGCTATTTATCTTAGACTTTTGTTTCTTTCCAGCTTTTTGCTTTCTCTCTTTCCTCCTGTCTTGTGAACTAGGCAAGGTGGTGGGAGGAGGGCAGCAGGAGTAGTAGTGGTCTCCTTCCTTAGTGTGACACAGCACCTGACAAGAATAAGTACACCTATGACGGCTGTGAGGGAAGTAAGAATTGAGGCTATTATTCTTTTCCATTTACTGAACCACTTTTCTAGCCATCCTGTAAAGGAGTCATTTACCCCGAGTTGTTGGCTAACTCATGGGATAGAGCAGTCAGACCTTGCAATATCTTTGTTGTACTTCCATTAGAGGCGGTGTTGTTTGGGATGAAGGTACAACATTGATTTTTAATTATGATGCAAATTCTTCCTTTTTCTGCTAATATCATGTCTAAGGCTATCCTATTTTTCCCAAGCCATCTGGCTAGTAGCCCCTAATTGCTCAGCTATTCCGTTAACAGCAACAGCATCTCTAGTGTAGTTAATGGATGGCTGTTGGTTGTAATACATGTAGTTTATCCAATTTACATTTTATTGTCACCCACCAAAATATTGACTCAAATCCTGGAGCTATTTGATTTCAGGCTTTAAATTGATCTGGTATTCCCTGTGGGACTGTAATTGTGTCTAAATAGATGTGAGAGTCAAAAGACCCATAAGGGGCTTCTTTTGCTTTACGATATCTTATTTTTCCTTTCTCTGGTTGATGAAATGCCAGGGTGAAAGGGATAGCCAATTGGACTAAAGCATAAGTGCCACTTCAGTTACTCGGCAGAGTGTCCAGTAAAGGTCCATGATAATACCACTACACATCTGCTCAGGGATGAATAAGGGCTAATTGGTAAGCTCTTGAAATTTCTTAAGCTCACTGCATCCCTTCAGGTCTCCAAGAAATGATAAGTTTCCTCCAGGTCGTGAGAGACACGAAGTGAACTTAGTGTTGGGAGACGGAAGCTGGATGGCCCTCGGGGGCTGACCCACAGGGTGTCAAACTTTGGGATATAGCAGAGAGAGAGCTTGGCACGACTTGTTACCCCAGGCTGAATAATCCTGGAAAAGAGCTACCATGCAGGCCATGCCCGGTCAACTAGAGGGCCACCCTAGTGGGAAGGGGACAACCTGGGCTTCTGGCCTGTCGTGTGCACAAGTATAACAATTGCCTTTGTTTAACGTGTGGACAGAATATTTAATCCATTTCAACCAGGCATTTACATTTTTATACCCTGTTTTAATGGCCATGGTTTGCCTTAGGTCTCCTATTTCTACTACTGGGACCTTGCTTTTGTCATTTGGCATGAGGTGAGTCATAGTTTGATTTCGTAGGTTTGGGAAAGGGGCAGCCATAGGAGATGGGGGAGGGAGAACAAAGTGCACCTTAAAGAAGCCCATAGGATCCTTTGCAGTGACCTCTGCTCCTAAACCATAGAAGCGCTCTAAAGTGGGGTTAGAGTTGCTGGTGGTAGGAATAGTAATGGATATAAGCACTGGGTAAGGAAAGGAAAGGAAAAGATAGATAGACTAAGCTTTCCTTAGCTTTAATTTGGTAGGGCTTGATCTAGGAACAATGGCCCATGATTCTGAGGATAATGGTGCTTGCTTGACTCGTGTGTGATGTGTCCATCCCTTTCCAACCTTACGAACAGCAGTCTCAGTGGTTAGCAGCACAAGGTAGGGTCCTTCCCAGGCTGGCTGGAGTTTCCCTTCTTTCCCCACTTTGATGAGAACGTGATCCCCAGGCCGATGCTGATGTACTGGAAAGTCCAAAGGCAGTGCCTGTGCTAAAAGACCTCTGTTTTAAGGGAAGAGAAGGTGGGGGATAAACCAAGTACATAATTTCTAAGAAATTGATCTTTTGTTTTAAATGTGGGGATATCAACAGTGGACTTTATAGTCCTTCATGCCTTCTTGTTGAGAAATATTCTTTGGCACCTATTTTTGTTAGTTTTTAGACCAAAGAAAGCCAAACACTATTTTGTATTTGACATCGCTTCCTGTATGATTTTTATACCAGATAAGCTAAATTTCACCTTTATGTTAGTGTGTTATTAATGTTAAACTTAATTTTAATAAAACCTTGTAGACATATTTATCCAATTTTTAATGTCTGATCATAAGGTGAGATTTTTATAGACTCTTTTTAACCTTTTTATAATTTTGGTTAAAGAGCAGGTTAGTGCTTTAAGAAAAACCTGTTGTGCTTTTATTTTAATGTCCAGTTCACAGAAAAACTGGATGATACCCCTTTAACTTCAGCCATATGATTACCCACAGAATTTCCTTTACAATTAACATTTCAAAACTTGCTTAAACCTTTAAAACAAAATGTATTTTTTAACCTTTTAATGTAGGTAAAAATCCACATACTTATGCCTCCTTATAATCCTTTTGCCAAAACTATATTCTACTTTCCTTACACATCTTGCACACAAACTGTTTCTTCAATAGTTTTACATTCAGGAGGCCTAATTACTTTTAAATTATACATTTCTTGCATAAATTCCCTTTTATAACATTTTTTCACGACTTTCACAGACAATTCTTCGACATGCCTCAACTTTCTAACTTGTTGCAAACATCCCTTTCTTTAAACAACCAGTTAATTTACTTTAAGAATTTACCATAACATTCCTTTTTACATAAATTCTACCCCCCCCCCTTTTTTTTTTTTTTTGAGACGGAGTCTCGCTCTGTCGCCCAGGCTGGAGTGCAGTGGCGCAATCTCGGCTCACTGCAAGCTCTGCCTCCCGGGTTCACGCCATTCTCCTGCCTCAGCCTCTCCGAGTAGCTGGGACTACAGGTGCCCGTCACCACGCCCGGCTAATTTTTTTGTATTTTTAGTAGCGACAGGGTTTCACCGTGGTCTCGATCTCCTGACCTCGTGATCCGCCCGTCTCGGCCTCCCAAAGTGCTGGGATTACAAGTGTGAGCCACCGCGCCCGGCCCCCTTTTTTTTCTCAAAGATGATAACCATTCTTTTCCAAAGTGAACTTCATGTCTGTGTCTAAGGCCACAAGATTAGAAGTTAGGATAATACGTTACACTGATAACTTTTAGCAAACTTTACTTTTGTTGAAAACCTTGTATGTTTGGGATTTCAATTATTCTTTGCTATTAATAAGACCTCGTTCAGTCCCTATTAACTTAGAATTTGTATAGATGGCTCCTTCCTGATTCTGTAAGTACTTTAAGGCTTGGCTGAGTGCAAACAGCTCCCGCGTTTGAGCAGACCAATTACTGGGCAATTTGCCTAACTCTGCTTCTACAAGAGTTTCTTTATCACTTACTGAATATCCATTGTGTCTTTTTCCCTCAATCACCCGGGAGGAACCATCTATCGTCCTGTCCTGAAGGGAGTTCCTCCTAGGTCTGGTCTGACCTTTCTATGGTAATTAAGATTTAGATCCCCTGTTAGGAAACCTGCTGGGTTAAGGGAATTTTCAGTGGCTAGTGTTAAATCATCTTTTTCTAGTAGAATAGCCCCATACTTTAAGATTGAGTTAGTAAGCTACCTTTTTGCTTTTTTGACTTAGACAGTTCTGAACTGGTGAGGTGTGCTCACAATGAGGTTTCCTCTAAAAGTTATTTTTCTACTTTCTTCTGTTAGCAAAGCAGTTGCCACTACATATTGAATACATTTGGGCCATCCGTGGGTTACTGGGTTGAGGATTTTTGATAGGAAGGCTACGGGTTGTCAGTGGCCTCAGTGCTTTCGGGCTATGCCCTTGTTAACACTGACAACAAGGTGGTATTGGAGTGTTACAGGGTCATGGAGAAGACCTTCAATTATTAATTAATAGGTTTTAAATTTACCCTGGCTTTTAAAGGAATAGGTTACACTGTTTTCTCTTTACTACTTCTCTCTCTCTCTGTCTCTCAATTTCTCTCTCTTTGACTCCCTCTTTGTCTCTCTGTCTCTTTCTCTCTCTCTCTCTGCCTCTCTTCTCTCTGTCTCTCTCTTTGACTCTCTCTTTCTCTGCCTCTGCCAGCCGCTTACGCTGCTGTTCTCCCCTCTCCTTCCCCTTTCCCTAGGGGAGGGACCGGCAGGAGTGGAGTTACTCTTTCTTCCCCTGAGAAGAAAGGAAAGGAGAGTTACGAATATTTTTCTTACTACTGGAGGTTTGTGTGAGGTTCATGAAACTTGCAGAAGTTTCAACCCCTCAAAACAGGGGTGTCTTGCCTTGCCTGCCCCGGAAGGCTCAACCCCTCAAACCAGGGATGTCTTGCTTTGCCTGCCCTGGAATGCTCAATCCCTTAAATCAGGGATGTCATGCCTTGCCTCTCTGGAAGGTTGACCTGTTTCCTCCCTTTCCCCCTCTCAAGGTCCCTTGCACACTTCCCACTTGTGTTGTCCTCTCTGGCTGCTCCCCCAAAGGAGAATTAGGCCCCTCTTAGTGTCGGTGTGCCAGTATAAATCCCACGGCAGGATCCGCCCTAAGCCATATGAGGTAGCTACGGAAATGGGGAGAGGTCCCACTCACTCTGTCCAGCAGTAGGACTTGTCACCATCCACACGAACAACACCGCAAGTAGGGTTGTTTGTGATCATTCATGCACACACACATTTAGCCCTCCGGAATTTGACCACCAAGGGAGTACTTTACTGGCTCCGGCGGCTTCTTCCTTGGTCTGTGCACAGAGTCATCGCTGCAGATGTGCGGACCCTTTAAGTTAGGTTGCTGGCCAGTTTCTTTCTGCAGAGAGCTCCGGTCATTCCTCGCACTGGGTGGGTCCTGATTTCTCACCCCTGAGGCCACCACAAGGGGGCGGGGTGCGCCTCCTCACGAGAGAGAACCAGAGACCGCCCCTGGGGGGAAATGTAATCAAGGGCGAGCCCTGAAATTGTTATAAATAAAGCTTCAGTGCCGCAAAAGAAATAGCACTCAAACATAAAATTTTAATTATCTGCAAGGCAATGTACTTCTATAGAAGGGTACGCCCTGACAGATGGAGCAATGGTGAGCGCACACTTGGACAAAGGAGGGGAAGGGATTATTATCCCTGACACACGTGGCCCCTGCTGCTATGTCATTTCCCTATTCGCTAGGGTTAGATCGCACAGACTAAACTAATTCCAACTGGCTAATTTAAAGAGAGTGACGGGGTGTGTGGCTTGGCGGGAAAAATGGTTATGGCAGAGCAGGAAATCGGAATGAGTCAGGGTGGAGAATAAGTCAGGGAGGAACAGGTAATCGGAATGAGTCTGGGTGGAGCAGGTAATGGAAAAAGGTTGCTTTATGAGGAAGTTAAGTTTATAAGTAGAAGGCAAAGAATTGAACATACTAACATATTGATTCTTTGAAGAGAAATTTAGAACTCATATCTAACAATTTTCCTCTACTTTACTAGAGGTGTTAACCTAAGATATAGAATTTCCTTTTGGGGAGGTCTGTGAAGTTCCTTGGTTTTATTTTCCCAAACAAAGAAACCTCTGGGTTAAGGGCACCCTACTCACTTTCATTACCTGGCAGAATTTGCAGGAGAATTGTCCAGAACTAGCATATTGATCCAGGTTTTTATGTTAACCATCCCCTTTTGATTCTTCCAAGCTGCAGGAGATCACCACTTGATTAACAGGAATAAGCAGGGTTAGTCTAAAATGTAGGTGAAAAGCTTAAAAACAATTAACAAGACTAGGATTTAATGACAAATGTATGATAAGCTTTAGAGCACAATTTCTCTCTCTAGTCCTCATTTTTGGTAAAAACAAATTATGATAGGACCATGTGGGTTGTTCATAGAATAAACTTTAGTCTTATACTTGGTCTGATTATTTGCATAAAGTGCAGCAAGAATGGTTATTTGGATTGGCTTTGATGAAACTCTGTTCCACAAGGAATTTCAGATAAGATCTTTAAAGCTGAGCCCAGCCATGGGTTTGTATCCTCAAATACCTGTGAGTTGGGTAATCCTCTCCTCTTGAGGTTCCAAGATAAATTTGGAGCTGCTGGACCTGTTAGAAAGTGACATTCTTTACTGACTACAATTTAGGAACCTTGTGCAAGAACTGTGTAGACAAGGTATGAGGCCAGTTCTCCTCAAGGGGCTTTTATTGGGTCTGCATGTCAAGCTTGATTCCTTAAAGGGAAACATACCCTTTCAGTCAAAGCCTTGGTAAAATACCAGTTTTTTCAATTGTGTCCTGTTGACAAAGAAAAATTGATTCTTATTGCACTGATGCAAATATTGCCATAAGTTAAGAGTACTCACAGATAGTTTCCAAATTCTAGAGGAACCAGGCAGAGAAAAACAAATACACTCCAAATTTTGTTTACAGTAGTATACCTTACTCAATTATCAAAGGCCATAAATAGTTCAAAATAAGTTTCCTTCACTCTGAAAAATAAAACAAGGATCAGCAATATTCCAAGCAAGAGTCAAAAGGTTGCTTTAACCTTCTGAGTGCAGTCCATCCAGTTAACTCTTGTTTTGCTTGATATTTGTGAACATGTAAGATCATTATCAGTCCCATACATTCTTCCTCTATTCCAATGTTACAATCTTCAAAGCTATTAAAAACCTGCATTTGAGAACACCTGTTAAAGTCTTTAATATAGCTTGATTATAAACCATCTTTTGAGAAGGAACAAAGCAAGATAACAATTGTCTGTGAATGACAAAATTTCCAGGATATTTACAGTTAACAACATGATTGACAAATTTATTTATTTCTGTGGTTTACAACAACTTTACCCTTAATTATGATTGATAGCATATACTTAGACATCAGAATTTTAGAAATCATATATAATTTTGGAACATATGTTAGTATTTTTTAAAAATTATTTTTATGAAATGGAGTTTTACTCTTGTTGCTCAGGCTGGAGTGCAGTGGCACAATGTTAGCTCATTGCAAACTATGCCTTCTGGTTTCAAGTGATTTTCCTGCCTCAGCCTCCCAAAGTAGCTGGGATTACAGGCACCTGCCACCACACCTGGCTAATTTTTTTGTATTTTTAGTTGAGATGGGGTTTCACCGTGTTGGCCAGGCTGGTCTTGAACTCCTGACCTTAGGTGATCCACCTGCCTCAGCCTCCCAAAGCGCTGGGATTATAGGCTTGAGCCATTGTGCCCGGCCAGAATATATTAGTATTATTTACCAAAGTATAACTTAAGATTGGACATCATTTTGGCAATCTCATGTGATTTTTTTTTTTTTTTTTTTTTTTTTTTTTTTTTTTTTTTTTTTTTTGAGACGGAGTCTCGCTCTGTCACCCAGGCTGGAGTGCAGTGGCGCAATCTCGGCTCACTGCAAGCTCCGCCTCCCGGGTTCACGCCATTCTCCTGCCTCAGCCTCTCCGAGTAGCTGGGACTACAGGCGCCCGCCACCACGCCCGGCTAATGTTTTGTATTTTTAGTAGAGACGGGGTTTCACTGTGGCCTCAATCTCCTGACCTCGTGATCCGCCCGCCTTGGCCTCCCAAAGTGCTGGGATTACAAGTGTGAGCCACCGCGCCCGGCCAATCTCATGTGATTAAATATGTCAGATAATCCTGTTTATCTCTTTTCTGAATGTTTCAGGGGCCCTCTGAACCACCAAAAAGCCAGGCATCAGGAAGGACAATTTTGAAACTTGAAGTCTGACTTTAGGATGCCTGTTAAATGTTTGAGGTTTAAAACACTTGATGTTATGAAATGGAATTCCAGATTGCCATACATTATTTATTTTGCCAAAATGGTGACTTAAAAGGCAAAAACTGTTCATTGGCCTTTACTATGACATGAAAATCCTGTTCAAACCCAAATTTTACCCTTGCATTAATTTATTAATGTTAACCCCAATTTGTTTAAATTAAACCTTATAGATCATTCCATCTAACCTTAACCAATTTGACCATGAGGTGAAATCTTTACAAACCTTTCATAACCCTTTTACTAAAGGACAGATTAGTGTCTTAAGACCTCTTTGCTGTGCTTTTATTTCAATGCTCAATTTATGAAAAGATCATATAATACACTTTTAAGTCTAATTAATGTTCACTGTTAAACTTTTAGCAACTTTTATTTTTGGTGAAAAACCTGGTTAGTAATCTATTTTAATTATGTACCAGATGTGGATCCTAGGACTCAGACAGAAGTGCAGATAAAGTCTGACTTTTCAGCATCTAGCTCCATGTGTCCCAAGCCTTACCTATCTGAAAAGCAGGCAGGATACACAACCTTGGAACATTTAGCAAACCTAGTATCTAAGCTGTATGATTTAGACCACCTATTTGTATTTTGACAACACTTGCATTTTACCAATAATCCTTGACCATTTTTAGTTCTTAAAGTTATGTGAACTAAAAAATATTTGATTTAAGCACTTATTTTTCTTTAAGCCAATCAATTAGAGCTCTTTTAATAGACATTACACGTAACATATATAGAGCAAAGGCATGCACCACCACACCTGGCTAATTTTGCATTTTTAGTAGAGATGGGGTTTCTCCATGTTTGTCAAGGCTGGTCTCACACTCCTGACCTGAGTTGATCCACCTGCCTCGGCCTCCAAATGTGTTGGGATTATAGGGGTGAGCCACTGTGCCTAGCCTTCATTTCATTTCTTAATAACCATCTAAAGATTTCCACCCTGCTGTGATGGGTTCCATGATTTGCCCTTTCTTTTTTCTTAGTTTCACCCCATCAGTGATTTTTAAGTTTTACCTTACTTTGTAAATAACTGCTTAAAAATCCCTACCTTTTTGGGATGAGTCCTTTGATTCCCCCTTTTGCCTTCACCACTTTTTTTTTTTTTTTTTGAGACAGAGTCTCACTCTGTTGCCCAGGCTGGAGTGCAGTGGCGTGATCTTGGCTTGCTGCAACCTTCATCTCCTGGGCTCAAGCAATTCTTGTGCCCCAGCCTCCCGAGTAGCTGTGATTACAGGCGTGCACCACCACACTCAGCTAATTTTTTGTATTTTTAGTAGACACAGGGTTTCACTATGTTGGCCAGGTGGGTCTCAAGCTCCTAACCATAAGTGATCTGCCTGCCTCGGCTTCCCATAGTGCTGGGATTATAAGTGTGAGCCACCATGATCCTGGATGCCTTCAGCATTTTCTTGTTAATTAGCCTAATGTGTTTACTAGCATCTGTAAGACTCTTGAGGAGAAGTTGAGACAGCAGATTTGATAAGTCCTCCTGAACTGTCTTTTGGTTTTGCAGCAGTGTTACTGGAAAGGGGTCCCGATCCAGACCCCGAGAGAGGATTCTTGGATCTCGTGCAAGAAAGAATTAGGGGTGAGTCTATAAAGTGAAAGCATGTTTATTAGGAAAGGAAAGGAATCAAGAATGGCTACTCCATAGACAGAGCAGCCCTGAGGGCTGCTGGTTACCCATTTTTATAGTTATTTCTTGATTATATGCTAAACGAGGGGTGAATTATTCATGCTTCCCCTTTTTAGACCATATAGCGTAACTTCCTGACATTGCTTGGAATAAGATATCTCCAACATTTTTTTATTTTCAGCGGTTTATTTTGTTCCAATAGTGACTCAATCCAAAAGCTTCTTTCAAGCCTAGGTGGGAATTTTCCAGGTTTTTTACCATGTAAGCAAGAGATATTCCTAGAAAGGGTATAGAGGAGGCATCTTCATGATCTCCCAAAATTCACTCTTATAAATAGACTTAAGATAGCAAAAGATAGCCAGGCATGGTGGCTCACGCCTGTAATCCCAGCACTTTGGGAGGCTGAGGTGGGCGGGTCACCTGAGGTCAGGAATTCGAGACCAGCCTGACCAACATTGGAGAAACCCTGTCTCTAATAAACTACAAAATTAGCTGGGCATGGTGGCACACACCTGTAATCCCAGCTACTCGGGAGGCTGAGGAGGAGTATCACTTGAACCTGGGAGGTGGTGGTTGTGGTGAGCTGAGGTCACGCCATTGCACTCCAGCCTGAGCAACAAGAGCAAAACTCTGTCTCAAAAAAAAAAAAAAAAAAAAAAAAAAAAAAAAAAAAAAAAAAGATAGCAAAAGATGACAAAAGCCCTGTAGGGATGGGACCTTTTAAGACAAAACTCCCATAAGAGCCTGATACATTCAGAGTAAAAAGTGAGCTGTTTAAAATATTATGTGTCTTGGACCCTCAGAAAATCAGATGAGGACCCGAAAAATCACATTTTCTGGATGGCAGAGACTAAGAGTATCCCCCCTTAGTCACAAAGTGAAGCTCTCAAGGACACGAAACAGGAAGAGTGGGAAACTTCATCTGGTTTTTGTTTCAGGGACCCACAGCAAAGTTTGTCTTTAACAGACACTGGTCTGGTCAGAACCACAAAAGACTGACCAGGCTGCAGTGCCGTTTTCACAGCAGGCTTACAGGGGCTTACAAGAGTTCTAGGCTCGTGTTCTACCCTATGGTACCCCCCTTTATTGTTACTGAAACCCTAGAGGTTTAGGCTAGGTCCCGCTGCTCACTGCACAGAAAGCCACTCACTGAGACAGCCAGTATTGCTAGGCTTTAATTGGGTGCTGCAGCAGAGGAGATGGGAGATCAGTCTCAAATCTGTCTCCTCATTGACTAAAGTTAGGAGTTTATACAGCAGAAATGTAACAACATGCAGGAAAACAGGAATTAGGAAGGGGTAGGAAAGGGACCTTGGTCAACAGGCAGCAGGTGGTGGGTCGGTCAATCATAAAGGGAGAGAGGTATGGCATCTCATTATTCAGGTGTGGTGATCCGATGAGTTTCAATTCTTTGATTCTATCTGGGAGAGCTGATGGCTGGTTTCTTGAGAAAGGAACTCAGATAAGACGAATGTAACTTTCTCAAGTTTCAAGATTGGAAAGGTAAATTTCTATGTTTATTCAAAAGAAACTGTAAACATCTATGAGATGGTGAACTGTAAAGTTCTATGGAATAATTGGGTCAGTTTCATTCTGACAGAAGGACACAGAAAGAAGAAGCAAAGTGGCAACAAAAAAGGATATTAGAGGAAAAGGGATCAAATGATGTGAATACTCATAACACAAAATACCAGAGTTACAGCAGAGTCACCACAATGCAAGACTAGTTACACAAATCCTTTTTTCCCATAATCAAAACTTTGCAGATGAGGTTGGGCATGGTGGTTCACACCTGCAATCCCAGCACTTTGGGAGGCTGAGGCAGGAGAATCACTTGAGCCCAGGAGTTTGAGATCAGGCTTGGCAACATGTCAAAACTCCATCTCTACAAAAAATACTAAAAATGTTACCTGGGCATGGTGGTGCATGCCTGCAGTCCCAGCTACTTGGGGGTGCTGAGGTGGAAGGATCACTTGAGCCCTGGAGGTTGGGGTTAGAGTGAGCTGTGTTTGTGCCACTGCACTCCAGCCTGGGTAATGAAGTGAGATCCTATCTAAAACAGAAACAAAAACAAAACAAAAAAAGAACCTTGGAGATGAGACAGTGATTTTTACCATCCACCCAGCTGGAGTCCACAGAGACCCTGGCTGGTGAGAAATTCCTAGTTCTTGGCTGGCAGATCAGGTTCCTGGATTCTCTTCACTGTGGGTTCCAGAAGAGCAGAATGGCTTTTTCCACCCTGCTTGCTGTGCCACACTGCGGGAGTCATAGGCCCTTGGCCCCCTAAAGTTTCACTGAAAAAAAATCACTGGTGTGAAGCAGATTATTAGTAGGAAAGGCATGCACATTTATTTAACATGTGTACAAGGGAGCCTTCAGAATGAAGACCTTAGCTAACCTTTCCTAGATTCAGACTAGAGAAAGTCTGGCAGGGCTACTTTAAAATATGTCAAAGATATATATTTTGGCCAGCCTGGGCAACATAGTGAAACCCCATTTCTACCACAAATACAGAAAATTAGCCTGACATGGTGGCATGCACCTGTAGTCCAAACTACTGGGGAGGCTGATGTGGGAGAACCACCTGAGCCTGGGAAGTCAAGGCTGAAGTGAGCTGAGATGCACCACTGGACTCTAGACTGGACAACTCTAGCCTCTTCTCTTTGAGAAGAGTCTGTCTCAAAAAAAAAAAAAATATATATATATATATTTACATATAAAAATATATATATATTTATATATATTTACATATAAAAATATATATTTATATATATTTACATGTAAATATATATATTTACATGTAAATATATATATTTACATATAAAAATATATATATTTACATATAAAAATATATATATATTTACATATAAAAATATATATATTTATATATATTTACATGTAAAAATATATATTTATATATATATTTTATACTTTTTGGGGGGTAAAATAATTTTTAAATATTTTTTGGAGGGTAAACTATTCATTT
Source organism: Nomascus leucogenys (assembly GCF_006542625.1). Classification (NCBI taxonomy): domain Eukaryota; kingdom Metazoa; phylum Chordata; class Mammalia; order Primates; family Hylobatidae; genus Nomascus; species Nomascus leucogenys. Next base: position 21,444,584 of record NC_044405.1, on the reverse strand, counting down.
ATCTTAACCAGCCAGTGTTCCTGGGGTTGAAACTTGATTTTCTGCAGCTGCAGGGGTTTTAATCAACATGGAGAGGTGGTAAGAATTGGTCAAATCTAACAGAAGGTGGACTGAAACAAAAAGAGCAGAAAAAGCAATAGCAAAATTTACATATTGCTGGGACCTCTGAGCATAAAGGAGAAGTTATAGCCAGCTGTCAATAAACCTTGACCTTCAGCTACCAAATCCCCAAATGAAATCCCAAACCACTTCCTTGCCTGGAGATGCAGCCCAAGCTGAAGACTGCTCTTTGTTGGCATGGAAGCAGCAAACTCACCTTCCTTATCCGAAGTGAGCAAACTCCTTTTCTAGAGGAGTTCCCTGGCAAAATAAACCTTGAATCTCAAACCAAAAATTTCGGGAGATCAGGGAACCTCAGGAGGGAGAGCAAGCTTCTGAACCTTTGCAATTTGCACAGTCAGAGGGAATCTCTTGTTGGAAGGAGAATTGCTGCAGGTCAAAGGAGCTAATCTCTTCTCCATAATCCCTTCATGGTTACCAAAATTACAACCAAAATGAGTGACTGAGGCACTAAGTCTCAAACCACCAAGGTTTATTGAACCAGCTTGAGGATGCACAGGGGAAAAACAAGAGTCATAGAAGCAGTGGCTGGTTTTTCCAAAGTGGTTCATAAAAGATTTAGTATTTATTACATTTTCCTTAAAAAAAGGGGTTGGGGGCAGCAGTGAGGTGCTGAGATAGGAGGATCCCTTGAGCCCAGGAGTTTGAGGCTGCAGTGAGCTGTGATTGTGTCCACTGTACTCTAGGCCTAGGTTACAGAGTGAGACCCTGTTTCAAAAAAAAAAAAGAAAAATTCATAGTCAGGTATCTTAATCCATTTTCCATTGCTTATAAGAGAGTATCTGAAATTGGGTAATTTATAAAGAACCAATTTATTTCTTATAGTTCTGGAGGCTGGGAAGTACAAGGTCAAAGGGGTGCATCTGCCTACTTGCTGGTGGAGACTCTCTGTAGAGTCCTGAGGGGGGTGAGCATGCTAGCTCAGGTCCCTTTTCCTCTTATAAAGCTTCCAGTCCTACTCCTGTGATAACCCATTAGTCCATGAATGGATTAATCCACTCACAGCGCAGGGCCATGAGCCAATCACCTCTTAAAGGCCCCACCTCTCAATACTGCCACACTGGGGGTTAAGTTTTTTTTTTTTTTTTTTTTTTTTTTCCTGAGCTGGAGTCTTGCTCTGTCACCCAGGCTCAAGTGCAGTGGCACGATCTCGACTCACTGCAACCTCTGCTATCTGGGTTCAAGTGATTCTCCTTCTTCAGCCTCCCAAGCAGCTGGGATAACAGGCACCTGCCACCATGCCCAGCTAGTTTTTGTATTTTTAGTAGAGATGGGATTTCACCATGTTGGCCAGGCTGTTCTCAAACTCCTGACCTCAAGTGATCCACCTGCCTCAGCTTAACATGAGTTTTAGAAGGAACAAAAATTAAAACCATAGCATCAGGAGAACAAGAAAATAGCACTTCTACCACAGTCTTGCAAATACCAGGTATTAAAAACAAAAACACAAACTTCCCAAGTTGACACATAGTGTATTTGTTTCAGTTTATTCTTTATTATTAATAATGAATTTGGGACATAATTTCTCCATATTCTCAGTAGTCAATATTTCTTCTATTGTGAATTATCTGTTTAAGATATTTGCCCATTTCCTATTGAGAGTTATATTGGTCAGGGGTTCTAGCTGTCTGTTACTATGTAACAAATTACCCCAAAATATATTGGCTTAAAATGACAACTATTCTTATGCTTCTGTGGGTCAGGGAATTCGGGCAGGACATAGATGATCAGTTCTTTTGCTTCATGCGATGATCATTGGAATTTCTTGGTAATATTTATTGGTGGCTGGGGTGGGCTGGAGGGTCCAAGATAATCTCAGTCACATGCCTGGTGCCCTGTGTGGGGGAAGGCCAGGCCCAGCCACCAATAAATATCAGCCAGGTTGCCTCTCCATCCCTGAGCAGTTTTAGGACCTTTCCTTATGGAGGAGAACTGCTTCTTCTTCCTTCCAAAACCCAGCATCCCTTTATAGCTAGCTCTGGCAGGCCCCAGATCCTCCTGAGGGCAGCTGGCAGAGGGCCACGAGCTCTCTGAGAAATATCCAGTCACCCACTAACTATTCAGCATCCAGGAACAGAGGAGCCATTCTCTGAAGGTTGCGGAGATTGTGAATGAGGGACTGGAGGAGAGGGAAACTTCTAGTCTCTTCTTCTGTTAAGCTTCTCCCTCTCCCACTGGCTGATAAATCCCTTCCTTGGTGGGAAACATGAGCTCTCACTTGCCCACCCTCCTCTTTGTGAAAGGGCAGGCAGCTGGGGTATGGTGGCAACTGTTGGGTGCCTGAGTGTCTGGAAGCCTGGTGCTGAATGCCAATGAGGCCTTTCCACGCTGGCTGGCAGTAGGATGGAGGCTTGGGTAGGCTGGTACTTGGCATTGTATAAAAAGAGCAACAGATAACACTGTTTTTGTTTGCCGGCCATGATGTCATCTCAACACAGAAAATGACCCAGACCAAGGATACACCCTGGGAACAACTCCAGTGTCCCTGTGTGATGTGGGAGAAGAGTAGGGGACTCTTGGGGGCATGAGCTGTACCACTGGGGGGCTGGCTGAGGCCAAGCCTAACGTGTGCCTTAGTAACTTAAGAAAGGATGGCCATGGATCAAATCTGAGGCAGAGAATCTCACTCAAAGAAAGACAAAAACCTTAAAGCTACTAATATAAAAATAAGCTAATGAGCACTACTGAATTATGAGAGAATTCACCACTGCTAGACCCTTGGCATTTAGAAATGCTAAAGGGAGTTCTTCAGTCTGAAAGAAAAAACATTAATGTGAAAAGAGAAAGCAATTGAAGGTATAAAATCCATGGGTACAATTAAGTACATGGACAAACCCAGAATATTTTAATGCTGTAAGTATGGTGTGCGGTCCACTCATCACTCTCATATGAAACCCCAAAGACAAATCTATCAAAAAATAATAATAGCAATAGCAACTAGTTAAGAGGTGAAATAAAATATATAAATTGAGACAATTAAAAGTCAAAATGTGTGGGAGGGGATGGAGTTAAAGTGTAAACTTTTTTTTGTTTTTTGTTTCTTTGTGATCTAAGTCGTCATCTCTTTAAAATAACTTGTTCTATCTCTATGAAATTTTTTTTTTTTTTTTTTTTGAGATGGAGTCTTGCTCTGTCACCCAGGCTGGAGTACAATGGCGTTATCTCGGCTCACTGCATCCTCTGCCTCCCAGGCTCAAGCAATTCTCCTGCCTCAGCCTCCCGAGCAGCTGGGATTACAGGCGCCTGCCACCGTGCCCAGCTAATTTTCATATTTTTAGTAGCGATGAGGTTTCACTATGTAGGCCAGGCTGGTCTTCGACTCCTGACCCCATGATCCACCCACTTCAGCCTCCCAAAGTGCTGGGACTACAGGCATGAGCCACAGTACCTGGCCTCTAAGATGTTTTTGTAAGTTTCATGGTAACCACAACACAAAAACCTATAATAAGTTCACCAGAAATAAACAGCAATGAATTAAAACATTTCCAGAGGAAATACCTTAACCACAAAGGAAGACAGTGAGAAAAGAAGAGAGGAGTTACAAAACAACCAGAAAACAACCAACATAATGGCAGTAGTATGTTCTTACTTGTCAGTAATGAAAAACATAAATGGACTCAGTTCTCCAATTAAAAGGCATAGAGAGGCTGAATGGATAAAGAAACAAGACCCATATATGCTGCCAGCAAGAAACCCACTTTACACACATGGACTGAAAGTGTAGGTGTGGAAAAAGATATTCCATGCAATTGGAAACCAAAAAACAGCAGGAGTAGCTCTACTTATATCAGATAAAATAGACTACAAATCAAAGACTAAAATGAAACAAAGAAGGTCCCTATGTAATGATAAAAGGATCAATTTGGCAAGAAGATATAACAATTATAAACCTATATGCAACCAACACTGCAGCCCTCAAGTATATAAAGCAAACATGAATAGATTTAAAGGGAAAGACAGACTGAAATACAATAATAGTAGAAGACTTTTAATGTACAGATTATTCAGGCAGAAAATCAAAAAAGAAACATCAGAGTTAAACTACACACCATATCTAATAGACCTAACTCACAATAGGAGAACATTTCACCCAACTGTTGCAGAATACACATTTTCATCAGCACACAGAACATTCTCCAGAATAGACCATATCTTAGGCCACAAAACAAGTCTGAACACATTCAAAAAAAATAGAAATCATATCAAGTATCTTTTCTGACCACGATGGAAGAAAACTAGACATGAATAACAAGAGAAACTTTGGAAATTACACAAACACATGGAAATTAAACAATACAGGCTGGGCATGGTGACTCATGCCTGTAATCCCAGCACTTTGGGAGGCCGAGGGGGACAGATTGTCTGAAGTCAGGAGTTCGAGACCAGCCTAGCCAACATGATGAAACCCCATCTCTATTAAAAATACAAAAATTAGTTGGGCGTGGCAGTGGGCAAAGGCCCTGGCTACTGCTTGTAAGATTAGGGATCCTGACGATGAAGAAGCAGGGAAGCCTGAAGAATCCTTGGCAGAGGCCAGCACAGCTGGGACCTGGATTTTATCTCTAGGTTTTATCTCTAGTCTCTCGTTGGCCCTAGAGAACCTAATTTCTAGGGTTTAAAACTTGAGCCTGGTTGGCATGGAGACCTGGGCTGAGGGAACCCTTGGTGTCTCTGGTATGTGACGAAGTAGCCATTAGAGATGGAACCCATGAATGTCAGAATGGTTATCCTTGGATTCTGGTTGGTCTGTGCATTTTTTTGGGGGGAGCGGGGGGGACTATGGGTACATGCCACCATGTCTGGCTAGTTTTTTTTTTTGTTTTTGTCTTTGTTTTTAGAGACGAGGTCTTGCTGTGTTGCCCAGGCTGGTCTTGAACTCTTGGGTTCATACAATCCTTCTGCCTTGGCCTCCCATTAGGGCTAGGATTATAGGTGTGAGCCACACAACACCCAGCCTGGCCTGTGCATCAAATCTGTGCAAAGCAAGTCGGTAGTGAGATATCACCTGCTGGGACACTGAAGACTTCTTGCTCAAGCTGAAGCCAGCAGCTGATGAGCTCTGAGTGTGAGTGCTTGATGTTTTCCATCTGAACAGGGAGCAGTCTGCCCATGGCATGGAGTTTCTTGTGAGGGACAACTGCTTGGGAGACTGAGATCTCCCAAAAGCTGGTCTTGATGGCACTGATCTCAAGTGACCCTAAGTATTCAAATCACCTACACAAATTCTGCTATTGAGTAAGTTTGAAGCCCTTGCATACAACTACTCCTGATTCTGAGGATACAGTTACTCTGTCCCAACTGCAATGCTATAACCATGGTGTGTTTTGGATTAAAAAGGCTGGATCAAGACTTTTTTTGGAGGCCTAGAACTTTGTTCTGAAGCTTCAGTTCATATTGGCCAAAGAGGATTAGGAGTTCTATAATTTTCTTTGTCAGATTTTCCACACCTTGTCATGAGTAGGAGTCCCCACCATTAGGTGGCCTTCATAAGCTGGGTTCAGAAAATTGTTCTCCAAAATCAGCAACCTGAATCTTGTAGGATATACATTTTCGTAGGCTTGTGGACTGCCTCCTGGATTTGTGCCTTCTGTTTGAATCTTCAGATCTTCCCCCTGGACAGAACAGCATCCCCACACTTGGCTTCCTTCTCCATCTTGGAAACAGAGGTTAATGCATCCATTCCAAGAACTCAAGAATTCTCACTGCATTGTGAGAGTCCTAGAATCCTAGAAGCTGTCTTTTTTTTTTTTTTTTTTTTTTTTTTTTGAGACAGAATCTTACTCTGTCACCCAGGTAGTGCATTGGTGTGATCTCAGCTCACTGCAACCTCCCCTTCTCGGGTTCAAGTGATTCTCCTGCCTCAGCCTCCTGAGTAGCTGGGATTATAGGCATGCACCACCATGCCTGGCTGATTTTAATTTATTTTATTTATTTTTTGAGACGCAGTCTCACTCTATCGCCCAGGCTAGAGTGCAGTGGTGCCATCCTGGCTCACTGCAACTTCCACCTCCTGGGTTCAAGCAATTCTCCTACCTCAGCCTCCCAAGTAGCTGGAATTACAGGCGTGAGCCACTGCACCCGGCCTAATTTTTGTATTTTTAGTAGAGACAGGGTTTCACCATGTTGGCCAGAATGGTTTCGAACTCCTGATCTCAAGTGACTCACTTGCCTCGGCCTCCCAAAGTACAGGGATTACAGGAGTGAGCCACCATGCCCACCCCTAGAAGCTGTCTTCTTTTGTGTCTTTCACAATTGTCCAAAGACCAGCCCTGCCAGGGGCCTGTTTGTGTTTCCAGTGGTTGCAGTCCTTTAAGGCCTCTAGCAGGAAGTGGAGGCACAGGAGGGATGGCGGGACTCTAGTTCTCCTGAGCTCAGACATGGGATTAGGGTGAGGACCAGCACCAGCAGCACTAATGATGTGAGCAGCGATGATGCTTCCAGGCCCCACACCTGTGACCTTGCTACCTCTGGTGCTTCTCCCTGATGTGTTCTTCCTTATAACCACCCCCACCAAGCCCTCACCTAGTGAGAAAGCAGGTGATATCACATGGCACAGAGAGATGGGAGTAGTGACTTGAAGAGCTACTCTTTGAAGTTATGTTTTTTGCAAATGTGTGTGTGTGTTTTTGTTTTTTTGTTTGTTTGTGTTTTGCAGCACAGTTTCACTCTGTTGCCCAGGCTAGAGTGCAGCGGTGTGATTTCGGCTCACTGCAATCTCCGCCTCCCAGGTTCAAGCGATTCTCATGCCTCAGCCTCCCAAGTAGCTGGGATTACAGGCGTGCCACCAGGCTCCGCTAAGTTTTTGTATTTTTAGTAGAGACAAGATTTTGCCATGTTAGCCAGACTGGTCTTGAACTCCTGACCTCAGGTGATCTACCTGCCTCAGCCTCCCAAAGTGCTGGGATTACAGGCATGAACCACAGTGCCTGGCCCCAGCAAATGTTATACTAACTTAATATGGTTTTGCGTGGATGATTTCAACATGGCCAATGGTTTCAACACTTTCTCTAGCACTACTTGGAGAAGCAACTTACCTCCTTCACTGGCACTGGCTTACTGCAGTTGTGCTTCTGAGTTTTGGGTTGCATGGCAGGATCTTGTTGGAGATTGGGGAAAGTAAGGGAATATGTAATTTGAACAAACAACTTCCCTCTTCTTATATTCTCTATCCCAGAATCATTGGCTATAAACAGTAGGAAAGAAAGCAAGTTCAAGGGTATAAAAAGCCTTCTTTACTGCTTCCTGAATATTACACAATAAGCTTTCAAAGACTCATATAAGACCACCAGAAAAACCTGATTGTTAAAAAAAAAAAAAAAAAGCTAACTTTATTAGAAACTTACTAAGCAAGGGAGCCACTGGCTGAATAATTCCACCCAATAGACTCCCCCAGGGTCTTGAGCTACGAGGTTTTATGTTTGGATGGTTAGTCATAGGGTGATCTTAGAGCAGAAGTTCATAATTGAGGTTTACGTTATGGTTGGTCAGAATTTGTAAACTAGGAGAGGTGCTAACGTTGTTTGTATTTGAACCGTTTATGAGCTTATCTTTCTAAAACATGACTCCACCGAACAAACTGACACTCAAGGTGTTTGAATTTGAACCAGTCTATCTGGATTTTAAGTTTGTGGTCTCTATATAATTAATCTGCTTGACAAGTTATAATTTCTTCACTTTTCTATTACTGAGACATAATTTTTGAATCATATTTCAACCACATCTATGGAAGAGAAAACATCTTTGACCTACAGCACTGGATGGAATATTCATGGTTGGAAGTCACTTCAGTTTCAATAGATATTAGGTCTTCTTGTTTTTGTCAACAAGATCATTGATAAAATAGCAGCTGCGTGGCAACATTTATGATTCTGTAGAAGTACATGTTTGATCATTGCAACACTGAAGAACCGTTTGTAGTCTACTTCTCAGCCAGGAACCAAATTTGCACAATTTAAGCCAAGAAAGCAGATACTGTCTGCTCTGTTTGAAGAGCCCAAAGAACTGGATGTGGGAATATCAACCAAATTACCGAATTTTCTTTTTTTTTTTGAGATAGAGTCTCGATCTGTTGCCCAGGCTGGAGTGCAGTGGTGCGATCTAGGCTCACTGCAACCTTCACCTCCCAGGTTCAAGCGATTCGCCTGCATCAGCCTCCCAAGGAGCTGGGGCTACAGTCGTGCACTACTCCATCTCTACTTAAAAACAATACAAAAGTAGCCAGGTGTTATCCCCTAACTTTTGTATTTTTTTAGTAGAGATGGGGTTCCACTATATTGGACAGGCTGGTCTTGAACTCCTAACCTCAGGTGATTGTCCACCAGGGCCTCCCAAAGTGCTGGAATTACAGGTGTGAGCCACCACACCCAGCCCAGATTGCTGAATTTTCTAATGTCTTTATTTCCCAGATCTCTATAATATTAAAGATCATAGAAAAGACTGTAGGATGGAAGTTTAACATGCTCTAAGGTGGTGCCTGTTCTGCCTTGAGAAGGCAGTAGTATGTCTAGAATGACTCTTTTTAACCCATTGTCAATCCAGTCCTGTGAATTTCTTAGGCAAGGAGACCTCTGGCTTTAATTGCACTCCCTAGTTCTCTGTCAGTCTCTGAACCAAGACACGTAGGGTTTTTTGAGCCACTTTTTAGGCCTTCTTTAAAGTGTGAAATAGGTATGCCTGAAGACAGAATAAAGCAGCACGGAATTGTTCCTCAAAGGTTAAAGTTTAGGGTTTTAAATTGAAGCTCACATTTTCTTTTCTTTTCTCTTTTTTTTTTTTTTTTTTTTTTTTGAGACAGTGTCTTGCTCCATTGCCCAGGCTGGAGTGCAGGGGTATGATCATAGCTCACTGCAGCCTTAAACTCCCAGGCTCAAGGGATCCTCCTGCCTCAACCTCCCCAGCAGTTGGGACTACATGTATGTGCCACTATGGCCAGCTAATTTTTAAATTTTTTTGTAGAGATGGGATCTCACTATATTGCCCAGGCTGGTCTTGAACTCCTGGCCTCAAGCAATCCTCCTGTCTTGGCCTCCCAGAGTGCAGGGAATATAGGCATGAGTCACCATGCCTGGCTTCTTTATCTTGAATTAAGAGATTCAAAGACTTTTTTTTTTTTAAAAATGAGGGGAAATCAATGGGCCAAAGGGACCCAGAGAAATATCAGGAACTTTCCTGATAGTTGGCATCAGCTTATTGGGTTGGCACGTCTCTGTCAGATTTGTGGGCAGTAGCCGATAAGCTTTTGTAGCATAAATCCACTATCAGTCACTGGAGGCCACCCAACGTTCCATTGTTGGCCAAAATACCCCTTGATATTGTGTAATTGTCCTACAGCTTTGACACAAGTCAACACAAGTCTATTCCAGCACCAGACAGTGAGATGCAGACATCAGCACATAGTTCCATAGTCAAGGAGACTAAGCGTAAGTAGAAACCTTCCTTAAAGCATCTGTGTAAAAGAAGAATCTTCCACTTGTACAGTTAGTCCCACATCAGCTGGTTACTTACTAAGCTCTATTAGTAAGTTTGGTTGAAGTGCTAATTTCTATGAAAGGATACCCAAGTTTCATTTTAACGGAGACAGAAAATTCCCATTTTTTTGCATGACGTTATAAAGAGTACTCGGTTTTTGGCCATCTAGCTTGTTATAGTATTTGCCGTTTATACAACCAACTGATTCACTACAAGGGATCAGTACTAATGGAAACTGGGAAATGCTCAAAGGGATGTTGTATCAGTCCATTCTCTCCCTGCTATAAAACAATTTCTGAGACTGGGTAACTTACAAATAAAAGAGGTTTAATTGGCTCACAGTTCCACAAGCTGTACAGGAAGCATGGCTGGGGAGGCCTCAGGAAATTTACAGTCGTGGCGGAAGGCAAACGGGAAGCAGGTACAACTTACATGGCTAGAGTAGAAGGCAGAAAGAAAGGGAAGAGGGGCCGCACACTTTTAAACAGCTAGATCTCATGAGAACTCTATCACGAGACAACACTTGGGGAATGGTGCTAACCCATTCATGAGAACCCGTCTCCATGATCCAGTCACTCCCACGAGGACCCACCTCCAGCACTGGGAGGATTATTGACATGAGATTTGGGTGGGGACATAGATCCAAAACATATCAAATATGGACATAATTCCAATGGTTAAATTATGTTTAAGCCATGGAGTCACGAGGGGTACAAAGGCAGTATTAGGAACAGGGGCCCACATGGGTGACATAGTTAGGAGATAACAAGTAGCTATTTGCAATCCAGAACCTTAAACCAGCAGAGAAAGGGAAAAAAAAACAAAGGTAAATAAGGAACAAAAGTAACTAAAAACAAAGGTATGTAAGAAACAAAAATGTGAAGACACGTACAGCAGTCAGTTGTTCTAGGCATTCGAGATCTCGATCTAATGTCTCAGGAGGTGAATCAGTTTTCTCAGAAATGTTGACTATTTTCAGTGAGCAGCAAAAATTGTGCAGCTGGAGGGCCCTGTGTTAAAGGAGGCTCCAGGGGTAAGGCCACAGAGGGCTTCAGGCACATGGCTGCTGCTGCTACTGCTGCTCTGAGACGAGATGGATGGGTCTTTGCTGCCGGATCAAGAAAAAGGTTGTCATAGCTTTTTGCTTCTAGGCTCCAGAGAACTGGGTAAAAGTTGGGAGCCTTTCTGTATGACTGAGCAGAGGGGTTCATAGTTAGGTAAGGCCAGAGTGGGAAGTTGTTGGAGGGTTAATTTCAGTCACAGGATATCTGCTTATGTTCTGGTTTCTGTTTCACTTTCCTAGGGCCACCATAACACATGATCCGGGAGGGCGTGGTGGCTCATGCCTGTAGTCCCAGCAGTCTGAGAGGTCAAGGCAGGTGGATCACTTGAGGTCAGGAGTTTGAGACCAGCCTGGCCAACATGATGAAACCCCATCTCTACAAAAATACAAAAATTAGACAGGCGTGGTGGTATGTACCCGTAATCCCAGCTGCTCCTGAGCTTGAACCCGGGATGCAGAGGTTTCAGTGAGCCGAGATCGCATCACTGCACTCCAGCCTGGGCAACAGAGCGAGACTTTGTCTCAAAAAACAAAACAAAACAAAACAAAACAGATAACCCCAACCTGGGTGACTTACAACAGAGATTTACTCTCATAGTTCTGGAGGCCAGAAGTCTGAAATCAAGCTGTCAGTAGCTGCATTCCTTCCAAAGTCTCTAGAGAGAAATCTTTCCTTGACTCTTCCAGCTTTTGTGGGCTGCAGGCTTTCCTTGTCTTGAGGCTACGGCCACATCCCTCTAATCAACCTGTCTTCATATGCCTGCCTTGTCTCTCTCTGTTTTGTAAAAAGACACTTGTCATTGACTTAGGGCCCACCCAGATAATCCAGGATGAGCTCAGCTTGAAATCCTTAATTACATTTGCAAAAATCTTTCTTTCAAAGAAAATATTCATAGATTCTGACACATGGACATATCTTCTTGGCAGCCAGCCTTCAATCTATTACTGTTCCCAAAAATGGGAATTCTGGCATAGATGACTTAAAGTTATAGAATTGTGGCGATTACAGAAAAGTTAGGGGCTGACTTTCTGCAATAGCTAGTGTGACCCTAAATCTGCTTTGTTGTCTTTTAGTGTCAGGACTGGGCAGTTCTGAATGGCAAAACCTTGTGAGGAATGGACTTCCTGGGATAGTCCATATCCTAAGAAATGTACCTCGTTCTGCCAAAATTATACTTCACAGGGTATAGACACCTTCTCACCTATATTGGGATTATGGAGATCGAGTAAGTAGCCCAGCTAATGGAAGACATGGATTCTGACCCCGTGTCATGAACAACTCCTCTTTCCCTTGTACCTCCTTGTGCCCCACCAGATGCTACTTTGTTTGCGGCCAACATGCCCAGTCCTGTTTATCTGAGACTAACACCTCATACACATTAGAAGTGGTACTGAGACGTGTGTACACAGATGTCAATTCTCTGAATTGTTCCAGCCTGAAGGTGCCTCATGGCTGCAGGCCAGCATGGCTGGGTTGGGGCTGTACAGCAGAACTAAGTTCTGTGTTCCAGTGCTGCAACTCCAGAGGGGCTGAATGTTCCAGAAAGTTTTCTAATGCCCCCACTCCTGGGTCTACCCTCTCCATGAGCTGTGTATTGGGTCATGCCAAGACACATCCCTCTTTTGATCCTAACTGAGCCAAGCAATAGTTTGCAGGGCTAAGAGGTCGGGCTCCCTGAAAGCAAAACTGGATGGTGATGGGTCAGTAGGGGGCCTGAGACAGGTGACAGTTGAATTAAAACTATTTTGGGAGAATCCCAAAGGGAGGAAAACACGTGCCAAGTAATTTTCTTGGTTGTGCACCCATCACCCACTGCAAAATGCAGATGTTTGCTTTATCTTAAGATGCAATGAAATTATTCACACACTAACTGCTTCTCAGGACATAGATCCCCTTTCTTGCTTAAGAGAAACTGAAACTTAAGAATTAGAGAAAAAAGATGTCCTGTAATTAGACTTCCAGGCATGGGCAGGCAATCTCTGTGTGGTTCCTAGTATGCCCTCAAATGAGAGAGAATGTTTATAAAGCTCCTACTATGCTGTAAGCCATTTATTAGAATGTTTTATCTAATTGTTACATAACCCGTTTGCTAAAAGTGTCTGCATTTTTGTTTTATCCAAAGTCACAGTTAATATGTAAAATATATGGCATCTCCCCATGAAATGTGTACCCATGAAACAAAGGAATTATCAAAGGTGTGTCAAGGTACGGACGGGCAATTGGACTCCATTCATCTTCACTGTAACCCACGTGTTTGATCTGAGTGTGTTTGATTAGTGACTCTGAGATTAGCAGAGAGCTACCATCTCATCATGACTCTGCTTTACTCAGGCAGATCTGGCTGAATTGCCTGTGCCCTGCCACCCTGAGTCCACTTTCTCTATCAAAGTCAAGTTAATAGCTGGGCACCTGCTGGGTGTGGTTCCCTTTATGCCCCAACCAATATTTCTTTCTTTCCAAAGAGTATTTGAAACTTCACTTTACAGACATAGAGCTATTCAGGTTTTCCATTTCTTCTTCAGTGAGCTTAGTGTTTTTCTAAATATTAATAAATGTGTACATTTTATGTAAGTTGTTAATTCCAATGATATGAGGTTGTTAGTAAAATGCTTTTTTTTTTTTTTTTTTTTTTTTTTTTTTTTTTTTTTTTTTTTTTTTTATAGACAGAGTCTTACTCTGTTGCCCAGGCTGGAGTGCAGTGGCATGATCTCGGTTCACTGCAATCTCCACCTCCCGGGTTCAAGTGATTCTCCTGCCTCAGCCTCCAGAGTAGCTGGGATTACAGGTGTCTGCCACCATGTCTGGCTAGTTTTTGTATTTCTAGTAGAGATGGAGTTTCACCATGTTGGCCAGCTGGGCTTGAACTCCTGACCTCAGGTGATCCACCCGCCTCGGCTTCCCAAAGAGCTGGGATTTTAGGTGTGAGCCACTGTGCCCAACCCCTTATTATCTTCTTATTGATCATCATGATGCTACTTCTCATTCCTGACATTGGTAATCTGTCTTTCATTTTTTTTCTTTTTCTGATCTGTCTGGCTAGAGGTTTAGCACTTTTTTTTTTTTTTTCCTCTAGGAACGGGCTTTTGGCTTCATTGATTTTTTTTTTTTTTTTTTTTTACCTTTATTGCTTTCTTCTGATTATATTGATTTTTGTTCTGATCTTTATTTCCTTTCATCTGCTTATTTGGGGTTTCATTTGCTCTTATTCTAGTTTCTTACCATGGAAGCTGAGGTCATTGTTTGAGACAGTTCTTTTCTAGTGTAGGCATTATGTAGCATAAATTTCCCTCTAAGTACCACTTTAGTGCCATCCCACGAACATTGATATGTTGTGTTTTCAGTTTCATTTAGTTCAAAATACTTTTGAATTTAACTTTCAATATCTTTAAAAAAAATTTTATTTTTTGCTTTTTTTTTCTTAACTTTTGATATCTTTTTGACTAAGGGTGTTTGAAAGTGTATTTTGTTGGTTTCCAACTATTTGGGGATTTTCTAGCCATCTTGCTATTGATTTCTAACTTAATTCCAGTGTGGTCAGAGAACATACTTTGTGTGACTCAACTCCAGTTTTAAGAGCTGGGAGAGATATTAAAGCATGTTTTTATGCAGTGGTAATCTCAGAGAGGTGAATTTGGTGATGGGAAGAAAGGGAATAATTACAAGAACAAAATGTTTGGGAGGGCGATAATGGACGAACCAGGACTCCGGTGGGGGTCCTGCCTGGGAAGCAGTGTGCCTCTTCTTGGAAAGGGGGGAAGGGTGTGCTGTCTGGTTGCAGGTATGTTGAACGACTCTCCTCAGGGGCATCTATTTCTTTTCTAGGGAACAGATTTGAGGACATCCTCTAGCACAATCAGTCTGGGAGATATGCGGAAAGAATAATCATCTTCCAGAGGAGGAGAGTGAATTTCCTAGGGGAAAAGACAGCATTGGCTAGGAGAATTGCTTGTCTGTTTGGGATTGGGGTGGGAACATAAAAGAGCACAGTCCGCCTCTTGTTTCCTTTCTGCCCAGCATCATCATCTGTTAAGAGCTGCTAGAGCAGGCTGGCATGGTTATTAAGCATGGGGATGGGTGTTTGCCAGACTCACACAACAGAGTGAAGGGTGTTTGCAAGGCAAAACTCGTAGCATCGAACTATGGCCCTGTTCATTCTTTGAGATATTTTGCATCTCTTTCTAAATTGTAGGTAACAGAGGTGCAAGTGCTGTCCTGTCTAGTGGTGATTGAATTGACCTCCTCCTCCCTGTGAAAACACCAGTTTTGTCGTCATTTGCAATTCAGCTCAACATTTGTTGATTCCATATAATCTGTGCCCTTTTAACTTCTCCTTTGAACCAGTTATAGCATTTCCCTGGTTCCCTTATGAGTAAAATACATTTTTTTGAATATTATTTTTACATCTGTTTGACGGTCATGATTTTACCTTTTTCTGAAAATTTTATTTTAGCACCATGTACCTATCACGTGGTATAATAAAGAAATCCTTACCAATAAAGACAGAACCACGTGTGTCTTCCTCCCCTCACCCCCAGAGGTAAGCAGGTACTTGAATTTGGAACAATGCTTTCTCTAAATCTCTTAAAGAAGCTAGGTGTTATTTTTAAGGTATTAAGGGAAAAATATCTCTGCAATACAGGTATAAATTTCTAAACTAGCACTTGAGAATACCAGTCTTGCTGCAGACGTGGTTGTTTTCTGGTGTCTGTTTACAAAAACTAGGAAGAAATGAGCAGCCCTACTGAAAGGTGAAACTTGTTAAAGTAAACCTCACTTTTAACCTAAGGGACTAGGCTGGGCGTGATGCCTCACATCTGTAATCCCAGTACTTTGGGAGGCCGAGGCGGGTGGATCACTTGAGGCCAGAAGTTCGAGATCAGCTTGGCCAACATGGCGAAACCCTGTCTCTACTAAAAATACAAAAGTTAGCCAGGCGTGGTGGCAGGAGCCTGTAATCCCAGCTACTCAGGAGGCTGAGGCAGGAGAATCACTTGAACCCAGGAGGCAGAGGTTGCACTGAGCCGAGATTGAGACTCTGTCTCAATAAATAAACAAACAAATAAAATAAGGGACTCTTCTGAAGCAGTTTGGAGAATTAAAAAATAAATAAAAATAAAATAAGGGGCCTCTCCTTTTCACGGGTGATCGCTTTTTGTTTCTGTAAACCTTAATTCTCACTGGTGAAGTGTGAGAGATCACAACACTGTGATTCTGTGGAAGAAAGAGAATGGCGTGGATATTTACTGGGTGTTAGACAGTAAACACACACTTCTCATTACCAGCAGGGACAGCGTCAGGCCCATTTACAGGAACTAATGACAGCAGGGGCTGTTCTCAACACTTTTTTTTTTTTTGAGATGAAGTCTCGCTCTGTCACCCAGGCTGGAGTGCAGTGGTGCAATCTCGGCTCACTGCAACCTCCACCCCCTGGGTTCAAGCGATTCTCCTGCCTCAGCCTCCTGAGTAGCTGGGATTAAAGGCGCCCACCATCACACCCGGCTAACTTGTTCTCAACACTTTATCTCAATACATATAATCCTATGACTGTCATCCCAATTTGACAGTTGAGGAAACAGAGATAAAGCCAGATACAGTATTCTGCCTGAGGTCAGGAACTCAGCGGGCAGAGCTAGGAGTTTCCCCTCCCAACCCCCAGGTTTTGAAAGCTTTCGACAAACAGAAAAGTTTGTTTTTGCCTTACCTGTTCATCAGTCTGTGTATACTTTGCTGAAACACGTTGTACACCTGGGGCATACGTTGTACACCTCATGACACTTCATCCCTACATAACTAACACATTCCTATGGAGATCTGATAGGTCCCTTATCAGCTCGGTGTTTCACCCAAGTGCACACTCACGTTTCACACATAGCAACTGGTTGTTTTTCCCCAATGACTTTGGCTTTTTAAAGAGACCAGGTCAGCTGCCTTTGCCTTTGTGGTACTGTCCATGTTTTCCTAGAGGCTGGGAAGGGCCAGAGCCAGCTATGCTCACAGGCTTACATGCTGCCAGCTTTTGTTACATAATGTGGATTTGGGGAGTTCCAATGCATTGTTTGACCTACAACATTGAAAATATTGACTAACTGGCTCTTTCTTTACTTTCTGGGTTTGTTCACCCCCAAGTTGTACTGTCCCTTCCCTTGACCTTTTAGGTTGACTGTACTTGAGACAAAGCTTATTTAGCATCTAAACAATCTGTACAAATGGACACTTATAAGGAACCATTTATTCATCTGTTTTCATTCATTATTTTCATCAATTACAATTTTTCCTCTCCTGCATCAGAGGAAATCACAAAAGACCTGACAGATTTAGGTAGTCAACTGAGTGCGTAGGCTGCTCAATTAGTAGTACATTAGTGAGTGCTAATTGATAAGAGATCTTTTTTTCTTATATAAGGATATTTATGACATTGTAAATGCCCTTTGGACCAACTCAGGACAGGGTACAAATTGGGGCCCATGGATGGAGCTGTGAGCCCAGCTCACCACTGTTCAACTCTCTTCTCCGAAACAAATTGCCCATGGGGACCCTCAGCATCTGGGGGCAAAAGGGCCAAGTACACAGGGGTCTCTGCTCCTTCTTCTGGGCTCTTGGTGGCCTTGGGTCCCGCCATGTCAGTTCTCACCCACCCTGGGCAGCAGGCATTCAGGAGGATCTTGTCCGCTTTCCTCTGCTCACTCAGTTTCCTGGCGTGGATCCTGGACAGAACGGTGACGCCAATCTTCGTCACCCCGTATGCGCTGCTGGGCCAGCCCTCCTTCTGGTGCACTCCCTTCTTTGTATCCTCCACAAACTTGTTCATGAGCCCCACCAGCTCCTCCTCAGTGATGGTCTCACTGCGGAACTTCTGCTGCAGCTCTGGGCTGCAGCCTTTAAGGGCTCTCACACTCATGCTGCTAGATACGTTCACCACTCTCCCTAAGATACACCACAAAGCATCATGTAGAAAGGTGTGCAACAATCCCGCAGAAAGCCAAATTTGCAGAAATTTTGGAGCAGAAAATTTTCATATGAGAGACAGTTACTGGTATGAGTTCTAAGAGGAATAAGCATAGAAAGTGTGGTGGTAGTTGCATAAAGAACTTCATTCCTGCCTTCAAATTTTGGCTGAGTAGAGTCAGGTGAGATTTGGAAGAGCTGCCCTTTGAGGTCCTGGTGAACCAGAGCCTTAGAAGTAGCACAACTTAACAGGACGACAGGACAGGGAAACAGGATAAAAGCTGAGAGTAAGCTGTACATGCAAGTACCCAACTCGAAGCCACACATTTAAATTTTTCTAAAAGTGGCTGCTTGATTGCTGTGTTATTTAATGGGTGGGTTCATCTCCTGTCCCATTACTTAGGGTAACCATCACAGCAGTTTACAACCAAAGAAATGTGATAGTCATATCCAGCACCTTCAGCACGTTGAAGGGGAGTTAAAATGGGCCCAGAGTTAAGCAGCGGCAGATTATGGACATCTCTGTGAACCATGCTAAGGGCTTGGACTTTCCCAAGGATTTTGGGAGAGGCATGACCATGCAGACAGTATGCAGGATGCTGGGAAAGGAAAAGACTCAAGACCAGAGGTGCCTTGTGAGGGTTTGCAATTGTCCAGAGGGACAGGTGAGGGCCTGCTGTAGAGCCGGGATGAGACGGATTCAGGAGGAACTCAGTGGGCACAACTCCTAGGACCTAGTAAGTGATTACGAGGGGTGGGGCATGGTGATCTGCAGGATCCTGGTGGGTGGGTGGTGGGGTCTGTGTCCCAGACGACTTAGGGAAAAGGATAGGGATCCTCTGGAAATATTTTAGATTGTGGGGAAAGGCATCAGGAAGAGATGGAAAGGCAGCAAGACAACTATGTGGTTGGGAGCTTAAGGAGTGTTCCAGACAGATGACAGGTATTAGAAGGGCCTAATGAACTGGTGGTAGTAAAGGCTCCACCAGCCTGAATAAGATCTCTCTGAAAGAGCAGAGAAAGGGTACAGGATGGACTCCCATGCGGAGGGGCACGGAGCAAATAAAGGGCATCTCTCAGGAGACGTTTGAGCTAAGACCTGAAGGATGAGGGAGTCAGCTGGGTGTGCAAAGACCAGTGGGGCAGGGAGGACGAATGGCCATGGGAGTGGGAAAAGTGAGGACAAAGTCCTGAGGCAAAATGGCACATATCAACTGGCAGGAGACAAAGCACAGAGGTCAGTGCACGTGCAGCATGGAGAGGAAGCAGGAGCCTGCAGGAGAGATCCCAGGCAAGCAGGGGCCAGATCAAGCCCCAAAGAGAAGGTGCGCTGTTTCCCATCAGACTCACCTTGGGGTTTTATTAGAGGGAGTAATTCTGTGCACACATCTCGGGTACCAAAGAAGTTTGTTTTCATCGTCACTTCAGCTTGAATATGAAAGGGTGTGGGATCAGCAACTTTTAGGAGAGAAAGAGAACATAGTTAATACATTGTACCCATGGGGTAAAATTCTATAGAATGATACTAAAAAAAAAAAAAAAAAAAAAACGTAGTGCCTTCTGCCTAAAGTCTGTGTCTGGTTACAGTATTGTGCCAATGTCAATCTCCTGGTTTGATCACGTTCTAGTATTTTTGTAAGATGGTACCACTGGGGGAAGGAGGATGAAGGGCGCACACACTGGATCTTGGCATAACCATTTTTTCTTTTTTGCAATTTGTCGTTTATTTTAAAATCAGTTCAAAATTCATCCAATTGCCTTAAAGCTCAATTCAGAAAAACTGCAGAAAACCCGAAAAAGATCCCCAAGAGTCCCAGCCAGGGAAACACAAAGTTCCCTTTGGCTGGAAAACTCTCACTTTCTCCAAGGTTTCTGCACTCCCTGCATCTCCCAGCTCCTCCCTCTCCTCCCTAGGGAGCCGTTATGGACCCCGCAGACGCCAGGAGCCCCAGTGCTGCGCTTCTTCTTCGGGGAGTCCACGTCCCCTCCCCATACCCTTGAAGGCGATGCCCGCGTTGTTGACCAGCACGTCCAGGCCCCCGTACTCCTTGAGCAGGAAGTCGCGCAGGGCGCGGATGCTCTGCAGATCGTCGATATCCAGCTGGTGGAAGCGCGGGCTCAGGCCCTCCGCCTGCAGCTGCTGTACGGCTGCCTGGCCCCGCGCCACGTCCCGCGCCGTGAGCACCACGTCCCCCGAGAACAGCCGGCACAGGTCGCGCACGATGGCCAAGCCGATGCCCTTGTTGCCTCCAGTCACCAGCGCTACACGGACGCCGGACGACATGGCTGAACGGGGCGCGCGGGACACCTGCGTGGAGAACACACCTGGCTCAGGCCCCGGAGCCGTGAGGCGTGTTCCAGAGATTGCTAGAGTCTGGCGGGCGTGGGCGCGCACCTGTAGGTTACACGCCAGGTCGCTGAGCGCGCAGGCGCAGGCTCCGCCCCTAGCAGGGCGGGGCCGAACCACCCCTACCCCTCCCCGCCGGAACTTCGCCGGGGTGCGGAGTAGGCGGAGAGCCAGCTAGCCTGACTTTGCAGAACCCGCTGGCCTAAGACCGAGGCTGGTCTCTAGCTACTGGCTGCTGGCTGCCCACGTGGCAGTGAAGAACGATTCGTAGTGGCCATGTGCCTAGATCTGAACTCACTGCTTGTACTTGGTTCTCTGAGGGGTTTTCTTCCTATTCTCCCAGCTGTTCAATCATTCCTAGTTGTGTTTGAAGAAATAGTACATTTGCATGGTTTTTTTTTTTCTTTTTTTCCTGGTGTTCTAAAAAAAAAAAAAATACTGCAGGAACTGCAGTCTTTGGAGCTAGAGTTGCAGAAGAAACTGGAAGGAAATGACAGGGCATCAAGTTTTTGTTGATTTCCCCCCTAAGTATATGAAAACAAAGCTACTGACTTAGCCAGATTTTCCAATAATGGTGGGAAACAGTCACTAAATCTTTACAAGGTTACTTCTCTGGGCACTTGCAGGGCCATCAGTTTACCTGTGCATAGGTGTAGGAGGTTTCACAGCCCTATTTTACACTTACAATAACACTCCAGGATGTACCTTTTAATCCCCATCTTAAAATGAAGAAACAGGGATCTGTCCTCAGAGTTTATAACTTAGTTCAGTGGTGGGAAATTGTTAGAGAAATGCCAGGAGTTTGGTCTAGGTCCGGTGGTTCACAGCACAGAAAGCCAGTCACTGAGACCCCATTATTGTCAGGGAAGAGGGCATTATTTGGGTGCTACAGCCTAGAGGGGGAGATCAGTATCAAATCCATCTTCTCGACTGATTAAAATTAGGATATAGCAGGGAAGAAATGTACCTGCATGTGGGAAAATAGCAGGAGTTAGGAAGAGATGAGGAGGAGTGGGTCAACAGGCATCAGGCAATCCTTGCAGGTGAGGGGTCTGGTGTCTGATTGTCCAGATGTGGTGATCTGATAAGTTTCAGTTCCTTGGTGCTATCTGGGAGGCCTGATGGCTAGTTTCCTGAGAAAGGAACTCAGATAAGACAAATGTAAATTTCTCAAGTTTTTAGACTGGGAGGGTCAATTTGTTTATTCAAAGGATACCAGGCCAGGTGTGGTGGCTCACGCCTGTAATCTCAGCACTTTGGGAGGCTGAGACAGGTGGATCATGAGGTCAGGAGTTCAAGACCAGCCTGGCCAAGATGGTGAAACCCCATCTCTACTAAAAAAAAAAAAAAAATACAAAAATTAGCCGGGTGTGGTGGCAGGCACCTGTAATCCCAGCTACTTGGGAGGCTGAAGCAGAGAATTGCTTGCTTGAACCCCAGAGGTGGAGGTTGCAGTGAGCCAAGATCATGCCACTGCACTCCAGCCTGGGCAACAGAGTGAGACTCCGTCTCAAAAAAAAAAAAAAAAAAAAAAACCATAAACATCCGTCCTGTGGGGAAATTGCATGGTTTCAAAGTGAGTGTTCCTCCTTCCTACTTACAAGGGAATCGGGAATAAGGTCAAGTTTCATTTCTGTGCTGTCTGATAGGTTGCTGCTGGCACAGGTGGCCATTTAAACATAAATTCAAATTAAGCAAAATTTGTAATTCAGTTTTTTAGTTGCACTAGCCACATCGCCGGTGCTCAATATTTGCATGTGTTAGTGGTCACTGTATTGGGCAGTACAGATTTAGGATATTTCCATCCTTGCAGAAAGGTCTGTTGAACAGCACTGCTTTAAATAGATTGCAATTACATTGCAATTTCAAGGTAGGTTTCCAATTAGTTGCTTTAAAACAAGTTAATAATCAAGGAAAGACCCTTGGTTTTTTTCAACTGAAATTTTTGTCGAGCTAATTATAGACTCACATGCAGTTGTAAGAAATAATAGAGATTCCTTACCCTTTACTCAGTTTCACTCAATAGTAACATATTGCAAAAGTATAGTACAACATCACAGTGAAGATATTGACAACAAAACAGTCCACCAATCATACTCAGATTTCCCCAGTTTGATGTGTACTTTGTGTATTTAGTCCTATATAATTTTATCAAATGTTGGTTTGTGTATCCACCACTATAGTTAAATGAAAATGTTTCCATTAGCACAAAGAGCCCTCCTGTTGCACTTTTATCACCAAACATACCTCTCTATTACTCCCCAAGCCAACTCTAATTCATGGCAACCACTAATCTGTTCACCATTTCTACAAGTTTGTTGTTTCAAAATTGTTACATAGATGGAGTCATACAGTTTGTAGTATTTTGTTTTGTTTCTTTTTTCCACTCAGGATAATTCAGAGCTCTGTTTTGGATTTTCTTTCCTATCCCAGTGTGTGCGTGTTGGGTCTGTCATTGGCTGGGTTCTCTCCACTTCACTAGCTACTGTCTTCTGTAGCTGGTGTGAGTCAGTGTTAGAGTGGGATGGATTAAATTTATTAAGAGGGCCAGTCAGCAATAGCACATGGTGTACAGGGAACTTTGGACAGGGTGAGGGTCCTGCTGTTTCAAAAGGCAAATCCTACAAGGGCCATGAATCATGAGTTTGAGTCTGATTTGTTTATTTTTTTACGACTGGTACCAACATAAGAATTGACAGGTACATTGGGCAGGATGCTCCAGAAGATATATAAAATATGTATTAACAAGAATTTACTGTATGATAAAGGTGGTTTAACAACTAGTGAGGGAAAGAATTATTCCAAAATTAGCACTGGGGAAAGGGCATAATGATTGGAAAGAAAAAAGATCCCTTACAACATACACTAAATAATTTCTGAACAGAGAGAGAGAAACAGTGATTTATAAATGAATCCATAAAACAACTAAAAGAAAACAAAAGTAAAATTTTTATTTTCAATAGGGGAAAATGCTTTATTTTATACGCATAAAAATAGGGGAAGAATCATAAATGTCTGATGGGTTTGACTATGGGAAACTTTTTGAAAATTTGTTTTTGAAAAGCATAATTTAAAGCCTGTGAATTAAGCTCTACTTGGATGATTTTGTATGGTTGTCTCTCTTACATCTGGGTCTTGATTCTGGTGGTATGTGTGAGGAGCCTCCAACATGTAGCACCTTGTTTGGATTCTGAACAAGTTAAGAAATAAAACAGAAATTTAAAGATGGAGTTTCCAGATCTCTGCTATTACTGCTATTGGCTAAGTTGGAAGACATGCCTTAGTTGTAAGAATCAAAGGTCTGAGACTATATTGGCTGCTATACAGATAAAGAATTTTATCACACCAATTAACCTGTGGAATGAATTCATATCTTTACTACCCACCGTTTTTTTTTTTAATAGAACGCTTCATGAATTTGCATGTCATCCTTGCACAGGCACCATGCTAAATCTTGTCTGTATCATTCCAGTTTTAGTATATGTGCTGCCCAAACGAGCACTACTACCCACTAGTTTAAAGCAACTAAAGAACACAGTTCCCACAAAAAAGAATGGAATCATTTCCTTTGCAGCAACATGGATGCAGACGGAGGCTATTGTGCTAGGTGAATTAACACAGAAACAGAAAACCAAATAACGCATGTTCTCACTTATAAGTGGGAGCTAAACATTTGAGTACACAGGGACACAAAGATGGGAACAATAACACTGGGGATTCCAAAAGGGGGAGGGAGGAGGTAAGGGTTGAAAAACAAACTATTGGGTACTATGTTTTCTTCTTGGGAGCATTAGATGCTCAAACCTCAGCATCAGGCAATATACGGATGTAACAAACCTGCACATGTACCCCCGAATCTAAAAACAAAAACAGAAAAGCCCAAAACACAGTTCCGTGGTATATATTAAAAGAAAAGATGTTGGAAAATAATGTTGTTAAATTACGAACTGTGAGGTTCTCCGGATCGTTCCTTTGATTATTTACCCTCACGGATCTCTGCTTGACACTGGCTGTGTTCCTCTTGCATTTTATGCTTGTTTAGGATATTCAGTAAGCCTTTCTAAAGGGGTAGACCATGGACTTTGAGACCTGGAATCAATCTGTGGCTTAGGTGCTTAGTAGTTATGTAACTCAAGCAATTTACTGAATTCTGTGAAAGACAAAGCCAGACACTAAGGTGGTAAGGACAGATTTTAGTCAATAATGAACTCCTGTAATAGGAAAGAGGGTCCAGTGTAAATGAACTTTCATTTGTACAGATGTGACTGTGCCTTTTAAAGGGACAGTGAAGGATCAGGAAGTGGGAGGAGTTAGGGAAATGACAAATTACCAAGGGTTGCTCAGTGGAAATGTTGGTTAGGCCAGCTGTGTCTGTTAGCTGGCAATTAGCAAAGTTGGGATTCTATTCTCCCACTATAAAGACCGAAAGACAGAGGCCCTATAATTTCTGATGATTACATTTCAGAGGAATGGCTTTCAGGTCCTTGAGAAAGACACTCTTTTTTTTTTTTTTTTTTTTTTTTTTTTTTTTTTTGAGATGGAGTTTCTCTCATCTCTCAGGCTGGAGTGCAGTGGTGCGATCTCGGCTCACTGCAACCTCTGCCTCCCAGGTTCAGGAGATTCTCCTGCCTCAGCCTCTCGAGTAGCTGGGACTACAAGCGTGCGCTACCATGCAGAGCTAACTTTCTGTATTTTTAATAGAGAAAGGGTTTCGCCATGTTGGCCAGGCTGGTCTGGAACTCCTGACCTCAGGTGATCCGCCCACCTTGGCCTCCCAAAGTGTTGGGATTACAGGCATGAGCCACCATGCCCAGCCAAGAAACACTCCTGGGTGGGAGATACATCTCAAAGGGACAGAGAGAATTCACAGCTGTAAGCCGTTTTTAGTAAATGCTTTAAGAAAGGGCAATCAGGGGCCTATTGTCAGAAGTTGGTTATTACAAACACCACATTTTTTTTTGGCAGCTTAACATTCTCAGGAAGGGGCTAGAGTCATCCTAGGGGTGATAGGGTCATCCTAGCCATGTAGCCTTGAGCTGTGTTTAAAAAAAAAAAAAAAGAAAAACAAAACCAAAAACAACTCACAATGTATAAATTTAGAAAAGGAGACGGGGACTTTATTTCTTCTAAAGGGGTACAACCTGCAAGGTAGCCATCCTGGAGGCTGGGGAGCTGACTCCAGCAGAAACAGAGATGGGCACTTTGAAGGGGGAGGCTTTGAGGCAGGAGCTTTAGACTGAACAGTTTGGCTAAACTTACACATCAACAGTTTACAGGAGGAGCTGTGAATATTCATGAAGGTGGTCCTGATAGATGCATATTGAAGAAACATGCATGTAACATACGACTCATGTATATTCACTCTGGGATGGTGACTTGACATTTAAGTGTATTACGATTAGGCCCTATCTGTCAAAAGCTCTTTCAGGACGTCAAGGCACGCAAGTACACAGCCTCTGTAAACCAGAACCAGTCCATTCCATAGTCCACGATCTTCTTATCAGGAGAAAGTTGTTGAAATCGGTCTCTTGTCTAATCAAAGCTGTAGTTATGGCTTGTGTGTAAGAGTTAGAGAAAGAGGAAAGAAGCAAAAATGCGTTGGCAGTTAGAGACAGGCTTACATTCGATGAAACCTGAGAGGCACTCCTGGCCCATTTTGGTCAGGAGCTCTTTCTCTTACAGACTAAGAGTATATATTGGTTTTAGGGTGAGGGGGCTTATCCCAGACTTGGAATGTTTACGTGTGTGGAGAAGTTTATGGTGGGGTTGGAATCTCTCTGGGAGGAGGGGAGGTTATCTTGGGGCAGACATCTTTCTGGCCTGGAGGGGGGTTATCTCGGGGCTAGCATGTCTCTGGTCGGGGAGGAGTTTGGAATGTTTCTGGTTGGAGATGTTATTTGTGGTGTGTGTAAGGACTGTGGGATTGTTTGGCATCCATGTGGACTGGCGAGAAGAAGCAGAGGGTGTCTGTTTTTGTTCTAGGCATTCCCAGACAAAAGACAGAGACCCAGAATCCTCTTACTAAAGAGGATGGTCAAGTTGAGAAGAAGCTGGGCATCCCCAAGATTTCCTCTAGCTTAGTCCTGGCTGGTCCTCTGAGGACCGGACGGTCGACCTGACTTTTCCCAGGTACCACGAGAAAGCCAGGGGAGGGCAGATCTTACCAGTTGGCTGGATTAGTGTCCGATGTTGGATATTCTAGTTGGAATTGGCAAAGGGCCTCTTGGACTGCAGCTGCATGAGGAAGAGAGAGAAAGAAAGAGAGAGAAGGAAAGAGAGAGAAAAGAGAGGATGAGGGAAAAGTGAAGTGAGAGAAAAGATGGGACGGGTGGCCAGAGACCCTCAGGATCCAGAAATTAGCTCAGGACCAGCTGCGGTTGCCCACTGCTTCCTGGGTTGCAAGAGAGCCTCTGCCCCCAGCACCCGGCCTGGGTTTCCGCACCAAATGTAAGAGTTCAAGAAAGAGGTAAGGAACACTAAATGCGGCTGGCAGTTAGAGACAGGTTTACCTTATATGAAACCAGAGAGGTGCTCCAGGCCTGTTTCAATCAGGAGCGCTTTCTCTTAGAGACTAAGAGTATATATTGGTTTTAGGGTGAGGGGGCTTACCACAAGCTTGGAATGTTTATGTGTGTGGAGAAGTTCATGGCGGGGTTGGAATCTCTCTGGGAAGAGGGGAGGTTATCTTGGGGCAGACATCTTTCCAGCCCCGAGGGGTGTTATCTCGGGGCTAGCATCGTCCCCACTTTCCAGCCGGAGGGGGGTTTATCTTGGGGCTACCATGTCTCTGGTCAGGGAGAAATTTGGAATGTTTCTGGTTGAAGATATTATTTGTGATTTACGGTCATGGTGACCTTAGCCATTAGGCTGATGCCCTTTGGATTTAGGCGGGTTTTTTTTTTAGCCAGAGTCTTGCTCTGTCGCCCAGGATGGAGTGCAGTGGCACTACCTCAGCTCACTGCAAGCTCCACCTCCTGGGTTCATGCCATTCTCCTGCCTCAGCCTCCCAAGTAGCTGGGACTACAGGTGCTCGCCACCATGCCTGGCTAATTTTTTGTATTTTTAGTAGAGATGGGGTTTCACTGAGGTAGCCAGGATGGTCTCGATCTCCTGACCTCGTGATCTGCCCACCTCAGACTCCCAAAGTGCTGGGATTACAGGCATAAGCCACCACACCCAGCCTAGGCGGTTTTTTATTAAGGTGAACTTTAGAATGAGGGGCTTGTCCAAGATGGTGATGCTTCTGCTCTGTCATTGTGGAACAGGGGGTTAGTTAGCATCTGGTGGTGCAAGAGTGGTAATTGTTTTAATATTGCTTAGGTGGAGGTGAGTGCTCGTTTAGCTGCTAGAGAAAAAGAAAAACCTTGTAGCAATTAGAACAGAATTTATTCTTGAAGTGACTTAACCCTTTCCTGGCATGGCCTTAGGTCTTGTTTATAATTTTTGTATCTTATTGCCACAAAGAGTCTGTTCCGTCAGTCTCATGGTCTCTATTTTAACATCAATGCTGGCCAGTTGTGTCTGTACTGTAAAAGAGAGAGGGTATAATGAGGCATGTCTGACCTCCCATTCCATCAGGGCTGGGAACTAAGTTTTTAAGTTTTTTTCTGGGGACCTTTTGGCCAAAAAGGGTTCCATTCAGTCAGTAGGGGCTTAGGATTTGTTTAGTTTACAGCTATTAGAAACTATGTTAGTGTTTAAATCTTTTAGTGTTGGGGGGCAGGGGTGAATAAAATCATTTGTGTTTAGAATCTGTAGTTTAAATAGGATTTGTGCTCAGAGGAATGTGTCTGGAATTCACTGGTCAAGCAGAGAATCTTTGTCAACTGCCGTGTTAAAAATGGGAGTATGCATTATTTTCCTCCCTCATAAAAGGAAAGTCCCCATTTCAGCTGACCCTTTTCTTCCTGTCTTGAATCTAGTTGTATGAGAGTGTGATGCCTGGAGCTGCAGCATCTACCTTGAGACCACAAGCAAACAAACAAATGTGAATAGCCAACTTCTTACGGATGATAATGTGGAAAGTTAGAGTGTTGATCTTTGATGACATCATGGAATCATGGATTTGTTAAAATAATTAAATAGGGGGCCATTAGGCTGAGGTAGCTCTAATGCCATGGGTTCCTACATAAGCAAACCAAAACCTAACTCAGAATTTAAAAGAAAATGAAACTTAAGCTCAGCTAATCACAAGTGGTCAACTGGGCATTAGTTATATTGTGTTGAACTTCCCATAGGAATAATTCAAATATGGTGCTTGATCAAACTTTAACTAATCAGATAATTTCCTTGCTCTATGTCCACATCAACTCTATAAAAGCCTTCCTCTCATGCCACTTTTTTTCTTTTCTTTCTTCTTTTAGCAAGGCCCATTGCTTCAAAAACTGGCCACTTTAGAGAAGACCTAAGCACTTCTGGTTTGGAGCTGCCTGATTCATGAATTTCTGACTGCTCAAATAAACTTTAAAAATTTTAATGTACCAAAGTTTATCTTTTAACAATTCCAAATCTGGATCCATCTATTTCTAGCCCCCCATTGCCCCTTTTTAAAAAAAATAAACTTTAAATGTCAGAATAGTTTGATTTACTGAAAAGTTGCAAATGTAGTATGGAGAATTCCTGTGTATCTCCTACCCAGTTTCTCCTAAAATCAACATCTTACTACTATGGTACATTTGTCACAGCTAGAAACCATGATTGTAATAGTACTATTAACTAAGCTCCATGCTTGATTTGGATTTCACCAGTTTTCCTCCTCCTGTCCCTTCCTATTCCAGGATCCTTCAGTGTCCCATATTGCACTGAGTTGTCACGTCTCCCTAGTAGCCTCTGGTTTATGACAGCTTGTCAGAGTTTACAGCTGGCCCTCTGTATCCTCGGGTTCTGCATCTGGGGATTCAACCAACAAAGGAGGGAAAATTAAAAATCAAAATAAATAAATCAACAGTAAAACAATAAAAAATACATAGCAGTTGACAAAGATTCTCTCCTTGACCAGTGAATTCCAGATACATTCCTCTGAGCACAAATCCTATTTAAACTACAGATTCTAAACACAAATGATTTTATTCACCCCTGCCCCCCAACACTAAAAGATTTAAACACTAACATAGTTTCTAACAGCTGTAAACTAAACAAATCCTAAGCCCCTACTGACTGAATGGAACCCCTTTTGGCCAAGAGGGCCCAGAAGAAAACTTAAAAACGTAGTTCCCAGCCCTGATGGAATGGGAGGTCAAACATGCCTCATTATACCCTCTCTCTTTTACAGTTTAGACACAACTGGCCAGCATTGATGTTAAAATAGAGACCATGAGACTGACGGAACAGACTGTTTATGGCAATAAGATACAAAAATTATAAACAAGACCTAAGGCCATGCCAGGAAAGGGTTAAGTCACTTCAAGAATAAATTCTGTTCTAATGGCTACAAGGTTTTTCTTTTTCTCTAGCAGCTAAACGAGCACTCACCTCCACCTAAGCAATATTAAAACAATTACCACTCTTGCACCACCAGATGCTAACTAACCCCCTGTTCCACAATGACAGAGCAGAAGCATCACCATCTTGGACAAGCCCCTCATTCTAAAGTTCACCTTAATAAAAAACCGCCTAGGCCGGGTGCAGTGGCTCATGCCTGTAATCCCAGCACTTTGGGAGTCTGAGGTGGGCAGATCACGAGGTCAGGAGATCGAGACCATCCTGGCTACCTCGGTGAAACCCCATCTCTACTAAAAATACAAAAAATTAGCCGGGCATGGTGGTGGGCGCCTGTAGTCCCAGCTACTCTGGAGGCTGAGGCAGGAGAATGGCATGAACCCAGGAGGTGGAGCTTGCAGTGAGCTGAGGTAGCGCCACTGCACTCCATCCTGGGCAACAGAGCAAGACTCCGGCAAAAAAAAAAAAAAAAAAAAAACCCGCCTAAATCCAAAGGGCATCAGCCTAATGGCTAAGGTCACCATGACCGTAAATCACAAATAATATCTTCAACCAGAAACATTCCAAATAAAAATACATATAACAACTATTTTGTGGGGAAAAGAGAGATCAGACTGTTACTGTGTCTATGTAGAAAGAAGTAGACATAAGAGACTCCATTTTGTTCTGTACTGAGAAAAATTCTTCTGCCTTGAGATGCTGTTAGTCTGTAACCCTACCCCCAACCCTGTGCTCGCAGAAACATGTGCTGTGTTGACTCAAGGTTTAATGGATTTAGGGCTATGCAGGGTGTACTTTGTTAAACAAATGCTTAAAGGCAGCATGCTTGTTAAAAGTCATCACCACTCCCTAATCTGAAATACCCAGGGACACAAAACACTGCTGAAGACCACAGGGACCTCTGCCTAGGAAAGCCAGGTACTGTCCAAGGTTTCTCCCCATGTGATAGTCTGAAATATGGCCTCATGGGAAGGGAAAGACCTGACTGTCCCCTAGCCCAACACCGGTAAAGGGTCTGTGCTGAGGAGGATTAGTAAAAGAGGAAGGCCTCTTTGCAGTTGAGATAAGAGGAAGGCATCTGTCTCCTGCTCCTCCCTGGGCAATGGAATGTCTCGGTGTAAAACCTGATTGTATATTCCATCTACTGAGATAGGAGAAAACCGCCTTAGGGCTGGAGGTGAGACATGCCGGTGGCAATACTGCTCTTTAATGCACTGAGATGTTCATGTATGTACACGTCAAAGCACAGCACCTTTTTCTTAACCTTGTTTATGACACAGAGACATTTGTTAACGTTTTCCTGCTGACCCCCTCCCCACTATTACCCTATTGTCCTGCCACATCCCCCTCTCCGAGATGGTAGAGATAAGGATCAACAAATACTGAGGGAACTCAGAGACTGGTGCCGGCGCGGGTCCTCCGTATGCTGAGCGCTGGTACCTTGGGCCCACTTTTCTTTCGCTATACTTTGTCTCTGTGTCTCTTTCTTTTCTCAGTCTCTTGTCCCATCCGATGAGAAACACCCACAGGTGTGGAGGAGCAGGCCACCCCTTCACTATTTACATAGTATTTACATTGTATTAGATATTATAAGTAATCTAGAGATGATTTAAAGTATATGGGAGGATGTGCATTGGTTATATGCAAATATTACACCATTGTGAAAGTTGCAGAATCAAAATGGAGTCACTTGTGTCAAAACCCTGATAGATGCAGCTGGGGAAGATCTTGAAGGAAGGGTTCTCATGCACTATGCCTCATAACAAGAATTGTCACAAAAGACTCTGCATAAACCATAACCTTGCAGAAAGGCCCAATCTTACACAGAAAATACTTCTGCAAGGACATCTGTCCAGCAAAACTTGGACTGATGCTACCTTTGTGATTCTTTTAGCCAAAGATAATTGATTTAAAGCAACTCATATAATCTTCATTTTCCTTTTAAAAACATCTCCTTGCTTCAACCTCCCCCAAAACGCACATAGTTTACTATGGCATGCATATTCCCATTGCAGTGCTACTCCCAGATAAATATAATTTTCTTTTAGGGAGCCTCTTTTGTTACTTAGGTTTACATCATTGTATACAAGGGACTTGAGCATTCTAATTCTGGTATCCGCAGGGTCCTGGAACCATTCCCCCACGGACACCAAGGGACAACTGTACTTGTTTTTCATGACAGAAAACATGTTTAGGAGTACTAATTTTTTTTCCCCCATAGAAGATTTCCATAGAAGAAGGGTTTTGGAGAGAGATAACACAGGAAAATGCTATCAGCATGATTTCTTCCTGATGTTATCCTTGACTACCTGGTAAGGTACTGTTTGCCACGTTTCTCTACAGTAGCCCCCAACACCATTCCAGGCTGTACTCTTCGGAATCAAGTTACTAGGCATAGCCCATAATCAAAGTGGGGGTGGGTGGGGCAGAAATCGAGCTCCCGCTATTGGAAGAAGGGGCATTTAGATATATTATTTAGAATTTTCCTGTGAGGCGGATCCTGGGGCCAGACTGAAACGGTGGAATGGGGGCGGGGATTGGCGAGCAAAGTGACTCGACCCGGCAAATCCAGCCTGGCAGGAAAGCCCGAGGTCGGGGCGAACAGGGCCGCGCGCCCTAGGTGGTTTAACTTCGTAAGGAAAGACTCCGCAGGCCGGCTCTTTAGTGCGCAGCTTGCCCGCCTGCGGGTTACTGGGTTTTCTGACCCCTGACTCGAGGTAGGGGTTATGGGGATGTGGGGATGCCGACCTCGTCCCCCGACTGTATTGGGAGTTGGCGGGGAGTCAACTGCGCATGCGGACACTGCGCATGCGCGAGCCGAAAGCTTCCGCCTGGGGCGGAAGGGGCGGACCCGGGAGACTGAGGACTGCGATTGCTTAAGCACACCAGGCGGGCGCGATGGCCTTCAGCCTCTCCCTCTGCAGTTTTGGCCCGTTCCTTTAACTTGCGTTCATTTGGGGCTGTTTGGTGTTTTCACGTGCCTTGTGCCAGCCCACTGCAGCCGCCATCTTGGAAGCGGCCGCCGGCGCCTAGGTGAGCTAGTAGGACTTCCGGGTCGGGCCTCCAGTTGCCCTGGTAACGGGAGCAGAGTCCCCCCTGGTGCGTTCGTTAGTCTTTCATTCATCAGCGTAAAAAGAACTGAGTTCAGGTCGCAGGTCCCCTCCAGGGCGGGCATTATCGTGTGCGCTGCAGTAACCTCTCATCTTGTGGAGTCGTTCACTTAGCGCATATTGCTCCGGCGCGTTGCGTAACGCTAAGGAGCCGGAGGCCCGAGGTCCGATGCTCGCTTGGCTGGCCTGTGGCGGCGCGAGCGGTGTGTGTCGGACCGTAGGACGGCCTCACGACTACAGTTTGAGGACTATGGGGGCGGGGACGGTGCCTGTGTCTGTGGCGGTCACCGGGCTTCACGTGGTCCTCAGCAGGGTGCTGGTGGACAGCTTGCGCGAGGGCCCGGGAGTCTTAGGGACACTTCCCGGCGCGGTCTGTGGACTGAGCGCTGGGACCCGGACCGAACCAGCAGCCGTTTGCCTCTGGAGCTGGACATGCCGACTTTCGTTAGGTCAAATAATGAACTTTATACTGCGGAAGTGCGGTATTAATATTGCCTGGAGTTCTTGTCTCTTGCTCATTCTGCCCTCATATGTTTTAGGAGTAGGTTTATTTTATTTTATCTTTTATTTTTATTTATTTATTTTTTGTGACAGAGTCTCGCTCTGTCGCCCAGGCTGGAGTGCAGTGGCGTGATCTCGTCTAGCTGCAGCCTCCGCCTCCTGAGATCAAGCGATTTGTCCTGCCTCAGCCTCCCGAGTAGCTGGTATTACAGGTGCCCGCAACCACGCCCGGCTGATTTTTGTATTTTTAGTAGAGACGGGGTTTCACCATGTTGGCCAGGCTGGTCTCGAACTCCTGACCTCAGCCTGCCTCAGGCTCCCAAAGTGCTGGTTTTACAGGCATGAGCCACTGTGCCCAGCCATTATTTTATTTTTATTTATGTATTTATTTTTTGAGACGGAGCCTCGCTCTGTCGCCCAGGCTGGAGTGCAGTAGCGTGATCTTGGCTCACTGCAACCTCCCCTTCCCGGGTTCAAGCGATTCTCCTGCCTCAGCCTCCCAAGTAGCTGGGATTACAGGGCTGTGCCACCACGCCTAGCTATTTTTTGTATTTTTAGTAGATTAAGCTGTAGTCACTAGGTCTGCAAGATAAAACTGTTTTAGAGGGACTGATATAATGGGAATTCTGTTACTGTAGGGATCATGATTTAGCTCACCGTATAAACCTTTCATGTACAAAAGCACTTGAGAGAAACAGTTTACCAAAACATGCATTTGTATACTTAAAGGTACAAAGAACAGTGATTATCATATAACTGGAAAGTAAATCAAAGAAATGTTTTTTATTTTAGATTGAGCATTTCCACAGAAATACAGTTTTGTCCTTTTTGAAAAAATAGAACTGTGTTTCAGAAAAAAGAAACTGCAGTTTTAGCATGCAGAAAGGAAAAGGGAGAACAAGCCGGAACAGAAGACGAAAACTCTGCAGAAGTTCTGAATCAAGAGGAGGTACAGTTTTTCTTTTAGTTCCAGTAATGAAAAAATAAATCCTTTTGTGATTGCTTGTTTGTTCATACGTAGCTTTTCTTTCTTTCTTTCTTTTTTCTGGGACGGATTCTTGCTCTGTCACCCAGGCTGCAGTGCAGTGGTGTGATCTTGCCTCACTGCAACCTCTGCTTCCCTGGTTCAAGTGATTCTTCTGCCTCAGCCTCCCAAGTAGCTGGGACTACAGGCGTGAGCCACCATGCTCAGCCTAACACACAGCTTTTCTCAAAGGCACACAGTGTTCAAAGAGAATCTTTCTTTTTTCTTTCTTTCTTTTTTTTTTTTTGGAGACAAGGTACATTCTGTTACCCAGATTGGAGTGCAGTGGTGTGATCATGGCTCTCTACAGCCTTGAACTCCCAGGCTCAAGTGATCTCCTCCCTTAGCCTCCCTCCTGCCTCAGCCTCCCAAGTACTTGGGACTACAGGTACGTGCCACTGCATCCAGCTAATGTTTTTTTAAATTTGTTTTAGCGACAGGGTCTCACTATGTTGTGCAGGCTGGTCTTGAACTCCTGGGCTCAAGTGGTCCTCCTGCCTCGGCCTCCCAAAGCACTGGGATTATAGGTGTGAGCCACTGTGCCCAGCCCAAAGAGAATATTTCTTAAATAACACTCTTTTTAGTGGTGCCATTGTATTCTTTTAGATCCTGGTGGGAATGTGAAGATATCTAACTCATTGTTTCAACTGTCTTCTCTGGGGATGACTCCCCAGTTTCTTTTTCTGGTCTTGACCTTTAGCTACCTGTAGGATATCAATGTTTGGATGTAAATTTATGACTTCAAATTCGGGGTAACCCTGTCTGAAGAAGATACTATATCTCGTTCAACACAAAAGTGCTTGGCCATCTGGAAAGTCCTATGTAAATCCAACTGGATATGGTACAAGATATTGATAAGTTCACTTTTTTGTTTTGTTTTGTTTTTTGCTGATGGAGATCCAGTTGTTTGATCATCACTTATTGAAAAGACTATCTTTTTGCCTTTGCACTTTGTCAAAAATCAGTTGTTCATTTACATGTGGACCTCTTCCTATTTTCTGTGTTGTTCTTTTGACCTATTTGTGTTTGTCTTGACAATATCACACTAATTTGATTACTGTAGCTTTATAATAAGTTTTAAAATCAATCTTTCAAAGATATTGGGGCTATTCTAGGCATTTTATATTTCCACATGAATTTCGGGATCATCTTGTTAATTCCTGTATGAAAGCCTGCTTGAATTTTGATTAGGATTACATTGAATGAATATAGTCGTATGTTGCATAAGTATGTTTTGGTTGATGGATCACATGTACAGTGGTGGTCTTACCAGATTATAATATTGTATTTTTTTTTTTAAGAGATGGGGTCTTTCTGTGTTGGCCAGGCTGGTCTCAAACTCTTGGCCTCAAGCAGTCCTCCCGCCTTGGCCTCCCAAATGCTGGGAATACAGATGTGAGCCACTCCACCTGGCCAATACTGTGTTTTTATTGTAACTTTTCTATGTTTCGATACACCAGTTCTTAACTATTTTGTAAGTCTGTCTGACACATTTCATCAGACATGTTCTTTTAAAAATGGTAATCTGATTATATAGTGGTTTTAATTACCATTTGTTCTCTCCTTGCCTGATAGTGAATGAGAACCACAAGTCTGAATTTAATCTGATTATATAGTGCTTTTAATCACCATTTGTTCTCTCCTTGCCTGATAGTGAATGAGAGCCACAAGTCTGAATTTATAGAGCTGAGGAAGTGGCTGAAAGCTAGGAAGTTTCAAGATTCAAACTTAGCGCCTGCTTGTTTTCCAGGTAAGATCTAGCCTTCAGCTGTCCTGCCCTTTCCCACACGAGAGCCAGATAGATGGTAGGGGCCACTCTTGCAGGTGGGCCTCAGCAGATATTGTCCTTCAGCTGGTTTGCATGTGTTCCCCTTGGGTTGGAGGAGGAGCCCCCTATGTGTGGCCAGTTAATTGCAGAGTGGTGGGCCTCAGCACTGAGCTGAGGTAGACTGACATTCTCTTCTGGAACTTGTGCTTATTAGGGAGGTTAGGTTAACATTTTGCCAGGCACGGTGGCTCACATCTGTAATCCCAGCACTTTGGGAGGCTGAGGCAGGCAGATCAGTTGAGCTCAGGAGTTTGAGACCAGCTTGGCCAATATGACGAAATCCTGTCTCTACTAAAAGTACAAAAGTTAGCCAGGCGTGGTGGTGTGCCCTGTAGTCCCAGCTACTCTAGAGGCTTAGGCGGGAGGATTGCTTGAGCCCGGGAGGTTGAGGCTGCAGAAAGCCATGATCATGCCCTTGCACTCCAGCTTGGGCGAGAGAGTGAGGCCTTGTCTCAAAAAACTAACAAAAAACAAAAACCACTTTCTTCTGGAACATTCTCTCACAGAAGTTGGGCAGCTTGCTATGGGTGTGTGCCTGCATACATGGCCACTCCACTCTTCCCACGGGTGGGCAGGAGATAACCACAGGGAGGACCAAGATGCTCTTTTTTTTTTTTGAGACGGAGTCTCGCTCTTTCACCCACGCCGGACTGCAGTGGCGCGCTCTCGGCTCACTGCAAGCTCCGCCTCCCGGGTTCATGCCATTCTCCTGCCTCAGCCTCTCCGAGTAGCTGGGACTACAGGCGCCCGCCACCACGCCCGGTTAATTTTTTTTTGTATTTTTAGTAGAGACAGGGTTTCACCGTGGTCTCGATCTCCTGACCTCCTGATCCGCCTGCCTCGGCCTCCCAAAGTGCTGGGATTACAAGCATGAGCCACCGCGCCCGGCCATCAAGATGCTCTTTAAAAGGATTTGGAGTCTGCTGTAGCACAGAGATAGTGGTGCAATTAGGGCCCCAAAATTCTACATCACAGGGCAGGCTGCACCTTACAGAAAAGTCAAAGCATATACCAGACAATGCTCCCCTTGGCCATTAGAATTATTACTCAAGTACCCATTAGGTAATTGAACTTTGAGCAAATTAACTTCCTCATATACCCCACGCCAAGGCAAATGATTTCCCATATGTGCCCCTTGCTGAGTGAGGTGATGTGTGTAAAGTTGTTCTCCATGAGTCAGTTACACATCATGACTTTGAATTAAAATGCTTGATTTGAGCCATTTTCTATTAGGGCCCCTTCTAGTTGATGTTCATGAACCATATTGTCAGCCTCTAAAATAACGCTTGACTTTCTGTTTTTGTGTGTCAAAGATGGTCAGTAAAAGCCACACCCTTAAATGTACAGAACAGAGTTTTTCCCCAGATGATCAAGAGAGTCAGTAGTGTCAGCAGTAAACTTGCCATGTCTAAGGCCTGCCTACATCTCTGGTGTCATTTCCCCTAAGAAGGATGGGTTTAAAATCATCAAGCAGGAATCAGCAGATGGTTTAGTTGGAATACCTGAGAATAGGTCATCTGTTTGTAATTTGGAGCAGTAAAGAGTTCCTATTTTTAAAAGTGAGAACAACTTGCCCTGGCCCCAACCCCAGATTTCCAGTGATGCAGGTGCAAAAGCACAGTGGCTTGGCAGTGACCCATGGCCAGTGCTTACAGTTCTGGGGACAAGGAACCTTCTGTAAGTGCTTCATGTAGTTTTTAGCTCTTAATTAGTGTATGATAGGAGGTGACATTTTTGGGCTTCAGTCAAAATGTATGAACTCTGGGGAATTCATCTTAGTTTGTGGAGGGGCACAGGAAATCTCCTAAGCAGGATTCCATCTTTAGACTCTGTCTTCTTTTCTGCCTTGGGAACTGACCCCAGCATTTCCTTTCACCACCAAAAGCACTAGCCAGGTCAGGGCCTCCCATGTAGATTGATGATAGTGGAAATTTTGAGGCTTTGAGACATTTGTAATAAGCTTTACTCTTATGAGTTCCTAATGGCCACTTCTACTTTGCCTAGTATATCCAATATGAAAATGAAAGTAAGTGTAGATTACTATATGTTTTTTGATATTAAACACTATCTATCATATAAATATAGGTAAAGGATCTTCTAGATGTATTCCATAGGCCAGCTTTTGTTCATATATATGTTTGGAGAGAATTTCTACTTAGATTAGCATGTAAGTTTTTGGAAGGATAACCACGTAGAAGAAAATCTTCCCATTAGTAATTGATTCCAGGAGGAGTTCTGGCGCACAGGGATGATTAACTCCACAATGGGGTACACAAAATCAATGAAGTAAGTTAACGCTAGAACTAGCTGTATGAGCAGTCAGTATCCTCCTGGGAGGGGAGAAGAATTGGGACTCATCAAATCCAACTTGCTGGGAAACCGATGGAGGACTTGAGGCAGGAATTGCCACCAAGAGCCAGGGGCATCAAATCCAACCTGCCAGGAAACTGATGGAAGACTTGAGGCAGGAATTCCCACCATGAGCCGGGAGCATCAACTCTAACCTGCCAGGAAACTGATGGAAGACATGAGGCAGGAATTCCCACCATGAGCTGGGAGCATCAAATTTAAGTTGCGGGAAACTGATGGAGGACTTGGGCAGTGAGCCACCGTGAGCCGGGAGCTCCCAGTAGTCCTGCATTGACTTGACTGAATTATTTTCCCTCCGAGCTAAGAGAGGAAAGGTGAAGAATGATGAATTGGAGACATTAATGCTTTAGGCCTCTTATGATCATGTAATACCTATGCCTGCCAGAAAAGCTGTCATCTGATCATCCTTTCAATGTTCGTCTGACTGTTCCAGGAGCAGAAGCTTAGGCATGGAGGGAGAAACTTCTGGAAGTTGGTATTAATTTTTAAATAAAGGAATTTATTGAATTAATTGGTACTAATGCAGCTGCTGAGGTTACTATGGTGACTGTGCTCCAGCCGGAGCCTTGGCTCACAGGGAACAGCTGGAGCTGACCTACCCAGCTGAGCTCACCAAGTCATGGAGAGCCCATCTCATGGGTTACCTGATCAGAGGGGAGGATGTCTGCAGGCTTTGTGGGGACTTGAGTGGGGTTTGCTGGCCAGCCGGCCAATCAAAGGGGTCTCAAGGTCTTTACTCGGGAGAGCTGAGTTTGGTAATGGGGATAAGTGGCCTGGGGCTCTAGCCTCAGAGGTTGGCTGGGCATTGGGAATAGCACCTTGTTAGCTGGTAGGACCCAGGGGAGAGAGTCCAGCCCAAAGCGTCCTGCAGGAGGCCCAGCAGTAGGTCTGTATAAAGTCCATGGTGCTCTTTAGGTCTCACCTCTGAAGCTGACTTTGCCCTTCAAGGATTATAACTCACTGGAGGTCAAGACATTTTCTGGAATAGCTTTCTTACTCCCTGTTTTCCCTGGGAACCAAAGGCTGAGAGACATCCAGCTTCAGCCTTGTGTAATTTTGAAGTTCACATTTTTTTTTTTCCATAATGGTATCTCTAGGACCTTGAAGTGTATAGTAGGATTTACTCTCTTTCTGTCTTTGCTTTCCTAGGTACAGGAAGAGGGCTGATGAGTCAAACATCCCTGCAGGTGAGAACTTTTCTTTGATCCCTGAAACCCAATGTAGATTTTGCTGCTTTGTTTTTGTGCTTCAAACGAAGTGGATTAAAAAAATTTCAGACATATAGTCATTTCTTACTTACCTAATAGATATGTTTGAATATGGTTCTATCAACTAGGATTAAGTTTGTTGCAATAAAAGACAAGCCCAAAATTGAGGTGCTTAAGCAGCATGGAAATTTATTTTGTTCTCACTCATAGAAACAAGCTTGGAGTAGGCTACCCTGGCTGGTGGGGCAGTCCCATGGCTGGCAGAGGCCCCAACTCCTTCCAGCTCTCTCATGTCCTTAAGGGAACTTGCACCCTCAGGTCAAGGTGCGGGTCTTGGAACTTGGGCAGCAGGAGAGAGCAAGCGGGTGAGGAAGGGCAGGCTTCCTTCCTTTAAGGAAATTCCAGTCCCTCTGTCCTTGGCCAGTGATCAGGTACACAGCCCTAGCCAGCTGCAAGGGAGGAGATCCATGCTGGCCTTTCCCCAGCCACGTGCCCTCTAAGTAGGATTCCGTTAGTGAGGAGGGGGAGAGAAGGCGTGTTGGGATAGGCAACTAGCAATCTCTGCCACAGCACATGTTACATGTCAGATCACGTTTTAAGTATGCTAAGGGAGCTGCTGCTGTCTGTGAGGCAGTCGTGGTGCGGCAGGTAGAAACCAGAGCTAGGGGAGGATGAGGCCTCAGGCTTGGGCCAGAGTTGCCTTCAGCTGCCTTCAGCTGCCTGGGGGCCCCAGCATGAGACCCCTCATACTCTTGGCTTTTGTTTCCTCACCTACAAAATGAGGAAGTAAATGACAGCCTCCAGGCTTTATTTTCATTCTTCCGATGCTATTTTAAAGGATCTCTAGCGCACGATTTTCTGTGAAGCCAGAAATTAATTTCTTCCTTTATTTAAAAATTATCTTATTTTTAATTCTCTATTTAAAACTCGCACTCAGATGTGTACATATATTTAGGCTAAGGAATGGTATCTTTTTTTTTTTTTAAGTAGATAAAAGGTCTTTTTTTTTTTTTTTTTTTTTGAGACAGTCTTGCTCTGTTGCCCAGGCTGGAGTGCAGTGGCGCAATCTTGGCTCCTTGCAACCTCCGTCTCCTGGATTCAAGCAATTCTCTTGCCTCAGCCTCCCGAGTAGCTGAAATTACAGGCGTGTGCCACCATGCCCAGCTAATTTTTTTTTTTTTTTTTTTTTTAAGTAGAGACAGGGTTTCACCGTCTTGGCTAGGCTGGTCTTGAGCTCCTGATCTCAGGTGATCTGCCCGCCTTGGCCTCCCAAAGTGTTGGGATTACAAGCATGAGTCATTATGTCTGGCCCAAAAGTAATTTTAATTGTTAAAAATGTTGTGTTAAAAAGATAAGTTTTTAAAATATTAAAGTATAGTTTCTTTAAAATGCAAGCATAGTCAGCAAGGGAATTCAGGTTATCTCTCCTAAACAGATGAAAATCACAAACACAAGAAGTCCAATATATAAAGAATGGTATGTTTTAATGTTGTAATTCTATTATGCCGTGTTAATGTTTTCAGCATTTAAAAATTTTTAATTGTGGTAAAATATATGTAACGTAAAACTTTTTTTTTTTGTCATTAAGAAGCCTTTATTGGGTTATATTCACTTTGACCCTCCTGCCAAATTAAGAGGGAAAAAATGAAAAACAAAAATAAGAAATCCCAGTAAAAGAGCCCCTCAAGATTTCATAAACTACAAACTAAAGCTGCTAGTTAATAAGGAAATGGCAGAATTTTCAGAGCTGTGTAATACAAAAATTCCTGTAATTTAAGCAGATGTTTTCCTCACTGATGACAAATCTTCCAACACAATGTGAAGTTATGCTGCTTGGATATTTGTAGCAAAACCGTTTTTTTTTTGTACAAAAACAAAAGCAAGGGACCATGAAAAAAAAGTATTTGTTCCTCATGGCCTATGAGCGTACAAATTTTTTAGCAATTTAAAAGGGTAACTGACAGCCTGACATTTTTCTATACCCCACCTATTCTGCCTGTCTGTAGGATTTGTAAATGAAAGTAACATCTTTCTAGCAGAGGTCTCATCTATCTCCCACTCTCTCCAACTAATCCTACTAATTTTCTCTCATCTTCCTGAGCATCCTCTGTGAACAGCATTGCAAGTTGGTTTTAAAAATAGAAAAGAAAAAAGAAAGAAAGTTTTACAAGGGTTTTGTTGGTTAATTACCAGTGGAGTCAGTCCACCAGTAGTTTGATTTCATTGGCTAGCAGCTGGTTCATGTTGAACAGGCCCCCTGGGAGCTTGGTGAGCAGCTCTTGCTCCATGCTTTCAGGGTCACTGTCAACAGAGCCGGAACTTGCACTCATGTTGTCAACAGCAGTGCTGGCTGGAGGACCCAGCTCCAGCTCACTAGTCTCACTGGCAGTGGACACCACAGAGAGCAGGGACATACG
Source organism: Nomascus leucogenys (assembly GCF_006542625.1). Classification (NCBI taxonomy): domain Eukaryota; kingdom Metazoa; phylum Chordata; class Mammalia; order Primates; family Hylobatidae; genus Nomascus; species Nomascus leucogenys. Next base: position 21,402,744 of record NC_044405.1, on the reverse strand, counting down.
CCGGGTGAGCCAGCCAGAGGGTAGAAGGGAGGCGGCATAGTCTGCTATGATACCAGCTACATCTAGATTACAAGCCTTATCAAAGGTGATGAAACCTACATTTGCATTGGCCTCACAGACACAGAAGGAGCCGCCATCTTTCATCAACAGGTCAATGCCACACACATCTGTCCCCAGGATATTAGACACCTGGATAGCTAGCTGCTTCCCTTGTTCACTCAATGAGCACATCATTCCCCACACCACCTAATGAGCAGTTGCTCTGCATTCTCCCATCTGTTGAACAATGTAACATGGTGCCAACCACACGGTCTCCCATGACAATGACATGTACATCCCGTCCATGTGACTCTTTAACATACTTCTGGAACAAGTATGGTGCTTCATGGCAAATAAGATGGCTTAGATCAGCCAAATGGTGCTCATCTCGAGCCAAGAAAACGGCTTTACCTCTGTGACCCCGCGTATTCTTTACTACCATTGGGAACTCCAGTACTTCAGCTTCATCAATCATTTTAGCAAAATTTTCATGGCCACCATAAGAGAAAGTATCTGGCAGAGGAACACCGTGGCCAGCCAACTCTTGAAATATCCAGAACTTATTAACGCAGTTCAGGATGGCTTGAGGTCGGTTCACTAACTGGCATCCCATCTTCTCTAGATGGCACAAAACAGTGATATCACTATCACTTTGCACCCAAGGGGTTGGTACTCTGACTACCACCACTTGTGGGTAGGCAGTGATTAGCTCTCCATTGATCCGCAGACCCAAGTTTCCTTTCTCGATTGTCAGCACCACCTCATCCATCACCACAGCCCTGAAGTCCAGTTCCTCCTCACAACGTTTGGCCTTCAATGCTCGTAAAATCTGTTTTTGAGGATAGTCTTCCCTGATGTGATGATCTGTCGAAAACCACAACTTGGCAGCCACAGAACTACACATCTTGATCAGCTTGTGCTTCCTTGCCTAGATTATTTCCTGTTGGATGTAACGTCTGCCAGCTGATTATGGAAGATGAACAGCCAGATATAGAGGTCTGCAAGAGTCCTGAGCACAGGGGCTTCTGTCCCCGAGTTAGAGTGCACCACCCTCCTAGCAGGTGGAAGCAGCCCATGAATCCATAAACCCGGAAGCTCATCTGACATAAAACTTACCATCTTAACCATTTTGAAGTTCAGTAGTATTAAGTACATTCATATTGTTGTACAATATTTTTATTTTTGGAGGAAGGTGTAATTGACTTTATTCTGTAGCAGAATTTGGGGATGAGAAATGTCATGTATGCAGCAGTAACTACAGGTAGTTTTTGTTTAGGTCATGAAATAATTGGCAGTTGTTTCACATATACATTCAAATGTGGTTGTTTTATTAAAAGTTTTTGAAAATTGAGACATATTTTACATATAGTGAAATGCACAGTGAAGTGTACAGTTTGCATTTTGATGATAAAGAGATTTACCCAAATATTTTCAAACCAGAAGATCATAGGATGTTGGAATGGGAAGTGACCATAGTGATCATCCAGCTTAATCTTGCTTTACAGATGAGGAAACCAGAAATTGATCCCGGAAGATTTTTTGGCTGAGATTTTTTTTTTTTCTTTTTTGAGATGAGAAATTTGTCACGCTCTGTCGCCCAGGCCAGAGTGCAGTGGCGCAATCTTGGCCTCTCGAGTTCAAGTGATTCTCCTGCCTCAGCCTCCCGAGTAGCTGGGATTACAGGCGCCCACCACCATGGCCAGCTAATTTTTGTATTTTTAGTAAAGATGGGGTTTCATCATGTTGAACTCCTGACCTCAAGTGATCCACCTGCCTCAGCCTCCCAAAGTTCTGGGATTACAGGCATGAGCCACTGCGCCCGGCCTTGGCTGAGATTTTTAACCAACTTAGATGCCAGTTAGAATTAAAGGAGAGTCTTACATCTGGCTTCTTCATGCTGTGTTTATTTAAACTGTTTTCTATTACTTTACATCTGATTTTTCTTTCTATGGTTCTATCTCAGTGGGAGACACTGAAAACGATACTCCTGCAAGTGGTAGAGTTCGATGCTTACTGTGTTGGGCATGCTGGCCTTCCTTTAGCTCATAGGCGCGGGTTATGTAGAGAGCAGACCATCGCCTGGCCACTTGGATTTCACTGGATACAATTTTTTGGGGTAGTTTCTGTCTGTTTGCTATTGGTAGCACTATTTCCTGACATAAGAAAGTGAAGAAACAGGTGAAATCCTGTTTCTATTAAAAATACAAAAATTAGCTGGGCATGGTGGTGGGCGCCTGTAATCCCAGCTGCTTGGGAGGCTGAGGCAGGAGAATCGCTTGAACCTGGGAGGTGGAGGTTGCAGTGAGCCGAGATCGCGCCATCACGCTGTAGCCTGGGAGATGAGCAAAACTCCATCTCAAAAAAAAAGTGAAGAAACAGTATAATTTGAATTGTCAACATGTTTCCACCACTCATTCTGGTGAAGGGTTGACTGCTTGTGGGCGTCAGTCACGTAATTAACCTTTCATTTTTGTTGGGGCTGTGGGACCTGGCATTGGAGCAGCCTCGTGTGCATCTGCTGACTCACAGAGTTGGGAGTGACTCCATTGGTGGGCTCATTGGTGGCTTTTGGTTGAGTTATAGTAGGTTACTGGTAGGTGATTGTGGGATCAAAGACTTTGTAAGACTCATACTCATGGGTCCTTCCCAAAGCACAGGCGTCCTCAACTTTACTTTCCTTTTGGCCAGGAGGGACAGATGATTATTTCATTGCCTGAGAGTTGCCTGCTTACCACGGACACAGTGATTCGAAGCTACTTAGGGGCATACATTACTAAGTAAGTGACCACACACATGCTTACCTGGTGCAAGTGCTTCTCCTTAAGGTCTGTCATTGGCAAATATGTCACTTGAGACATAATTCATTAGAACCCAGTCCTTTGTAGAGCTGATAAATACCTGAATGATGTGAAAAGTTTACTCCATTCTAGAAAGTTTGCCTGCCCTTCCTTCCTTCCTTCCTTCCTTCCTTCCTTCCTTCCTTCCTTCCTTCCTTCCTCCCTTCCTTCCTTCCTTCCTGTCTCTCTCTCTCTCTCTTTCTCTCTCTCTCTCTCTCTTTTCTTGCTTGAGACAGAGTCTCACCTGTTGCCCAGGCTGGAGTGCAGTGTCGTGATCCTTGGCTTATTGCAACCACTGCCTCCCGGGTTCAAGCGATTCTCCTGCCTTAGCCTCCCAAGTAGCTGGGATTACAGGTGCCTGCCACCACGCCCAGCTAATTTTTTTTTTGTATTTTTAGTAGAGACAGGGTTTCACCATCTTGGCCAGGCTCGTCTTGAGCTCCTGACCTCGTGATCCACCTGCCTCGGCCTCCCAAAGTGCCAGGATTACAGGTGTGAGCCACCGTGCCTGGCCAGAAAGTTTGTTCTTAATTCACTGTAAATGGCATTTCTAAGGTTTTTAATAGGCTTCCTGGAGTGTGGGTATGATATCCCGATCCATCACTGACTAAGAAATAAAAATTAAATGGGATAATATATGTAAATCACAGCTGAGTGCCTTGGCTCATAGTAGCCTGTTCTCTTCCATCATAGTAGCTCTTGGCAAATGTAAGTTACTCTCTCTTATTTCTGCCCTTATTGTACTTCAGTTTTTCTTGAACTTTGAAGAGCTGTTGACATTGTGAAAGAATTAGTTTTATTTAGGTATAGAAGAGAGGAGGATGATGTGACAGAACTGTTTTCTGGCACACATTCTGCTGGGCCTTTGTTTTGGGGCATCTTTGAGGACAGAGTGAGACCCGCAGTGGAAGGGATTTCTAAATACAAGGGTTGAAAGAGTATACCGCTTCTTTCTTTCTGAGACAGGGTCTTGCTGAATTGCCTAGGCTGGAGTGCAGTGGCATGATCTTGGCCCCCTGCAACCTCCACCTTCCGGGTTCAAGCAATTCTCATGCCTCAGCCTCCTGAGTAGCTGGGATTACAGGTGTGCGCCACCATGCCCTGCTAATTTTGTATTTTTAGTAGAGACGGGGTTTCTCCATGTTGGTCAGGCTGGTCTCGAACTCCTGGCTCAAGTGATCCACCCACTTTGGCTTCCCAAAGTGCTGGGATATAGGCAAAGGGCCACTGTGCCTGGCGTATACTGTTTCTTAACCATTAGGTAAGTGCTGGTCTTTTTTTCCCCCTGGCATGTTTTTGGAAGAAAGTGAATAAGTCTTTTAGGCCTGTGTAGAGGCAACGATGCTGTCATTATTAACATTTTCTGAATCATTCTGAAATTTTGAGTGGAATGTATGGCAGTATAGGAATCTGGATGTTAAAGGATTGATGAAAACTTTTTCTAAATACATTCAGGCAACATGAGATCTTTTTATTGGCAATTGTGCAAATAAAAATACTGTGATACATAATTTGTAATAAAGCAGGTAAACTTAGGAATAAAAGCTTTAGAACTGCAACAAGTGTATATGAGCATATTTAGTTTTGTTTTAGGTTGGTGCCCTCCAATAGAGCTTTTAGCAATGACAGAGATGTTTTTTCTGCATTGTCCAGTATGGTGGCCACTAGCTCTGAATGGCTATTGCGCAATTAAAACATAGCTTATCTCACCAAGGGATTGAATTTTAAATATTCAATTCTAAATAATTAAAGGTTAAATTTAAATAGCTCTGTGTACCCAGTGATTACTATATCAGATGCTACAGGTCTCAGTTCTTTCCACCATTTTTTCCCCACCATATTTTATATCTTTATATAGGTGAGACAAATGGACTTAGTTAGGTCAAAAGCTTTACAACTGGAGAACCAAGTTGGAAGCAAAGAGGTTTTTTTGCAAAGAGGAATCTCTTGCAAACAAACCTGGAACTTGGCTTAGTGAGTCAGTTTTTCTGACATGTAAGTATGGCTCTTTCAGAGCACTAGCACTGGGGCTGTGTTCCCCCGGAGAGGAAGAGCCTTAAGGAAGGGAGGAAGGAACTCTTTTGAGTCTGTTAAGTAAACTGAGCGTGTTGACAGTTTGAACACACTCCTTCTGGCAGCAAAACAAACTGCTTGGCTTATTTCATATTTTGAATCAAAGTAATTCCTTTAAACTGGCTTTTAATTTTCAAAGGTGGAAGCCTCCTCCATCTCCTCTGCTGGCGCTGTGCACCTTTTTAGTTTCAGAAAAGCATGCTGGGGACCGATCTCTTTGGAAGCCTTACCTGGAGATTTTACCCAAGGCCTATACCTGCCCTGTTTGTTTGGAGCCAGAAGTGGTGAACCTTCTTCCCAAATCTTTAAAAGCAAAGGCTGAAGAGCAGAGAGCCCACGTGCAGGAGTTCTTTGCTTCCTCCAGAGACTTTTTCTCTTCTCTGCAGCCTCTGTTTGCGGAGGCTGTTGACAGCATCTTCAGCTACAGTGCCCTGCTGTGGGCTTGGTGCACCGTCAACACCAGAGCCGTGTACCTGAGGCCCAGGCAGTGGGAATGCCTTTCTGCAGAGCCGGACACCTGTGCGCTCGCTCCGTACCTGGACCTGCTGAATCATAGCCCACATGTCCAGGTGAGAAGCTGACAAGGGAGCAGCTATTCTATTTGGATAGGAAGGCTTCCACCGCCCAGAACCTGTGGCTGTAGATGGCGTCGGCGGCTTCAGGTGACCCTGTCGGGTTGGCCTGACGTCAGGAGGCTCCTGTTGTTCTTCTAGACCCCACTGTCCCTCCTGCAGTGCTTGCCTCGGCCCCTTTTCTCCACTCTCCTCTTCAGGCCTGCAGAGCCTCGTGCTGCGTCCTCTGTCCGGTCTTTCCCAGCAGCCCGTGGTGCGGAGCCTTCCTTCCTTCTCCCTTGTTCCTCCTTCCGGGACTGAAGCCCAGCTTGTTTTCCTGCCCTGTCCTTTTAAACTTGGTGTTATAGCTGTCACAGCATTTCTCTTTGCTCTGATCACTGACTGACTTGCTCTTTTTCCCACTGAGCTCTGAAATCTTTGAGAATGGGGTCTTTGTCTTGTTCCCCTTTGTCACCCCAGTGCTCATGGCAGGGCCTGGCACATAGTAGGTGTTCAGTAAATGTTTATTGAATGGATGGGTATTTGTGGGGAAAGGGTTCTGGGAAATAATGAAAGAAACCTGATTTGGGAGGTGGTCACAGATCGCCTCCTCCCCAGCGTTTTCCCCAGGTGGCTCATTTAGGAAATGAGTGTATTTGCGGGGCATGCAGGGGTAGAGGCCTGGCTTGGAGAGCAGAAGAGAGTCCATCAGTCGGCTCACCTGTAACCCCTTTGGGGTGTGTTGTGGAGGGACATGGCTGGGATCCATGTCCTGGCCATCGCCTTCACGTGACGTTCCACTGGAGAAGAGCAGCCATGCCTTGTGAGCCCACGTGCTAAGCTCACGTGCTCTCCACGTGAGATCAGAGCTTAGGGAGGTTCCTGCTCTGCTTTCTTAGCCCAGGAACAAGGGCTGTCTGCTTGTTACTTTTGTAGAAAGAAGTATCTTTAACAATCAGGAGCAAAGGAGCCTGGGATTAGGTGAGGTTTCTGTGGTTGATGTCGATGAAATAATATCGGGTGTGTAGTGCTTTAGGATGCTAGACATGAGGACTCTGTCAGTCCCCAGTGCAGTGATTTATTTTTATTAGGACTTCTGGTACATTTATGTGCCAAAACAATGATTTTATAGTTTACTGTAGGAAGACCACACCACAAACTACAGCCTGTGGGCTTGTGGCCCGAGAACCCTGAGCTAAGAATGGTTTTTACACTTTGAAAGGATTGTAAAAATACAACAACTTGTGACAGAGACCACATAGTGCTGGCAAAGCTGAACATATTTACTCTGTAGCTTTTTACAGATAAAGTTTATTGGCACCACCATGTCCTCCTTCCCTGGGCTGTGAGTGGACGTGACTAATAAACTGCTGATGATCTCATCTGTGCTGTGTCGGGTGTTGTGGTGTGGCCATCCCCAGACCCCTAGGGCAGGGCTCCCTCCATCATCAACGGGGTGAAGTCGAGGTGGATGAAACCGGAAATGGCATTTTCCCTGTGCGTAGTTACATGTATTGATGGGTGTTTGAAAGCTGCACCTGACTCACATTAATATTATGTAATAACTTAATCAGCTTTGTAGTTTTACACCTTACTTTAAAAAATACCTTTAACAGTTTTTCTTTCTAGGTAAAAGCAGCATTTAATGAAGAAACTCACTCTTATGAAATTAGAACGACTTCGCGTTGGAGAAAGCATGAAGAGGTATTCATCTGTTACGGCCCTCACGATAATCAGCGGCTGTTCTTGGAATATGGATTTGTTTCCGTCCATAATCCTCATGCTTGTGTTTATGTCTCAAGAGGTTGGAATCAACTTTGTTCTTAACATTAACACTACACAATTTTTTTCCCCATTTGGAGATGTGTATTTTCAGTTTTAATAAAAATATCAAAACCGTGAGACTGACAGACACATCACTAATTTTCTAATAGGTAGGCCTAGCCTTACTGTTATGTAATTTCAGTGTTGAAGTAAAAACAGCAAAGTTTTGACTGATATTCAGGATAAGAATAATTGAGAAGTTTTCATTGCATTGGGTCAGAAGATAGAATGGAAGAAAAGGAAAACTGCTAAGGAAATAAATACAGTATTAAAGGATGGAAATGTTTATACTGAGACGTTGTCACTGGCACTAAAGAAAATAGGATTAGAGAGCAATGAATACAAAATATTTATTAAGCACCTACTGTGTGTAAGACACTGTTAATCACAGAGATAAATCTATCTATAGTCCTTGTTTCTGGAGGTGGATGCCATGATGAGATTTGATTTCATGTATGTTCTTTTGTAATCTGTTAACTAGCCATTATCATTGGTTTTATAATTCTTGAGTCAGAGTTGCACTCTGTTGCTCAGGCTGGAGTGCAGTGGTGTGATCTTGGCTCGTTGCAACCTCTGCCTCCCAGGTTCAGCCAATTCTTGTGCCTTAGCCTCCAGAGTAGCTGGGATTACAGGCACACACCACCATGCCTGGCTACTTTTTGTAATTTTAGTAGAGACGGGGTTTCGCCATGTTGGCCAGGCTGGTCTTGAACTCCTGGCCTCAAGTGATCTGCCTGCCTCAGCCTCCCAAAGTGCTAGGATTATAGGAGTGAGCCACTGTGCCTTGCCCAGTTTTATTATTTTAAAATAGTAAGTTAGCCATTACACTTACAATGTGAAAATTCCAAATATAGTGTTAAAAAAGTACATAGAAGACTGATATTTCCCTTTCTGAAACTGTAGAGAAGCAGTTTTCTAGGCCATGAAAAAACGGCAAGAGATTTATTAAATATATAATTTGAAGCATTTTTAAATATAGATTTGATTGGAAATAGAAACTTGGCCAAGCTGTTACTACTGCATCTTATAGGCAGAATAATAATGTGATTTCTCAAAATAAAAATAGAAAAGCAAAAACTGGGTCTTGTTGCTAGAAAACCAGCTTTGAGATTGGCTTCATGTTTTCAAAATCCTGATACATTTAATATTGATGTCCATGAAGTGTTCATTTGTTGAATAAATTAATTTGAGCAAAAATTATATTTTAGTTATATTTACATTTTAAAAATAAAATAGAAAAATCCCTCATTACCCTGCTTCTCCAAATAGCTTTGTTAATTTGTGCATATTTACTTTGAGTTTTTTGTAGTTGCAGTCACTAATATCCAGACTCCTTTGAATTCTGGTTTGGAAAAAGCTCAGTGTTGTAAACCTTTCCTCCTGTTTTTGCAGGGCCTCTACTTCTGTTGACTGTAATTTTCCAACAGTCATGCTCATGTCCTAATGACCTGCTTGTTTTTGGTGGATTTACTTAGTGGGAGCACAAGCTGAGGTTATGCGTGTTTAGTCCTCCAGCCTTGAAATTCTTACAGCCTTTCAGGGACTCAGTACTGATGTGACTGAATTGGACTTGAAGAGTAGACTTCCTTTGTGTGAATTAGGTGGAACTGTTTATGCATGTCTGGGTTGCTAAGGAGAAAGGAAGTGAGTTGAGAAGGGAAGGGAGACATACTTTTGTCTAAATTCATGCCCTAACAGTCTGATTTTTTTTTTTATGTAGAAATACTTGTTAAATATCTTCCATCAACAGATAAACAGATGGACAAAAAGATTTCTATTTTAAAGGATCATGGTTATATAGAGTAAGTGTTTCTCTTTCCCTCTTAAAATTATTTCTTTAGGAAATTTTCATGGAAAACCTGGGGTTAAATTTTTGATGGGGGTGAGACACCTCCTGACCCTGTATCAGCTGACGGGTAGGTATTGAGCACTTACTATGTGCAGTAAAACTGTGCTTGATGTTGTGGAGGACATAAGGGGTATAAGATACTTGAAAGAAACTTCTTTAGGGACATAAGGTACAAGCTAGAAATATTAAATTATGGTACCAAAAGAGAGCTTGGATGCGTTGATGGGTGGCCCAGGGTGAGTCTGTCTCCCTTGTGGTCATGTGGAAAGGCCAGGCTGGGCCTCAGGAGGGCCCACGCACCTGGCAACATGGTTCAGGCTCTTGGGGTAGGTGGGTAGCGAGGTGATTCCATGCCAAGTGGCTAAACAGGGTTCAAGGCTCTCCCTTTTGGATTTTCTTTTCTGGATGAAATTAAGTTTGAAATGATCCCACCGTGGTGTGAGAGCAGCCTGGCAGTGGTGGCTGCTATCAGTGGGATGCCCAGGGTAGTTCCAGTTCTTAAGCGTTTCTTTTACTGGGAACTCCAGTGCATGGGCCTTGCCTCTGGCCCCTCATCCATGTTCAAGCTTCTGTCTTTTTTTTTTCTTTTATTTTTTGAGACGGAGTCTTGCTCTGTCGCCCAGGCTGGAGTGCAGTGGCGCAATCTCGGCTCACTGCAAGCTCCGCCTCCCGGGTTCACGCCATTCTCCTGCCTCAGCCTCCCAAGTAGCTGGGACTACAGGCACCTGCCACCACGCCTGGCTAATTTTTTGTATTTTTAGTAGAGATGGGGTTTCACCGTGTTAGCCAGGATGGTCTCAATCTCCTGACCTCGTGATCCGCCCGCCTCAGCCTCCCAAAGTGCTGGGATTACAGGCGTGAGCCACTGTGCCCGGCCAGCTGTTTACTCTTTAGAAAAAAAATGGGGAGAGAATTTTCTGTTACTTAGGCTTTCTTCTTAAGTATTTGCGGACTGATTTTCTCTTGTCCTTTGACCAAGATGGCAGGTTACATAACATTTAGCAACCCCTTTAAAAAGGTATTTGGCTCTTCAGTCGTTTGCTATGAGGTCATGAAATACTGAAATGACTGATTTGTCATTATTTGTTTTTCTACTTCAGAAATTTGACATTCGGATGGGATGGACCATCTTGGAGGCTACTCACAGCCCTTAAGTTGTTATGTCTGGAAGCTGAAAAATTGTAAGTTTCACATGTGTTGGTCTTAAGCTGTAGCAACAGGCTAGATAGAACTTTGGAGGGTTTGTTTGTTTTTGGCTTGCATTCAGATACCCAACCAGGGAGGAAAAAGGAATGTCAGACACTGGAGTTGCTTTCTCATTATGTAACTTGCCCATGTAGTGAATGTTTCATTTCTAAGTTTTAACTGTTTTGGAATTCTGGTTTTAGACTCGTAATCAGAATACATAGTTTTGATAATTTTTTTGTTTCTACTCATATTTTCTTCCTGGTGACCTGAAATCCTTTAAAAAGTGTGGGCATTGGCACTGTTCAGAGGAAAGTCTTAGAGTAGGTAGCTTTTGTCGAGGACAAGTAGAGCTAGAGCCCCTGACGTCGGTCCTGCCCTGGGGCAGATCCAGAAACCTGACTGAAGGGCTGGACTTTTCCATGGGGGAGGCAGGTCGGGGAGTCCCCGGTGTGGATGTGCATCCTGGCCAGGCTCCCTCATGTTCCTGCCTGCTGTCAGTCCTGTTCCCCGCAGCCACCTGTCGGCACATCCAGCTGTGCTGTACCCAGTGCAGGGGCAGCTTTAGCCTGAGTCCCTGGCAGGGAGAGCAGCCTTCAACCTTCTGCTGCTAGATATCCAGGGAGAACCTCTTGAAGATGGTGCCGGCTGTCCTTGAGCAGTTGGGAGGACTGACTGAGAGGAGGAGGCACAGTGCCTGGGAGCAGTTGGTGCCCCTTCAGTGACGCCTGTTCTTCTTGTGGATGAGATGATGGTGCTTCCTTCTTTTTCTCTAGGAACTTTTGGAGTAAAATTTCTCTCTGGTCTCAACACTAGACGTAGTTTTTGTTTTTATTCTTAGCAAATAGAGTGTTTTTATCTCACAGATACTATGAATTCTTTAACTGATGTTTCCTTCTTTTTCTTGTTCACTGGAAAACTGAGAGGCAAATCTGAGGTCCATCCAGTCGTACCTAGTGTTAGGGTGTGTGGTTTCGCACTGGCCCGTTCCTGCTGTCTTGTCTTTTCTCCTTTTGTCTTCCTTTGTCTTGTTTTCTGCCTTCATTCATCTTACCTTTTATTTTGTATGTACTTATGTTAGCTTCTTTAAATCCTTCTGGCAACAAGGTATGAGTCCTTTTTGGACACTTCAGCCTAAAATTAAATACAACAACTGGCTGTTTCCCAGAGGTCTTCCTTAGGCCTCTTTTCTTCCATTTGAGTTACTGCTTACGGAGTGGGTGGCGGAAAAAGCACGTGTGGGGCTCTGGCTGATGCGTGTTTGCAGTTCTTTCTGCCTCATTAGCTCTGTCACTTAGGGTGAGTGCTTCAACTTTCCTGAGTGTTTCTTTGAGTCTAGCATGGGGATAATCGTGCTTTCTTTGCTAGGTAACTGTGAAGATTAAATTAGGTAATGGTTATTCATGAATAACCATTCTGACTGACACACAGTCATTTCCTTTTTCTTTACTGAGAACTCATTTCACCTGTCATCTCTGAAACTGAAGCCTTCCGAGACTATTCCGGGCTGTGTCTTGCCAGCTGTTCTGAATCTAATGGGCTCCTGTTTACTTCCACAGCAGCCATCTTTCCTCCCCTTCGAAGCCACTTCCACTTCCAGATTCTCGGTGTTCAGAATCTGGTCCTCTATCCTCTTTTCTCCCAGTAGTTCTTCTTTCTAGTGTCTAGGTCTGGCGCTGCCACCTCTGCTCCGCGTCCTGCTGTGGCTCCCTTGCACCTGCCACAGCAGACCTGCCAGAGTGGGCCCTGCCTGCTGACTGAGCCCCATTTCCTGCGAGCCTTTGTGGTAGAGCACTGGAATGACCTGCATGGGGATGAAGGCTTGCTGTAGATTCCTCCTTCCAGACACGGAGCATTTGGCTTTGTGAATTGTGTCCCAGTTTGCTACTATTTTGGACAGACTGTCACTTGAAGGAAAACTCCTGCCTTTGCTCCTTAGTCCTCTGCCTTTCGGCTGTGGACTCGCCCTCCTGTTCTGTCACTGGCTTCGTTCCCATGGCCGGGAACAGGACTTCATTCACTCATGGGTCAGACACAGGCTTGTGATGATAATAACATTCAGTCCTTGCTTGCAGAGAGTACCCACCCCCCGTGCTTTTTATTCTCAGCTCCTCTTCCTCCTTTCCCATTACCTGGTCAGCTTCCACACAGGAGCTGCAAGTGGCGTGGAGGTTTGGGGAATCTGCTTATGGAATGAGTTGTATTATGCTCCTGGAGAAATAGGAGAAGGAGTTTATGTGTTGCATTGAAACAGAAAAGTCTGTTTTTTGAGAGTCTGCTAAAATTGTGTCATGGAACATTTTGGTTCTAGTACATGCTGGAAAAAAGTACTTCTTGGGGAGGTAATTTCAGATACGAATGAGAAGACAAGTTTGGACATAGCCCAGAAAATATGCTATTATTTCATAGAAGAGACTAATGCTGTGCTTCAAAAGGTATGTTTCTAGAATATGACATCCTTAAAGAAGTGTCTTGATTCAGCAGTTCCTTGTTTTGTACATGTTATTAGGGATAGTGCATTTCATAAGAGCATTGTTTAGTGCCTTAAATAAATAAATGTTGATGTAATCTCTATTTTTGTTTTTTTTGAGATAGAGTTTCACTCTTGCTGCCCAGGATGGAGTGCAATGACACGATCTTGGCTCACTGCAACCTCCACCTCCCAGGTTCAAGCGATTCTCCTGCCTCAGCCTCCCGGGTAGCTGGGATTACAGGCACCCGTCACCATGCCCAGCTAATGTTTGTATTTTTAGTAGAGACGGGGTTTCACCATGTTGGCCAGGGTGGTCTCGAACTCCTGACCTCAGGTGATCCACCCGCCTCAGCCTCCCAAAGTGCTGGGATTACAAGTGTCCACTGCGTCTGGCCTGAACCACCGCATCTGGCCCCCATTTTTGACTGTTAACATTGTACCTATGCTTTTTCTCTCAATTTTTTTCTTTCTTTATTTTCATTGATTTTTTCTTTTTCTTTTCTATTTTTTTTTTTTTGAGACAGAGTCTTGCTCTGTCTCCCAGGCTGGAGTGCAATGGCATGATCTTGGCTCACTGCAACCTCCACCTCCTGGGTTCAAGTGATTCTCCTGCCTCAGCCTCCTGAGTAGCTGGGATTACAGGTGCCCACCACCACGTCTGGCTAATTTTTGTATTTTTAGTAGAGACGGGGTTTCACCATGTTGGGCAGGCTAGTCTCAAACTCCTGACCTCAGGTGATCTGCCCACCTCAGCCTCCCAAAGTGCTGGGATTACAGGCGTGAGCCACCGCACCTGGCCTCTTTATTTTTAATTGGTCAGTAAAAATTGTACATGTTTATAGTGGACCACATGATGTTTTAAAATAGGTGTACATTGTGGATGGCTAAATCAAGCTATTTAACATATGCATGATCACATATACTTATTTTTTTGTGGTGAGAACACTTAAAATCTACTCTTAGCAATTTTCAAGTACATAATATATTGTTACTAACTGTAGTCACCACGATGTACCATGGATCTCTTGAACTTCAGCCTCTGGTCCAGCTGAAATTTGGTGTCTTTTGATCAACATCTCCCTAATCCCCCTCCAACCCCTCAGCCTCTGGTGACCACAATTTGACTCCCTGCATCTATCAGTTTGATGATTTAGAGTCCACATACAGCGAGATCATGCAGTATTTGTCATTCTGTGCTGGCCTATTGCCATGTGACAACATGTCCTCCAGGTTCATCCACGTTGTCACAAATGACAAAATTTCCTTTTTTATAAGGCTGAATGTACTTCACTGAGTATACATGCCACAGTTTCTTTATTCATCTGTTGATGAATACTTAGGTTGATTCCATATCTTTGCCTTTACTTTTTATTAAAAGGCAAAAAGTAAAAGTTACTGTGTGACTTGAAGCATTCTTTCTCATTGATGTGTTTATTTAGTAAATGTTTTAGTTAAATGAGAAATCAGCTCATTTGTATGAAAACATGCCTGGGATTTAAAGAGTGATTTTAATGAAGCTTGAAGACGTTATTGGAAATGAAATAAGCCAGACACGAAAGGACAAATACTGTATGATTCCACTTCTGTGAGGTTCCTAGAACAGACGAGTTCATATAGAGACAGAGAGTGGAGTAGAGGTGACTGGGGGTTTGGGGAGAGGGGAATAGGGTTATTGATGAATGGTTGTAGAGTTTCTGTTTGGGGTGATAGAAAAAGTTCTGGAGCTGGAGAGTGGCAGTGGATCTATAACAATGCGAATGTTCTTCATGCTGCTGAACCATACACTTAAAATTAGTTAAAAAGGTACATTCTATGAGATATATATATACATATATGTTTTACTATAATAACAATAATTAAAAAATAACTTTCAGGTGTCTCATATGAAGGATGAAAAAGAGGCCCTGATAAACCAACTAAGTTTGGTGGAATCCTTGTGGACGGAAGAGCTAAAGATTCTCAGGGCATCTGCCGAGACCCTGCACAGTTTGCAAACAGCTTTTACCTGATTTCACCGAAGCGCGTTTGGTCACCTCCTCTGGTGGGTGTTAGTCACACATTTTAGACTAAGGTTTGATGGACTAAATTAATATAGAGTCGATGAGTGGTATCTATTCAACAATTAGGAATTTAATCCTTTTCCTTTTGCTTTTCCTACAGAAACAGAAGTTAATTTGAAGAGCATCATCGTGGGCTGGTGTGGTGGCTGCCCCCAGGACACGCAGGATTTCTGCAGGGGGCAGCACAGGTTCTGGGATTGTGAGGCTGTGAGTGAAGGTGGACAAGCTGTCTGGATGGCATGTCTAATACTCTTTTGAATAAAGTGCTGAACTGTGAGAAGAGAGGTGGACTGTGAGGCAGCCAAGAGCCAGCTGCGTCCGTGTGTGGTCTGTCACTACGGGGCCTGCTTCTTATCTGACACAGCAGCTATCAGAGTCTAGTGGTTGTGCTTTTAAGATGCTCTGATACCATTGGGTTAAGGGGCAGATTGGCGGTGGGTGTGGGGCAGTGTGAGGTAGTCCTAGGTCCCCATCAGGGTGGCCTAGCCGCCAGCCCTTCCCTGTGTGGCTGCACTGAGGTGGGTGTTGAAGAGCCCCCTAGGGGACACACGGCTTCTGGGAGGAGGGAATGTCCTCTAAGCATGCTCCTGGCCTCTCAAGGTGGCGCTTGTCTAATTATTCACCTGGGAAGAATGACTGGCTCAGCCAGCGGCTCTTTCCGCTTTGTTCTGGCGACTTTCCTGGGCAGGCCTTTCCACCTGGGGAGCTGGCTCGTCCTGCACAGCTGGGCCGTGGTGGGCCTGTCTGCTTGATTCTGGGGTTCAGTGTAGGTCAGCTGATGGCAAACCACGGTGGTGGTTTGGCCTCTGTTCTTATTCTTGAGTTTTGATACTGCTCAGACCCTGGGTAGGGAGAAGGGGACGCTTCCTGCACAGCTCTCAGTGGCCTGTGGCCTTGGGACTGCCTGCATAAGTAACGGAGGGGCTGCTGGTCCTGTTCAGGCCCGTGCCGGGGACGCCACTTAGACAATGTTGCCCAGAGTCCTGTTTACTCTCCCATGGTTCATTCTTCCCAAGAACTCAAATTCCTTTCTCATTGGAGCCTAGCGAAACCAAATGAATGTGGCCTGCTGGCCTGAGGAGGCAGGCAGAGTTTAAAATAAAACTTTCTCATGATTTCTTGAACGTCTTTCCCTGTTTGTATATACAGTTTGTGTTTATTTTTCAATAGTTGCAGTATATTTTTTTTCAATATTCAGTATAATGCAGTGTATTTCATCATATGCTGTATGGAGAGTGGGCAGACTTCTGTGGAGGGCCCGATAGTAACCATTTGAAGCTTTCTGGACCTGTGGTCTTAGTCCCAGCGATTCTGCAGAGCGGCCATCGGCAGCATGTCAACCATTTGCAAGGCTGGGCTCCAGGGAAACTATTGACAACGACAGGTGGCGGGCCGTAGTTTCCTGACTGCTGTGCTATGCCAGAATTTTTTTTTCCTCTTCCCTATGAGTGGACCTAAATATGTTAATTACATGACACCTTTCAAAACGGCAGCCCCTTGAGCATTAAACACTTCGCAGACCCCGCATGGTCATTGTGCTTTCCTTGTCCAGTGATTAGAAAAAATGCGCGATGGGTGGGTGCAGTGCTTACACCTGTGGTCACGTTAGGGGAGGCTGAGGTGGGAGGATCTCTTGAGCCCAGGAGTTCAGGAACAGCTTGGGTGACGTAAAGAGTCCCCCCGCCCTCCAACCCGGTTCTTACAAAACAATTTAAAAAATGAGCTGGGCGGGGTGGCCCGTGCCTGTAGCTGCAGCCACTCAGAAGGGTGAGGCTTGAGCCCAGGAGTTTGAGGTTGCAGTGAGCCAGGATCGCGCTACTGTACTCCAGCCTGGGCAACAACTAACTGAGACCCTGTCACTAAAAATAATAATAAAGAAAAATTTAAAAATACACAGTGACAAAAAGCAGCTACTCAGAAACATTTACAACTAATAGTTCATCAGCACAGCAGATTTACATTTATTTACAGCTGAGTAATAGTTCATCAGCACAGCAGATCATCAGCACAGCAGATCTACATTTATTTACAGCTGAGTAACACTCCATCAGCACAGCAGATCTGCATTTATTTACAGCTAAGTAATAGTTCATCAGCACAGCAGATCTGTATTTACAGCTGAGTAACACTCCATCAGCACAGCAGATCTGCATTTATTTACAGCTAAGTAATACTCCATCAGCACAGCAGATCTGCATTTATTTACAGCTAAGTAATACTCCATCAGCACAGCAGATCTGTATTTATTTACAGCTGAGTAATACTCCAGCAGCACAGCAGATCTGCATTTATTTACAGCTAAGTAATAGTTCATCAGCACAGCAGATCTGTATTTATTTACAGCTGAGTAACACTCCATCAGCACAGCAGATCTGCATTTATTTACAGCTAAGTAATAGTTCATCAGCACAGCAGATCTGTATTTATTTACAGCTGAGTAATACTCCAGCAGCACAGCAGATCTGCATTTATTTGAAGAATAGTAGTATGAGACTGTAGACAATGCTATAGTTAGGTGAAGTCACGGACCCCTTGCAAGAAGCTTGTGGCCCCTTGTGGGGCAGTCCGTGGCCACAGGGTGAAACCGTCGCTTACTGTCCATACACTTCCTTTCGGCTGCTCTTTTGTTTTGGACTCAAAGACTCCAGTGACAGGCTGTTCTTGTCAAGTCATTCTGAAGGCAGCAAACCCATCTATCCCCACCTAGGGAGAGGCAGCGTGCAGTGCTGTGTGCAGTGCTGCTTAACCAACGGTGCTATTTTCTTCCTTATTCTCTAATCACCACCGCCCTCCCCGGACTCCCCCTAGCCATCTTTCTTCGTTTTCTCTTTGCTGGTGCTTTGGGTGTGCCTGAGGCTCCTAAGGACTTGCACCCCTGTTGGCGTCTGGTTCTGAATTTGGGTGGTAAACCTCCAACTGCTGACTTGGCCCGAGGGGACAGACAGCAAGAAGTTAAGGGTGATTGGAGGCATTCCTCGATCATCTTTCCAGCTAAGAATAGAATAGGCCCTCCTCTGTGGAGGGTGTTGAGTCTGGAGGCTGGCAGTGATGTTTGAGGAAATAGGTCTGTAATTCGGTGAAAATGGCTTTCTCACCGAAACTCCTGGCTGTGCCCCTTGAGGGCCCATGGGGTCCAGCAGAGGCGTTTCTGGCTCCTCCTTGGTGGTCGGCTGCTGCCTTCCGTACTATAGGTAAATGCTGGGCAGCAGATTTTGTCCCGAGGGGGAACATGTAACAGAACCCATGACTTGTGGGCTGATATTTGAACAGCCTTGTCAGGAATGCCACCTGTGGAATCCCTTGTAAAAGAGCTTTCTCCCACAGTCCAGAAAGTCCTGTGGGAACTAAAGGGAACAAAACGGAGGAAGGAAGGAGCAGGGACAATGCATCTTTCTCCAGCCCGGCCAGTGTATCCATGCATCAGCGCCCCACAACAGGACAGCGACCCCCACACACTTCAGCGGCCCCCACAATAGGACAGCGACTCCCCACACACATCAGTGCTCCTCACACAATGCACCAACGTCCCCACACACAACATGCCAGCATTTCCCACACACATGCCAGTGACCCCCACACAACACGCCATTGCCCCCACAGAACATGCCAGTGTCCCCCACATGACACGCCAGTGTCCCCCGCACACGCCAGTGTCCCCACACAACACACCATTGCCCCCACAGAACATGCCAGTGTCCCCACACAACACACCATTGCCCCCACAGAACATGCCAGTGTCCCCCACACACACCAGTGTCCCCACACAACACATGCCAGTGTCCCCCAGACATGCTAGAGTCCCACTGACAGCACGCCAGCACCTGCCCCTGCCAGCAGACATTTCTCTCCCATGCTCATCCCTCTCACCTTTCAGAGGGCATTTCTCCATGTTGTAACCTTTCGCTATTTTCTTGTTTTAATATCCTTTTATTCTATGTAGTTTTAACATTAGGCTATAAGAAAATTAAACAAAAAAACCCCAAAACTCCTGGGCCAGGCGCGGTGGCTCACGCCTGTAATCCCAGCACTTTGGGAGGCCGAGGTGGGTGGATCACGAGGTCAGGAGATCGAGACCATCCTGGCCAACATGGTGAAACCCCGTCTCTACTAAAAATACAAAAAATAAGCTGGGTGTGGTGGCGGGCACCTGTAATCTCAGCTACTCCGGAGGCTTAGGCAGGAGAATCGCTTGAACCCAGGAGGCGGAGGTTGCAGTGAGCCGGTATCATGCCACTGCGCTTCAGCACAGGCAACAGAGTGAAAACTCCATCTCAAAAACACAAAAAACAAAAAACTCCCTAAAATAGAATGTATTTAATAAAAATGTAAGGTTACCACTCCACAAGGTAGATAGTAGCAGGTGCTGTTACTATCCGAGGTGGGAGGATCACTTGAGGCCAGAAGTTTGAGACCAGCCTGGGCAACATAGTGAGACCCCCATGTCTCTACAAAAAATAATAATAAAAAAATAGCTGGGTGTGGTGCTGCGTGCCTGTGGTCCTAGCTACTCTGGAGGCTGAGGCAGGAGGATGGCATGAGTCCAGGGGTTCAAAGCTGCAGTGAGCTACGATCGCACAGCTGCACTCCAGCCTGGATGACAAATCTGTGAAGTCCTAATTAGGGCAAAGGAGTCAGGCTGGCGGAACTGAGGGAGTTAAAGAGATAAAGCAGATAAGTTATCGGCCTGCCTTCTTCATGGTCCATAGCCCTCCAGTGCAGATAACGTACATTACCCTCAATCCTCCTGCACCCAACTTAACATCAAACACTTCCGTTTATCATCAGACACCTTGGCTGATAGAAAAAGGCACGTTAGCTCCTTGCAGCCCTGGGGTTATCAGTATTGCGCGTAGCCAGCCCTATATAGCCGAAACCATCCTATAAAATCTCCAGGAGCCTTTGTCTCTGGCAGTCAGCTCCTCCTCCGCTGATCTGCCCGTTGCCTCCTAACGACGTGTTTTCATTCTTCCTCGTGTAAATCTGCCTTTCTTTACCTACAGCTGTCTTGGTAAATTCTTTTACCCCTGCATGCCACTGGCCCAAATGGTTGTCACACACCTGCGACAATTGAGACCCTGTCTGTAAAAAAAAAAAAAAAAAAGGTGGAGTGGGACTCAACAGCCACTGTGTCCTCCTGGTACCCGGCGTGATATTCCTCTTTCTCATCTAATTGTCACAATAGCTCTATGAGGTAGGTGTTCCATCTTTTGTTAGAGTTGAAGACACTGAGGCACAGATGGGTCAAATGACTTCTCCCACACCACGTGGCGGGGATTAGAAGCCAGCAGTGTCTGAGTTCCTGCCTCTGATGTGTGAGTGATACCTGTTTTTGCCTCCTAAGTTAGGCAGTCTAGGGTAAGGGAGGGGACCCGCCACCTTCAAGCAGTTTGTGTTGTCTGGTTTTGCTTTGTGAAAGGCCGAGTGACTACCTCACCTTGCAGGCTGTTCTGGAGGAACCAGGCAGCTCCACTCCCTGGCCCCGCTGCAGGGCAAAGAGTGAGCCAGTCTCTCTCACTGCAGCCTCACCTCGAATGGTCCTATTTCAGTTTTACAGCCCACTCCTCATCACACTGACAGCTCATATCTCATACAGGGCATAGCTGTTATTAGAGGGCCGAGAAGGGGTGAGTGAGCCCAAAGCAGGCCTTTTCTCGTTTCCGTGGAGTTCGTCTCAGGGGAGAGGCTCTCCTGCTGCAGCTGAAAGCTTTGTCTCGGTGCCACAGAAACTGCTCAGAACCCTGAAATCTCTTCCTAATGCCCAGAGTCAGAAGATAGGGCCAAGATCAGAACGGCAAAGACCCCACTCAGTAATGCTTGGGACAGTCAACAATTCCAGTTTTTACTGTGATAATCACAAAGGGAGACTAAACTGTTGACAGATAAAAGAGAGTTTGGGATGTCACAGAGGAGGCAGGTTGGGTCTAAGGGGAGTGTGTTTGGGACAGGCAGCGTAGACCTCTGCTTCTCGTGCCATGTCTGAGACCTGTGTCACTGGATGTCTTTGCCTTCTAAGCCTCTGATGGTAAAGGCTGTAGCAGTGGTTGGTGGCTTTGCTGTTCACTAGAATCACATGCGGAGCTTTAAAAAATTCTAAGGCCGGGTTCCCACTGCAGGGGTCTGAACTAGTTGGCCTGAGGTGTGCCGAGGCATTGGAGATTTAAAGGTCCCACGTGACTGATGTTCACCAAAGTTCCCTTTCTGAACCTCTGGGATATGGGAGCAAGCTGCTTTACCTTTTCGCAGCTGGAACTTTCTGGTTTTCAGAGGTGTGGGAGGCAAGCTGGAGAGTGTCAACTATTTATTTATTTATTTTCTAATATTTTTGGAGATAGAGTCTCGCTCTGTCGCCCAGGCTGGAGTGCAATGGCGTGATCTCGGCTCACTGCAACCTCTGCCTCCTGGGTTCAAGCAATTCTCCTGCCTCAGCCTCCCGAGTAGCTGGGATTACAGGTGCATGCTGCCACACCCAGCTAATTTTTTGTGTTTAGTAGAGATGGGGTTTCACCGTGTTGCCCAGGCTGGTCTCGAACTCCTGAGCTCAGGCAGTCCACCCGCCTCGGCCTCCCAAAGTAATGGGATTACAGGCGGGAGCCACCACGCCTGGCCAAGAGTGTCAATTCTTATACTACACAAGTTCATGCTGCCTAAATGATCTTTTAAATAGTACCACTTCATGTTGAGTACAGATGAATCCAGAGATCAACTCTTTATCATTTGGCTCAGTAAATACAGTTGGAGTGCCCGCCCAGTCCACAACAAATGATTAGCCAACGTTAATTCCACGTGTCTCCTTTAAAAGGAGCCACACCTCTCCGTGTCCAGAGTGTTTGGGCTGATGCTTGGTAAGTACCAGGTGGATCTTGGAATCCCCGTGGGACTTGGCAACGTGCTTGAGCCACTTCCACCTTTCGTACACTAGATGGCGCAAGAGGACCGCCGAGCTGACCTGGGTACTGAGGCTCGGTCAAGTCAGGCAGCAGAGAGTGGTTTTCCCAAATATTAGTAGCATCCAAACAAGGCAAAAGCAACTCTCTGCGTTTCTCCTGGAGGAAAATGCCAACGTTCACATTCTCCTTTGGGCGGATAAACACCACTTCAAGGTGATAGCTGCTCTGGAAGGGACCTGGCCAGGTGGGGCAGGGGCTGGAGAGGGCAGTGGTGGCTCAGAGGTCATGGCGAGAGGGGGAGGGGGTGAGACTGTGCAGGAACCATCCTGGCTCTGCCTACAGAGGAGCCACAAATAAAGGCATATATTTAGCCCTTACTTTTGAGGAGGAAAGAACTTTTCACACCGGGTAGCAGGTTTCAATTTCTATCCTAATTGATAGCAGGTAGACTCAGGCTGTTTCAGGCAGGCCAAAAGAAGGATGGCTCTGTTTTTTTTTTTTGAGACGGAGTTTCACTCTTGTTGCTCAGGCTGGAGTGCAATGACGCGATCTCTGCTCACTGCAACCTCTGCACCCCAGGTTCAAGCAATTCTCCTGCCTCAGCCTCCCAAGTAGCTGGCCTTACAGGCATGCGCCACCATGCCTGGCTGATTTTTTTATTTTTAGTAGAGATGGGGCTGGTCTTGAACTCCAGGCCTCAGGTGATCCACTTGCCTCAGACTCCCAAAGTGCTAGGAAGTGCTGGGATTACAGGTGTGAGCCACTGCGCCTGGCCAGAAGGATGGTATTTAAGGAGCTGAAACTGACCACCCACAGAAAGAGGGACGGATCCTGTGGCTCCTAGCTTCTCATCCACCAGGTATTTCTAGAATAAGAACGTGAAGCATTTTGTGGTGAGGTGGAAAGAATCCATTTCTGCTGACCAAGGGGAGGCCTGGCCCATCTGTTGTTAGAGGTGCATGATTGATCAGAGGTTGGGGCCTCAAGGTAGAGTGAAAAAACCATCAGAGTGCCCTTGAGCTTCTCTGTCCGCGGGTGACTGAGACACTGTAGATCCCCAAATGGCTGGTGATGGGGACTGACTCAGTACAACATCACATGGTGACTTGACGCTGATGGCCTCACTTGAAATGATTTCTTTGGTCAGCTGGACTTTATCAGAGGCTCTGTCATCTGCTCCTATGTGTAGACAAATTCAACTTGTGAACCGGGAAGCTGTTATAATGCTTTTCTCCCTCCTGATACCCTTCTCCTCCCCAGCCCCGTGCTATTGATACACATTCTGGCTTTATGTTGAGTGGAAGTTTGTTTTCTCTTTGGCATGTTGATCTAGAGGGTGCTACCAAGACATCGATGAGGCCAATATTCAATATCACAATATTGAAGGTTTTTTTTTTTTAATTGGAGGAGTAGAGAAAGGTATACATTACTGTTTATGTGATTGGAGTTGCCTCACTGGTGATGGTGATTATGTATATGGAATTCAGATATTATTTAAGGGAATTCAGTTTGGGGCCAGTCATGGTGGCTCATGCCTGTAATTCCAGCACTTTGGGAGGCTGGGGCAGGCGTATCACTTGAGGCCAGGAGTTCCAGATCAGCCTGGCCAACACAGCAAAACCCAATCTCTACTAAAAAATACACAAATTAGCCAGGCGTGGTGGCACATCCCTGTAATGCTAGCTACTCAGGAGGCCAAGGCATGAGAATCGCTTGAATCTGGAAGGCCCAGGTTGTAGTGAGCCTAGATCATGCCACTGTACTCCAGTCTGGGCAACAGAGCAAGACTTTGTTTCAAAAAAAAAAAAGAGTAGGCCGGGTGGCTCACGCCTGTAGTCCCAGCACTTTGGGAGGCTGAGACAGACAGATCACCTGAGGTCAGGAGTTTGAGACCAGCCTGACCAACATGGAGAACCCCCCGTCTCTACTAAAAATACAAAATTAGCAGGGCATGGTGGCTCACGCCTATAATCCCAGCTACTTGGGAGGCTGAGACAGGAGAATCACTTGAACCTGGGAGGCGGAGGTTGCGGTGAGCTGAGATCGCGCCATTGCACTCCAGCCTGGGCAAAAAGAGTGAAACTCCATCTCAAAAAAAAAAAAAAAGAAGTATTCAGGTTGGAATAACAAGTTTTTTTTGAGACAGTTTCATGCTCTGTCACCCAGGCTGGAGTGCAGCAGTGGCACAATCTCAGCTCACTACAACCTCCACCTCCTGGGTTCAAGTGATTCTCCTGCCTCAGCCTCCTAAGTAGCTGGGGATACAGGCGTGCACTACACCACCACTCCCAGCTAATTTTTTTTGTATTTTTTTAGTAGAGATGGGTTTTGCCATGGTTAGCCAGGCTGGTCTTGAACTTCTGACCTTAGGCGATCCAACCGCCTCGGCCTCCCAAAGTGCTGGGATTACAGGTGTGAGCCACCCACACCGGGCCACAAGTGATTTTTGATGGTTGTGGTTCAATGTTAAGAGTAGGTGGCCACCAGGTAGTCTAGGCAGGGAGTCTTGACTCACAACCATGGCAGCAATCGTGCGAGAGAAGAAATACTGTGTCTCTGTATTAGAAGGCAGTGTCTCTGATACCAGCAGGAGAAAAGTACTGGCAGGGGGCAACTGCTAGGATCTAGCTTCTTTCTTTTATAGGTCACCAGGGAAAAAGTCTATAAAGGAGGCCACTACCACCAAAAAATGTCCCCCAGGAAGCTAAATAAGTGCTTTCAGCTTTGTTGATTGGGGCCGTTTGCTTTAGAACCCTGGTCCTCACAGGGTGATCTGCAGAGCACAGCATCAGCAGCACCTGGGAGCCTATTAGAAATTCAGGCTCTCTGCTGGGCGTGGTGGCTCACACCTGTAATCCCAGCACTCTGGGAGGCAGAGGATCACCTGAGGTCAGGAGTTCAAGATCAGCCTGGCCAACATGGGGAAACCCCGTCTCTACTGAAAACACAAAAATTAGCTGGGTGTGGTGATGGCACCTATAATCCCAGTTACCCAGGGAGGCTGAGCCAGATCACTTGAGGTCAGGAGAATCGCTTGAACCTGGGAGGTGGCGGTTGCAGTGAGCCGAGATCGCGCCTCTGCACTCTAGCCTGTGCGACAGAGTGAGACTGTCTCAAACACACACACACACACACACACGCACACACACACACACACAAATAAAAAGAAAAGAGATTCAGGATCTCAGGCCCTGCCCTGGACCCACTGAATCAGAATCTGCATCGGAACAAGATTCCTATGTACGTGAACGTTAGAAAAACAGTGTCTTCGAGGTGTGACCAACTCCAGGGATCGAGCCAGTTGGGCAGTTTATGACCCGTCTTATGGGCTGTCCATTGGCAATCCCTTTAGCCCTGTTGTGGTTCACCCTTCCTTGACACGAGGTGCCAGTGGAGATGGCTCATTTACAGAAAGTGAGGTAGGGCTGGCTGGCGTTCTGCTCAGAGGACCCACGAGGCCCGATTATCAGCACAATGAGCATGGTTTTGCTCCTTTTACTTTGGGGCATGGCAGTTGCCAAAGACTTCTTGAAGTGGGAGGCAGCTGGACAGAAAGCCACCAGCCCCTTATACCACATGCTGGGGACCCTCTGTGCCATGGGGCTATGGACCTCCAGCCTAAATCACATGCATTCATGCGTTTCTCATTCACCGGGAAAAACAGATCCCAGTGCAGCAGTGTGGTTACAAAATCGCCGAGCCCCACAGGTGCATTAGGACTGGTGCACCCTGATTGGAGGGGGTCCCAGGATGTTCAGACTGGACCGTGGCATTGACTTAGCATTTCTAGGTGCCAGCACAGTACCACAGGCTGCCAGCCCTGAATCAGTTTCATCCTCAATGGCTACACTAGTCTACTCCCAACAGATGGGGAAAGTCCAGCTCGGTCAGTCAGTCCAGCTTATTTTTATTAGCTAGCAAAGTCCCTTCCTTGTCCAAGGTTCGTGGCTGGTATAGACAGGCCAGCTTTGGGTCCTGGTCTGCTGGATACCATGTGGGCACTTGGTACCCTCGCAGCCTTGAGAGGGTCCTGCTCTTTTGCCCAGGCTGGAGTGCAACGGCCAGTCATGGTTCACTGCAGCCTCAAATTCCTGAGCTCAAGCAACCACCCTGCCTCCGTCTCCTGAGCAGTTGGAACCACAGGCATGCACCACCACACCTGGCTAATTCTAAAAATATTTTGTAGAGACAGGGGTCTCACCATGTTGTGCAGACTGGTCTCAAACTCTAGGCCTCAAGCAATCCTCCCACCTTGGTCTCCCAAAATGCTGGGATTACAGGCATGAGCCACTGTGCCCAGTTACCACCCAGCCTCTTTCCAGTCATTTCCCCTGGCTGCTCTCTGATTCCCCACAGCACTGAGGTCAAGGTTGAGTTTCAGTGGAATCTTAAAGAACAAGCAGAGAAGGATGTTGGGAAAGGCGGTGGTGGAGGGGGAGCAGACTTCTCCTTTGCTTTGTCTTGGCCATCATAGATTCTGGGACAGGAACCTCAGAAAAGGAGGAAACTTGGCTGGGCGCGGTGGCTCATACCTGTAATCCCAGCACTTTGGGAGGCCAAGGTGGGCAGATCACTTGAGATCCGGAGTTTGAGATCAGCCTGGTCAACATGGTGAAACCCCGTCTTTACTAAAAATACAAAAATTAGTCGAGTGTGGTGGTGGGTGCCTGTAATCCCAGCTACTCGGGAGGCTGAGGCACTAGAATTGCTTGAATCCAGGAGGTGGAGGTTGCAGGAGCCGAGATTGCAGCACTGCACTCCAGCGTGAGCAACAGAGGGAGACTCTGTCTCAAAAAAAAAAAAAAAAAAAAAAGAGGAGGAAACTTCGGGAGAGATGGGGGTAGGGGGGTGGGGGTGGGACCAGATGACTGCACTTTGAAAGTTGGCTGTGCCCTCTCTTTCCTTTGGCTTTGGTTGCCTTCAGCTGGTTCTAACATGCTCAGAGCTCGTGTACGGAGGCAGGTGGGGCTGCCGGCCGCCCGGGCATGCTGGCCAGGCTGATTTCACGGGATTGTTTTCAGCCATTAGTGCGTATTGTGCAGAATGACGGGGAACAGGGCCTAGTGCCTCTTTTTCCCTTCTTTTGTTTATATACTTTTTTCCTCTTTGTGAGGGAGAAAAAAGAGCTGACTCCCTTTCAAGGGACATGAAAACTGAGTTTTGTCTTCCCTTCCTATTACTGTCAAACAAAAGTCACCTTCAAACTCCAGCTCACATGGAGTCTGTCACTGGCAGGAAGCAGGGCCTTCCCTCCTGAATGTATAACTTACAGTAAGTTCTCAGCAGACCAAAAAAAATTCCTTTTATCATGTTCTGGTTTTTTTCCTTCCACTGTTTTATTTCACTTATAACATCACTCAGGCCCAAATGGTATTTGTCAGGAGTAATTGGCAAACGCTGGAGGCTGTGTTCAAGGCTGCTTGAATGGAAAATCTCAAAGCAGTTGTCCATGTTGAAAGAAAATATTATATTTGATCTTTTTAAAAAACGATTTTTGCAGACATGATGCATGTCTGCATTCTTTAGCCTTACAACCTCTTTATATTTGGGGGGGAAAAAAACCTCCCTGCAGGAAGTAGCACTTCACAGTTAATTTACAGCACGTCGGAGAAGTAATGACAACACATGAAAAGTCATTTTAAAAACACGACTATGATTTATTTTATTAGCTAGCTCATAAACCTGTACTGGTTTGCAGGTTGTTATGTATTGAGTTATGACTTCAAGCTTTGCATTTCATGTGTATTTCTCTGAGGATGTTTATTCTTCTGGATGAAAATATGCTTAAGGATGGTGGCAGCCATTCACCGGGGGTGGTGTAATACCTTCACATGCAGTCTCATTTCTAAGCTACATGCTTTTCCAGAGCAGGACATCATATAGCCAGCAAATGAGAATCATCTGATTAAACTGAGGCCCAGAGAGCTGGGATAATGTGACTGAGGCCATGCAGTGAATGGTGACTGGGTACCCTAAGCCTGTTAACATCATGCTGTACCAGCTGGTTCCTCTGTGCATTTTCACTTCCAGGAACAGAGCATAGCATCAATGACACAGTTTTGAGGCTTTTAAATCCATACTACCCCCTATTAATATGCCTTCCTCCATGTTCCAGGGGCGTATGTGCACATTCCCAAATGACGCAGTCCAGGGACTGAGGATGGCAGAGCTCATGGGAAGTACCACCTCATATCTGCTATGCTGGGATAATTCTGGAACAATCACATACCAAGAGCCACTTTGATGTTATAGAAAATTCCATACCAGGAGTTGGCAAACTATGGCCAGTTTCTATTTTTGTAAATAATTTTTTTTTTTCCTAAGCCGGGTATGGTTGCTCACACCTGTAATCCCAGCACTTTGGGAGGCTGAGCTGGGTGGATCACTTGAGGTCAGAAGTTCGAGACCAGCCTGGCCAAAATGGCAAAACCCCATTTCTACTAAAAATACAAAAATTAGCTCGTTGTGATGCACACCTGTAATTCCAGCTACTCAGGAAGCTGAGGCAGAAAGAATGACTTGAACCTGGGAGGCAGAGGTTGCAGTGAGCCAAGATCACGCCACTGCACTCCAGCCTGGGTGACAGAGTGAGACTCTGTCTGAAAGAAATTTTTTTTTCTAAATGCAAACTTTTTTATTATGACAAAATATGCATAACATAAAATTCACTATTTTAACCATTTTAAATTGTACAATTCAGTGGCATTGAGTATATTCACACTTTGTATAACCATCCCCACTATCTAATTTCAAAACTTTTTCAGCACCCCAAATAGGAACTCTGTACCATGAATCAGTAACTTTCCATTTCCCACTTTCTCGAGCTTCTGGTAACTTCTACCTTCTATCTCTATGAATTTGCCTGTTCTAGGTACTTCATGTAGGTGCAGTCATACGATCTTTTTACTTTTGTGTCTGGCTTATTTTACTTAGCATCATGCCTTCAGGTTAACTCATGTTGTAGCATGTGTCAGAATTTCATTCCTTTTTAAGGCTGTATACTATTCCTTTCTATGTATGTGTATCTACACATTTCGTTTGTCCATTCATCTGTTGATGAACACCTGGGTTATTTCCACCTCTTGGCTGTTGTGAGAATAACATTCATATACAAGTATCTGTTTGAGTCCCTGCTTTACATTTTTTTGGGTATAGACCCAGGCATGTGTAAATAAAGATTTTCATGTGTATTTGTTTGCCAGTCGCATATGCTTGGTTTCAATTCTCAACTTCAGAGCTGAGTAGGTATGACAGAGACTACTTAGGTTTGTGGTTCACAAAGCTGAAAATATTTACTATCAAGCCCTTTGCTGGCCTCTGCTAGAGCTGATACAGTATGTGCTCTCTTCGATGGCTCTGTTGGCGAGTGCCTCTCTCCATCACTGGCTTTGAACAAGGCCTAAGTGTTTGCCTGGTACTTGGTACCCACAGAGTGATAGCATCAGGCATGCTCCAACCACCAGCAAGCTTGCTCGCCCCCCTCGCCGGGTCTGCCATCCTCCCAGGGGTTTGCTGACAGCCATGAGATGCTGCTTTTTGGCTCTCTTAGAACCTGGAGCAAATCTTCTCTATACTGGGGCAGCATTTTTTCCCCTGCCTTGACCCATAGGTGTTAGTTTTCCAGGGCTGCCATTACAAAGTTCCACAAGCTCGGTGGCTTAAAACAACAGACATTTATTCTCGCACAGTCCTGGAGGCTGGAAGTCTGAAATCATGGTGTCAGCAGGGCTGTGCTTGCTCTGAAGGCTCTCAGGGAGAATCTGTTCCCTGCCTTCCTCCCAGCTTTTGGTGGCGGCCGGCCATCCGTAGGGCTCCCTGGCTTGCCACTGCGTCACTCTCATCTCTGCCTCTGTGGTCACATCACCTTCTCCCATGTCTCTTTCTGTATCTGTTTCTCCTTTTGTCTTGTAAGGCTCATTGCATTCAGGGCTCACACAGCTAATCTAGTATGATCTCAACTTGAGATCCTTCTCTTAATGACATCTGCAAAGATATGATTTCCAAGCAAGGCCGCATTCACAGGTACTGGGACTTAGGGATTGGGCATGTCTTTTTTTGGGGGAAGGGGACACAATTCAACCCACTGCAACATATAATGGATGGCATTCAAATCCAAACGGAATAGATGTATATATATAGCTAATAAAATGACACATCCCATGAGTGGACTCCGATTTTGAGAAAATATAAGTTTATTATTATTTTTTTTAAAGAAACGGAGTCTTGCTCTGTCACCCAGGCTGGAGTACAGTGGTGCAGTGACAGCTTACTGCAGCCTTGACCTCCTGGGCTCAACTGATCCTCCCACCTCAGCCTCCTGAGTAGCTTGGGGTTACAGGCTCATGCTCCTGCACCCAGCTGATTTTGAGAAAATATCAAAAATCTGGTAGGGAAGTAAGGCAAATAACGCTGCTTTTTTTTCCCCCCCAGGGACATTGATAAACACATTCATCCACATGAGTAAAGCAGCCATGTAAAGGTCTCAAAAACTAGTCATTGAAAATCATTTAAAATGTATTTTATTTTTTAGTTTTTTTTTGGAGACAGAGTCTCATTCTGTCATCCAGGCTGGAGTGCAGTGGTGCAATCTCGGCTCCTTGCAACCTCCACCTCCTGGATTCAATAGATTCTTTTGCCTCAGCTTCCTGAGTAGCTGAGATTACAGGCGCTCACCACCGCACTTGGCTAATTTTTGTATTTTTAATAGAGATGGGGTTTTGCCACATTGGCCAGGCTGGTCTTGAACTCCTCACCTCAAATGATCCACCCACTTTGGCCTCCCAAAGTGCTGGGATTACAGCCATGAGCCACTGTGGCTGGTCTAAAAATGTGTTGTAAGGACTAGATTATTTTTTAAAAGAGTATTGATTTGTCTTCCTTTTCTATATTCCACAGATAATTAAGCAAACAGGCCAAGGGTAGTGATGGCTCACACCTGAAATCCCAGCACTTTGGGAGGTTGAGGCGGGAGGATCACTTGAGGCCAGGAGTTTGAGACCAGCCTGCTCAACACAGCAAGACCCCGTCTCCACAAAAAAAAAAAAAAAAAAAAAAAAAAATTAGCTGGGCATGCTGGCACAGAGCTGTAGTCCCAACTATTCTGGAGGCTGAGGCAGGAGGATTGCTTGAGCCCAGGAGGTTAAGGCTGCAGTGAGCTAGGATTGCATCACTGCACTCTAGTCTGGGCTACAGAGTGAGAATCTGTCTCAAAAATACAATAAATAAAATAAATAAGATAATTAAGCAAGCAAGTAGCACAATAAACACATTTAAATAAACACATTTTTGTTAAAAATCGCAGTAAATGGAATTCACACATTTTTGGCTATGTAAGAAGAACTCCAGTAGAGTAGCCTTGATTCTCATAAGGGCTGCTAGTGGCTTCCCCTGCTGATGAGGAACACAGGACAAATCCAGGACATCTGATTTTTCTTGTGGTATGTGCATGAAAGCTAATCTGAATGATAATACTGGAAAAAAGCAAAGAGGAGTTCATACAGCCTGATGGCAGATTTCTCCTCTTTGCTTGGAGAGAGGCAGGGTGGCGTATTTGTTCATCAGCAGTGCAGGTGTTACTCACACGTGTGTTTAGCCTTGACCTCTTTCCTGTTAAAAATCCATCTCAGGGCCGGGCACGGTGGCTCACGCCTATAATCTCAGCACTTTGGGAGGCTGAGTGGGGTAGATAGCTTGAGGTCAGGACCTCAAGACCAGCCTGGCCAACATGGTGAAACCCCATCTGTACCAAAAATACAAAAAAAAATTAGCCAGGTGTGGCGGTGGGCACCTGTAATCCCAGCTACTCAGAAGTCTGAGGCAGTAGAATCACTTGAACCTGGAAGGCGGAGGTTGCAGAGAGCCGAACCTGGAAGGCAGAGGTTGCAGAGAGCTGAGATCGCATCACTGCACTCCAGCCTGGGCAACAGAGCGAGACTATGTCTCGAAAAAAAAAAAAAAAAAAAGAAAAGAAAAAGAAAAAAGAAAACGAAGAATATATTTCAGAATGAAATGCAAAAGAAAACAACAGAAACTATAAAACCACACCTGCAAGCAGCAGAACAATCTGTAGTTCCCACGGCTGCTCACTGTGGATCAAGGGCTTCTGGGTTGTGAGGGGAAGCGTAGGTGGTTCATTCATTCTCACCTAACTTCTTTTTTTTCACTACAGAAAGCACATCGGAAGTGACATTATTTTAGGGATGATGTTTAAGCCATTCTAGGCTTTTGAAGGCATAATTTAATTTTATGTCAGGGAGGCTAAATTTGGATTAATAACAAATGACTCGTGCACACCTCGTAGCTGCTTGGGATAATGTTACAGTTGGTCTCAATGTATGAGATTATTTCCCTGTTGGAAAAATAGGGGCTTCCCCAGCCAGAGCACAGCAGTGTTACAGAGCAGTGGAAATGGGAGCCGCAGCTGAACTTTCTGGAAAAAGAAATCTGAGAGCAGGACAATGTCGAGAGGGCCTTTCTTGGTCCCACATAGAGCGGGCATCAGGATTCTGCAGTTGTCTGGAGCTGTGCAGGTAGAAATGGCGGCACCCAGGGCCATGCAAGTTTTTCTTAGCCAGACTGATCCTTCGAGGGAAGCTTTTTAGAGTGGTCCATTGAGAAATGGAGAATGTGCTAGAATTAGACTATGAAGCCCTCATGGAAGCAATCAGCTCCACCAGCATCAAACCTCGGAGTTGTGATGGGGACACATAGAATGGTATCCTCAGACACGGTGGGGCCCAGGACCTGTTACCAAGCCCAGGAACACCAGCTCTGGGCTTCACTTCCTGAAGCCCTGCTTGGCCTCCCATTCAAAAGCACAAGGAATATCAAAACATGTCTCCCCAAATCTTACCACGCAAAATCTCATTCTGAAAGGGGAAGAAGAGAGGAAGTTAAGGACTGAGGAGGAGAAGCGAAGCGTTTCTTTTTGTTTTTTGGGGGGTTTTGTTTGTTTTTTTTTTGTTTTTTTGAGATGGAGTCTTGCTCCATCACCCAGGCTGGAGTACAGTGGTGCTATCTCGGCTCATTGCAACCTCTGCCTCCCAGGTTCAAGCAATTCTCCTGTCTCAGTCCCCCGAGTAGCTGGGACTACAGGCGTGCACCACCACGCCCAGCTAATTTTTGTATTTTTAGTAGAGATGGGGTTTCACCATGTTGGCCAGGCTGGCCTCGAACTCCTGACCTCGGGTGATCCACCCGCCTCAGCCTCCAAAGTGCTGGGATTACAGGTGTGAACCACCATGCTTGGTGGAAGCAGAGGGATTTTAGAATCATTTCACTATTTCCACTGAAAACTTCTTGCTCCACTCCTCCACAATCATTCATTTTCATGGGGGTATAGGATAGCGGTGGGAAGGCTTGGAGTGATGTATATTTGTCTCCATTATCACAATCTTTCCTTCCCATTAAAATGTGTTACCTCCAAATTTGTGATATAGCATTGCAATGTAATCTGGCAATGTACAAAGAGAAAAGGAAATAAATATTGGTCTGAAGTAGGGTAAATATGACGTACAATCACTGATGTCAGCAGCTATCAAAATTGTAAAACATAATCATGGCTCTTGATTCTAGCATAGTGAAGATCTGGGTTGATGAACTGTGACCCATGGGCCAAATCCAACCTAATGCCTGGTTTGTTTGTTTGTTTGTTTGTTTTTGAGATGGAGTCTCGTTCTGTCACCCAGGCTGGGTGCAGTGGTGCGATCTTCGCTCACTGCATGCAACCTCCGCCTCCTGGGTTCAAGCGATTCTCCTGCCTCAGCCTTCTGAGTAGCTGGGACTACAGGTGCGTGCCACCACGCCCAGCTAATTTTTGTATTTTTTGTAGAGACAGGGTTTCACCATGTTGGCCAGGCTGGTTTCGAACTCCTGAGCTCAAGTGATCTTCCCACCTTGGCCTCCCAAAGTGCTGGGATTACAGGCATGAGCCACCGTGCCCAGCCCCGATGCCTGTTTTTATTAATAAAGTTTCATGGAAACACAGCCACACACACCCTTCATTTACATACTGCCTATGGCTGCTTTGTTCTTACAAAGGCAGAGCTGAGTAGTTGCAACAGAGACTGTATGTATGGCCTGCAAAGCTGAAAATATTTACTATGAAGAAATAGAAGAACTTTACCAATCTCAATTTAAAAATTAAGATGGGCTTTTCATAAGATGGCACCAAAAGCAAAGAAGGAAGCTCCTGCCCTCCTAAAGCTGAAGCCAAAGCGAAGGCTTTAAAGGCCAAGAAGGCAGCGTTGAAAGGTGTCCACAGCCACAAAAAAAATGATCCACATGTCACCCACCTTCCAGCAGCCCAAAACACTGTGACTCCAGAGGCAGCCCAAATATCCTCAGAAGAGCACCCCCAGGAGAAACAAGCTTCACCACTATGCTATTATCAAGTTTCCGCTGACCACTGAGTTGGCCATAAAGAAGATAGGTGACAACAACACATGTGTGTTCATGGTGGATGTTAAAGCCAACAAGCACCAGATCAAACAGTCTGTGAAAAAGCTCTATGACATTGACATGGCCAAGGTCAACACCCTGATTCGGCCTGATGGAGAGAAGAAGGCATATATTCCACTGGCTCCTGATTACGATGCTTTGGATGTTGCCAACAAAATTGGGATCATCTAAACTGAGTGCAACTGGCTAATTCTAAATATATGTATATCTTTTCACAAAAAAAGTTAAGATGGAAACCAAAGCAAAGATGAACTATGGAGACAATCTAAGCAGTGATCTTCTACTATAATATTGGATTGCATTTGTGTCTGCTTTCCCTCTCGCCCCACACCTGCTTTAACTTTTTTTTTCTCTCTGAAATACTTCTAGGTAAAAGTGACAAGCTAACTGGCAAACCTGCAGAAATTAAATTACATTCAGAAGATGGCCTGGGATGGGAGCAGTGGCTCATGCCTGTAATCCCAGCACTCTGGGAGGCTGAGGCTTAAGGACCGCTTGAGGCTAGGAGTTTGAGACTAGCCTGGGCAACATAGCAAGAGCTCGTCTCTACTAAAAATTAGAAAAAAAAAAAAAAATGAGCCAGGTGTGGTGGTGTGCACCTGTAGTCCGAGCTACTTAGGAGGCTGAGGTGGGAGGATTGCTTGAGATTGGGAGATTGAGGCTGCAGTGAGCTATGATCACACTACTGCAGTCCAGTGTGGGTGACAGAGTGAGACTCTGTCTCTAACAACAACAACAAAAGGAAGGTGGCTTAAGATTCTTGTCTATTTCTCTCTTCCGAAAGGATCTGCTGGATATCTTCACTGTTGCGTTCATAGCACAAGTAGTTCCTCTATGTTTCTGAAACACTGATTCACTTTAATCAGTTCCTAAAATGTTGCTAAATAGTGACTAATGGATGTTTCCAACATTTGTAATGCACTTGAAAAGCCGCTAATCAGAAACACAGCAATCAAGTCATTTATCACATATGAGAAGTCCCTGTTCACAAGACTGTGAATTCTCGTGATTGATTCCATGACTATAAAATAGCATCATGGTTTTTTACATACTCAACTTGCAACGGCATACGCCCCATATTTTGACAATGGGGAAAAAAAGCCCAGTTATCTTGTGTCTTCTTTAAAATTGACGTTGAATATTCAGAGCTTTGAGACTTTCGGGATGCCTGAGTCACATCCAACATTTTACTCAGCAATTTTAAAAAATAGCAGAGGTTGCAGCGAGCTGAGATCATGCCATTGCATTCCAGCCTGGGTGACAGAGCAAGACTCTGTCTCAAAAAAAAAAAAAAAAAAAAAAAAATAGTGGCTGCATCATCTTACATTCCCACCAGTAGTGTATGAGGGTCCCAGTTTCTCCACATCCTCACCAACACTTGTTTTTTTGTCTTTTACATTGAAGCCATCCTAGTGGGTGTGAGGAAGTATCTTGCGGTTTTGATTTGCATTTAACAATTGAATTATTTATCCTTTTATTGTTGAGTTGTAAGATTTCTTTATATATTGTGGATGCTAGACCCTTAACAGATATATATGATTTGAAATATCTTCTCCCATTCTGTGGGTTGCCTTTGCACTTTCCTGACAGTGTCCTTTGAAGCACAAAAGTTTTTGATTTTGATGAAGCCTGATTTATCTATTTGTTTCATTTGGTTGTTTGTGCTTTTGGTGTCATGTCAAAGAAACCGTTGCCTAATTGAAGGTCATGAAGGCTTATACTTATTTTTTTTTCTTCTAAGAGTTTTAGAGTTTTAGCTCTTGCATTCAGGACTTTGATTCATTTCAATTACTTTTTGTATATGTTAAGAGGTAAGGGTCCAACTGCATGACACTGTCTGGGCAATTATTTTTTTGAATTTGACTCCAAAATCACGGGTACAGCAAAAATAGACAAATGGGATTACTTCAAACTAAAAAGCTTCTGCACCACAAAGGAAACAACAGAGTGAAGAAACAACCTATAGATTAGGAAAACATATTTACAAACCATACATGTGATAAGGGGTTAATATCCAAAATCTATAAGGAACTCAAACAACTCAATAGCAAGAAAACAAATAATACAGTTAAAAATGGTCAAAGGACTTGAATAAACATTTCTTAAAAGAAGACATACAGGCTGGGTACGGTGGCTCACTCCTGTAATCCCAGCACTTTGGGAGGCCGAGGCAGGGGATTGCTTGAGCCCAGGAGTTCGAGACCAGCTGGGCCAACATGGTGAAACCCTGTCTCTACCAAAAACATGAAAATTAGCCAGGTGTTGTGACACACACCTGTAGTCCCAGCTACTCAAGTGGCAGGGCACAAGAATCGCTTGATCCCAGGAGGTGAAGGTTGCAGTGAGCTGAGATCATGCCACTGCACTCTAGCCTGGGCAACAGAGAGAGACTCTGTCTCAAAAAAAAGAAAAAAAAAAAACAGAAGACATACAAATGGCCAACAGCTATATGAAAAAGCACTCAACATCACTAATCATTAGGGAAATGCAAATTAAAACCACAATGAAATATCACCTCACACAGTAGAGTGGCTATTATCAAAAAGATGCAAGATAAGTGTTGGCAAGGATGTGGAGAAAAGGGACCCCTTGTACACTGTTGATGGGAGTATAACTTAGTACGGCCATGATGGAAAATTGTATGAAGATTCCTCAAGAAACTAAAAATAGAATTACCATATGATCCAGTAATCTCTGGGAATATATCCACAGGATTTGCAATCAGTATGTCAAAGACATACCTGCACTCCTGTGTTCCTTGCAGCATTATTCACAATAGCCAGGTTTTGAA
Organism: Nomascus leucogenys; assembly: GCF_006542625.1. Classification (NCBI taxonomy): domain Eukaryota; kingdom Metazoa; phylum Chordata; class Mammalia; order Primates; family Hylobatidae; genus Nomascus; species Nomascus leucogenys. Next base: position 21,365,716 of record NC_044405.1, on the reverse strand, counting down.
ATCAACCTAAATGTTCATCAGTGGATGAATGGATAAAGAAAATGTGGTATGTACACAATGGAATAATATTTAGCCTTAAAAAAGAAGGAAATTCTCTTGTTTGCAACAACATGGATGAACCTGGAGGACATTATGCTAAATGTAATAAGTCTAGCACCGAAAGACAAATACTGCGTGATTTCACTTGTATATGGAATCTGAAACAATCAAACTCATAGAAGCAGAGAGTAGAAAGGTGGTTGCCAGACGCTGGGGTTGTGAGAAGAACAGGGAGGTTATGGTCAAAGAGTATAAAGTTTCAGTCAGAAGGAATAGGTTTCGGAGACCAATTGCACAACAGCATGCCTATAATTAACAATAGTGTATTGTATATTTCAAAATTGCTGAGAGTAAATTTCAAATGTTCTCACCGCAAAAAATGGTAAGTATTTGAGGTGATGGGTATGTTAGCAGCTCGATTTAATCATTCCACATTGTATAAATATATCATAAATTTTTGTACTTCATAAATACATACAATTATAATTTGTAAATTTACAGTGAAAAATATATTAACTATGAGTTTTTGTTTATGCCCTTTGTCAGGTGGAGAAAGTTCCCTTCTATTTCTACTTTATTCATTGTTTTTATCATGGAAGAGTGTGGGGTTTCGTTAAATGCTTTTTCCATGTCAGATCATGTGTTTTCGCACTTTATTCCATTAAAGTGTATTACATTGATTGATTTTCATATCAACCAACCTTGTATTCCTGAAATAAATCCCACTTGGTTATAGTACATAAACCTGTTTTTATGTTGCTGTTTTCAGTTTGCTAGTATTATGTTGAGGATTTTTGTTTCTATATTCATAAGGGATATTGGCCTATAGTTTTCTTTTCTTGTAATATCTTTGTTATGGTTTTGGTATCATGGTAATACTGGCCTCACAGAGTGAGTTTGGAGGTGTTTCGTCTTCTTTTTGTGGAAGAATTTGTGAAGCACTGGTGTTTTTCACTATTTTGCATTGCAATTTAGCTCTTCTCAGCCTCTATTCTAAAAGGTAAAAAGAGGCAAGTGAGAAGGACCACACTGTGCTTCTAGATGTCATCACTGTGCTATACCTATATCTATGGCAGCCTCTCTGGGAATATAATGGGAGATATTCCCAAGTCAACATCCTAAGGGTGGCAGAGGAGAAAGAAGGAAAGAACCCATGTACTTTATGAGTAATTGAATAATTAACCTGGAGCCTCCCTGTCTCCATACCTCGTATGGACACGTCTTTACTGTTGTTTAAGCCTCGTTTGGTTAGGGTTTTAATCATTTGCAGCTGAAAGCATGTCTGATCGTTAATATCATATCCACTGCAACAGGAGCATTCTCTGTTTATTGTCTTCCACTTTCTGTGTCATCAGGCTGAGAACATTAATTGTGCCTACAGAAAAGTCTCCCAAGGGGGAAGTGACAGTCACTGGTTTCTGGGTAAACTAAACCAATGACAACCTCAAGGTTACATAGAATTCCAGTCTGCTGGAGCCCTCTGGGCTGAACTGAATATTTAAGCATCCTTGAGGGTTAACATTCTTGCCCCTTGTGTGAAGGTAGTTAAAATACAGGACAGATTGGGTTTGGAGAGATGCACAGTGGACCCGAATTGTAACTCATGCACTAACCTTGTGTATGTGCCAGGGTTCTCCAGAGGAATGCAACCAATAACATTCTAAGATGGCCCCAATTCCTGCCTCTGGTGAACATACCCTATATAATCTCCTTCCTTCTTAAGTGTGGATGGGACTGTGAATACAATGTTATAAGACAAATGTGAAAGGGTTTTGTTGATATAATCAAGGTCCCAAATCAGCTGATTATGAGGCAATTAAAAGAAAGACCATTCTGGGTGGGCCTGACCTAATCAGGTGAGTCCTTAACTGTCTAGATCCTTTCTGAAGAGAGAGATCTGAAGTGGAGAGGGCCTACTGAGGGGACCATATGTCAAGGGCTTGAAAGCAGCCTCTAGTCACTGAGAATGCTTCCTAGATGATGGCTAGCAAAGAAAGTGGGGACCTCAATCATAGAACCACAGAAAAATGAATTTTGCCATCGACCTGATGGAGCTTGAAGATGGCACTTTTCCTGGTTGAACCTCCACATGAAGATGAATCTGGCTAGCAAGTTGATTTCAGCTTTGTGAGACCCTGAGCAGAGAATCCACTTAACATGTGCTGGGCTCCTGGCCTACAGAAACTGTGAGATTATAAATTTGTATTGCTCTAAGACAACTAGGTTTATGGTCATTTGTTATGCAGTGACAGAAAATTAATACAGGTACCATTTCAAATATTGCACCTTTATATTGGAAAAAAAGATAAAGATCAACAAAGAGCAAATTGCAAAAAGTAATGTTTGACAATGCAGAAAATGACAGAGACGAAATGCTCCAGAGAGTTACCTTTTGTTTTTCTTCATTCAACTTTGTCACTTCTAATGAAACTCCGTGGACAAGAGACTGGATTGGGCAGAATTTAGGGGATGCACTTTTATCTTCCTCCAGATGGTTGACCACACATGCTCAGCCCTTGGGAGGCTAGTGCACCTGTGTGGCCCTCGTCCTGGCCCTGGGACAACCTTGGCCAGTGGAAGTCACAATCAGCCCTGGCCTGTACACATTCTGGGGTTCCTTCTGTCAACAAGAAATCTAGTCTAGGTGAGACCATCCAAGTTAAAAGGAGTTACAGCTTTGACAGAGAGTACCTACAATACATGGGACAGGTATCTGGTTGAATTGTTTTTCTCTATGGTGTGAGACATGGTTATTTCTTAAAATCTTATAACCCAGTAGAAATTATCTGGGCGGATCAGTCTGCTACGTAGCTCCACTTGTGCTGTGACCAGTTTTGGCATCAGAGTAGTTAGGGATAGCAGGAAGATCATGTCCCATCTATAAGTGACTAAATTATTTATAAATTGATTTTTTAAAATGATCAAAACTGCTGACCTTTTATTAACCTTAGAGAGGAAGTTTTTGGGATTATTTTTTAATGTCATAGATCTGTACAGAACAATTTTCTTTTCTTTCTTTGGCTTTGATGGGATCAAAGGTAGTTATGAGAATTTCTAGCTTGCAAGACAATGGAAAATGAGAAGAGAAGTGTATACTTTTTTGTTGTTGCATTGATAATGAAAATGAGAATCAGATGGACGGCTTTTTTTTTTTTCAAATTTAAAAAATGTCCAGTCATTTGTACAAATGCTTTAAAAGCCTTGAGATTTTAGGAATGTTGTATTTGCAATTATTCTCCTTTAATAATTAATTACTAATATGTTTTAATCACTGAGAACCTTGTTTGGATCATTAAGAATTTACAATGTAAAGATTATTTCAAGGTCAAATTTCAGATGTTAATCATCATAATGCATGTAAATCTCTGCTGAATTCAGTTTAAAAATAAAAAGTAAATCATTAGTTCGAACTGGCATACTTACTGGAAATTGTCTTTTATTTTTCTTTGCTGTGGTTCAAGGTCATTTCTTTAATCAAACCTCAGAGTTGGATATAGAGTCATCAAAAGAAAAATCATTCTTCTTCCTCTCTGTTTCCCTAAAAATAAAACAGTCACAGGAGACCTTTCCTTTTTTCTTAATTGTTCTTATCTCATCTTTAATTATTGCTGCTGCTGTTATGTGTTTATGTTTACCTTTTTTTTTTTTTTTTAAGTTTTGAGGGCAGATCATGTCACTGGGCATAAGATACTGAGAAATCAGCTTCACTGGCTGGTAGGGGACTTTTGCTTTTGAAATGTCACAGGCTGTCTTCCTTTGGATGTAATGGACGTCCTGATGACCCAAGCCATCTGCTTAGCTGTGTTCTAACCAGGGCCTTGGGGATATAGATGACCAGCATGGGTTCTAGAGTGGGCTTCCCCGGGTTTGAGTCCTCAGCACCACTTATTAGTTCTGTGACTGTGGAAAGTTTCCATCCATCCTGTGCCCCACCTCCTCATCTGTAAAATGGGGACAAGAAGAGCACCAATTACTTAATTAGCCAATTAATTAACTAGAGATGGTGTTGCTTGACCACTCAGGCTAGTGCACAGCAGTGAGATCATAGCTCACTGCAACCTCGAACTCCTGAGCTTAAGGCACCCTCTTGCCTCAGCCTCCAGAGTAGCTGGGTCTACAGGCATGAGCTACTCCATCTGGCCAGGTAATCTATTTAACTCATGCTACAGAGAAAATGTAACTCCTTTACTTTGTTTTCTTTTCTCTTTTTTTTTTCAAATGGAGTCTTGCTCTGTCACCCAGGCTGGAGTACGATGGTGCAATCTTGGCTCACTGCAACCACCACCTCTCAGGTTCAAGCAATTCTCCTGGCTCAGCCTCCCGAATAGCTGGGATTACAGGTATGAGCCACCACACCTGGCTATCTTTTTTGTATTTTTAGTAGAGATGGGGTTTCACCACGTTGGCCAAGCTGGTCTTGAACTCCTGACCTCAGGTGACCCACCCGCCTCCCAAAGTGCTGGGATTACAGGTGTGAGCCACCGCGCCTTTACTTTGATCTGGTCTTCTCCTGAACTCACTCCACAGGTTATTGGGTAAAATATGACTTCTAATCCCATCCAGTTTAAATCTTAGTCTCATCCAACTTAATTTAAAAAGTCCCCATTGAATTTACATAGCTTCTTTTGGTAACAGCCCAAAGAGAAACATGCTCAAAGCGCTGCCCCTTGTGTTTGTCCCTAAAATGTTGCAGGATGTGTGGTGGGGTTGCGTGTTTACACAGCTTCCCCCCATGCTGATTCTCTGTCTGTAACTGGTGAACCTGTGGTCTGTTCTTTGGGCTCAGGCACTATCTCGGGGACACATCTGCTCTCTCCCTGGCTGGCTTTTGCTACCTGCAGACCCCAAGCTGGGATCCACAAGGCCAGGGAGGTACTTGGCTTACTGCCTCTCAACTCAGGGTCTCTGCCATGTGAGAATGAAGTGGCCTGGGACAGCTGATCTTCAAGGTTTCCTTTGAAATGTTTTTGCCTTTTGTTTTTAAAGAGTTTTAGAGACAGGGTCTTGCTCTATTGCCCAAGCTGGAGTGCAGCAGTGTGACCATAGTTCACTGTAACCTTGAACTCCTGGGCTCAAGTGATTCTCCCACCTTTGCGTCCTGAGTAGTTGGGACTACACACGTGCACCGGCACTCCTGGCTAAATTTTAATTTTTTTATAGTGATAGGGTCTTGCTATGTTGCCCAGACTGATCTCAGACTCCTTGCTTCACACGATCCTCCTGCCTTAGCCTCCCAAAGTGCTGTGATTACAGGCATGCCACCGCCCCCAGCCCAGACTGCTTTTTGGGCTGTCGAATTTGCTAGGACATGTCCAAGCTCTCTGGATTGGTATATGGGACTGCCTGTTAGGTTGCTCTTTCTATAACCTGACACATGGGGAAAGACAGGATATACTCATTGAAAAACAGGACACCTGTTGGCTTGGCTTGACCTCCTGGCTTCAGGTTCCCATTTTCCCACTTTACCCCTGGCATCTTTCCTCCTGGCATCTCCGTCCCCATTTTTGCTACTTTACCACTTCTTGTTGGTGAACCGCTGAACAGTGTTTATAAACATTTCCTGTTTTGGTCTTCCACGCCTGGCTCTTGATATGCCAAGGGGAGAAGAAAAGCTGGACATTCTCAGGTCACCAGCCCAGCCTGAAAGACTAGCTCTTCCTGCAACATCGTCCTCTTGAGTGCACGAAGGAGAATCTCATGTTGGTCTCTCTCCTTGCATTCTTTCTGTATTCCTTATCTTTCCACTAGGCAGAGGGATGTCTCCAAGATCAGAGCGAAGAGAAACTCTGCCAAAGAGAAAAGCACGTTAATGCTTTCTGCAAGGCTCTTGGATCGGTTGGAACCCCTAGAGCGCGCCAACAAGCAAAACAAGGCGGTATGGAGCAACACACTACTTTAGTGAGCGCCTGGGTGCAGATGGGCTGAGGCCTAAAATGGCGTCAGCCCCAATAAGGACGGGGCAGGAATTTTATGTTCTCCTGTAAACAGGAAGTGTCTCAGTCTGATGTAACTGCTACGCGGTAGACGACGGCTTCTCTCTCGGTCTTCAAGGGGTGAATGTCTTCCGGCCAGCTCTCCTACTGCTTCTGCTATGTTGCTGACGCATGCTGCGCCTTGGGACTGGGCCTGAGCCTGAGAAGGGAGGAGGAGTTATTCACCTCCCACCGCCGGCCCCCCCACGTCCCCCGCCCCCCCGACTCTCCCCTCCCTTGCCTCCCCCCCCGCCGCCCCCCCCGCCGCCCCCCCCCGCCGCCTCCCCCCCGCCGCCCCCCCCCGCCGCCCCCCCCCCGCCGCCTCCCCCCGCCGCCCCCCCCCCGCCGCCCCCCCCCCGCCGCCTCCCCCCCCCGCCGCCTCCCCCCCCCGCCGCCTCCCCCCCCCCCCGCCGCCTCCCCCCCCCCCCCCCGCAACGCCGCCTCCCCCTCTGCCTTCCCCGTCTCCCTCCCGCCCCCATAACCGGCATCAGCTTCCAAGTCCCGGGTAAGGTCTTTCACTTTTTAAACTGCTGCCCTTCTAGTGCTGATGCTGGACTGAAGCTTCCTGCAGGCTGGGATCCTGTCTGCATATCTCGCGCTGTGTTCCCAGGACCAGGCGTAGTTTCTGGTAAAAACTCAAGGAATGTTTGTTGAATGAATTAATGAATGAATAATGATGATGATTCATACCGGAGTTGCCTATAAATAAGCATACGGTGAACCCAGTGAACAAGTCATTTTCACTTGGAAATTGGACGTCATTATAATATTTTATACTGCTCACTGTAAATATTCCTTACTGAAGTAAAATGCCATCAGATTACCAGTAAGAGAATGTAGTTAATGATCCTATATTTTGCTTTTTTGGGTCAATCATTTGGTAACAGCAATTAGAAAAGAAATTGGAGAGTACAGGGCCTGTCTGTGGAAGTTCTTCAGAACCTCAGTGCCATTGTCAAAAGAAAATGACCTGAGTTTTTCGCACTTTAGAGGAGGTGTTAACAATGAGTGTTTCCCAATTCGATGCCATCACCAGCCATATTTGTGTTGAATCAGGTGCCTTATGGTAAAATATGTCATAAGTATACAAATATTTTTCCTAAAAAGTCTGTACTATGCGCTATTTCTTTTTGTGTTTCACTCACAACTATGTTTTCTTTTCTATCGTCACACTTGGCTAATGATTGTTAGTAGATATTAGTCACCATAACTCTCCAGCATTGGAGAAGCTTAAAGAGAAAACTTCCTAGCTCATGCCTGTAATCCCAGCACTTTGGGAGCTGAGAGGGCAGATCATCTGAGGTCGGCAGTTCGAGACCAGCCTGACCAACATGGAGAAACCTTGTCTCTACTAAAAATACAAAATTAGCTGGCCGTGGTGGTGCATGCCTGTAATCCCAGCTACTCGGGAGGCTGAGGCAGGAGAATCACTTGAACCTGGGAGGTGGAGGCTGCAGTGAGCCGAGATTGCGCCATTGCACTCCAGCCTGGGCAACAAGAGTGAGACTCTGTCTCAAAAAACAAACAAAAAAAACCAAAAAACAAAAAAAAGAGAGAAAAGTTCCATGGGAGGTGGCATGCATTGGATGAAAGTGTAGTTATATAAAGAAATATGACTTAAAAGAAAGTAATCCAATGCTGGAAGCAAGGAGAAAATAATAAAGGATAAAAAGATAAATGGGAAATCTGAGCTAATGGTATTGGTTAGGCTAAGAAGGCACCTGCATATTTTCACCTTGATGGTGTCAGTTGTGGAGTGCCTGGTAGAAATGTTGTGAGCTGCCAGAAAGGCTGTGCGCTATACCCTTCAGAAAAATCTATCAGTAGGGATGAGTTAAATCTGTCGTGGGCATGTAGTTTAACACAATTTAGGACAATTTAGTTCCAGGACCTTACCTCTCCCTTAAATGATCACATGTTATAGACTGCCTCTTGGCTACATTAGCCCATTTGCAAAAGAGGTATTTGTCCATCCTCATGGAGTTTTATAGTCATGTACCTTGACGAAGAAAAATATTAAGAACCATGGGCCAATGGCGATTTAGTGCCAGAAACCAGAAATCTCCATCAGCTAGTCACTTTTGATGATTTACACAGATTTTACACATGTTGGATTAAGTGCCTTCTGGATTATGTCTCACTGTTTATAAAACAGTAATTGCTTTTAAGTTTAGCAGCAGCAGATTTTTGGATCATAAGGATGTTGAGTGAAAAGCTCTCATACCTTATTTATTAAATGCTGTATCCACATTTTTTTTCTCCCATCAGAAGCTAAATACAAGTGGTTTCTAAGACATATATTTTGACATACTTTATCATTTGGATATAAAATGAATGTCCAAGCGTTTCTGATTGAATGGAAGTCCCTTTCAATTATATAAAAAAGTAAAGACTAGAAATAGTATCTTCTCCCATGCATATGGGATTTTATTTTATATATAGTTGATTTATTTTAGAGGTATGGTTTAACCCATGGTATTTGTACATTGATATCTTATGGATCAAGTTGTAACAGAGTAATACCTTAAACCCCTCCACCATTCTACAGAGTTTTATTTTATTTTATTTTATTTTATTTATTTATTTATTTATTTTTTTTGAGACAGAGTCTCGCTCTGTCACCCAGGCTGGAGTACAGTGGCCCAATCTCGGCTCACTGCAAGCTCTGCCTCCTGGGTTCACACCATTCTCCTGCCTCAGATTTTATTTTATTTTTGAGGCGGAGTCTTGCCCTGTCACCCAGGCTGGAGTGCAGTGAGTGGTGTGATCACGGCTCACGACAGCCTCCTCCTCCCCAGCTCAAGAAATCCTCCCACCTCAACCTCTTGAGTAGCTGGGCCCACAGATGCATGCCACCATGCCTGGACAATTTGTTTTAGATTTTTAGTAGAGATGAGATCTCACTATGTTGCCCAGGCTGGTCTTGAACTCCGGGGCTCAAGCAGTCTTCCTGCCTTGACCTCCCAAAGTGCTGGGATTACAGGTGTGAGCCGCCACACCGGCCTCTTCAAAGTCTTAATAATTGACTCTGTTAATATTTCTGGGATATACTCTATCATGAACTGAATTGTATTCTCACAGAATTCATGTTGAAGTCCTAACCTCCCAATGTGACTGCATTTGGGAAAAGAGCATTTAAGAAGATAATTAAGATTAAATGTGGTTATAAGGGTAGTGTCCTCATAAGAAGGCAGTGGGCCAGGGGTGGTGGCTCACGCCTGTAATGCCAGCACTTTGGGAGGCCGAGGTGGGTGGATCATGAGGTCAGGAGTTCGAGACCAGCCTGACCAACATGGTGAAACCCTGTCTGTACTAAAAATACAAAGGTTAGCCGGGTGTGGTGGTGCACGCCTGTAATCCCAGCTACTCAGGAGGCTGAGGCAGGAGAATCATTTGAACCTGGGAGGCAGAGGTTGCAGTGAGCTGAGATCACACCATTGCACTCCAGCCTGGGTGACAGAGTGAGACTCTGTCTAAAAAAAAAAAGAAAGGAGTGACACCAGGTGGTACATGCACAAAGGGGTGACCTTGTGAAGACGCAGTGAGAAGGTGGCTATCAGCAAGCCAAGGGTAGAGTCTGCAGGAGAAAACAAACCCGTGGACACCTTGATCTTGGACTTTCAGTCTCCAGAACTGTGAGAAAATTAATGTCTGTTGTTGAAGCCACCTAGTCTGTGGTAGGTTGTTATGGCAGCCTCAGCAAACTAACAGATCCTCTTTCTAAGGAAGTAAGAATTGGGCCAGAGTTGAAAATCCAAGGACTCAGGAAATGCCAACAGATCAAAGCCACTGTGCACTTAATACCTTACCCTGTTGAAAACACCTTTTCCTTCCAGTCATTTGAATAATAAAAAAAAACCCCACTGGAATTGGAATGATCAAAGTGAGTATATGTAAAAGCCGAGAGGTAGAAGAAAGTTTTTCTTCTAAGGTGGGTGAGTGAAACCTAGAACTGTTAGCACTGGCTGGCAGGCTCTGCGGGGTCCCCTTCAGTTGTCCTCAAATAACTAGTTATTGGTTTGGTCAGCAAGTGCTACATATATGACTGACGCAGAGATTCCAAACCTACGGTACGTAAAGGCAAGCATAGAAGAAGCGCAAATGAGAAATTATTATGGAAAAATCGGAGAAAATCCGTAAAGGGTCTTCTTTAGTCTATACCGCTACTCTCAGTGAGCACATCTGTGGTGATAGGAGTGGTCAAGACACAGTTGGAGAGAAGTGTGCTTCCTGGAAGCCTGAAGTCAAATGCACCAGGCCATCCTGCTGACCAGCCCCCTCACAAGTGTTCGCAAGCATTCACTTGTTAGCCTCCCAACACTCCCAAGAAGGCGCTGAGCATCTTTGTCCTCATTTTTCCTACTTTACCACTTCTTGTCTGGTGAACTGCTGAGAGGCTCAGCAAATTGCCCAGTGTTGGCTCCCAATAAGACTCCTCCACGCCCTGCAGCATCGAGCTAGATTCCCCACCCCCACCGAAGTGTCTTCTGGATGCTGCAAATCCCACAGTCAGTCCATTTACCTGTAGCTCTGCAAATCTGGTCCTATTCCCAAAACAACATTACTTGATATTTAAGAAGCAATCGGAATTCTTAGTTATTTTTACTTGCAATTTCAAGGCTTTTTCCTTTCTCCAAATCTCCTTGGGCTATAAATTAATCTTAGTCAAAACATGCTTTTAAGAGAAGGGGACTCAAAGTGGGACAACGACTTGTTCTTTTTGAAATTGCAGATAATTTAACAGGGAATAACCTTTGAAGAGGAAATATGACCTGCGCAGAACATCGCAGTGGGATTTAAGGAGGCTCTATGTCTGAAAGCCTCATCTCAAAGAAGGCAGGTATTTGGTTTCAAATTATCAAAACAGCCTTGTACTCTTCTTGGAGTTATTTTGACATCCAAATAATAGTTCTGGCATTTCTTTCACAGTGTAAATCAATAACATTGACTTAGTGCATTCTTTCCTCTTGTTTTCATTCCTTACTCTTTTATAACCTTAAATCAAGTATTAATAATTATTTTAAGCCTTAGCTTAGGTTTGGTATCTTGCCACTTAGTGATGCAGGAGGCACCTCCCCCCTCTCCCCTTCCTTTTACCAGTTGCCCAGCTCTTCCAGAATATTCTCTTCTTGGGATAAAGACTACATTCATCATCAAAGGCAGATAAGTAGATTTAGTGGTCGTCTTTGACACATCTCTTTTTCTTCTTTTCCAGTTCTCACAATCTTAGAATGCAACACCTTTCTCCTTTTTTTTCTTTAATCACAGCCTCTTATCATGAATTCCTCCCTGTTCTCTCCCCAGGGTTTCTGAAGGTTGACCTCAGAATCAGCTGATGCTTGTTGCAGTGGCACTTCTTGGGCCTCATCCCAGACCCAAATAATTGGAATCTCTGGGGATGAGGACCTAGATGGTGCAGTTTTAACAAGCACACAGAGATGCTTACAGCATGAACATGTGGGAAGCCCTACCTCACACCTTCCTGGCTTTCCAGTTCCCTCCATTCCAGTTAAACTCAAAGTAGTTGTTGAATTCTTACACACGAACTTCTGATATGGATATTACTGCATTTTCAAAAATATTTACACAAGCTCCAAAGTCTGCATGATTGACTTTCAGACTTTGCAGGATGCGGGGGTAGTATAGTGAGGCGGGGGCAGAAAGACATGAAAGGGGGTGGGAGGGGCTTGGAGGTCAGTCAAACCTAGGTTACATTTCCAATCTAGCCGCATAACTAGCTGAATGATATTGGGTGAGTGATTTCACTTTGTGAAACTCAGATTTCTCTAAGTGGGGGTGATAATCTATCATGCAGAGTTGTTGCAGGGCTGTTTAGGAGGATTAAATGAAAGAATGCATGTAGAGTTAGGAGGGGCTACTACATGACAATTTTTTTTTTTTGTGGGATAGAGTCTCGCTCTGTTGCTCAGGCTGGAGTGCTGTGGTGTGATCTTGGCTCACTGCAACCTCTGCCTCCCAGGTTCAAGTGAGTCTCCTGCCTCAGTCTCCTGAGTAGCTGGGATTATAGGCACCTGCCACCTCATCCTGCTAAGTTTTTGTCTTTTTAATAGAGATGGAGTTTCACCAAGTAGGCCAGGTTTGTCTCGAAATCCTGACCTCAGGTGATCCACCAGCCTCAGCCTTCCAAAGTGGTGGGATTACAGGCATGAGCCACCGCGCCCAGCCTATGTGACAACTTTTATTGCTCTTCAGTTTATTTATTTTGTCTTTTTCATTCCTATACTTCTATTTCTTGGTTATCTTAGCTCCTTGTCTTTTTTCCATATTGTCCTCTTGCATAACCTTAAGGTCTTATCTTAGCGTCTTCTTTTTCAGAAACTCCTCTCTAAAGTGATTTCAGCTTATTCATACCTTTTATTCTTGACCTTGTTAGGTTAACCGTGTAGAAATCCCTCAGGCAGGGAGTCCCCAGTAGATACCTCCTGTTTTGGTGTGTTTAGTGCTTCTTCCTCCAGTAGCAGCACCTCTCTTCACCTTTGAGGTCCTGCTGGTCCTCCCCTAACGTGTGGTTGTGGGGGGCTGGCTAGCTGAACAGGCACCTGACGCAGGGTGTGCCACTTATGGTGCCACATCCTTCCCACCATGGTGATTGGTCCTGGAGTTGTCAGGTAATGCAAACAGGGCCAATCAGCGTCATTCCCCGTAGTTTTCTGCATTGGACTTGTTGGTAGAACTTGCTTTTGTTTCTGGAGCTCCAAGTCCCCTTAGAGCTCTAACACTTCTTTGGTCTGCTGATACTTGCTTGGGGTGGTGGGGTGGGGGGTGGGGCGTGGGGGCAGCAGTGAAAGTGGGGATGGAAGGCAGCCTCTGTTGCCTCCTGGACTTTAGGTGTGCTGGGGCTTACCCCCTCTTGCCGCTAGGGAAACACCTTCCAATCTCTGCTTTTCTGGAGGCGCTCCCTCTTCAGAGATGCTGGGTGCTGGCTCCCAAGAATTTACAGCTCTCTTAATTGTTTGTATTGTACATCCTTTTTCTTCCCCAAATCATGTACACACTGTCAATGTGGTTGAGCCTGTGGGCAGCATCCAGGCAGAGTTGTACCTAGAATTACCGTTTCCCTCTATCCCACAGGGTCCTGTTGGTGAATCTGACACATCGGGTTCAACCTTTATCCAGCACAGTAGACTCTGTCCCAGGGACTGTCACAGTCTCCTCTCTTCCCACCTTCTGTGGGCTTCCCCTACTTGGCACTGTTCTACCTGCTCCTTGGCTCAACAGAGATTCCAGTAATTTGGGGGGAGGTTTCTGGACCCCATGATAATTAGTGGATGCCATGCATGTGGGTGGGTCTTTCACCTCTACAAGCTTCATCTACAGCCTAGACAAGATTCCTGCTGCACATATCATTATAACTGCAAAAGTGTGTACACAACATTCAAGTATGGGAATAGTTAATAATCGAGGGATCACTAGTGGGTGCAAGTTCTACAATTTCAATTATATTGAATTAGTGAAAGTTTTAATGGGATGTGGTAGAAATAGAAGGAGGCAGGAATCAAGGTCCACATATAATTCTTTTGTCTCTGACATTGAGTAGCTATGACTTTAAACAAGTCAGGAATGTCCTTCTTTCCACAATTTTGTCAGTGGCAAAATGGCAACTGTAAATTATGAATGATTCCATGACAATGGTTTTAAGTGGAAATTTAGTGACCCATGGCTGGATTTTGAACCATCTACTCAGGTCCCACAGTGCTGAGGGCATGCTCCTTGGTACTCAGGATTTCTGAGACCTCAGTGTCTGCTGCTGACATGTTTGCATTAAAATGGTCCCCCCTCCTTCCATGGTTGTTTGGACCACGGGGGCAAGCTGGGTAAATCAGCTTTCCTGGGCACTTAGAATTGGGTCTCAGAAATCCTGAGTACCAAGGAGCACGCAAAAATCCAGAAGTCATGGAGTGGCCATAGGTATTCCTTAGAGCTGTAAGATGGTCTTTTTCTACCCTATGAAGTGAAGTAAACAATGAAGTTCTGGAGAAAGTAGTTGTACAAAGAGATGTGGAGCTAAGAGGCAGAGAGCTCGTGGATTTCCAAGTCTCCCAGTTGCTCATGAAGTCTCCTTATCCTTGGGTTCCATGAATCACCCCAGCATCCTTCTCACAAATTTCATTTTCTGATCAAGGTAGCCCAAGTTGGTTTTCATTACTTGTTTTGCAAAGAGGCTTGACTAAGATAATCTCTACTGTTCCATACCAGCATCCAGAGTTGGGGTGGTCCTTAGCAAATGCTTATGCTAAGAAGATTCCTAAAATAGGAAAAATCATTCAATCTATGTTGAACACTTATGGAAATAATAAGGATCATAAATAAATATATCCTAAAAGTGCTTGAAGTGGGAAGTAGGATGTTTTCCTGTTCCTTTCCAGCAAGATCTAAAATCATCCCACCAGAAATCAGGAGAGCAGATTCCCAAAATAAACACGAGGCCGTCAACCAATCTTTTGCTAAAAGGGTTGCTCTCAGTTTATTTAAAAATTTATAATAATTACAAAAATAATAAGACATGGTTCGTGTACTGCTACTATCTTTTGATGGAACAACATTGGTTATTTAGTCCTAGAGCCTCATGACAAGTCAACTGAGTGTTTATTGTGCTTGAATGAGGCTCCAGGAAGCTGCAAGAGAGGTATACAGGGGATGCTTAGGTTTCGGACCTCCTTTTTTTTTTTTAAAAAGACATTTTTTTTCTACTCCTTTTCCCTTTTTTAGTAGTTAGTCTTATACTGGAAAATATAACTTTCTATGATGATACAAATGTTCCATATCTGTGCTGTCCAATATGGTAGTCACTAACCACATGTGGCTTTTGAGCTCTTGATGTGTGTGGTTAGCATGACTGCAGAGCTGAATTTTAAATGTTATTTCAGTTTAATGAACTAAAATTTAAATTGAAATAGCCGCATATGGCTAATGACTACTGAGTTAGTGCACATTTTGTCAGTACACCCTAGTTTTTATTGTTGGTGTTGTTAAGACTTCATTTGTGGGAGCGAAGCTACGAGGATGCAAAGACGTAAGAATGATACATTGGACTTTGGGGACTCGGGGGAAAGGCTGGGAGCGGGGTGAGGGATAAAAGACACACATTGGGTACAGTGTACACTGCTTGGCTGACGGGTGCACCAAAATCTCAGAAATCACCCCTTAAGAACTTATTCATGTAACCAAACACCACCTGTTCCTCAAAAACCTATTGAAATAAAAAAATAAATAAAAAAAGACTTCATTTGTGATGTTTGGCAGGGTTTTACAGTGGTTTGAATTACTCATCTGATTTCTCTAATTCTCTCATTTCCCACTTCAAGAAGATCCACGATTGTGAATCTGGCTGTATCACCTTTTAAACACATTCAATTTTCTTTGGATAAAGCTCTGCCGCAGTTCTGGTTTATTTTAGATGGGGATTCTGTGGTTGTGTGTGGGTGAATTGTGGCTTTTTATGATAATGCTGGCATTCACAAAACACACCTGACGCTGAGGGCAGTCAAATGTAACCTGGAAGAAACGGTATTTGTTTGTCTTTCAACTTGTTTGAAGACTAAACCACAGCCATGTCGGGATAAAACAGCCTGGTGAGATAGTACCAGCAAACTCTAGGGAGAACTCATCATGGCTCACCACAAAAACCTCAATGTTGATATGCACTTTTTTTCCTTTATGGACCTTAATGACAGACTTTCCTGGGTCTCGGTTGCTGTGAAGAGGTTACTTGAGGTGGGGAGTAGTATATTTACTACATGTAATTATTCCTGCAGTTGCCCTCTTTATTTAAAAAACAAACTCAGAGCAACCCTTTCCACAAGAGGTGAGTTGACAGCCTCATGCTCTGCCTAGGTAGCCTGTTCTCCTGGTTCCTGATAAAATGGGTTCAAGTTCAAGCCGATTGGATCCAGAGCTGGGAGTCTTTTGAGATACGACTGAATGCATTGGTTCAAAGGCAGTAAGGCCTGTTGCAGAAGACGATGACACATTTGATTGAGATAGTCCAGAAGGTGTCCTTTCTATTGTTTCTGATTGGGTTTCTTCGTTGGAGACTTGAGTGATCTTTCAATTTCCTGCCTTGCGCCCTGCTGAGAAGCAGCCCTGGTCTCTAATGGCTGGATCATTTTGTGCACCTTGTGACATCTGTGACTATAACTGTCCACAGGCCTGGCAAAGCCAGTCAATCTGTGGATGTTATCCACAGGACTTTTCTTCTCCTATCTTCCTGAAAAGGGGAGGGAAAGCATCTTTCTCTGCACTTTGGCCATCCGATGCCTGAACTGCCTGAGGTTGAAGGGAGATTTGTTTATCGGTGTGGTGAGTGGTTAAGTCAACCTCCCAAGGAGGGCTGGGGCCTAGATGCAGGAAAGCAGACAGGTTGAAGTCTGGGGCCGCTTTCTGCTATTGTCACCATGGGTACCCTTATCAGGAGAGTCCGGGAAGACCTTACTGCCCTCCTGATTAACCAGGTCTGTTCAGTGTGCTTATTGCACCACTTGCTTGCTCAATGGTCCATGTGGCTACTGCTTAGGGAAGTGCTGGGTCAGGTCAGTGAGTCAGGTAGATGCTGGCATTCGTGGAATAAGCCAGTCACACAGAGTCCTCTGCCGGTGAATGTTCACCTCAGTCCAAGCAAACTCTTATGGAGAGCCAGGGGAAACAGCCACTGGACTCGACTCCGGGTTGAGTTGGCCTGGAGGCCATCTTTGTGAAGTCCCTGGACATGGCAGGGTTTGTTGGTGGGGCTCAGATATGAGAGTTGTGGTGTGTGAGAGTTGAGGTGTGTGCTAGGGTGTGTGAGAGCTGGGGTGTGTGTGAGTTGGGGCATTTGTGAGTTGGGGTGTGTGAGAGTTGGGGTGTGTGGGAGTTGAGGTGTGTGTGAGTTGGGGTGTGTGTGAATTGGGGTGTGTGTGAGCTGGAGTGTGTGCTAGTTGAGGTGTGAGCTGCGATGGGTGTGAGTGGGGTGTGTGAGAGGTCATCTGTTGAGGTGTGTGCTATGAGAGTTGGGGTGTGTGTGAGAGTTGGGGTGTGTGATTTGAGGTGAGTTGGGGTGTGTGAGAGCTGGGGTGTGTGTGAGTTGGGGTGTATGTAAGTTGCAATGGCGTGAGTTGAGGTGTGAGTTGGAGTGTGTGAGAGTTGAGGTGTGTATCAGTTGGGATGTGTGTGACAGTTGGGGTGTGTGTGAGTTGGGTCGTCTGTTGGGGTGTGTGCTGTGAGAGTTGTGATATGTGTGAGAGTTGGGGTGTGTGAGTTGCAGTGTCTGTGAGAGCTGGGGTGTGTGTGAGTTGGGGTGTGTGAGAGCTGGTGTGTGTGAGTTGGAATGTGTGTGAGAGTTGAGGTGTGTGAGAGTTGGGTCGTCTGATAGTTGGAATGTGTGTTATGAGAGTTTGGGTGTGTGTGAGTTGAGGTGTGAGTTATGTGTGTGAGTTGAGGTATGTGAGAGGGTGTGTGTGAGTTGGGGTGTGAGTTATGTGTGTGAGTTGAGGTATGTGAGAGGGTGTGTGTGAGTTGGGGTGTATATGAGTTGGGGTGTGTGAGAGAGTTGAGGTGTGAGTTTCAATGTGTGAGTTGGGGTATGTGAGAGTTGGGATGTGTGTGAGTTGGGGTGTGTGAGAGAGTTGAGGTGTGAGTTATAGTGTGTGCGAGTTGGGGTATGTGAGAGTTGGGGTGTGTGTGAGTTGGGGTGTATGTGAGTTGAGGTGTGTGTGAGAGTTGAGGTACGAGTTACAGTGTGTGTGAGTTGAGGTATGTGAGAGTTGGGGTGTGTGTGAGTTGGGGTGTGTGAGAGAAGGTGTGAGTTGCAGTGTGTGTGAGCTGGGGTATGTGAGAGTTAGGGTGTGTGTGAGTTGGGGTGTACATGAGTTGGGGTGTGTGAGAGAGTTGAGGTGTGAGTTTCAATGTGTGAGTTGGGGTATGTGAGAGTTGGGGTGTGTGTGAGTTGGGGTGTGTGAGAGAGTTGAGGTGTGAGTTATAGTGTGTGCGAGTTAGGGTATGTGAGAGTTGGGGTGTGCGTGAGTTGGGGTGTATGTGAGTTGAGGTGTGTGTGAGAGTTGAGGTGTGAGTTGGGGTATGTGAGAGTTGGGGTGTGTGTGAGAGTTGGGTTGTGTGTGAGTTGGGGTGTGTGTGAGTTGGGGTATGTGTGAGAGTTGGGGTGTGTGTGAGTTGCAGTGTGTGTGAGTTGGGGTATGTGAGTTGGGGTGTGTGAGTTGGGTGTGGAGTTGGGTGTGTGTGAGTTGGGGTGTGTGAGAGTTGGGGTGTGTGTGAGTTGGGGTGTGTGTGAGAGTTGAGGTGTATGAGAGCTGGGTCATCTGATAGGCGGGGTGTGTGTTGTGAGAGTTGGGGTATATGGGAGAGTTGGGGTGCGTGTTGTGTGAAGCTTGGGCACTGTGGTGTGTGTTGCGTGTGTGTGAGGCATTGAACAGTAAGGGAGCCTTGGCAGCCTCTGAGACAGCCCCCTGAGCCCCAGCTTGAACGGGAAGGGCCCGGCCCATCACCTTCAGGTGGACTTGGGCAGTAACCCCGCAATAGGGAAACAACAGTCTTCTGGGATGCGCCATTCACTTCTATTTGTCTGTTTGGGAAGCTGTGAGAAAGGGCTGCAGACTCCAACAAATGTGTGTACACTTGTGCTAATAGCAGCATTATTCACCACAGCTAAGAGGTGGAAGCAGCCCAGGTGTCCATCGATGGGGGAATAAATACAGAGAATGCTGCATGGCCGTAGATAGACCAGCGCAGCACCCAGCCTGGAAAGGAAGGGAATTCGGACACAGGGACGAACCTCGGGGACATTATACTAAGTGAAAGAAGTCAGTTACAGAAGGACAACTACTGTATGATTCCACTTATATGAGGTCTCTAGAGTAGTCGAATTCGTAGAGACAGAGGTAGAGCGGTGGTTGCCAGGGGCTGGGGCGATGGGGAATGGGGAGTTAGTGTTTAATGGGGCAGAGTTGCAGTTTTGCAAGGTGAAAAGAGTTCTGGAGATGGTGGCGAAGGTGGCTGCACACGCATGTGAATGTACTTAACACTGCCGAACTGTAGACTTAGAAATGGTGAAGATGGTAAATTTTATGTGACGTGTATTTTAGCCATTGCAGGGTGGCTGTTCCAGTCCCTACTACTAAGCCTGGTGGTTTATTTTGGCTGCTAGCACTTGGGGGTGCACTCTTTGCTCTCCTTAGCCTCTGCCCAGGGAGGTGTGCTCCCAAAATCTCTCACAGGAGGAGAAATGAGATCACACTGGCCTAGCATCAGGGAAACATCAGTCTGGTTCAGCACACTGGAAACAATTCAGTACACGAGCCTCCCGAGTGGCTCCGAACTGCACGCCCAGAACGAGGTTAAATAAAACAAAATGGAATCGTAGGCCGAGTTGGAAAACAGTTATTTCCCCCAGGTTACTAGGCTTTACCTTCCTAGATGCAATAGGCGCTGACCCAAGTTGGCTTTTAACTGTGGCTCTGTGAGGTGGTGGGGGCCGAGCTTTTTTTTTTTTTTTCTTTTTTCAGACGGAGTCTCACTCTGTAGCCCAGGCTGGAGTGCAGTGGTGCGATCTCGGCTCACTGCAATCTCCACCTCCCCAGACTTAAGCGATTCTCCTGCCTCAGCCTCCTGAGTAGCTGGGACTACAGCTGCATACCACCATGCCCAGCAAATTTTTGTATTTTTGGTAGTGACGGGGTTTCACCATGTTGGCCAGGTAGTCTTGAACTCCTGACCTCAGGTGATCTGCCTGCCTCAGCCTCCCAAAGCCCTGGGATTACAGGTGTGAACCATGGTGCCTGGCCTGGAGCCAAGCATTTTTATCCCCAGTGGTGAAAAGGAAACTGGCATCAGTGAGGGACAGTGATGCTCCATCTCCTTCCTCACTCTCCTGCTCTGTCACCCAAAGCCACCTCTGTTTGCACTGGGAAAATGCAGATGTGTGAACAGAAGCCTGGACATCAGGGGCTTCTCTCTTCTCATGGCTGCAGTCAGGAGTCTGGCGAGGTCAGCACCTGGGCTCTGGTGGGAGACTCAGCCTCCTGCCTCCTCAGTGGGCCTGGTATTTGAGCCCCTATTTCTCTACCGGGGGCCCAGATCATATTCCAGAGTCCCTTCAAGGCGCTGCTCACCGTCAAATCCTTTGATATTTTGACTTAAACCAGTATCCCATTGGAGTTGCCAATGGAAGCAACAGCTGAGGCCCTTTGTGTACAGTCCTCTCATCTCACATTTCTGGGTGGATTTCTTTTTGGAGACCATGTTCGAGAATCACCTTTGAAATGAGCATTTATCTGCTTAGGGACTATTCTCTTTGGATTGTCAGAATAAGAACAAGCGTACCTCTCTGAAATCCTGTTTCCGTAGTCCTAGGCCTACTCCAAAGGAGGAGAGAAATCTCCCCAACCTCCACCCGGGGAGCTATGCTTTATCTCATTTTTCCCAAAGACTAGCACAGCAGTTCTCACTTGCTTCTTTCACTTCCCTACGGAATGGCTGGCCTCACTCATCGCACTGTTCTCCTGGTTCTGCCCCTTGCTCTCCAAGGCTCAGTTTCCTCTTCTGTAAATTGGGTACAATAGCTCAGGATGGCTGAGAGTTTAACTGAGTTTCTTTCTTTTTTTTTTTTGACAGAGTCTCACTCTGTTGGCCAGGCTGGAGTGCAGTGGCACGATCTTGGCTCACTGCAACCTCCGCCTCCCCGGTTCCAGCAATTCTCCTGCCTCAGCCTCCCAAGTAGCTGGGATTATAGGCATGCGCCACCATGCCTGGCTAATTTTGTATTTTTAGTAGAGACAGGGTTTCTCCATGTTGGTCAGGCTGGTCTCAAACTCCCGACCTCAGGTGATCTGCCCGCCTGGGCCTCCTAAAGTGCTGGGATTACAGGCGTGAGCCAGCGCACCTGTCCGTAAGTGAGTTTTTATAGGTGAAAGTGCTGTATCGATTTGAAACTGTTATGCCAATGGGCATTACTCTCCTGCTAAAAACCCATGAGAAGATGGGTGGTTTGTCTCCCTCTGAACTTGCTGCCTGGCAGGGAGACTGTGTCTTAATCATGCTGCCATATTAAAAACATTAATAACAAAGACCATTTCTCTCTCCTTTTGGCCCTCTTTCCCTCTGCCCCCGTTTCTGTCTTGGTGATAATGCAAATTGATTTTCATTTCTTTTTCTCTCTCCTGGCCTCACTGTCAGGAGAGGTTTGTCGAAGCTGTTTCTCCTTGAATGTCTGTTATTTGCC
Organism: Nomascus leucogenys; assembly: GCF_006542625.1. NCBI lineage: Eukaryota > Metazoa > Chordata > Mammalia > Primates > Hylobatidae > Nomascus > Nomascus leucogenys. The sequence continues at coordinate 21,344,476 of NC_044405.1, read as the reverse complement.
ATTGCCTTCACATGAGTCAGTGGAAGCTCATGCTTTAAGCCTGTGAAGGTGTTGGAGAGCTAGACAGCCTTTGTCTTCTGACCCACAGAGACTGATGTGAATTTAAAGGCAGATTTTTTTGGCTTTGTTGGTTTATTTTTTTGAGACGAAGTTTTGCCCTTGTTGCCCAGGCTGGAATGCAGTGGCGTGATCTCGGCTCACCGTAACCTCTGCCTCCCAGGTTCAAGTGATTCTTCTGCCTCAACCTCCTGAGTAGCTGGGATTATAGGCATGCACCACCACACATACATAATTTTCTGTATTTTTAGTAAAGACGAGGTTTGACCATGTTGGCCAGGCTGGTCTGAAACTCCTGACCTCAGGTGATCCACCTACCTTGGCCTCCCAAAGTGCTGGTATTACAGGCGTGAGCCACCGTGCCTGGCCTTTGGTCTTGTTTTGTTTTTCTTCCAAGGAAGGGCATCATTTGGGAAGACAAAGAGGCCCAGAGAGTGGGCTCAGCTCAGGGCTGGTGAGGGCAGCTGGGAACCACCTTCTGCTGGCTCCCTGCAACCCTGGCTCAGCTCTGCCCCTGGACACTGAACCTCTCTTCGTGCCCAGAACTGCCGACCGTATTCCCAGGCTCACAGGAAAGTTAATATCTGTTCTGTGGTTTGTTGAAAAGTCCAAATCTGACTGTGTGATTCAAGCCAGTAGCGTCAAACTTTGGCCTGGGAGGGGTGGTTTTTGGGGGAAGCTTGGAGAAATGAGAAGTTATCTAAATATTGTGACACGAGAAGTTTTTCTGTTGATTTTAATGCACTTTGCATAGTTTTCCAAGGCTCTTGGCAGCTCGGCGGTGGCCCGATTCATTGTGTAACATGAGGCTGCCATAGATGAGGCTCAATAATACTTGGGTGTGTGGTTTGTCGTCTGGGAACCTGGGTGTGCATGCTCTGTATTTTCTTGCCAACCAGAAATCTTGAGCAAATGACCAGCTCATCAACATAACATTTCTTCCTGACCCTTGATGTGCCAGTGAGTTCTTGAAAATTACTACCATGTGACAGCTTTTTGGTGGTCTCTGTGTGGAGGAGACAGAAAGGAATCAGTTGTATAAAACTTGGCACCACACTTGGCATTTTGGCCGGCCATCTCAGAAAAGTGGCTGTTGTTGTATAAAATGATCTGCTTTGTCAAGGGTGGGCGGGAAGGAACGCTGAGCTTCTAGCTCATATTGGGTTGTTCAAAGTCAACCTCCTGGAAAACATTGCTGAAATCAGGAAGCCAAGTATATTGTGAGTGTGAGAAGATTGAGATGGAAGTTCCTAAGATCTAGGTGAAATCCAAGAAGCTGGTGGCAGGGAGCAAAATCTTTTTTTGTTGTTGTTTTAAATAGAAAAGCTCTTTGTTTTGAAATAATCGTAGATTCACAGGAAGTTGCAAAAAATATACAAGGAGATTCCATGTTTCCTTTACTTCCGTCACATCTTGCATAACTGTAGTATGAGAGGAAGTCATTAAATGAAGCCAAGTGCTTTTGAGGTAGCTAATTGACACTTCTGACAATGCAATCATAGTCCTATTGTGGAGATAGCAGCAGCAAAAAAAAATTTTTTGAGCCCCTGCTATTTGTCAATATACCGAGCATTGGGAAGGTAAACAGATCAGTCCTGGTTCCTCCCTTTGGAGGGGGTTACAGAACGAGCAGGGAGACCGACATTAAACAAATCATTATGCAGCTAATTCGTTAATTACTGTTGTGATAAGTGCTATAAAATGGAAATATAGTCAAAAGAAAAAAATAATTTCATGAAAAGAGACCTTAACAATTTCCATGAAGTTTAATCATCTTAAAATTTTCTAAACATTCTATAGGAGTGGTAACTTGAAAGTTTGCTTCTACTATAAACTTTATAATCATGTCCTTTCCGGGAATAATTTTTCCAAATTTTCTTCTTTTTCTTTTTGAGAACTGTGAAGCCAACTATGGAGCGATGACTGTGCCCACAGATGGACGTTTATGAGGATGTTATTAATATATGTCGAAAATTTAGCTGCAGAAAGAAAATTAGACTTCAGAAATCTGTTCTGCAATATCACCAGCAATTAAAACACGCTCCTGCCAAGGGGCACGATTCTTGAACGTTGGCTGTGTTTGATGAGACGCTAACATCTTTTCGATAGCAAAGCTTCCTGCCTTTAGTTCCAGAGGGTAGCTTTGCAAACCACATTGAGAGGTCAAATGCATAAGGTTCACTCATGTGGTTCAGCAATGTGATCTAATTTGGAATCCTTAGGGTTTAAGTGAAGAGAGGAACAATTAGATTTATGTTCCCTGTTGAACTCAAGATGTGGTATCCGGGCAACTCAAGCTGAACGCACCCAAGATAGCGACCCTGCCCACCTACTTGGTAAACTCTGCACAGGTGGTGGAAATAATACCTGGATAAATATCACTGGTCACTTAGGACATTTTCTTTATATCAACATTTGCTGTGGGAGGTTCTCACGTCTCCTGGCTTTTGCCAAGCAAACAGTGTACTTCAGACAAGAAGCAGGAAACAAAGGTTTGTCAGAAGGTGCTGGGAGTCATTGGCCTTATCAGTGATGTGCCCAGCCAGGTTATTTGACTGATCGCCAGCTCCAGTTTGTGTGAGATGCTGTCTTGAATTAGGATACCTGTACAAGGAGCACATAATATTTAAAAGCTCTGACTTTATGTTTGTTTAAAGGGGAGCATCTTTGTAATGTTTCATTCCTCATTGATGTTTGGAGTCAATGAGCCTTTCAAAATGCGCTTAGTATAGAAGGAAGAGCTCCACTTCCATTGCCTTATTCTAAATAAAATGGGGAAAGAAAGCCCCGCAAAAATCCAAAGAGCCTCAAACGTAGCTTTTCCTCCCCTTGTAGGGAAATCACAGGATCAGTTCTTGTTAATCTTGATGTTAATCCTTTTGTTGAATTTCACTTTTACAATAATTTTTTATTTTTTATTTGTTTTGAGACAGTCTTGCTCTGTTGCCCAGGCTGGAGTTCAGTGTCTCGATCTTGGCTCACTGCAACCTCCACCTCCTGGGCTCAGGTGATTGTCCTGCCTCAGCCTCTCGAATAGCTGGAATTACAGGCATGTGCCAGCACACCCGGCTGATTTTTGTATTTTTAGTAGAGACAGGGTTTTACCATGTTGGCCAGGCTGGTCTCGAACTCCTGACCTCAGGTGATCCACCTGCCTGAGCCTCCCAAAGTGCTGGGATTACAGGCGTGAGCCACCATGCCTGGCCAACTTTTGCTATAATTTTTAAATAATAATTTTTGGTATTTTTTTTCAGAATGTTGGACCTGAGATTGGGAGAATTTATTATTTTCAGTGAATGCCGGTGAGCAGGTGGGTGTCCTGTTAGACACTGGAAGCCTGGTGTCCCCTAGGCAGGCAGATGCTGCACTAACTCTTGGAGGCAGGCCCCAGTCACCTCTGTATTCCCCAGGGCCTGGCACATAAGCTGTCATCAGTGGATGCTGGCTGCATTGCTGTTGAAAACTTGCAGCTGGACGATGTTGGACTTTGGAGGAGATATATCTGATTTTGAATCCTGGTTCTGCCACTCACTCATCTGAGTCCTTGGGCAAACCAGTTAACCTCTGTGAGCCTAGTTTGTTTTTTTTTTCACATGTAAAATGAAAAATAATAGGACCTACCACACAGAGTTGGAAAAATTAAATGAGATGATATTTAGTGCTTTCTACGGAACCTGAGGTATGTTTACTTGTAGATTGCCTATGTCCCCAATTAGAGTGTAAGCCCCATGTGGACAAGGATTTGTCTTATTCACTGCTATATCCCAATGCCTGGCACAGAGCAGGTGCTCAATAACTATTTGTCAGATTAATGAATACAAATGTATTACCAAATTTTCTATGATATTACTGTAAAAAGAAAGAGAACAGTGTAAAGATTGGGAGAATGAAGACATGAGACAATTATATTGAAAAAAATAAAATTATTGGAGAGAGATATTTGTGTCAATATGAGTTATCTGGATATATCAATATTGGACATCAATTCTACTTTTAAGTATAGTTAATATTTTAGTTATGGAGTCATTCATTTTTCTGGATTATGTTTTTCAAGATTCCTGAGAGAAATTGACTTACCCCTTTTAAAATCTTTAATTGATATACATATATATATACACATATATATGTATATATGTGTATATATATATATTTTTTTGAGACAGAGTTTCACTCTGTTGCCCAGGCTGGAGTGGCATGATCTCGGCTCACTACAACCTCTGGCTCCCGGGTTCATGCAATTTTCCTGCCTCAGCCTCCTGAGTAGCTGGGATTTCAGGTGCCTGCCACCACGCCCAGCTAATTTTGTTTTTAGTGGAGATGGGATTTCACCATGTTGGCAAGCTGGTCTCAAACTCCTGACCTCAAGTGAGCCACCCACCTCGGCCTCCTAATGTGCTGGGATTACAGGCGTGAGCCACTGTGCCCAGCCCCATATATTTTAAACATAATTATGTATTCTCATTTTTGGCTCTCCACCGAATATGGCAATGACTGCGACTGCCCCTCTCTTCCACGCCCTCTCTTCCCCTTTCTTATTTTTTGCTATTTTACTCTGCCTCCAAGATAAAATATTATAGTGCATTAAAAATATTTCTGAGAATTAATGATGTAGGGGAATGTCAGCTTCTCAGGGAAAAGTTTAAATAAAGTCAAAATAGTGTTTTTCCTTAGGGGTTACTCACCTTTGTACTAATAATTCTATAGGCAGTCAGTAATTGACCTGCCCTTGAAATTACCAGAATCTAGTGTCAATTAGTAATCAGTTTGGGGGATCAGTATGTGTCTAACTGCTGGGACTCAGGCCAGCACTGATGCTACTACTTTGCAAAGTCACGAGTGGATTTAAAAGTGTTTTAGGGACAATTTTTTAACCCATCACCAGATGGGAAAGGTACTCCGTTGAAGTGGAGTGTAGCATTGGGTTTATTCAAACAGGCTTTGTCACTTTGCTCCTTCCTAGACTGGATGGTTCACATTTTTCTGGATGCAGGAAAGAGAGCTATTCACTTGGGCCTGTATTTTAACATTTTACGTAGGAATTAAAGTACATGTTGTTACAGATTCTGATACTATATGTGCTCTTAAAATATCCAAAGGGTTACACATTTTCAACCTTTAAGAGGATGCTATTGACATGTAAGTTTGATTTTTTTCCCCCTCAAAGTAAACTTTGGTTTCCCATTTCATAACTTCCAATCCCCTCTCTTCCATGTCATCACCCATGTTCTTTGTCAGATCGTTAACAATAGGTTAATAATTAAGAACAAGTGCGACAGAGATCAACAGCTCTGTGTTCAAGTCCAAACTTCCCCTTGGCAAGGCATGTGACCTCCCTGTGCCTCAGGTTCTTGCAGAATGGAAATACCCACTTCACAGAATGGCTGTGGGTGTGGATGAAACGATGCAGTGAACGCTCCTGCCCGGCACCCGTGGGTGCTCACGACGATTGTGTTTACTGTTGGCTGCAATATGTCATGACTTATCACGTGTGATCCTTGAGTGAAAAGGCAGGTGAGTGCAATATTTCTATACCTCTCTGGTACATTAGCATCTCAAACTCCACTAAATGATAATTTAGTTATAACCCCTTGCTTCCTTCTCCCCACCCCACCCCCACTTCTGGATAGGTAAAATAAGTGGTTTTCAGTGGTGAGTGTAGGGGATGATACTGCTCTCCCAGGGAACATTTGGCAATGTCTGGAGACATTTTTGATTGGGGGTGGGTATTACTGACATCTACTGTGTAGAGGCCAGGGATGCTGCTAAATATCCGATCATGCACAGAACAGCCCCCCTACAACAGAGAATTATCTGGTTCCAAATGTCAATAGTGCTGAGGTTAAGAAATACTGGGCCAAAAAAAAAGAAACACTGGGCTAAGTGGTATTCAGTAGAAGGAAAGTTCCCTGTCTTCAGTCTAGTTCATTGAACTTGATTACTTTCTACATATATGCTAATCATTACCTATGCTGGACTCTGGGGCCAGTCCCAAAGAAGAAAAGGCAGACCAGGACCTGCAAAGGGTCTGAGATTTTACTCTACTTAGAAGCTAATAAGTTAGCTTGTTACTGTTTTATGGATGCTAGCAGAAGACACAAGATCCCTGGGTCAGAGACAAAGGACTTTATTATTCATGGCACAGCAAGCTGAATGAGTGTCATGTTGGCACTGGTTCCCCTTGCTCCTCAAGTCCCACAGGGGTAACCTGGATGTGCCAACGTGAATGTAGTGAGTTTACATTTTAGCTGATGAACACTGAACTTGGGAATCTACAGCTCTTATAATAAACAGTAAGTCTGCTCCTTGTCTGTTACTACGTTTGCTCTTAAAGTGACAGAAATTAAGGGGGAGGACTTTACCTCATCCCTCAAGGGCATAAAGAATCCTATACAACATGCAGAGGTCATGGAATAGGGTATTTCAGATTGGTGGTGTCTGAGAAAGCTTTATGGAAATGGAGGTACCTCAACTGGGTTTTATGTAATTTTTTTTTATTTTTAAAATTTCATTAACATACTTTGTTTCCAGAAGCTTTGCCAATGAAGGTAAAAAGCATAGAAATACAGCTCTGAGAAAGAGTTGTACTACGAAAAATCATTAAACATGAAATTAAAGGAAGCTGTACTAAAATCACATGTGCATCCAAGTGGGTTAGGATTGGGGAATAGAGGGAGCACCTGATCTTAGCACAGATCAGGGAGCACAGGAAGAGGGAGGCCTGCTTGGCCTCGGGCCCTGGAGGCATCAAGGATTTGGTTCCTGGCCAGTCACAGTGCCTCACACCTGTAATCCCGGCACTTTGGGAGGCCGAGATGGGAGGATCACTTGAGGTCAGGAGTTTGAGACCAGCCTGGGCCAACATGGTGAAACTCCATCTCTACTAAAATACAAAAATAAGCTGGGCGTGGTGATGCATGCCTGTAATCTCAGCTACTAGGGAGGCTGAGGCACAAGAATTGCTTGAATCCAGGAGGCCAAGGTTGCAATGAGCCAAGGTCACGCCACTGCATTCCAGCCTGGGTGATGAAGGAAAACTCTGTCTAAACAAAAAAAAAAAAAAAAAAAAAAAAAAGGAATGTGGCTTCCATTCTGCAGACTCCTGGAATTGCACTTAGCAATACAGGGCCCCAGCTGCCAGCCCCCGGCCTGTCTCCAGAAAAGGAAGAAACCTAGACAGGGACACGGAGAGGCATGTATCTTGCTTGCTCATGTGACTGACTGGGAAATGCTGCCTGGGGCGCTGTTCTGCTAGAGTTTTTTTTTTTTTGAGACGGAGTCTCACTCTGTCGCCCAGGCTGGAGTGCAGTGGCGCAATCTCGGCTCACTGCAAGCTCCGCCTCCCGGGTTCACGCCATTCTCCTGCCTCAGCCTCTCCGAGTAGCTGGGACTACAGGCGCCCGCCACCACGCCCGGCTAATTTTTTGTATTTTTAGTAGAGACGGGGTTTCACCGTGGTCTCGATCTCCTGACCTCGTGACCCGCCCGCCTCGGCCTCCCAAAGTGCTGGGATTACAAGCGTGAGCCACCGCGCCCGGCCCTCTGCTAGAGTTTTTGAGGCATATCTGGGCCTAACAGGAACATGAGCTGGACTAGGTTAGTGTTGTTTGCCTTGGGAAAAAGAGGGTGAAGTGATGTGTGGTGTCTGCATGGAGGACACTTTCTGATCCTTCCAGAGGTCCAACTCAGAATGAACTGGGTGTTAAAGGGTGAGCAGGGCTTCAACCCAAAGGCAAGGAGAGAAAAAGTGTGCCCAGAAGCAGAAATAGGATAGGCAAAAGGCACAGAAGCACAGACCATCCTGGGATGTTCAGGAACAACATGCCACTTCATGTTGACAGAGTGAAGCACGCCGTCAGAGAGGGCAGATGGTCTGCTCTTGGTGGGGCAGTCAGGGGGTGCATCTTGCCTGTTGGGGTTCCTCAGAAGGAGCAGGAGCATCTCTTACTGTGGTCTATGAGTGCCCTAGAATTGAGGGGTATGAAAATATGTGTCATGGATGTAATTGCAATTCTAGAGCTCTCTGTGAAATATAGAGAGCTGTATCTGCCCTCTTTGAAAGGCTCAGTGACACGAAACATGGAATGAGGAATGAATGATACAAAGGGATACAAAGAGGTAGAGGAGAATTGGGAGTTCTGGTGATGCTAGGAACCCTCTAAAGAGAGACTTCTTTTTGTCCCAGCAACGCACTAACTTCTGTGCTGAGCGTCTCAACATAGATTATGTGGGGAGAGGGAGGACCCTCCGGAGAAGTCCTGGCTGAGCTTAATCAGCTTGTTAGCACAGAGAAACGGTTGCATCTGTGTCCCACAATGATCAACGTAGGTATAACAATGACTTACTGTAAGCAGCTGAGCTACATTTTTCTGAGATGATTTTTTTTTCATGTTGGCAGCTGCGAGCCTGAGCTGACTCCTATGAACCAGTCTTCTCCAGCAATAGACCCTCCTTCAACTCGTGGTAGCCTGTAAGCCAAGGGTGAAAGACTGGAAAGCAGGATCCACTGGTTCATCTATGGGAAAAGGAGGGGGAATGAGATCAAGGATTGAGGACGCTAATGGGTAAGCATGAGAACCATTTGGGTAAACACCGCAGCACGGTCTCTATTAATCTAATCTGAGAACACTGGCTATGAAAAGTATCAGAGGCTGGGCAGGCAGGGTGTAAAATGGAGCCAAGTTAGGGAGAATCCTGTGGGATATGGCCACAAAATGGAACATTATACCACAGTGAAAATGATGAGAGTAGGCAACAAGCATTAACATGAATACATTCTAGCCTTTTAGTCTGAGAACCAGAAACCATTCTATGTATTTCCAGCAGGAAGGGTTTACTTCAGGAAATTAGGTGCCTAGAAAATGGTTGCAAGGCCATCTTGGCCGACGTGGTGAAACCCCATCTCTACTAAAAATACAAAAATTAGCCGAGCGTGGGGGCGGGTGCCTGAATCAGGAGAATCGTTTGAACCTGGGAGGTGGAGGTTGCAGTGAGCAGAGATGGCGCTACTGTACTCCAGCCTGGGCGACAGTGAGATTCCGTCTCAAAAAAAAAAAAAAAGAAAGAAAGAAAGAAAGAAAATGGTTGCAAGGGATGGTCAGGAAGCAAAAGCCAAGGGAGGTGGTGCTCCTCAGAAGTCAGGAGGTATCAGGAAGCCACTATTGCTACTGCAGAAGCCCGGTTATCTGCTGCTGTCGCTGCCCCAGGAAGAGTGAAATCCATGTTTGTCCCACCATGTGCTTCTTGCTGGTGCTCCCAGAACAGAGACCCTAAGGATTGTTCCCAGGCTTCCCCATCCTGTGATACATCAGCTGAGAGCAAAGAAGGGGCAAGGACGATGTTGAGGGTCAAAAGACAAGAGTGACATAATGTGGTATGAGAAAGCAACTCCCAGATTGCATGCAGCATATTACCATTTTCTAAAGTACAAAAACAAAATAACGTATTGTTTGGGCATTTATGTCATGGTGTGTTGAGGCTGGGTTGAACTGGCATGCAAGAACCAACAGTTAACTTTTCAGGAATTTTGCAAGCCAGTTGTTAAACACAGCCATGATTAAAAATTAATTACACTTATTGTTAAATAAATTATATTGAATTTGATGATAACATTCTAAACTCATCATTTCTTAATCATTTTACTGCCTTTTATTATTAGCTGTGCTTTTAAGGTTATTTATAGCTATTGTGTCTGTTTATTTTTATTTTTTTGAGATGGAGTTTTGCTCTTGTTGCCCAGGCTGGAGTGCAATGGCACCATCTCGGCTCACTGCAACTTCCACCTCCTGGGTTCAAGCGATTCTCCTGCCTTAGCTTCCCAAGTAGCTGGGATTACAGGTGTGTACTACCATACCTGGCTAATTTTTGTATTTTTAGTAGAGATGGGATTTCACCATGTTGGCCAGACTGGTCTGGAACTCCTAACCTCAGGTGATCTGCCTGCCTCAGCCTCCCAAAGTGCTAGGATTACAGGCGTGTGCCACCGAAGCCGGCCAGCTATTGCATCTGTGTGGTGAAAATACAATACTCTGGTGTGCTACTGTACATCTCTTTGCAGCTCTGTGTTCAGTGATATCACCTTGGTAGCTTGGAATAGGCCACAGTGGGAGTATTTACACCAAAAAAATTGACAAATGCTGCCAATCAGAGCTTGCTTGTTTTGTTGATTATATAGACACAAGGAAGTGGGGGGAAATGTTAATCATGCAGATTCGACTTAAAAGTTTGCCATGTCTTCAGCTGCCGCATTGTAAATGGCACAAAAATTGAGGAAACAGTCTTCTAGTATTTGACAACTACCTGATTCAACAAAGAGTCGCCCTTATGAATGATGAAAATGTTTTCCACCATGTCTTTATCATTTATTTTGCTTTCTTCTTGCTTGTTAATGTAAATAAAAATATTAACCAGCATTCATATTGGAACTACACTTGTTCATCAGTTGCAACCATATGTTGGCTGCAGTTACAGTGGTTTGGCAAATATCAACAAAACCATTCTGTAAGAATCAACTGACTTTACCAATTTACATAAAATTCAATCTTATTATTTGAAATTGGGTGCTATACATCCTTTATGTCAAAAAATTTATAAGACACAGCATGATGACTATAGTTAATGGATTTGTCTTGGTCTGTTTGGGTTGCTATAACAAAATATCATAAACCGAGTGGCTTATAAACAGCAGAAATTTATTGCTCACAGTTCTGGAAAGTCCTGAACTTTCCAGCTGAGAAAGTCCAAGATCAAGGTGCTAGAAGATTCAGTGTCTAACGAGGGCTTGCTCTCTGCTTCATAGATGGTGCCTTCTAGCTGGGTCCTCACATGGCAGAAGGGAAGAATGAGCTTCCTCAGTCCTCTTTTATAAGGGCACTAATCCCATCTGCCAGGGCTCCACCCCAATGACCTTCTCACCTCTTAAAGGTCCCTTAAGCTATTGCATTGGGGATTAGGCTTCAACATGTGCATTTTGGAGGGACACACAGATTCAGATCATGACAGTATCATATACTTGACAGTTGCTAAGAGAGTAGATCTTAAGTGTTCTTACCACAAACATAAGCTAAGTATGTGTGGTGAGGTGATGGGTATTTTAGCTTGATGTAATCTTTTACAATGTGTACATAGATCAAAACATCACATTATACAGTATAAATATGTATACTTTTGATTTGTCAATTATACCTTAATTAAGCTGGGAAAAATTTTAAAAATTTGTAGTAAACTTATAAAGGAATAGATACACCCACATGCATACATTCAATTTTTTGGAGATGTGGTTGCTAAACATTTACCATCACATCACTGCATATATGTATCATGAACAAAGAGGTGATAACATTTCATATAGTGGTTGCCTGTGTGTGGCAGTTGTGGGTGGAAATCCACCAATACCCGCCTCTATTGTGTCTTCCCTGGTTTGCCATTTACCTAGGCATGCAAGTTCAAAGTCGGGGAGCCATGGAGGAATCCTCCCTCCCACTTCACAGCCCATCACCAGCTATGGTTGGGTTTTCTTTTTCTTTTTTTTTTGGAAAACAGCTTTATTGAAGTATAATTGATGCATTTGAAAAACTGGGCAGGCCACAGGGGCTCATACCTGTAATCCCAGCACTTTGGAGGCTGAGGCAGGAGGATTGCTTGAGCCCAGGAGTTTGAGACCAGCCTAGGCAACAAAGTGAGACTGTCTCTACAAAAAAATAAGAAATATTAGACTGGTGTGGTGGCACGTGCCTGTGGTCCCAGCTACATGAGAGGCTGACATGGGAGGATTGCTTGAGCCCAGGAATTTGAGGCTGCAGTGAGCTATGATTGCACCACTATACTTCATGCAGCCTGGGCAACAGAACAAGACCCTGTGTCAAAACAAAACCAAAACCAAAACTGCACATGTTTGATGTGTACGATTTGAATTTGGACAATAGGCATATACCCATGATACTATCCCAAAAATCAAGGTAATGAACATATTCTCTCCAAAAGTTTCCTTGTGTTCTTAATTTTATCATATGTTTATTTTTTGCGGTAAAAATGTTTAAGATGAGATCTGCCCTCTTAACACATTCTTAAGTGTGTGATACTGTGTGAACTATAGGCATGATATTGTGCAGCAGATCTCTAGAACTCATTCATCTTGTGTATTGGTTCATTTTCACGCTGCTGATAAAGACATATGCGAGACTGAGTAAGTTACAAAAGAAAGAGGTTTAATGAACTCACAGTTCCACGTGGCTAGGGAGGCTTCAAGATCATGGCCGAAGGCGAAAGGCACTTCTTACATGGTGGCGGCAAGAAAGAGAATGAGAGCCAAGCAAAAGGAGTTTCCCCTTACCAAACCATCAGATCTCGTGAAACTTATTTACTACCATGAGAACAGTATGGGAGAAACTGCCCCGTGATTCAATCATCTTCATCAGGTCCCTCCCACAACACATGGGAATTATGGGAGTACAATTTAAGATGAGATTTGGGTGGAGACACATAACTGAAACTTTATACCCACTGAAAACCTCCCCTTTTTCCCCCTCCACAGCCCCTGACACGCACCATTCTATTCTCTGCTTCTTGAGATTTATTGTTGAGTTTTCTTCCTAAGCCTTTCATTGTATTTATGTTTCCACTTGACAGTTTCCAACTTGGAGTCCAGTTGAAAAAATCGTTTTTCCCAGCGAGTCCTCTCCTGTAACTTTCAGAGCACAGACTGCTATGGAGAATGTGGTTGCTAGACAGCATGGAGGGTAGAGAGACACAGACAGTTCTCTGAGTGTCACCCAGCGTCCTCAGCAAAGTGTGCTGTGGGCATTTATTAATCTCCGGGGAAGCAAACCTCTGCAAAAAAGCCTCAGTGAAGAACACATGTAAGGGGACCTTGAGCAGTTCAAAAGGAGAGGCCAAGACTAAGTTCCCTGAAAAAAAGAAAGTGACATCTCAGCATAGCCTCTGCAGAAACAAGAGCAGAACACACGGAAGAGGGTGAGTTGAGCCCACCTAGAGAAATCCAGGCCACAGGATGGGGCTGCTCCTTGAAGCCATTTCTCAGCATGGGGCAACTGGAGGTGGTGGAGCTGGGTGAATGTAGCCCCAGTGTTGTCCTGGCCTGAGGGCGATGCAGGGCCTGCACAGCTGTGTGTGCAACAGAACTCCAGGTACCATGAGCTCAGCTGCTCCTCCTCTTGGTGGAAACTCCTGGGGGAGAAGGTTAGGAAAGTGGGCAGGGCATGGAGGGACATGGTGAAGCAGGCTTGGGGAGGCTCCGTGGGCCTGTGAGTGCTGCCTATGATGCCAGCTGCGTTCTGAGGCTCCTTCAGCACCTGTGTCTGCAGGATGGTCAGTGCCATGCATTGAGGCGGATGCCCACTCAGCTTGCTTGTGCTTTTCTGTTCCAAGAACAAATCCCTGCCTGCCTCCCTCGCTTCCTCCCCAGAACCCTGCACTCAGCATGACTCATTTCCTCTTTTCTAGAAAGAAGGAAGGGGAGCTTTTTGTTGCCCCAACAATGCCCTGGGCCTCATCCCCTTGTTGATATCAGTATCTTGCTAAACATACTTCTTAGATTTGGATGCCCACGTCAATTCCTAGGAGAACAAATAACACACATAGTGTGGTTTTCAGTTCCTAGGGGGTTTAATGTTTCAGCTGTTTTCACCACATCCTGTACTTAACCTCTGGTCAAGGCTCAACATTGAGACTTGGACTGGGTAGACCCAACTGGGTGGACCCATTTGCTTCACTAATGTAGGCAAAACCAGGTAAGCTGTGTACCCCTTTCAGAATGTAGCTCACCCTTCTCTGAGTGTGTTCTAGGCTATATAAAGACAAGGTGCAAATAAAGAAAGTGTGTTTGTAGCTGGCAGTTTGGAATTCAGCATGTAAAGATACTACCCAATCAAGGCAACCACAATATTTCAGGATACAAAAGAGATTGATTGCACTCAACTGGGAAATGCAAATTAAAGATTTGGCTTCATTCCTCCACCAGAGCAAGAAGCCAAACAGTCTTGCCCTTAAAAAGGTGGGCTCTAAGTTCATGTGACCTACCTTGGAGGGTGACTATCCTCACAGTCACATGCTAGGTGGCCTTGGTGTTAAAGACCTTGTTTGCTCTGTCTCTTCCTTTAGCTTCAGTGTCCCATGGTGCATTGAGCTGGAAATACTTGTCCTAACTCCAGCCTCAAGGAACCTCTAGCAAAGACCCCTGGCCAGCCCTTGTTTCCCTAAACATGAGGAGGCTGTGATTCTTCTCACATCTACACCCATGCACATGCTAGAACATTCCTAAAGGGATGATTTCTACCTGGTTATCAACAGTCTGCAATCTTACAGGAGTCATTCATTCATTCATTCATTCTTTTCATTCTATCTCATTCTGCCTCAAACAAGTATATAATGTTGGGTGGGCACAGCTTGTTCAATAGTTGCTGAGACTTCCTAAGAGAGAGAGAGGCAAAGTATGCTTTCTTGGATTCTGAGTTCTGTGTTTCCTGTGTTTAAGATTGCAAACTACTGTGGCTTCCTTCTGGACAAAAGGAAGAAATAAACACGGAAGGCCTTACCCCTGTACAAAGATTATTAGCACAGCATGAAGATGCCGGGCAGGATGGGAAAGGCTGCCGCCGAAATGAGGACTAAAGGGAAACATTTCATTACCCCCGTCCCATGGCTGATGTTTTATCATTTCCTCCTTGCTTGGGTGCTGCACCAGCTCTGTCCAGTTCCCATCCTGGGACAGACACATTCCGATTCCATGATACATGGATGATTTTCAGGTTTGGCGACTAACTGTGAAACTGGATGTAGCATTCTCTTAAGAGATGGATGCATCCTAGCTGGGCACAGTGGCTCACGCCTGTAATCCCAGCACTTTGGGAGGCTGAGGTGGGTGGATCACCTGAGGTCAGGAGTTCAAGACCAGCCTGGCCAACATGGTGAAATCCCGTCCCTACTAAAAATACAAAAAATTAGCCGGGTGTGGTAGCGGGTGCCTGTAATCCCAGCTACTTGGGAGGCCGAGGCAGGAGAATTGCTTGAACTTGGGAGGCAGAGGTTGCAGTGAGCCGAGATCGCGCCACTGCACTCCAGACTGGGTCACAGAGTGAGACTCTGTCTCAAAAAAAAAAAGAAAGAAAGAAAGAAAGAAATGGATGCATCCTACGGTTAGATCAAAAGAATCTGCTCAGTAGCTATTTCTAATTTGGCTGCTGGACTGAGAAGCGACCTGGGTTGCGGGTGCGGCTGCTCTTATCACATTGTGCCGAAATTCTCTGCACTGTTTGCCCAGCTGGTGTCTGTTTAGAGAGCTATTTAGATCCTCCCACAGAAAGGAAAGCTTTCCATCCTCGGAGAAACCACAGTGATTAAGTACATATAAGAGAAAAGCATTATGATGACTAATCAGCACAAAATCAATGATTCCCTTTTTGCATTATAAATGATGAGGTTTATAGTGGACAGCTTTTAGCATGAGTGCCGGTGTGACTTTGGGATGGGGTGGGGAAAGAATCACAAATGCCATTGAGCACCGGACCTGTCAGTTGGGAAAAAGACTAGAAATGATAATGATGTGATCAGGGTGCTCACTGATAATCTGAAGCAGGAAATTCTTTTTAAAAAAATTTTATTTCATTTTATTTTAAGTTCCAGGATACATGTGCAGGACATGCAGGTTTGTTACATAGGTAACAAACATGTGCCACAGTGATTTGCTGCACCTGTCAACCCATCACCTCGGTATTAAGCCGTGCATGCAGGAAATTCTTAGCCTTTGTAGTGGAAGAAAATATTATCAGAGGAAGTAAGAATTTTTGGTTAGCTTGTGAGCAGTCATCTGAGGACACCCAACCTAACCTCTCTGTCCATGTGGAAATTCTCTACAAAACCTGACTTCGAAGGCTGAAGAATCTCGTGATTCCCTGAATTTCCATGCAGCCAAGAAAGTGAAAGGCAGCCTTTGTAGGAATTCGTCAGTGACAGGACGCTCATCACCTCTTGTGGCTCTTCCAGTTTTTGAATGGCTTTAATTACTTGAAAAGTCTCCCTCACATGTAGGTGAAATTTGTCTTCTGGTAACTTTTATCTGTTGGTCTTAGTGCTGCTCTTCGGAACTATGGGGAAAACCTAGCTCTCTTCACGCTACGGCTCTTACAACATTTAAGGATGACACTAGTGTTTTCTTTGTCTTGTTGTCTCCTGACCGTCCTCACTGCTTTCTGATGCTAAAGAACACTCATCACTACTCGGCCACCTTCCAGGTCTGAACATGTGGGGTCCATATGTTGTTCATATATGGAGAAAGAACTGAGGGATTGTTGCCCACCTTTGTTGATAACACTATACGTCTATTAACCAGTCCCTCTTAAGAACTTGTTAGTTTTTTAGCAGCTATTGGGTCCTGCCTACCTTAAAATCTGAATTTGAGCCTTCTATTCCCTCAAATTTCCATGTACCTGAGGAGTTGGAAAGAAGCAGAAACAAAATTTCTGACCTGTCACTATTGACCTGTTTTGCTTTGATCAAGGCCTTTGTGGTATTTGATGTTAGAATCTTATGTAAGTGGATATATGACATACTTTGCATAGTTTTGCATTTTTAATGTTATAGGATCACACAAAAATCCATGTTCTCCTTTGGGAATGGTGGCTGGAGCTTTGCTAGATTTTTGACAAAAATTATATGTGCTGGTCATAGCCACGTAAACAGTTCAACCAGCTGAAGGTGTTATTATCAATAAGGAGCTAACGCCGCCAGAATTAGGAGCTTGATGGCATTTGTGTGCAATATTTACAGAGCAATGGGAATCTCTTACGCTATTTTGGGAATCCTCTTTGTATGACTGGTGCAGATGTTAGGGTCTACCTGAGCAAATTGTGCCAGGCAAAGTCCCAACCTTCAATGTGAAGTGCAACCAGTACATCTACCCTTGAGCAGGCCTTTCAAGAGCATGGGCTAGGTGGGCAAATTCATTCAAAAGTGTACTTGTTATACTTTTCTGAATCATTGGATAGTACCTGTGGACGTATCTGGTTTGAGTGGACTGAGCTGGTCAGAAAATCTCTCTCCATCTCCCTCATTGTTAATTTGATGACCATCTTGGATTAGAAAGAGTGGCCAACTCAGCAGTGGGGAGACTTGGCCTTGGGAAGGAAGGTGGGAAGGGCCTCTGTCTTCCCATTTCCCTGTGCTGAATCCTTAGCCTGAATCCCAGGAGCCCAGCTGTATCTCTTCTTTCTTTGAACTTCTTGAGTACTTGTGGTCTATATTAAACACTTGGGCATTTACACATTTAATTAATAAGCCTGTTAACCTTTCCCCATGAGTACCTATCGCCTCCCCAGCTAGATTGTTCTATCTTTTGCATCCTCTACATTCAAGCATGGAGTTGTACCCATCAAAAGGCCTAGATAGATAGATGTGGAATTAAACCATGAAGATCTGAGAGGTTCAGTTTCTTCCTCAGAAGAAAGGACAAGAGAAAAAGGAATACAGACTTAGGAGGTTCCTATCCTATGCCGGGCGCTGAGCTGGGAATTTTATATTTGTTATTCCCTATAAATCTCCATAGGACCCTTAAGTAGGCATTATCATCCTCATTTTGCAGAAGAAGAAACTAAGTCACAGAGAAGTCAGGGAATGGATCCAAGTTCATGCAAAGTGTAAGAGACCAGGCAAGGCTTGACCTTAGGTTCCTCCACCTGCAGGAGCAGCAGTATTAGGAGACTGTCCTGCCCTGGGAGGGGACAGCAGGGCTGGGTGTGAAGACACGGTTTGTGGCTATAGCTGCTGCATGGCCACCTTTGAGTTACCATCAGGACCACCTCACTGCTGAAGACGGATGGGAGAAGGGCCAGGCCTGAAAGAACAAAGAGGCACATACATCATCAAGGCAAGTGGAACCAAGGAGAATAAAAAGAGAGAGAGGAATATCACAGATTACTTACAGTTCTCTAAGCAGGAGGAATCTCACATCTGCTCAGCAGAGCAATGTGTTCATCAGTGAAGTAGTTGTAACCCCCTGAAAAGGCAAAGCAGTGACATGTTTATCTTAGTTCCTTCTTTCAAAAGGAGGAAGACAATGTTTTTTTGCTAGAGATGACAAGGATTTTTAATGTTGTCTTAGAGCTTTGGAAACTTGGATCCCAATCATTGGATCATGTTTGCAAACTTTATTAGTCAGTTTGCACCTGTTGCAGTAAATAAACCTTGATACCTCAATGGCTTACATGACAAAGATTTCTTTTTGGCTCATGAAAACTCCAGTGTGGGTTGGGTGAGCCTCCAGGGCAGCTGTCCATGTGGTGACATGGGAATCCCGGCTGCTTCCATGCATGGAGGCCACCGTCTCAGCACATGGCTTCCAGATTGCTGTGGCAGCCAGTGTGGAAGGTCAAAAACCAGCTTTAAATTTCCTTATTTTTTTATTTTTGGAGGACAGGGTCTCTGTCACCCAGGGTGGAGTGCAGTGGCACAATGATAGTTCACTGCAGCCTCGAACTCCTGGCCTCAAGTGATTCTCCCACCTAGTCCTTCAAAAGTGTTGGGATTACAGGCGTGAGCCACTGTGCCTGGTCAAGTACCAGTTTTTACAAGCTTCACCATGGAAATGTCACAGATCACTTCTACTCACTGTTCCTTCGCCAGAGCTACTCACACAGCCCTGCCTCACCACAGAGCAAAACTGCAGTGGGAAGGATGGGGTAACATTTGGGTAGTCGATGACTATTAGATATCCTGACACATTTTCCTTACTCTCTTCTGCTCAGCACCCTTTCTAAGGCAGCTCGTTGCTCTTGGAAAGAATACAGGCTCCCTAATACAGCTTGTAGGCCCCTGGCCTTGGCCTCCACCTTCCAGTCGCATTGGACATTTTCCATTGAGTCTCTTGGCTGAGCTTACCTTTTCTTACCTACTACCTTGTTCTTCTGCCTGCCTGAAATATTCTCCCCTTTCTGATTTTCCGGCCAACTCCTTTGCTTATGTGGAGGCTTAGCTCTCACTTCTTAAGGAAACCTTTCCTGAACCTCTAAATCTGGATGGAGTCCTTCCTTTTAGCATCCAGCCATCCTTTATTTCTCCCATTACATTGCACTGGGAAAGTCACTATTTTTTTTCTTTTTCTTTTTTTTTTTTTTTTTTTTTCGAGACAGGGTCTTGCTCTGTCACCCAGGCTGGAGTGCAGTGGTGCAATCTCAGCTCACTATAACCTCCACCTCCTGGGTTCAAGTGATTCTCCTGCCTCAGCCTTCCAAGTAGCTGGGACTACAGGTGCATGCCACCATGCCTGGCTAATTTTTGTATTTTTGGTAGAGACAGGGTTTCACCATGTTGGCCAGGCTAGTCTTGAACCTCTGACCTCAAATGATCCACCCACCTTGGCCTCCGAAAGTGCTGAGATTACAGGCATGAACCACCAAGCCTGGCCAGAAAGTCACTATTAACTAGTCTGTAGTCTATTAGACTGTGGCTGTGTGACACTTGGGATCATTGTGAGGGCAGCCCCTGGGCACAGTGGCCCCCACACAGTAGATGTTTAATTAGTATACCTTGGATAAAGAAAGAAGGGAAAGAACTTCGTTTGAGGCTGAATGTGGATGATGATACTGTTGCAGATTTTATTCTAAAGTTAAAAAGCAAAGGCAGTAGAAAAGGCAAGAAACTTTGAAAAAGAATAATGGAGAGATTTTCACTTTCCCTGAGGTGAACATGAACTATGGAGTTTCACTAATTAAAAGAGAGAGATGCTGGTGTAGGAATAGACCAAGAGACAAATAGAATGAAATAAAGAGTTGACATTGCAGTCTTGATTCTGAATTCTGTAGGCCAGGCCAGGCAGGCTGGAAACTTGGGCAGGGTTTCTGTATCTTGAGGCAGAATTGCTGCTTCTTTGGGAAATCTCAGTCTTTGCTCTTAAGGTATTCAATTGTATGAGGATTATACATGGGAAATTGGCAAGTAATAAAGGAGGCATTTTATTTTGTTTTGTTTTATTTTATTTTATTTTGAGACAGGGTCTCACTCTGTCACCCAGGCTGGAGTGCAGTGGCACAATCATGGCTCCCTACACCCTTGATCTCCAGGGCCGAGCCATCCTCCCACTTCAGCCTCCCGAGTAGTTGGGACTACAGGTGTGTGCCACAATGCCCCACTAATTTCTGTATTTTTTTGTAGAGATGGGGTTTCGCCATGTTGTCCAGGCTGGTCTTGAACTCCTAGACTCAAGTGATCCACTCGCCTCAGCCTCCCAAAATGCTGGGATTACAGGTATGAGCTATTGTACCCTGCCAAAGGAGGCATTTTAAATCAGTGGAGAAAGAATGAATTATTGAACAAATTATTTTTATACAATTGGCCGTTATTTGTAAAATTAAAAAATAATCAATAGTTTAATAATTAATTAAAAAAATAAGGTTTAAGTTAAAAAATTAAAAAATAGTCATATCCCTAGCATATTTTCCTATGTGGTTCTCATCTATGCAAGTTTCTTTCCTACTGTACTGCAGAAAAATGAATAAATTGGAAAGTAGTTAAAGACCTAAAACAATGCATGGTTTTGAGGGAGCCTTTTGTGTGCCTGGCAGTGTACTCCGTGACTGGCCGCCGAGTGTTAATAGCTTGGGTGTCTAAGAAATCCTTCCTCATCCAGTCTGAAAGATTCATGTTGGAGTGCAGGATATTTTTATTAAAAGTCTCTCCCCTCTCCATAGTCGTATTATAGATGAACACTGTGCTGGCTCTCTGTACATCAAGACAATCAGTCTTGCTCCTCCATAGGCCTTTGGCAGAGCAGGGAGTTAAATGGGCATGTTCATGCTATGCATTTCAAAGACAGCTGGTTCCATCAAGTCTCATTATAATGAAAGATGAAAATGAAAGGTGACTGTCTAAACTTCGCCCTGTCTTGGTATTCAAATGCCACATGAATGTTGGTTTACTGAATGCAAATCCAGAAAAATATAGTGACTGTGCATTGTCTTGTGTACATTGTACCCAGGACAAATGGGTACAAAGGAGGTACAAGGAGGACCTTGTTGGCATGACAAAGTTACTCTCATACCATTGAATACATTTCTGTTGTTGCTCCTATTTTTGGTCTGTATTGACTTGTATTGCACTGTACTATTCATTTAATATAAAAGCAAAGCACGCTTTGGACACTAAGTCCTAAACCAAACAAGTGAAATACAGGGATAGCCTCCTGAAAGATTTCTGGATATATGTGAGTATATACAACAGATAAAATCAGTTGCAATTATTCATATCACAAAATGATACTTAGCATGAAAAAGATTCAATGCAGGGTCTTTAAAGAGAATTTTCCTAATTAGATAAAATATAGTATGGTCAATTTCAATGCACCTTTAAGAGCAAAATCTGTAATGAAGCCCGATATAGTACATTTTACAATTAAAATATTTCAAGTCCCCCAAATTCAATTTGGCTCATGGTAAGTGCAAATAGGACTCTTATTCCTCTCTCTCTCTCCTCCCTCCTTTGTCTTGTGTTTTACCAAATTGTAGTTTCGGATATACAAACTTCTGTCCCTTGCACACACTTTGAGTTGCCATATAATTGGGGACGTCTAGCAGCTGAAGGGTAGAAAGCTATGAGAAACGGAAAAGGAGCTTTGGCCATAGTTAAAGTAAAAATAGAATTGCAGAATTTGTGCAATTTGTCTAGCTAATTAAGCAAAAATCCACAGGACAGAATAGCAATAGTGAGCTGAAAGAATGTGCCCAATGGGATAGAATTCATAATTTAAAACAATTCTGGTTTTCTACATCAGCTTTATTGGTTGAACAGGCATAATTCCCTGAAAATCTGTGGTTAATGTCTCAGGTTCAATTAATGCATTAAGGAAATGTCAACATTTTAGCTGTTATGTAGCTTTGTTTCTTACTTTTATTTTTTGAGATGGAGTCTCACTCACTTTGTCACCAAGGCTGGAGAGCAGTGGCGTGATCTCAGCTCACTGCAACCTCCACCCCCCAGGTTCAAGCGATTCTCCTGCTTCAGCCAACTGAGTAGCTGGGATTACAGTTGCATGCCACCATACCTGGCTAATTTTTGTTATTTTTAGTAGAGACAGGGTTTCATCATGTTGGCCTGGCTCGTCTTGATTTCCTGACCTCATGTGATCTACCAGCCTTGGCCTCCCAAAGTGCTGGGATTACAGGTGTGAGCCACCACCGCCTGCCTAATTATTATCATTTTTTTTTTTTAAGTAGAGATGGGTTTTACCATGTTGGCCAAGCTGGTCTCAAACTCCTGACCTTACGTGATTGGCCCGCCTCAGCCTCCCAAAGTGCTGGGATTACAGGTGTGAGCCACCACACCCAGCCTGCTTCGTCTTTTTTTAAAAACAAAATCTCCCGGTGCTTTGGGAGGCCAAGGCAGGAGGACTGCTTGAGGCTAGAAGTTTGAGATCAGCTGGGCAACATAGCAAAATACTGTCTCTAAAAAAAAAAAGCAAAAAAAAAAAAATAAAAAAATAAGCTGGGTGTGTTGGCACGTGCCTATAGTCTCAACTACTTGGGAGGCTGAGGTGGGAGGATCACTTGAGCCCAGGAGCTCAAGGCTGCAGTGAGCTGTGATTGTGCCACTGCCCTCCAGCCTGGGTGACAGAGAGAGACCTTGTGTCTAACAACAAAAACAAACAAACATACCAAAAAACAAACAAACAAAAACAACAACAAAATAGCAACCCATCCAAACCCCAAAAACTAAGGGCATGAGTTTGCAAAGGATCAGAAAGGACTTCACATGACTTTGCCAGTCACTGCATCTTGCACCTGTGCTGAAATGAGCTTATTTATATTCAAATGTGAGGCCTGAGTTTAGGGCTTGTCTCTGACTCAGTTTCTGTACCACCACAGAGCTGCCCACCTCTCTTGCCCACTGGCTGGCTTGGCCCCATCCATGGCTTGTGCTGGTCCTGCAGTCACAAAGTCAATTCATTGCTGCCATTGTTGCTGCCTGTACTACAGGCCAAATTGCTCTCCATGCAGTACTAATTGGCTAGAAGAAGCTTCACCTGAAGAGGCCGGGGGATGCATCTAGAAAGCATGGAGAAACTAAAACCCCCTGTCGCCAACTTTGCCCAGCAGGAGGTGGTGGATAGGAAGGGACTGGCTAATTAGTTATTTTCCTTTCTCCACCTCATGCCCCACCCCACATACTGTTCTGAGATGCAAGCATCCATGTGACCTTCCTGAAGACATTATGTGAGATCAAGCCATCATCCAGGCTGTTATAAAGCAGCTCAGTAGGCTGGGCACGGTAGCTCACACCTGTAATTCCAGCACTTTGGGAGGCCGAGGCAGGTGGATCACCTGAGGTCAGGAGTTCGAGACCATCCTGGCCAACATGGTGAAATCCCGTCTCTACCAAAAATACAAAAATTAGCTGGGTGTGGTGGCCTGCTCCTGTAATCCCAGCTACTTGGGAGGCTGAAGCAGGAGAATCGCTTGAACCTGGGAGGTGGAGGTTGCAGTGAGCTGAGGTTGTGTCAATGCACTCCAGCCTGGGCAATGAGAGCAAAACTCCATCTCAAAAAAAAAAAAAAAAAAAGCAGCTCAGTAACCCGCGCCCTTGTGTTTGGTCTTCCTCTTCCTTGCCTCACTGGTCTCCCTCATACTCCTGCTTCCCCAGGATTGCACTTGTCAGTGAAGTCTTAGCACATAAACATGTGCCCGAGGCTCTACAATCCAGGGAAACTTGGCCCCAGAAAGCAGAGCTTCTGATGGGTTTTGGTAGCAGCAAGTGGGTGGTGACAATCTCTGACATTCTGTAGCGTCACAATTACAAAAGCTTTTATCTGAAGCTAATTAGGATGAGGCAGAGGAGGAAGCCAAAATACTGACTTATCAAGACACTGGAGCACTTGATGCATTTTGGAGCAATAATAACCCTAAGGACTTGGATGTGGGTGGTAACTTTTGAAGGCATTGGAAGCCTTGCAAAAAGAAAATAATAAGTGCAGGGCAGCTATTTGCCACCTTGAGGCCCTGTCTGAAAGCCAGAGTATTCCTGTAGTCACTTTAGAGGAGGTTCTCATCTCTAAAACCCACAGGACAAAAGGTTATTAAACCCAGGATCTGATTACAAGGGTGGCAGAAATGCAAAAGAAGCAAAATGCACAGTCTTAACACCGCCTCAGTGTCAAAGTAAAGACCTGACGGGAGAGTGGACCACCAAGACCTTGGATGGTGATGTTTGCATGGCCAAGGCTGAGAATATTGTAGCCCCCAATTCCCTGAAGCTTCCTGGCTGGCCGAAGCTGTTCCCAACAACCTGGGGAGAGAACAGCCTCCTCCTCCCAGGGCATTACACTATGACCTCACCTGGAGGTGCTCCACACGATGATCATTGTTTTTCTCCAGGTCTGTCCCCACTATCTCTCGTTATTTCCTGGCTAACAACCAGAATCAGGCCTGAGCACAGCTTCAATGAGGAAGTACAATCCCTGCTCCAGGAGGAAACAGTCTATGTGTCAAAGGCTTACAGGAGCTGGCAAGCATGAATTAGCAAACACCTTGTAGTAGCGTATCTTGAGGGTGTTAGATCATCATGGTTACCTGGAGCTGGTCCTAATAGTCTTTTGAGACAGCTCCATGACATTTAGATAGGATGATGGCTGCAACTGATAAGGTGGAGATGCTGGAGCATATTTGGCATTATGTTGAGAAAGGGGCTAAGGCTCAAGGAGTTGGGAATGTTAGAATGAATTTACTATGTAAATCCTGAGAACCTGCCACATCACTGTGTTTCCTGAAAAAGACTGAGAGACACTTTTGCTATGAATGCAGCAGGAGTACACAAGTGAAGGGCTCACTAATATCTTTGAGAAGCTTAGTGTCTGTCTTCTGTAGGCAGGGGTTAATGGGTGTAGACACTTCCATGGAACTGAACTACTTCTTCTTCTTCTTCTTCTTCTTCTTCTTCTTCTTCTTCTTCTTCTTCTTTCTTCTTCTTCTTCTCTTCTTCTTCTTCTTCTTCTTCTCCTTCTTCTCCTTCCTTCTCCTTCCTTCTCCTTCCTTCTCCTTCCTTCTCCTTCCTTCTCCTTCCTTCTCCTTCCTTCTCCTTCCTTCTCCTTCCTTCTCCTTCCTTCTCCTTCCTTCTCCTTCCTTCTCCTTCCTTCTCCTTCCTTCTCCTTCCTTCTCCTTCCTTCTCCTTCCTTCTCCTTCCTTCTCCTTCCTTCTCCTTCCTTCTCCTTCCTTCTCCTTCTCCTTCTTCTTCTCCTTCTTCTTCTTCTTCTTTTTTAATAGGAGTCTCACTCTGTTGCCCAGGCTGATGTGCATTGGTGCAATCTGGGCTCACTTCAATATCCATCTCCTGGGTTCAAGCAATTCTCCTGCCTTGCCTGAGATTACAGGCACCCACCACCATGCCCGGCTAATTTTTGTGTTTTTAGTAGAGATGGGGTTTCACCATGTTGGCCAGGCTGGTCTTGAACTCCTGACCTCAGGCAATCCTCCTGCCTCGGCCTCCCAAAGTGCTGAGATTACAGGAGTGAGCCACTGCACCCGGCTGGAACTGAACTTCTTTATGTCAATGGGGATAGTGAGATTCCAGAATTATAAAACTAGATGGCAGCTCGTAACCACCAGAGGCAAGGTGGCCATAATGATTTTAATTGGAAACACTGCAGAATAGTGCTTAGGGTGCCTCAACCTTCAGAGATTTGTAGCAATGGTTAAGAGACCATGGTGTTCCTAGACATGAGACAGAAGGACAACTAACTAGGGTGTTATTAAGATTGTATAATAATAAAAAGAAAGCTGGAGAATAGAAGGTTGACATCAGTCCTTGCAATAAAAAATTGTGGACCCTCACTCAGTTTTCAAATGTAAGCCAGTTTGAAAACCAGCTTGAAGTAAAGTTTTCAAACTGGCTTATTAGGTTGATGCAAAAGTAATTGTGGTTTTGGCCATGACTTTTAATGGCAAAATTGCAATTATTTTTGCACCAACCAAATACATTTCAAAACTGAGTGAGAGTCTACAGTTTTTTATTGCAATGACTGATGGGTGGATTGAGGGGAAGACTTAGGCCTACTTGAAGAAGGACCCTTCTATTTTCCACAGTATACATGAAAATTTGTTCTTCTAATCTTCCCCTTTAAGGAATTTGCAGCCATTTCCCCAAGTAACTAGTGCCAGAGAATAGGGACCATTCAGACTTTTAGAGGATTAGTAATATACAAGGTTTGAGCTGATACTGATAAGGAGCTAAGAAGAAATTACTTAGGCAGGTAGTGAGGGTACGGAAGTCCTCAGTAAGGTTTTTCCTTTAATGAAAAGCAGTCCCAAACCATTTTCTAACAAACAGCAGCCTGTGAAATCAAGCTGCAGACAGATGCTGCCAGCTGTGTCAATCATGTTCAAGATGGGGACTCCATCTTCCTTTTTCTTTGACAGCCACGTGTACAGTAAGAAGCAGACAAGATGACCCAGCCAAGGGGAAAGTTCATTTGCTAAGTAAGATTAGGGTGGGTGGCCAGCCTTCCCCAGTGGTATGTAAACATCATACCTGACTGAATCAATGTATGAGCCCTACGTAAATCAGACACCCTCTTAAACCAATCTGCGAGTCCTGTGTAAATCAGGCACTGCCTTGAACCAATCTGTGGGCCCTATGTAAATCAGAGACCGCCTCCTCAAGCCTGACTATAAAATCTGGCACGTCTGCCGCCAGCGGGCCTTTTCCTTTTGGAAGTTCCCTCCCTCTCACTAGAGAAATAGAGCTGTTTTCCTTTCTTTTTCTTTTGCCTATTAAACTTCTGCTCCTAAATGCCTCATGTGTGTCTGTGTCCTAAATTTTCCTTGTGTGAGATGGCGAACCCCAGGTATTTACTGCAGACAACATAGCCGCTTCAATACCAAGGGATCTTAAATGATACCAAGGGATCTTAAATGCCTTATGTTGTCCCTCCCCACCTGCCCTGTCCAGTTAGATGGACAGTTTTAGGAAGTTCGGTGAGAAATAGAGTTTTACCCCAAGTCTGTTTCACAATGGGTCCATTTGGTCCACTGGGTCCAAAAACTACCCTGTGGTTATTTATCAGGTCCCCAAATACATAATTGGGATATATATTTAGTGGTTGGCGGAACTCCCACTTGTGGAGTAAGGAACTATGATGGGAAGGGCCAAGTAAAGTATCTGAAACTGTTCTTTCCCTATTATTCAAGATGGCAATCAGGAATAACAAGGCATTCCAGGAGGAAGTGCAGATATGATTGCTATCATCAAGAACATCAAAGCTGCAAGGTGGTGGTCCCCATAATATCTCCATTCAGTTTACCCACTGTATCCCTGTAAAAACCAGATAAATGATGGCAGATGCTATTAGCTGATAGCCCCTTAAAGCTGTTGTGCTGGGTTTGCTATATTTACTGATGAAGAGCAACACGGATTCTCAAACTTCATATGTGACTGCTGATCTGGCAAATGATTTCCTGTCAATCTCCATCAATAGGGGGACTCTGCAGTGGTTGGCCTTTCTGTGGCAAGGATAGCAGTATACATTCACTATCTGCATGTCTGCAGGGATTTGATCATGCTGACATTCTGCAGAACATTGCTCTGGCTCACCTATTAGTGACATCATGCTAATTTGACTTACCGATCTGGGAGTAGCAAGTATCATAGATGCCCTAATACAGGGCATCAACCTGGGATGATTTTAACCCCCAGGGGATATTTGGGAACATCTGCAGATATTTTGGTTGTTATAATTGGTTGACGTGAGCAACTGGCATCTAGTGGGTAGAGTTCAGGGATGCTTCTATACACCCTACAACACAAAGGATAGCCCCCAACCCAAACAAAGAATTATCTGGCCCCAAATGCTGATAGTGTCAAGGTTGGGAAACACTGTCCTAGAAGACACCTGTGTACCAGTGGTGGGAGGTCAACCCTATGCAAATTCACGGGTCTGTTACATCAACGAAGTTTCTAGGAGTTAAGTAGTCTGGGGCATGCCAGACCATCCTTTTTAAAGTTAAAGGATAATTGGCATATATCAGGCTCTTAAAAATATTTGCTGAATGAATGAGTGAATAAACAGCATATAGAAAAGTTCCCTGTGCAAAGAGAAGGAGGCTTGAGAGAGAGAGTTTCCCAGAGGAAGGCAGAAGTTTGCTGTGGCCAGAGGCCAGGAGAGGGGCTGGAGGTGTGGCCTGGGAGAAGGCTGTGGTTTATATGGTTTACATGCTATTCCTTTAGACACCCACCCACAGAAGGTGGAGGGCAAACAAATGAGAAACAAGGCCTGGTTTGTATTCCAGAAAGATCACTTTAGGACTGGTTAGAGAGATTGTCCTGAAAGGTTATGAAACCAGAGTCAGTCAAACTAGTCCGGCCTCCCTTTTTCTGCAATAGTCTGGTTGGGAAACCTTTGGCACCTGTTCTGGGTCAGAATGGAAATAAATGGAAGAAACAGATTCCAGATTTGGGAAAAAAAAATTATCAGGAGTTGGTGACTGAATTGAGAGTGTGGGTAAAGGGAGAAGCGGGGATAGAAGAAAACTCTCAGTTATCTTGGTCTTTGGGTAAATGGGAAATGCAGGAAAATAATACAGTTTTAAATGGCATTTTTGAGAAGGTTTTGTTCTGGATATTTTGTAATTTAAAGATGTGGGGCTGGGTACAGTGGCTCACGCCTGTAATCCCAGCACTTTGGGAGGCCGAGGTGGGTGGATCACTTGAGGCCACCAGCCTGGCCAACATGGTGAAGCACCGTCTCTACTAAAAATACAAAAGCTTGGTTGGGCATGATGGTGTGCGCCTGTAAGCCCAGCTACGCAGGAGGCTGAGGCAGGAGAATCACTTGAACCCAGGAGGTGGAGGTTGCAGCGAGCCGAGATTGCACCACTGCACTCCAGCCTGGGCGACAGAGTGAGACTCTGTCTCAAACAAAACAAAACAAAGATTGGGGGCATACAACACATAAAAGAGGAGGAATCCAGCAGGTACCTGGAAAAACAGGACAAGTTTCAGCTGAAGAAGGAGACTTGGGAGCCTTCCTTGATGGGTGATGTTTGAAGTGATGGATTGCATGAGAGCATGCAAGAGAAGTTACATGCTTCCTGTGTGTTATTCTGTTTCATCCTCAACCATGTCTAGAGGAATATTGTCTCCATTTTATAGATGAGGAAACTGAGGCTCAGAGAGTTTATCTAACTCAAGTTGACATAACTGATGATGGCCAGAACTCATATTCAAACCCAGGCATTTCTGCCTTTAAGGCTTACTCCACCACCTCCTAACTTACCTTTTTTCAACTTTTATGAATCTTTACTTTAAAATGCTGTAGGTCGCAGTGACTCACACTTGTAGTCCCAGCACTTTGGGAGGCTGAGGTGGGTGGATTACTTGAGGTTAGGAGTTCAAGACCAGCCTAGCCAACATGGTGAAACCCTGTCTCTACTAAAAACACAAAAATTAGCCAGGCATGGTGGCGTGTGCCTGTAATCCCAGCTACCTGGGAAGCTGAGGCAGGAGAATTCCTTGAATCTGGGAGGTGGAGGTTGCAGTCAATTGAGATCGTGCCACTGCATTCCAGCCTGGATGACATAGTGAGAACCTGTCTTTTAAAAATATGCTATGGATAGCAATTTTTCAAAACCACCAGTGCATTTACAACCTGGCCCAGCTATCCCATTTCTGTAGGAGATGACCTTATGGTCTGATCCAGACAGGCACAAAATAACATATGCCCAACATCACCCATTGCAACCTTGTTTCAAATAGCAAAAGACTAAACAGCAGGATGGGAAGGGTTAAATAAAGGATAGTGCATCCATACAATGGACTGCCATGGTGCTGTACAAAAGAGTAAGGAAGCTCTTAGGGAATGAATCAGAGAGCTTTGGGGTATGTTGTTACGTTAAACAAAAGCAACAACAAAATCCAATGTGTCAAACACTGTGTATACTATTCTCTCTTTTGTGTAAGAAAGTGAAAATAACATTTACTTGTATCTGTGTAAAGAAACACAACAAATATAAGATACTTACTGAACTAGTTACTTATAAAGGCAGTGAAAAATGGAGTGGAAGGACACAGAACAGGAGCAAATCTTCTCAGTGGATATCTTTTAGATTTAGTATGTGAATATAGTACCTATTCAGCAATTAAAACATTAAAAAAGTGATATATTTACCTGTTAGCCTCTATCTACATTTGATATTTATTTCTGCCCCTGGAAAGATGGCTTATGGATTTATAATATTTCTGGCTTATGGCTTTATAATATTCTGGTACTTAGCAATCAGTCAATCAATGGATCAATTGACCATCCGTCCATCCATCCATCCATCCATCCGTCCGTCCAATTATTCATCTATGTGCCAGGTGCTGGGCTAGCCACGGGCGAAATAATTGAGAAAATTAAAGGCAGGCATAGTTCCTGCATTAAGTCTAGATAGAAAAACAGAGATTAGTCAAACCACCCTACA
Source organism: Nomascus leucogenys (assembly GCF_006542625.1). Taxonomy (NCBI): domain Eukaryota; kingdom Metazoa; phylum Chordata; class Mammalia; order Primates; family Hylobatidae; genus Nomascus; species Nomascus leucogenys. The sequence goes on along the minus strand of NC_044405.1, from coordinate 21,313,973 downwards.
AATATGCTAAAAATGTCAACCCTGCTACAAAAAGTGTAATATGTGTGTGTGTGTGTGTGTGTGTGTGTGTGTGTGTGTGTGTGTGTGTATATATATATATGTAGACTGAGTTATTCTGGGATGGGGTAGGCAGGGCATGTTAGGAAAGGTTTTCCTGAGGAACTGGCTTCTGTGCTTCAGGAAATGCAGGAAGAAATAGGCAAAGAGAGGGAGGAAAGGTGGAGGGAACAGTATTTGCAAAGGCTCTGAGGCAAGATGGAGCACAATACTTGATGAACCCAAAGAAGGCCCGTGTGGTTGCTGCATAGGGACTGAGGAGATGGGGTGGATATGTTAGAGAGGGAAGGGTTACAAACATGCAGGATCTTGTCAAGCATGAGGGATTTTGTGATGAAAACTGGATTGGAACCCACTGGAGAGGTTTAGACTACAGTGGAACAATATGATCCCATTTATTTATTTATTTATTTATTTGAGAGGAGTCTCACTCTGTTGCCCAGGCTGGAGTGCAGTGGCATGATCTTGGCTCACTGCAACCTCCGCCTCCTGGGTTCAGGCGATTCTCCTGCCTCAGCCTCCCAAGTAGCTGGGATTACAGGTGCATGCCACCACGCACGGCTAATTTTTTGTATTTTTAGTAGAGACAGGGTTTCACCATATTGGGCAGGCTGGTCTCGAACTCTTGATTTCAGATGATCCATCCACCTCGGCCTCCCAAAGTGCTGGGATTACATTTATGTTTTAAGAGGACCACTGAGGTCTCTTTAGAGAATGATGGGGGCGTGGAGCAAGAGTTGACTCAAGAAGACCAGTTGGATGGTCCATCATTAAAGAGTAGGCAAAATGTGACCTTTACTTGGACGAGGGTGGATGTTAGGGTTAAGAGAAGTAGATGGATTCAAGAAAAAATGAAACCAAGAAGGCTGGGTGATGTGGTTGTATAGGAGTGAAGTTGTCAAACACGGATAGGTTTCTGATGAGTACAATGGAAGAAATGGGGTTTCCATTTCCTGAAAACAACAGCGACAACAACAACAACAAACACACACATTAGGGCAGGGTGTTTTCTGGGGAACACATTGAGTATGAGTGTTCCTGGGCTTTTTGGCAGTTGCCTGTTTTCTTCTGGTTCCTCTGAAGGCTTAGCTGTTAATCTTCCTTCATGTTTCATAATTCCTTTGTTTTTAAAAGGCTGCCCTTCTATTGCTACTCTTTTCACTGCTTCCGTATTTACAGGAATCTTTTCTCTTTATTTTCTCTCGGCCTTCAACAGAATGATTTTGGTAACTTGAGACTACCTTGGGGAATGCAGCCATTATATTTTCAGTCTCTGTGTGGCAACACTACCACTGATATTTTCACAGGTCCTCGGTTTGGTAGTGCTTTTTTTTGTTTTTTTTTCCTTCTCAACCTTGAAAATACAACACTAACACATTTTTTTGCATCCATGGAAGAATCAGTGGCATCATTGGAAGTTTCCTAAGGGGAACACTTTTCTGTATGAAAAGGAAAGGATGGGAAATTGCTTTATGATTCCAAAGCTGGCATAAACATTTGTTATTTTTTTTTTAATTGTGGTTTATTCCTGCATAAGTTATCCAACCATGGAGCCACATTCAGTCAAGGGCATTGTGACCTCTGTGGGGAAACAGAACAACCTGAACACCTGATGCAAACTTTCTGGCCTGAAGGCAGCTCCAGTGACTGATTTCCAACAGATCTGTAAGGACAGCTTGTTTGGAAGTTGTGTCTGCTCCTAGCACAGGTCCTGCAAGGTCTGTTTTTGAAGGAATGAATTATTTCCATGTTTCTGAATGGAATGGATAGCTACACTTTCATTTGGTCGGTAGTGAGGTATAGGCATGGAGAGATGACAGTTGGTGAGAGAATGAAGCATGAGAGTTTAACAAGGGCCTAGGCAGGCTCAGCTTGCTGGCCTTCAGATGTATTCTATTAGGCACTATGGAGGAGATGAGAATGGCCTCAGGTCTATGACTGCAGGTGGCATCGTTGACCAACAGCCCCAGCTGCTGTGCTCTGAAATCCATCACTGATTGGCCCGAGACCTTGCTTTTCATGACTGAGCAAAGTGGGATACCCAGACAGGCCTATTTCTGGGAGAGGTGATGCCTCTGACTGTGGCTTGAGTCCTCCCAACTGGCCTTGCAGAACTTCCTGGAGAAATGCACTGTAGTTGAGGAAGCATCTAATTCACCTTGCTTCCTTCCCTCTCTCCTTCATGCAGGTCAGACCTCCACGATGGTCTAACATCTCTAGTAGCCTGCTCCTCATGTTCTCTCTGTTATGGACTAAATGTCTTTGCCCCCCAGATTCATATGTTGAAACTCTAATCTCAGTGTGATGGCCTTTGGGAGGTGATTAGGTCATGAGGGTGGAGCCTCATGAATGGTATTAATTCCCTTTAAAGACCCTCAGAGAGTTCTTTTGTCCTGTCTTGCCATATGAAGATGTAACAAGAAGTCAGCTGCCTGCAACCCAGAAGAGAGCCCTCCCCAGAACCTAACACTGCTGCTGGCATCCTGATGTCCAACTTGCAGCCTCTGGCACTGTGAGAAATCATGTTCAGCTGTTTATAAGCCACCTAGTCTATGATATTTTGTTATAGCAGCCTGAATAAGAGACTCATAGGCACTTCTCTTAATAAATTACTTATACATTGAATCCTGCCCTGGTTTATGCTTTTCAGAAGATCCTGACTTGATTAAAGATTCAGAAGATCCCTTGATTAAAAAAAGTGGCCGGGCATGGTGGCTGACACCTGTAATTCCAGCACTTTGGGAGGCTGAGGTGGGTGGATCACTTGAGGTCAGGAGTTTGAGACCAGCCTGGCCAACATGGTGAAACCACATCTCTACTAAAAATACAAAAATTAGCTGGGTGTGGTGGTGCACGCCTGTAATCCCAGCTACTTGGGAGGCTGAGACAGGAGAATTGCTTGAACCCAGGAGGTGGAGGTTGCAGTGAATTGAGATTGTGTCACTGTGCTCCAGCTTGGGTGACAAAGGAAGATTCTGCCTCAAAAAAAAAAAAAAAAGTTTCAGAGGGTACACATGCAGTCCCACTGTCTTACCCCTTCTGTCATGTATTCAGCCTGGTTCACATGTTTATGTTACATGTCTGACTTCTGTAGGTGTTTGATTTTATTTCCTAGGTCTTGTATTATCTTTTATAGATATATACACAAGATATATATATATATTACACAAGATATAGTAGAGACAGAGAAATAGGGAAGGATTGACAAATTGGGAAAATATGACTCAGTTGGTGTATTAGTCAGGGTTCTCTAGAGGGGCAGAACTAATAGAAGATATATATATATATATATATATATATATATATATATAGTCTGAGTCCTAAAACCGAAGAACTTGGAGTCTGATGTTTGAGGCAGGAAGCATCCAGCACGGGAGAAAGATGTAGGCTGGGAGGCTAGGCCAGTCTTTCCTTTTCACGTTTTTCTGCCTGCTTTATGTTTGCTGGCAGCTGATTAGATTATGTCCTCGGGGTTAAGGGTGAATCCGACTTCCCCATCCTACTGACTCAAATGTTAATCTCTTTCTGCAACACCCTCACAGACACACCCAGGATCAATACTTTGTATCCTTCAATCCAATCAAGTTGACACTCAGTATTAACCATCACAAGTTATATGAAGTTAAACTTTTTGATCCTTTGAAATTTATCAAATTTGGGCATCATTATCATTCAACATATGAATGACCCATCTAACTTTTATATTTTAGCAATTCATTTAAATTTTTTTCTATTTTAATTTAACCTGTGAGTCGATGGAGTTTTCTCAAAATTAGAAAGTTATAGAATTAATGATGCATTTTGCCTTTTGTTAATACACATAATTGTTGAATAGCCAAGTTCTCTTCAGTATTTGTAAAGCCTTGGGTATGTCCACTAATCCTGACTCTTCCCTTGGGAAGAGGTAGATTAAACAATTCCCTTTTGGTACATGGTGCACATGTGGTAGAAATTGTCATATGACTTCAATAAATAACTTTCTGAAGTTTCCAAACAACAAAAATAGCTTCCCAACAACAAAAGTAGTTTCCCAGCTACTCTTATTAGCTGGGAAAATTTATTAAATTAGCTTATTAAAATTTCCAGTAATTATTTTTATAAGAGAATTTTCTCTATTATTTCTTTCCTTCAAAGTAACTCATCAGCTCAATTATTCTCCTTGATTTGGGATTTAATAGAATCTAAGCTTTGTTGTTGCTGTTGTTAGCCAAAAAGAGATGGCCACGCCTCTTTAAAGTTGGGAGAACAGAACCATTAGACAGAGTGGATTTTCTCCACCTTAGAAAGTTTTCCCTCCACAAAGAACGTGAATGCATCCAGGACCAACTACGTAATTTTTAGGGCTCAGTGCAAAGAGAAAATGTGGATCTGCTTGTTGAAAAAGCAGAGAAAAAAATGCTGCTAAAGGTACTAAAATATAAAGTTTTTCTTTTGGTTTTATGAATCTCTTCTGCTCACATGCATGCTCCACTGTCCCAAGTTCAAAGGTAAAATTGGAAAGAATTTCCAGACGGCCACAGCAGAGCATGAAACCAAGCTTGGGACTCTTCTGAGTGTTGGACCCTGGGTGTGACTACAGCAGTTCCCATGGAGCTGGCCCTGGATGTGACTCACCAGCAAGCCACGAGCAAGCGAGAAGCCAGAGGGAACATTACCCCTCTTCCCTCTGGAGTTTCAGGTGGAGGTGTGGGCAGGGATCATGGTAGTTGCCTGAGTCTGGGCTCCCAGTGACATGGAAGTCACGGTGCTTTGTATCTGATGTGGGAGAACAGGAGCAGTTTTTCTCTGTCTTCTTTGTTCTTGGCTCACCTGGGCAGTGGCTTCACCACATTGTCTATCTTTGTGGAGAGAAGGGAAATGACTTGTTCATGACGGGCAGTGCTATTTTGACTTTCCATTGTAAATACTTTATGTATACGTCTCATTATATTTATTGAGTGCTGGCTGTATGTTGGCTTCTGTTCTAGGTGTTGCTGGGATCTTCCTGTCCTCATGGAGCTTACATTCTCATAGTGGGGAGGCATGCACTAATCAAAAGGGAGGAGTGGACACAATGTAAAGAGTGTCAAGCATGGGAGTGCTATAGAGGAAAGCAGGGTGGAGAAGGGATGCGGATGTCAGGGCTGCTGGTTGATAATTGTCAGTAGGGTGGTGAGGGAAGGTCTCACCAAAAGGTGACACTTGATGACGAACTGAAGATAAGGGAGGGAACCATGCTGACCTCTGGGAAAGAGTGTCTGGGACAGTGACAGTCAATGCAAAGATTCTGTGGTGGGAGCAGAGAACTTTGTTCTTCATTGACCTTGCATGAGTTTTCGGTGTGATTTTAGCATGCGAAGATCTAGGTGAAAACATTCTTTCCCTCTTTTTTAAGTAGAAAAGCAGTACTTCTGGTACTGGCTGGGTGTGGTGGCTCACACCTGTAATCTCAGCACTTTGGGAGGCCAAGACAGGCGAATTGCTTGAGTCCAGGAGTTTGAGACCAGCCTGGGCAACCTAGGGAGACTCCCTCTCTACCAAAAAAAAAAAAAAAAAGAAAAAAGAAAAAAAAGGAAAAATAGTATGCCTGTGTCCTTACAGTTAAAGATGAACAAGGAAGAGTTCCAAAGCCTTGATTGAATGCGGCTTCATCTCCTCCAGCAGCTGCACAGCTGGGCTCTGACATCGAGGAACTTCTACAGACAGAGCTCTTTTATAAAAGGACATTTCTTATTAATGGCTGATTTCAAAGCAAACTTAAAAAAATTCCAATCGATTTCTCATTTATTACATTTTGTTTTGTAAAAGATTTTATGTCAGTGATTGCAGAATGAAGGTGCCAATAGTAAAATAATTGGTTTATAAATGGAAAGTTAATTAGGGGTTCCTCTTTACATCGTCCTCTCCAAGGTCAGGGCATGACTGAAATGCAAAGAAAACACATTTATACAGCAGGCAGATGAGAGGCTCACGTGGAGGGCTGTTAACCTTGGGGCTTGCCTCCTCAAGTGTTGAAGCAAATGGCTTGATGAGCTTCAAAGGAATGGGACATTATTGTACCTGGGAATATAAGAATGGTGTCTGCAGTTACATTAATTGAGATAACAATTATGAAAGCTTGAGAAGCCTCAAATTTCAGAGCCCACTCTAATCCCCAGGAAGACTTTTCCCTGGGTGGATATAATATTGCTGTTTTCCAGGTGCATTCCTAAGATGTATTACATTTCTCAGACTTACTTTGTATAGGCCACTGCCAGGGGCAGGTTTGGGGGTGGCCAGAAGATTCTTTGGTTTCAGCCAGGCAGCTCTCTGCCTCTCTGGAGTGTTCATGTACTTGGGGAAAGTCAGGGTCAAAGTAGACTTGACATTTGTCTGGAAGCATGAGCTCTATGTCCCGGTTTCAGTGAAACAAAAGGCAGGAATGCAAAGATCTGTTTCCTGGAACTGTTCGTATTTACACAGTGATAACGTATTTCTTCATGTTGTTGACCCAGATGTAGTCGTATCTTGCCTGGTGACAGAGTCTGCTTTGTTGATTGTCCTCTTTGGAATTTACTGGGCTTCTGTTGAACATGGGACTATGTTTTCCTGGAAAATAGAATATTAAAATAGTTGACAATTCTCCCATAAGTGGAGCTGTGTTCCAAGAACAGCAATGTAGGTAATCCTACCTGATTCACCTCTAGATCTCTACTTTGAGTTTCTGTTGGTGGCAACAAAGGTATCATGAGAAACAACATCCTTCACCTTTGAAAAAGAAAACTTCCATTAAAAAAGAGGCAGACAGCTTTAAAAAAAATTATCATTGAAGGCTCTTGTCTGATCCTTACTTTAGGGGAAAAACCTTGCAATGTAACAAAAATATTAATGGGTTTACATGAGCAATTCCAAACTCCTTGCAGAAAAACTCTTAAATAGTGTTTGGAAGTGTCATTGTGGCAGAAGTATATTGATCGAACCATGAGATAACCATGGTCATCTCAATCAGTGATGTTTCTGTATTCACATGGGCCTTGACTTTTGAAGCCTTTAGAGAAGGAAGAGTTGGCATATGTTAGACACTAAAGTTTTTGCCAGCTGAATGTGTCATTCTTTCCTTTTTCTCTTTACAGGACATGTTAAGTTATTAAATTCATTGATATTTCCTGAAATGATATTGCTATTTCCCATCTGAAGGACCACAGAGGTGGGCCTCTAGAACATTGTCCCTAAAGGTGTTCATGTGATGATTCTAGCACTTATGTCCTCCACAATCTTTCTTTTCTGTCGGGCAGTGGCACAGAGGCGTTGGGTCTGACATGAAATGCAAAAGCATGCATAGCCTTCGCCCTGATCCTTCCTACTAGGAAGCCATTTCTTTCCCTCCAGAAACCACTGCCGGTTTTGGACAATCTCCTGCTGATGTTGGTATCATGGGGGATAGGGAGGAAATGGGACAGGAATGTGCTAGAGCTTCTAGCCCCTGCATTTCTGCTTGATTGGCCAAAAGTGATGGGCAGACACAGCATTTCAGCTGATTTTGGCACAGAAAATGAAGGGAAGCTGGGCAGGACACCCAGCACAGACCCATGCACTTCATCCATAAAGAAAAATGTATTTCTTTAAGTTGAATTAACTTGAGAAGCATGAGCCAGGATGACTCAGTTGGAGTTATGAGGTTCCCAGTTGTTGGCTCTAGTGCTACAAACTGGCCCTTACCTCTGTCCTTTCACATCGTGTCCTCCTTCCCTATTTCAATGTACGTGGGTCTGGAAATGACTTCATATCTCGTCTGAGAATTTCTACAACTGCCGGAGGCTCACAGGTTTGTTGGAAGCTCACAGATGAAAGCACCCAGAAGCTTTTATCTCTCCGCTGAAATGTCTTCCCTGAGGACACACACATAGTGTTATTGTGACCTTTAATTTTAATTCCTAATCCTTTTTTTTTTTTTTTTTTTTTGAGACAAGGTCTCGTTCTTTTGCCCAGGCTGGAGTGCAGTGGCATAATCTCGGCTCACTGCAACCTCTACCTCCTGGGTTCAAGTAATTCTCCTGCCTCAGTTTCCTGAGTAGCTGGGATTACAGGCATGTGCCACCTCACCTGTCTAGTTTTTGTGTTTTTAGTAGAGACGGGGTTTCACCATGTTGGCCAGGCTAGTCTCAAGCTCCTGACCTCAAGTGATCCATCTGCCTTGGCCTCCCAAAGTGCTGGGATTACAAATGTGAACCACTGTGCCCGGCCAATCCTTTTCTTATCACAGAGAATAGTTTTAATCACTGGAAAACTGCCAGCTTCTCCAGGAAGCCAGATCTTTTGGAGATCACGCAAAAACACCAACAGCAATTACAAAACGGGTTAAAAAGTCTTAATGTAGATCTAGTCCTATTGGCTTTTTTGACAGCAGCTGAGAGAGGCTTAGAAAGTATGATTTCAGTTTCAACGACACTTGGCAGTGTGTATTTGGGGAGGAGAGGCTGCAGGTGAAATTCCAGGGCAGAGGGCTCTTACTTTTCAGGCAGCAGCTACCTGGCCATGGGTTGGTCACACTTGTGTTTGAATAGTGGGTTTCACTCAGTCTGAGACAGTTCATGAGGAGTCAGGATGGTCTTTAAGGTTCTTCTTTATCTCTTCTTCTGCCTTTTGACTGGCTCCACTCTTCATCTTCCAAAAGGATAATCCAAGGGGTCACATCATTAGTGCACACTACTGTGCACCCCACTCATCAGCACAGACATAGGGTGGAAGGATCTGAGGTGACTACTGGCTCATTGAGGAGCTCTAGTTTGCTCTGATTCTCGGTCCTTACTTGGCCATGCATAGCAGAGGGTCTTTTGCAGACAGGCAGTGTCTCAAGGGACCTCCCAGGATGGCTTACCTTGGAGAATTTGCCAGGCTTGGTTTGGCCCCAGGCTGGCAGGCTCAGAGAGGATTGGCTCAACACATTAAGAGATGGTTTTATTTCTCTTTCTAGCACAGACACACACTTCTCTCATGAGACTCAAGTGTAAAACCAGATCTCCAATCCATTGATTTTTCACAAGGAATATAACTGCAGAGAGCCTGGATTCTCAAAAATGCCAGGCAGGTCTGACTGCCTGGGGAATGAAATCACAATCAGAAAGAAGTGTGATCAGCTTGGATTCAGAACTGGGGGTGTCAGCGGCAAAGGTTCAATCAGAATAATGCGTGCTTTCTGCAGTGGGTGGAATGTTGAGCCACTCAAAAGTTGTGTCCACCTGAACCCTATAAATGTGACCCTATTTGGAAAAACAGTCTTTGCACATGTAATTATGTTAAGGATTTCAAGATGAAATTGCCCTGGATTAGGTGAGCCCTAAATCCAATGACAATTTACAAATTCTATGTCCTTATAAGAAAAGAAAAGAAGGCCATGTAAAGACAGAGGCAGAGACTGGAGTTCTGAAGCTACAAGCCAAGGAGTGTCAAGGATTCCTGACAGCCCTCAGAAGCTAGAAAGAGGCATGGAATGCATTGTCCCTCAGAGCCTGTAGAAGTAGCCAACCCTGATGACACCTTGATATCAGATTTCTGGCTTCCAAAACCGTGAAACCATACAATTCTGTTGTTTTTAACCACTCGGTTTGTGCTAATTTGTTATGGCAGCTCTAGGAAATTAATACACTCTTTCATTTAGATAGAGCTGCCCCCCGGGCCAGGCAGCTGGAGTCCTTGGGCCAGCCCCTTCCCTGCACAGTGTTTAGATGGGGCCTGCCAACATTTGCCCACAGGCTGGGCAGCTTCCATGGCTGGCCACTCTAGTTTACAAGGAGCACATTTTGTCTTTCAACATGGTAATCCATCCCCATGGGAGGATTGCTGGACTGGGAGCTATTCTTTCTCTTAAACCTGCCATTTACATGTATCGTCTGGTGGTTTTGCAGCTTAACTCTCCGAGTGGCCACCTTATTCCCCAAATGTTCTTGGGGACAGTGATGAAAGTGGAAGATATACTTCTGCAGAAGTATAGTTCACAAGGACTCAAAATACCTTGTTTGCATGTTTTACTTCTATGCACATTTTCCCATGAAGTCTTGCCGGCCCTGAGTGGTTCCAGGACTTGTCTATTCTCCTGGAGCTTTAGTAGTGAAATCAATGTGTGGTACAGAGTCCACCTCATCAGTAGTTACTGGGTACTGAATAAAAGAAAAAGCAGAGGTAAGATTCTCTAAGGTTGGGTATAATTTTCTCTTCAGAGCCAAGCCCATCCTTCCAGTCTTCTTCAAAGAAGATACTGATTTAAATTTCTTTCCTAATTAAACATTTTTCTAAGAAACATGTTTCATGGAAGATGGGATGCTTGTGCAGATAGGAGTTGCTCTTCTGGTGATGAGATGGGATGAGGATGGTGTGGGTTTGAGGAATGCATGTGCACAGGTGTGGGGCTGTCACATTGGCTGCAGGAGTGGGGAGGGAGCCAGCAGGGATGACCAGAAAGGCCTGGAATATGCATGAGCAGTTCTGACTGTCCTTGGTAAGTGACATGGAACCATTGGAAAGGATTAGGCCGGGTAATATCATTATCAGGTTTGACTGTTTTTTTTAATTAATCCATTTATTTATTTATTTATTTATTTATTCAGTCATTCATTCATTCATTTTAGAGATAGGGTCTCTGTCACCCAGGCTGGAGTGCAGTTGTGCAATCATAGCTCAATATAACCTCAAACTCCTGGGCTCAAGTAATACTCTTGCCTCAGCCTCCCAAGTAGCTGGGACTGTAGGCACCCACCACCATGCTCAGCTAATTTAAAATTTTTATTTATTTATATTTTTTGTAGAGACAGGGTCTTACTGTGTTGCCTGGGCTGGTCTTGAACTCCTGGCCTCAAGTGATCTCCTGACATGGCCTCTGAAAGCATTGGGATTACTGGTATAAGCTACCATGCCCTGCTGGACTTGAATTTTTGAAGTCCATGTGAATTGGTTGGGGTGGAATAGGGAGGAGGAGGCAGAGAAAGCAGCAAGCAGACTATGGAAGTGAATAGGAAGTATCAATGTGGAATTTGGTCTTGAGTTGCAAAGCTTCAGCATAGTCCACATTTCAGCTCATGCCGCATTGCCTTTTCCATTCATCTTGCAAAGATGTCGTGAAGCATCTTTCAAAGATGAGATAAAAGAAAGGAACATGCAAAAAGCAGTAAAAATAGTTAGTGTTATAGCAGCTCATTCAGTGACATTTCATTATCCTGGGCAAACCAGTACAACTGACCTTTTCACACAAGGCAGCTGGGAGTAGGAGCAGGAGGAATGGATAGGGATGGGAAAGGCAGTGTCCCATGGACTGTATCACTCGGGGCCTGACTTTGCAACCTTTATAGGAATCTGTGATCCAGATGCCTTGTTAAAGCCAAAATAAATT